>NW_026909015.1:161596-761596 GCF_033115175.1 Lepus europaeus
AAAAAAAAAAAAAAAAAAAAGAAAATCCCTTTCACAGCTCAGAAATACTCATCCACTCAGCTTCTGAGTACATGCTCCTGGAAAATGACAAATCCCCTAAGACCAGAGTCTGGCAGTCACTCTCTTAATATTATAGAAAGCATTTGAGGAGAAAAAGCCCTGCCCCACTAGAATCCACTGGTCAAAAGATCCAGCGGAAGCCTCAGAGGCCGGACTCATCACACACTTGCCTACAGGGTAGGCCAGGCACAGAGGCTGTGAGGGTGTGTTGTGAGGTTGGGCTCACCGTGCTGGCTGCAGCTGTTGACACACTAGGAAGGGGTGGTACGCCGTGGTTTGAGCTAGCCCTGCCTCTGTCCAGCACTGCAGTGTGCATGGACCAAGTCTGCACCTGCTGAGGCCAAGGGATTTATAGGGACCTACAGTCCGAAGAAGTCTGATGCACTGGCCTCAAGGCTGGAGGGTCACCATAGAGACAGCATTTTCATGAGGTGAAGTAGCAGGGACAGCTCTGGGAAGGGGACTGGCCTCCTTACCCCATGTCCTTTCCCTTATACACCTCTGAACTTAGATGAGCCTGGTTTGAGCATAACAACCTGTGTGAGTGATGCTGAGAAGCCACCAGATGACATTCTGGTTAATGTACGCAGGTTATGGGTCATAGTGTCAACAGTATACGCAATGTTGGGTGCTGACCCATGTGCTCACCCACACAGCTACTCTGAGGGTCTGACAGAGGGAGAGTGGGACATGGGATTTGCAAGACAGACTGGAGAGCAAGTGAAGCAGACTTCTTCGTACCTGGGACTACAAGAGAAGGGGAGGAGAAGTGTACAGGCTAGAAATGGAGCAAAGAGATAGCAGACAGTACATCTCCTTTGCCCCTTCTAAGATGCACACTGTTGGGTCTTAGTCCACCCGTACAAGGATGGACTGGGTCTGAGGAAAGCTAAGTGTGCCTCTCACCCGTTCCCCAGCCTCCCGATCCCGGAGACAATCAGACGCAGCGGGGAGCCAAGTCTAGCAAGGACTCATTTACTTCCTGCGAAACAGAACCTTTTATTGCACAAAACTGCAGAGTCATTGGGGCAGGGCTAAGGACCAACCAATCACTTACACAGTCACCTTACGGGGGGATTTCTATAGGACTAGCCCTATGTCTATACACTTGTTACTAGTTTTGTTACCTTCCCTGATGTTGCACAGCCAATTAGTTTTAGTGGTAAACAACTTTGGATTCCACCCATCTTACTTCCTCTGGGTGCCATCTTACTTGGCTCCACGCGGCTTCGTTCCACGCAGCTCGGGCGGGGGCACCCTGGAGCAGCTGCGCATGCGGAGCCCCCGGGCCTGGCCTGGCCTGGCTGTGCTCATGCCCCACAGATTCCCCCTTTTTGTTTTAGCATGCGGTCCCTGTCTTAGGTTGCCCCCAGCCGTCCTTGCCCTTACCCATCATTGGTAACCCAGGCAGCTTGGCCATGAGCCCTGTCTTAGGTTGGTGCAAGACGCTGGGTGCTTTACCCGTCTTGGGGTGTCGCGTGACTTGTAATTATGGGGGCGTGGTGAGCTTTCTCCACCGCCTGTCTTAGGTTGTTCCGGTCCATCCGGAATCTTACCCGTCATTTGCAATGTGGAGAGCACCGGGGGCGCTTCCCCAGTTCAGGGGATCGTAGCCCTCTGTGGCTAGCAGCCTCTGGTAATGAACCTCATGCCCCACAGCACACCAAAGGTTATCAGCTGACATTTTCTTAAACCTGAGTTGGTGATAGTAGTGATGTTGGAAGTTGTGAATGAAGTGCCTAATGTGGCTAACTTTCTGCTTGTCTTTCCACCAAAAGGTCCAGCAAATGATATTTCCTTAAGACAAAAATAGGAATACACATAGCTTGAGGCTTGATTGAGAGTTCTTGTAAAATCTAAGTAGTCCTTGCTGACTTGAAAGATGCTATCTATGTGGCCCCTCATTGGGGATTTGGAGTTCTGTCATTAGGGCTGGCTTTTGCCACTGTTGGTGCACATCATTGTCTCTACCAGAGTGTCTGGCCACTCCCAGGGCATTCACCTTTATTAGACATTTCCTCAGGTTCCCAGTTGAAAGGCACCAAACATGAATCCTATCAGCTAAAGAGTTAAATCTATCTGAACTGCAATAGAGTCTGATTGGCCAAATTTTCATTATAGGGTTTCTACCAGAAATTACCTTCATCAAAGTCTGCTTTATTCTGATATTATCATACACAATGATGGAGCAAGGACAAAAAGTCTTAGATCCAATATTGACCCCTCACCTACATAACAACAAACAAGCTCCTCTTTCTTTGCCATGTTAATATAGCCCCACCCTGCCTTTACACAGCACTATCTGAAGACCCCCTGCTGTCAGCCTCAGATCTCTCAAGCTGTTTCCCCATCTCAGCAGCTCAGCCTCAGAGTACAGCCTCAGCCTGAATCTGTCTCAGCAACTCAGCTTTAGCTCAGACCTTCAAGCCCCGTCCAGCCAGTTTGTACTATATAAATAAACCAGGTTATTCATGTGAAAACATCACACTAAAAATAAGGCAGTCATATTTTTCAAGGCCACATTTCTTTTTTTTTAAAAGACTTATTTATTTACTTGAAAGTCAGAGCTGCACACAAAGAGAAGGAGAGAGAGAGAGGGAGGGAGAGAGAGGTCTTTTATTTGCTAGTTCACTCCCCAGTTGACTGCAACTGCTGGAGCTGTGCTGATCCAAAGCCAGGAGCCAGGAGCTTCATCCAGGTCTCCCATGTGGGTTCAAGGGCCCAAGGACTTGGGCCATCTTCTACTGCTTTCCCAGGCCATAGCAGAGAGCTGGATCAGAAGTGGAGCAGCCAGGTGCCCATATGGGGTGCCAGCACTACCGGTGATGGCCTTCCCCGCTAAGTCACCATGCCAGTCCCTCAAGGCCACATTTCTTTTTACTGTATTTTGTGGGCAGCTCCATGGGAAAAGGGAGGAATTTTTGTTCCTGTTTCCTTCTCAGTCCACTCCTTCACAGGGATAACTAGTACAGAGCCTTCAGGAGATGAGAGTTGTCAGGAGAGTAAAGCCTGGGAGAGGTTCAGTCTCAGGTGAACACATGGCAGAGACTTGCCAGTGAACACGTGACAGAGAGTCCCTTCCCTTACAGACTTGTGGTTTATATTGTTCAAAGTGGCAGGAGAATGCTTGGGTGTGTGAACTAAAGCTGGGTGGCCAACATAGAGGGAGAACTTGGACTAATTCTAAAGGTCCTGTCATGTTACAGTGTGAGCTGGGAGGGGTTTGTGCTGAGGCTGAGCTGGTGAGTTGGGGACAGAAAGCTTGGGAGGAGTGGGGAGAGCTCAGGCTGATAGCTGGACTCTTCCGATAGTGTTATTTCCAGCAGTCTAGGCAGAGTGGAGCTGGACAAGGCACGGTGGGGCTGTATTAGCAGGGCAGAGAAGTGGAGGCCTGCTTGTTGTAACCTAGGTGAGATCAACAAGGACCTAAGGCTTTTTGTCCTTGTTCTATCAACCATCATAGGTTACTGATGTCAAAAACTCATGGGCTTAAACACGGAATACAAAATAAAACTGACCCTCTTAATTAAAAATGATAGATTGTATGATAACCTGCTGGGTGGAGTTTTGGGCAAAGGGAAAGTGTGATTTTTCTGCCTGGGTGTTTTTGTAGCTTAGCACTTCATGCAAATCCAGATGAAAACAGCTCCAGTTATTGAGCCAAGTAGTAGAGTGCATTAACTTCAGTTCACATCTCACTTTACAAAGGGATCAGTAGAAGTAAAAACAGTTGACAAGGCCAGCGTCGCGGCTCACTTAGCTAATCCTCTGCCTGTGGCGCTGGCACCCCGGGGTTCTAGTCCTGGTTGGGGTGCCAGATTCTGTCCCTGTTGCTCCTCTTCCAGTCCAGCTCTCTGCTGTGGCCCGGGAAGTCAGTGGAGGATGGCACAAGTGCTTGGGCCCTGCACCGGCATGGGAGACCAGGAGAAGCACCTGGCTCCTGGCTTCGGATCGGCACAGCGTGCTGGCTGTAATGGCCATTTAGGGGGTGAACCAACAGAAGGAAGACCTTTCTCTCTGTCTCTCTGTCTCTCTGTCTCTGTCTCTGTCTCTCTCTCTCACTGTCTAAATCTGCCTGTCAAAACAACAACAACAACAAAAACAGTTGACATCCCTGAGAAAAGAAGAAAGGCTGAAAACAGAAATTAGAAAGCAGTCAAACAGATCATCAGCTACTTTTCCACAGCCTCAAACTCAATATTACAAAAAAACCAAAACAAACAAACAAACAAACAAACAAACAAAAACAGCAAGGAGGAGGCATCAATCCACAAAGCCACAGCACACCCTGCCCTTAACTCCCATTGAGAAAGTCCGCGGAGTACTCAGCTACCCACTTCCTCACATCCTCATCTCTTCCTTCCCCATCCCACTGACCACCTCAGGCTCCCTGCTGAGGGCCTCCAAGCCCTGCAAGAACCACCATGGAATACACCTGGAAGTTGGGCCAGAGAGCATTCTCCTACAGATCCACAATGGCAATGGAGAACATGTGTCCCATCACCTGCCTTCTCCATCTTCTGGTCTGCCCTCTTGTCAAGTTCCCCTGTCGGGTCCCTCTCCCTTTGAAATCAGACATGACCCACTAAAATCTGCACTGACATTTGGCCCTTTAAAGTTCCCCAGAAGTGCTATCTGGGGTGCCACACATGCTACCAGAATTTGGGGTGCCATGATTTCACCATGGGATTATTACTAAATCTCCAATATTAATTAGCCCAAGAGGGTTCTTGCCTAATATTTAGAGAAGAATTCTAAATACTGGCACAGATAAACTTGGCAGCATGGTACATTTTAAGCTTTTATTTAGTGTGAGAGGTATCTAGGAAAGTGAGGGTATTAGTTCAGGTTGGAGAGAGGAAAGTCTGGGAAATAAGGTAGCATCCGTACCAGAGAGCAGGCCAAAAGCCACGTGCAGCAAGCACCTTGAACTGCTATCCACTTCTTATCACTGGCAGCAAAGCAGAGGCAGAGTGCTTTATTTAAGAGAGAGAGGTAAATATGGGTTCATATCGAGTACCAGGAACCAGCCACGTGGAGGAGTATCTGGGCCAGGAAGCCTAGGGTGTGTGGCCTTTGGGGAAGAACATGTGTCCTCCATGAGAACATGGAGGCACAGGGCTGCAGCAAACCTCCTCCTGGCAAGAGGCCAGGGAAAAAGAGAAGGCCCAGGACATACCGTGTCCCAGGCTTTTAACCCATTTCCAAAGGGGAGTGGTTAATTAACCTGATTGGCCAGGTGTGGCCAGGTAGGGGATGAGGTCACACAGGGGTGTGGTGAAGGTATCAGGTAGGTCACACAGGGGGCGTGGCGAAGGAGTGGTCTTCTAGCTCACAAACCTAATCAATTTTAACCTGTATGCCTGCCTACTTCACCTTTTTTTCTTAAAAAAAAAAAACACTTTTATTTAATGAATATAAATTTCCAAAGTACAGCTTATGGATTACAATGGCTTTTTCCCCCTCATAACTTCCCTCCCACCCACAACCCTCCCCTCTCTTGCTCCTTCTCCCTTTCCTTTCACATCAAGATTTATTTTCAATTATCTTTATATGCAGAAGATCAATTAGCATATATTAAGTAAAGCTTTCAACAGTTTACACCCACACAGAAGCACAAAGTGTAAAATACTGTTTGAGTATTAGTTATAGCATTAAATCATAATGTACAGCACATTAAGGACAGAGATCCTACATGAGGAGTAAGTGCACAGTGACTCCTGTTGTTGACTTAACAAATTGACACTCTTGTTTACGGCATCAGTAATCACCCTAGGCTCTTGTCATGAGTTGCCAAGGCTATGGAGGCCTTTTGAGTTCACTGACTCTGATCTTATTTAGACAAGGTCATAGTTGAAGTGGAAGTTCTCTCCTCCCTTCAGAGAAAGGTACCTCCTTCTTTGATGGCCCATTCTTTTTTTTTTTCTTTAATTTTTTTTTTATTTTTTGACAGGCAGAGTGGACAATGAGAGAGAGAGACAGAGATAAAGGTCTTCCTTTGCCGTTGGTTCACCCTCCAATGGCCGCCGCGGCCAGCGTGCTGTGGCTGGTGCACCGTGCTGATCCGATCGCAGGAGCCAGGTGCTTCTCCTGGTCTCCCATGGGGTGCAGGGCCCAAGCACTTGGGCCATCCTCCACTGCACTCCCTGGCCACAGCAGAGAGCTGGCCTGGAATAGGGGCAACCGGGACAGAATCCGGTGCCCCGACCGGGACTAGAACCCGGTGTGCCGGCGCCGTAAGGCGGAGGATTAGCCTAGTGAGCCGCGGTGCCAGCGATGGCCCATTCTTTCCACTGGGATCTCACTCACAGAGATCTTTCATTTAGTTTTTTTTTTTTGCCAGAGTACCTTGGCTTTCCATGCCTGAAATACCCTTATGGGCTCTTCAGCCAGATCTGAATGCCTTAAGGACTGATTCTGAGGCCAGAGTGCTGTTTAGGACATCTGCCATTCTATGAGTCTGCTATGTATCCCACTTCCCATGTTGGATCGTTCTCTCCCTTTTTAATTCTATCAGTTAGTATTTTCAGACACTAGTCTTGTTTATGTGATCCCTTTGACTCTTAATCCTATGATTATGATCAATTGTGAACAGAAATTGATCACTTGGAGTATTGAGATGGCATTGGTACATGCCACCTTGATGGGGTTGAATTGGAATCCCCTGGCACGTTTCTAACTCCACCATTTGGGGCAAGTCCGATTGAGCATGTCCCAAATTGTACATCTCCTCCCTCTCTTTTTCCACTCTTATATTTAACAGGGATCACTTTTCAGTTAAGTCTCAACACTTAAGAATAATTGTGTATTAATTACAGAGTCCAACCTACTTCACCTTGAGCCTCCACAAATAAAACACATGAAGGAAAGTTTGAGTGTCTTAGCACACAAGATGCACCTCTCTCCCTTTCACCCACACGTCTTGTCTCCCAATCACCTGCAATCTGCATTCTTTCCTGGTATTCTTATTTGTCGTGGAAATACCTGGGGAGCTGGCTGTTTTCTTCAGGACAGGCTGGGAGCAAGGTAGGTTATGAAATGTCCCTGGTGCCTGGAGCTGGCAGAAGCTACAGAGGCAGTAGCAGAGGAAGTGGAAGAGGCAGGGAGCCAGCCAGGTGTTTGCTTGCAAATTTGGGATTAGGAGCAGCACTGCCTCTGAAGGCTGGCTGTCATCAGTGATTGAACTTCCACTGTCCCGGGAACTCAGAGCCACAAGTAAGCACATATGTCCTCCCACATTCACACACACATAGACATACACACACACATATTCTCTCTCTCTCTCTCCCTCTGAGCTTGGAATGTGTTAGGACACCTAAGAACTCTGAGAAATGGAGTCTATGAGCATTTCCTACAGACCTGTGGGCCTTCCCTAAGAGTTTCAAATCCTCCAGCAGGTGGAGACAGAATGGAAACTAGAAAGGATTTTGTTGTGTTAACACCCATCCTTCCCTCCCCTTCATCAACAAAAATCTGATTGGGTTGGTTGGTGCTCTTTTTCCTGATTTGAACCAAAGTCTTTAAGAGTGACACCACTGCTGCTAAATGCCAGCCAAATCCTGGTCTCTTCATAAACTATGCCTTCTTCTGGAAAAATCATACTTTTGTTCCTGGATTTTTTTTCAAATTATTTTACACCATCTTCAGGGGAACTGAATAGAGAACATAACTCAGTATCTTCTAGAAGCCAGATTAAGGGAGGAAATGCTAAATACCATCTCATTCAACCCTTAGATTAATTCTGGGGCACTATTATCACAAGTTTACAAAGAGAAAAATGAAGTGAAAATGGTTTTTCACAGTTTGTCCACTGGAATATGGTTAGAAAGGATAGAAGAGAGGCTAAGCAAAATCTAATAGTGGTTTAAGAAATCATCCGTTTGTCTTTTGGCTCAATTTCTAAACTTTGAGATTTCTCAGCTGGGGAAAAACGGTGAGAGAAAGGAAGACTAGCTGAAATGATAACCATACATAACTACATAAGATTAAAATTATTTCAAAAAGGAATGAGACTCAAAATCTCATCCTTGGTTTATTATATGTGGTCATTTTTTATTATGTTTAAATTCAAGGGACTGTCTAAATACTATCAAATCTTAGATATATGTGTGTTGTTTATATCTTAAAATTTTATTTAGGGGGCCAGTGCTATGGTATAGCTAGTAAAGTCATGGACTGTGGTGCCAACATCCTCAGTCCTCATCATGATGCCAGGCAGGGTATGCCTTTCCCATATTGGAGCTTCAGAGAAATGACAGGTGGAGAGGCTCTGACTTGCCCAAGGTTACACACCTAGAAAGTGATGTAGGATAAAAATTTGGCTCCATTCCAACCCTGAGGCTGAGTCAAGCCTCAGGCAGTATGGCTATATGAATGTGAGGTGCCAGGGGTCAGGCAGGACCCAGACCATGGGGTGTTGGCCACAGGCTGGGCTTTCTCCCCTCCATGGGTGGGTGGGCAGGTGGGCAGGTGGGCAAATGGACTGCCCCCAGTCAGCTGCATTCTCCTGAGTCTCACAGAAGGCTGTGCTAGTGTTGGCCCAGCTGTCAGGGTGCTTTAAAATAGAAGCAATGCTGGAAAGCTGGGCTGCCCCTAAGAGACTGTTGCAGGAAGGAGGAGGGGGGAGAGCTGTTTTGCAAACACAGACCTGCTGCCAGAGCACAGGGCCGTGGTCTTTACCAGCATCCTGGGGATGGAACCAGGGACTGTTTCCCTGGATGGCCCCCTCCCTGTGAGAAGGTGTGGCTGTGTGTGTCTGTGAGGGTGAGCCAGCCTTGGCTCCTGCTGGGGAAGTTGCCTTTCCTTCTGCTCTAACCCCTGGCTGGTCTGATGCCCCTTCTGCAGACTGGCCAACCACTAGAATGATGTTGGACAAACAGCAGTGCCAAAGGCTTTTCCAATCCTATTTAACAGTTGCTGTGTACATGGACAAGGCATGTCATCCATATTCCAGGGCCAGCCCAGCCCTCACCTCCGGAGTCTGCAGATTCAAGAACTCACCATGGGGAAGTCTGAGTCACTGGACAATCAGTTCCGTCAGGATCCAGCAGTTCCACCTCTCCCTTCTCAGACACCTGGCTCTAAGCACTCCGCCTTTCCTGCTTCTCAAGTGTCCGGCTTCCTCTTTGCAGGGGGAGAAAGATGCGCCACCACACGGACACTTTGACCAGTGCAGCCTGGAAGGGACAGTGACGTGATGATCTCGCGAGATTACATGGTTTCCCCTCCCTCGAGGTGTGCCTGGTTGGACAGTTTGCAAAGGGGGGTGGGGGTGGGCATGGATGACGTCATAAAGCCATAGCCAATCAGTATGCTCCCTGGCATAGTGGGGGACTGTTGCCAGGTGAGGAGAGCTGCGGCTGGGGTCTGAAGCCACCTCCTCTACTACTGGACTCCCCAGAGGTGGACGCCATCACTTCAGTGTCCCTGGCACAGCTCTTGTGATATAAAACCGCATTCAGGTAAGATACAATTTCCGGACCTACTGGTATTTTATTGACTTCTGGGTCTTTGCTTCTCTCCATGTTCTGGAGTTATTTCTCTGTTGTGTCGTTTGTGTGTGTGCCTGTGTGTTTAATATGCATTTGAATAATGTTTAAACATATTACATAATTTAAATTTCTCTTGTAGATATGTGTTCGCTAGTTTGCCTTTTGTCCTTTAATATTGCCTGTCTGTTTCTTGCTATGACTTATAATGATTGTCTACCTGGTAGTCTTGCTAAATTCACTTACCGGTTGTGTTTGGCTTGGGGTTAGATGGGATTATCTCTCCATGTAATGGTGTCACCCACATATATTGAGTTTTATTGCTTAGAAGGTGATATTTAAACTTTGTTTCTTTGTTGTTGATTTCCCTGACCACTCCTCCAGTATAGTGTTGAAGAGCGATGGGGAGGAAGCCAGTTATGTCCTGGTCTGTTCCCAGGAAGAAGGCTTTCACTGCCCTGTATTAAGCAGCGCGCTGTGGTCCATTTTATACTATCTTGATCACATGAAGGAAGTCACTGTGTTTTCCTATTTTGCTATAAGTTGATTTATTTTCTGGTTGGATATTGAATTTTATTAAATGTTTTTTAATATTTAATCTAAATGATTGTAATTTCCTCATATTTTTCACCTATCTGGATGATTTATAGGGGTTGTTTGAGAATGCTAAAAATCTTTACTTTTTAGTGTAGCTCACTTGTTATTGATCTGGTATGCTTTCCTATGTGATTGAATTCATATAATCATATTTTGCTTAGAATATATGTACCTCAGTTTAGGAAAGACATGCTTTTTGATTTCATTTTCATTGCATATCCTGGTCTCATTTGCACATTGGCTTCCCAAAACAGATTCAAAAACATTCTGTGTATGTCCACTTGGAACAAGTCAGGGAAATTCAGTGTTTTTTCTCTTAGAAGTGTATAATGTTCCATAACTCTGGACCCAGAATTTTGCTTGTGGAACATTTTTTTTTGATTGGTTGATTTGGATTTCCAAATATTGATTCAACTTATTAAATTATATAGGGATTTTCCTATTTCATCTTATATTTATGCTTTTGGAAATTGGATTTCGAAATGTAGCAGATTTTGAACTATGAAGTCAATTTTTAAATAATTTTCTAGTTATATAAGGTGAATACATTTCATATATTTTATATGTACAGATTTAGGAGCATAGTGCTAATTCCCACCCTACCCTCCATCCCATTCATGCTGCCATCCTCCCTCCTACTTCCTGTCATATTCTTTCATTTAATTTTTACAGTGACACATTTTCAGTTCATTTTATATTTATAAACTTACCCTAACACTAAGTAAAGAATTCAACAGATAGTAAGAAAAAAGAGCCAATTTCTCAACAGTAGAGATAAGGGTTGTAGACAATAATCAGATATCAAAACATTAGTTTCATTCATATATATTACATTTTTTGTTCTCTTTATTATTACAGATCAGGGAAAACATAATATATTTGTATTTTAGGAACTGGCTTATTTCATTAAGTATAATGACTTCCAGTTGCAGCATTTTATTGCAAAGGACAGAATTTCATTATTTTTTATAGCTGAGTAGTAGTTCATAGTGTATATATAACACATTTTCTTTATCCAGTCAATAGTTGATGTACAACTAGGTTGATTCCATATCTTAGTTATTGTGAATTGAGCTGCAGTAAACATGGAGGTACAGATAACTTTCACAAGCTGATTTTATTTCATTTGGGTAAATTCCCAGGAGTAGGATGGCTGGGTCATATAGTAGATCTATGTTCAGATTTCTGAAGAATCTCCATACTGTTTTCCACAACAGCTGTCCTAGTTTACATTCCAAGAAGAGTGTATTTCCCCCCCACATCCCTACTAGCATTTATTGTTTCTTTGGTTGCTGTATGAAGCTGTTTAAACTGTGGTGAGGTAAAACCTCATTGTGGTTTTTATATTCAGTTCCCTGATGGCTAGTGATCTTGAACATTTTATCATGTGTCTGTTGGCCATTTGGATTTCCTCTTTCGAAAAATGTCTATTGAGGTCCTTGGCCCATCTCTTAAGTGGGTTGTTTGTTCTGTTGTTGTGGATTTTCTTGATTTCTTTGTAGATTCTGGTTATCAACCCTTTATGTGTAGTATAGTTTGCAAATATTTTTTCCCATTCTGTCGGTTGCCTCTTCACTTTCCTGACTGTTTCTTTTGAAGTACAGAAACTTCTCAATTTGATGCAATCCCAAATGTTAATTTTGGCTTTGACTGCCTGTGCTCCTGGGGTCTTTTCCAAGAAGTCTTTGCCTGTACCTATATCTCACAGGGTTTCTCCAATGCTCTCTAATAATTTGATGGTTTCGGTTCGTAGATTTAAGTCTTTAATCCATGTTGAGTGAATTTTTGTGTAAGGTGAAAGGTATGGGTCTTGCTTCAAGCTTCTGCACATGGAAATCCAATTTTCCCAGCACCATTTATTGAATAGACTGTCCTTATTCCAGGGATTAGTTTTGGATCTTTGATCAAATATAAGTTGGCTGTAGATGTTTGGATTGATTTCTGGTGTTTCTATTCTGTTCCATTGGTCTATCCTTCTGTTTCTGTACCAGTACCATGCTGTTTTGATAACAACAAAATCTTAATATCTTGGTGAGTTCTATAAGCTCTGTAAAGAACAGCACTGTTTTAATTTCTTTTTCTTTGTTTTTAAAGATTTATTTTATTTATTTGAAAGACAGAGTTACAGAAAGAGGTAGAGCTAGAGAATGAGAGAGGTCTTCCATCCACTGATTCACTCCCCAAGTGACTGCAATGGCCAGAGCTGAGTTGATCCAAAGCAAGGCGCAAGGAGTGTTTTCTGGGTCTCCCATGTGGGAGAAGGGGCCCAAGCACTTGGCCCCTTTCCCAGGACATAGCAGAGTGCTGGATCAGAAGTGGAGCAACTGGGACTCGAACCAGCGCCCCTGTGGGATGCTGGTGCTGCAGGCCTGTCTTTAACTCACTGCACCACAGCACCAGCCTCCATGTTTTAATCTCTCTCTCTCTCTTTTTTTACAGGTAGAGTTACAGACAGTGAGAGAGAGAAAGAGAGAGAGAAAGAGAGAGAGAAAGGTCTTCCATCCAATGGTTCACTCCCCAAATGGTTGCTCTTGTCAGTGCTGTGCTGATCCGAAGGCAGGAGCCAGGTGCTTCCTCCTGGTCTCCCATGTGGGTGCAGGGCCCAAGCACTTGTGCCATCCTCCATTGCCTTTCCAGGCCACAGCAGAGAGCTGGACTGGAAGAGGAGCAACTGGGACTAGAACCCAGTGCCCATATGGGATGCCAGTGCCGCAGGTGGAGGATTAACCAAGTGAGCCATGGCACCGGCCTGATGTTTTAATCTCTTAAAATTGGTTGTTGGCTTATAAATTTTCTTAATTTTTTTCTTTTTTATTTAATAAATGTGAATTTACAAAGTGCAATTTTTGTATTATTGTGGCTTCCCCCACCCAACCTCCCTCCCTCCCGTGGCCCTCCCCTCTCCTACTCCCTCTCCCATCCAATCCTTCATCGAGTTTCATTTTCAATTATCTTTATATACAGAAGATCAACTTAGTATATACTAAGCAAAGATTTCAACAGATTGCACTCACACAACCAATTTTCTTAATATTTTTAGAAATGTTTTTCCTTGCTTATATGTTTCTATAGTAGTTTTGTGAAACCAGCATTTTGTTGATGTTTGCTATTACATTTTCCTGACTTTATTTAAATATTCTTCAAATATTTTTCTTTTTTAATTCTTAAGAAGGAAGCTGGGATGATTTGTGTGTCCTAATACATTCACTTAAGGATGCGGATTTTCTCTCAGCACTGATTTTTCTGCAATCCCTTAATTTTCTCGCATTTCCAAACCCTGTATGTGCAGATCCTATCTGCCCAACTATCTCCATCCCCACTGTGCCTGCAGCCATATCGGTCTCCATGTGTCTCCAGTCCTATGTCTGAAACCCATGTATTTTCTCCAGTGTCTATCTCTTATTTAACTGTGACCACTATTCACCCTTGGTATGTTGCCATTTATAAAATCTCTGACTTTCATGTCAGCTTTCAACATTCCCTAGTTCTTGTGCCTGCAGCATATGCCAACTGCATGAGTCTCCATTCCCTGCATCTCCAGCACATCTTTCCTTGAGTGTCTCCCTGTACCATGCAAATCATCATGTCCTTCAGCTCCTCTTACATGAAGCCAAGATCTTCCCTCAACTGTCTGCTTTCCTTCTCCAGAGTAATCTTTCTACTACCCTGGAGTAACTTCATTGCCTGTGCTTCCAGCTCATTGTAACCTTTATGCACCTCTCTGCTCTTTGCTTGAACCCCTGTCATGCTTAGGCTGCTGGAATGCCTCTGATTGCAGCCAGGTTTTTCTCTATGTCCCCACACCAAATAACCATAACTTAAGCATCCCATATGTATGTATCTCCTGCTTTTCTCCCAGGGTCTCTACCCACTTTGAATATTTGGTTTTCTGGTTAACTACTGAAGAACAAATTGATTCTATATGAGTTTTAGCCATTGTGGATAAAGTTGCTATATATATTTCATATCAGTTTCTATTTTTTATTATTAAACTTTTATTTAATGAATATAAATTTCCAAAGTACAGCTCATGGGTTACAATGGCTCCCTCCTCCCAAAACTTCCCTCCCACCCACAACCTTCCCCTTTCCCGCTCCCTCTGCCCTTCCAATCACATCAAGATTCATTTTCAATTCTCTTTATATACAGAAGATCAGTTTAGTATATATTAGGTAAAGATTTCAACAGTTTGCCCCCATATAGCAACGCAAAGTAAAAAAAAATACTGTTGGAGTACTAGTTATAGCATTAAATAAGAGTGTACAGCACATTAAAGACAGAGATCCTACATAATATTTTTTTAAAAAAATTATTTAGTTTTCTATGCCATTTCCAATTTAACACCAGGTTTTTTTTTTCATTTCCAATTATCTTTATATACAGAAGATCGATTCAGTATATAATTAGTAAAGATCTCATCAGTTTGTACCCACGCAGAAACACAAAGTGTAAAAATACTGTTTCAGTACTAGTTATAGCATCACTGCACATTAGACAACACATTAAGGACAGATCCCCCATGGGATGTAAGTACACAGTGACTTCTGTTGCTGACTTAACAATTTGACACTCCTGTTCATGGCGTCAGTAATCTCCCTAGGCTCTAGTCATGAGTTGCCAGGGCTATGGAAGCCTTTAGAGTTTGTTGACTTTGATCTTATTCCGATAGGGTCATAGTCAAAGTGGAAGTTCTCTCCTCCCTTCAGAGAAAGGTACCTACTTTGATGGCCCCGTTCTTTCCACTGGGATCTCACTCACAGAGATCTTTCATTTAGGTCTTCTTCTTTTTTTTTCTTTTCCATGGTATCTTGGCTTCCCATGCCTACAATACTCTCATGGGCTCTTCAGCCAGATCTGAATGCCTTAAGGGCTGATTCTGAGGCCAGAGTGTTGTTTAGGACGTCTGCCATTCTATGAGTCTGCTGCGTATCCCGCTTCCCATGTTGGATCTTTCTCTCCCTTTTTGATTCTATCAGTTAGTATTAGCAGACACTTGTCTTGTTTGTGTGATCCCTTTGACTCTTAGACCTATCAGACCTATCGGTTGTGAACTGAAATTGACCACTTGGACTAGTGAGATGGCATTGCTACATGCCACCTTGATGGGATTTTATTGGAATCCCCTGGCACATTTCTAACTCCACCATTTGGGGCAAGTCCGATTGAGCATGTCCCAAATTGTACATAACCTCCCTCTCTTTTTCCACTCTTAAATTTAACAGGGATCACTTTTCAGTTAAAATTTAAACACCTAAGAATAATTGTGTGTTAATTACAGAGTTCTACCACTAGTACTAGAACAACAACCACAACAACAACAAATACTAAAAAGGATAAAGTATTACATTGTACATCTAGAGTCAGGACAAGAGCTGATCAGGTCATTGTTTCTTATAGTGTCCATTTCACTTTCACAGGTTTCCCCTTTGGTGCTCAGTTGTCGCCGATCAGGGAAAACAAATGATATTTGTCTCTTTGGGACTGGCTTAATTCACTCAGCATGATGTTTTCCAGATTCCTCCATCTTGTTGCAAATGGCTGGGTTTCAGTGTTCCTTACTGCTGTATAGTATTCTATGTAGTACATGTCCCATAATTTCTTTATCCAGTCTACTGTTGATGGGCATTTGGGTTGGTTCCAGGTCTTAGCTATTGTGAATTGAGCTGCAATAAACATTAATGTGCAGATGGCTTTTTTATTGGCCAAATTAATTTCCTTTGGGTAAATTCCAAGGAGTGGGATGGCTGGGTTGTATGGTAGGGTTATGTTCAGGTTTCTGAGGAATCTCCAGACTGACTTCCATAGTGGCTTAACCAGTTTGCATTCCCACCAACAGTGCGTTAGTGTCCCTTTTTCCCCACATCCTCTCCAGCATCTGTTGTTGGTAGATTTCTGAATGTGAGCCATTCTCACCGGGGTGAGGTGAAACCTCATTGTGGTTTTGAATTGCATTTCTCTGATGGCTAGTGATCTTGAACATTTTATCATGTGTCTGTTGGCCATTTGGATTTCCTCTTTGGGAACATGTCTATTGAGGTCCTTGGCCCATCTCTTAAGTGGATTGTTTGTTTTGATGTTGTGGATTTTCTTGATTTCTTTGTAGATTCTGGTTATCAACCCTTTATGTGTAGTATAGTTTGCAAATATTTTTTCCCATTCTGTCGGTTGCCTCTTCACTTTCCTGACTGTTTCTTTTGAAGTACAGAAACTTCTCAATTTGATGCAATCCCAAATGTTAATTTTGGTTTTGACTGCCTGTGCTCCTGGGGTCTTTTCCAAGAAGTCTTCGCCAGTACCTATATCTTGCAGGGTTTCTCCCATGCTCTCTAATAATTTGATGGTTTTGGGTCATAGATTTAAGTCTTTAATCCATGTTGAGTGAATTTTTGTATAAGGTGAAAGGTATGGGTCTTGCTTCAAGCTTCTGCACGTGGAAATCCAATTTTCCCAGCACCATTTATTGAATAGACTGTCCTTATTCCAGGGATTAGTTTTGGATCTTTGATCAAATATAAGTTGGCTGTAGATGTTTGGATTGATTTCTGGTGTTTCTATTCTGTTCCATTGGTCTATCCTTCTGTTTCTGTACCAGGACCATGCTGTTTTGATAACAACTGCCCTGTAGTATGTCCTGAAATCTGGTATTGTGATGCCTCCAGCTTTGTTTTTGTTGTACAAGATTGCTTTGGCTATTCAAAGTCTTCTGTGTTGCCATATGAATTTCAGCATCATTTTTTCCAGATCTGAGAAGAAGGTCTTCGGTATCTTGATTGGTATTGCATTGAATGTATAAATTGCTTTTGGGAGAATAGACATTTTGATGATATTGATTCTTCCAATCCATGAGCATGGAAGAT
The DNA here is from genome assembly GCF_033115175.1 of Lepus europaeus. Taxonomy (NCBI): domain Eukaryota; kingdom Metazoa; phylum Chordata; class Mammalia; order Lagomorpha; family Leporidae; genus Lepus; species Lepus europaeus. The sequence goes on from NW_026909015.1 coordinate 178,599, forward strand.
TTCTCCATTTTTTGGTATCCTCTTCTATTTCTTTCTGTAAGGTTTTGTAGTTTTCATCGTAGAGATCTTTAACGTCTTTGGTTAAGTTTATTCCAAGGTATTTGATTGTTTTTGTAGCTATTGTGAATGGGATTGATCTTAGAAGTTCTTCCTCAGCCGTGGCATTGCCTGTGTATACAAAGGCTGTTGATTTTTGTGCATTGATTTTATATCCTGCTACTTTGCCAAACTCTTCAATGCATTCCAATAGTCTCTTAGTAGAGTTCTTTGGGTCCCCTAAATAAAGAATCCTATCATCTGCAAAGAGGGATAGTTTGAGTTCTTCCTTCCCAATTTGTATCCCTTTAATTTCTTTTTCTTTCCTAACAGCTCTGGCTAAGACTTCCAGAACTATATTGAAGAGCAGTGGTGAGAGTGGGCATCCCTGTCTGGTACCAGATCTGAGCGGAAATGCTTCCAACTTTTCCCCATTCAATAGGATGTTGGCCGTGGGTTTTTCATATATTGCTTTGATTGTATTGAGGAATGTTCCTTCTATACCCAGTTTGCTTAGAGTTTTCATCATGAAAGGGTGTTGTATTTTATCAAATGCTTTCTCTGCATCTATTGAGAGAATCATATGGTTTTTCTTCTGCAGTCTGTTAATGTAGTGTATTATGTTGATTGTTTTGCGAATGTTGAACCATCCCTGCATACCAGGGATAAATCCCACTTGGTCTGGGTGGATGATCTTTCTGATGTGTTGTTGCATTCATTTGGCCAGAATTTTATTGAGGATTTTTGCATCTATGTTCATCAGGGATATTGGTCTGTAATTCTCTTTCAATGCTGCATCTTTTTCCAGCTTAGGAATTAAGGTGATGCTGGATTTATAGAAAGAATTTGGGAGGATTCCCTCTTTTTTGATTGCCCTGAATAGTTTGAGAAGAATTGGAGTTAGTTCTTCTCTAAATGTCTGGTAGAACTCAGCAGTGAATCCATCTGGCCCTGGGCTTTTCTTTGTTGGTAGGGCCTTTATTACTGTTTCAATTTCTGTGTCAGTTATTGGTCTGTTTAGGTTTTCTATGTCTTCCTGGCTCAATTTAGGTAGGTTATATCTGTCCATTTCTGATAGATTTCCCTGCTTGCTGGCATACAAGTCCTTGTAGTAATTTCGGATGATTCTTTTTATTTCTGTGTTGTCTATTGTTACATTTCCCCTTTTCATCTCTAATTGTATTGATTTGGGTCTTTTCTTTTTTTAGTGAGTTGGGCCAATGGGGTGTCAATTTTGTTTATTTTTTCAAAAAACCAGCTCCTTGTTTGGCTGATTTTTTGTAATGTTTTTTTTGGATTCAATCCTGTTGATTTCTTCTTTGATTTTAATTATTTCTCTTCTCCTACAGGGTTTTGGTCTGGTTTGCTGCTGATTTTCTAGATCATTGAGATGACTTGAATGCTCATCTATTTGGTGCCTCTCCCATTTCTTGATGTAGGCACCTATTGATATAAATTGTCCTCTTAACACTGCTTTTGTTGTATCCCAGAGGTTTTGGTATGTTGTGCTTTTATCCTCATTTACTTCCAGAACATTTTTGATTTGTCTTTTAATTTCTTCTATGACCCATTGTTCATTCAGGAGCATGTTGTTCAGTCTCCATGTGTTTGCACGTGCTCTAGGGATTCCCGAGTTGCTAATTTCCAATTTCATTCCTTTGTGGTCTGAGAAGCTGCATGGTATGATTCTAATTCTTTTGACTTTGCTGAGACTTGCTTTATGGCCTAGTATGTGGTCAAATCTAGAGAAGGTTTCATGTACTGCTGAGAAGAATGTAAAGTCTTTAGATGCAGGATGAAATGTTCTGTAGATATCTGTTAGATCCATTTGGGCTATAGTGTCATTTAAATCTACTGTCTCCTTGTTGATCTTCTGTCCTGTTGATCTGTCTATCTCTGAGAATGGAGTATTGAAGTCCCACAGAACTATTGTATTGGTGTCTAAGTCTCCCTTTAAGTCCCTTAACAAGTCTTTTAAATAAGCTGGTGCCCTGTAATTAGGTGCATATACATTGATAATCGTTATATCTTCCTGTTGAATGGATCCCTTAATCATTATATAGTGCCCCTCTTTGTCTCTCCTAACAGTTTTTGTGGTAAAGTTTATGTTGTCCGATATTAAGATGGCTACGCCCGCTCTTTTTTCATTTCTGTTGGCATGGTATATCTTTTTCCAGCCTTTCACTTTCAGTCTGTATGCATCATTGTTGGAAAGATGAGTTTCTTGTAAGCAGCAAAAAGATGGGTTTTCTTCCTTAACCCAATCAGCCAGTCGGTGTCTTTTAACTGGACAGGTCAGGCCATTAACATTCAATGTGACTATTGAGAAGGAGTAACTTTGCCCTGTCATTTGCCAAAGATTTTTTCCAATATGTGGTTTGAGACTCCTGTGATCTTTTGGTGTGAGGTTTCCTTCCTTTACCTTCTTTCATATTGGTGACCGTGTTTCTGTGTTTCTGTATGTAACACATCTTTAAGAATCTTCTGTAGGGCTGGACGAGTGGCAACAAATTCTTTCAGTTTCTGTTTGCTATGAAAAGTCTTTCTTTCACCTTCATTTACAAATGAGAGCTTTGCAGGATATAATATTCTGGGCTGGCAGTTTTTCTCTCTTAGTACCTGGGCTATATCTCGCCATTCTCTCCTAGCTTGTAGGGTTTCTGATGAGAAGTCAGCTGTGAGTCTAATTGGAGATCCTCTGAGAGTAATCTGACGTTTCTCTCTTGCACATTTTAGGATCTTTTCTTTATGTTTCACTGTGGTGAGTTTGATTACGACGTGTCGTGGTGAGGATCTCTTTTGATCATGTTTATTAGGGGTTCTATGAGCTTCCTGTACTAGGATGTCTCTGTCCTTCTCCAAACCTGGGAAATTTTCTGCTAGTATCTCACTAAAAAGGCCTTCTAATCCTTTCTCCCTCTCCATGCGCTCAGGAACTCCTAGAACCTGAATGTTGGTTTTTTTAAGAGTATCCTGTAGATTCCTGACAGTATTTTTTAGATTTCTGATTTCTTGTTCTTTTTTTGGTTTGCCTGTTTCCTTTCCTGTTCTCTGTCTTCTAATTCCGATATTCTCTCTTCTGTTTCACCCATTCTGTTTTTAAGGCTCTCTAATGTGTTTGTCATTTGATCTATTGAGTTCTTCATTTCATTGTGGTTTTTTGTCACTATCACAGTTTCGTGTTCTACTTGTTGTTTCATTTCATTTTGATTCCTCCTTAATATTTCATTTTCACGAGAAAGATTTTCTATCTTGTCCATTAAGGATTTCTGTAGTTCAAGAAATTGTTTTTGAGAACTTCTTAATTTTCTTATCAATTTTTTGAGATCCGCTTCTTGCATTTCCTCTATCTCTTCATCTTCATAATCTTGCATTTGGGTGTCTTGTTCATTAGGGGACATCATAGTGTCTTCCTTGCTCTTGTTACCTCGGTTTCTATGTTTGTTGTTTGGCATGTTGGAGATAATTTATGGTTTTTTTTTTTTTGCTGTGGTGTTTTTTTCTCGTTATACTATGCCTCTAAGTGGGATGTCTGCTTTGATGGATCCTTAGAGGCTGTGATGGGTGTGGCCAGAGAGCTCTGCTTGATTCTTCAGGTTTAAGGCTGTGCAAAAAGTGACTCACCCAGATTGTTCACTCCCTTGCTCCTTGCTGGATCTCTCGCCCCCCCCCCTTTTTTTTTTGACTCAGTTGGGAAGTAATTCGGCACAGGTGAGTGGAATTGAGGGTAGTTGAAATCTGGCCTCTCTGAGTATTCGTTTGATCTATCCCTGGGACCACTCAAAGAGTTTATGCAGCCCTCAATGTGTTCTCAAGTTTCACCAAAGTTCCAAAGTTACTGAGTTTGTGAACTCATTGGCGGTTCTTTACATACGTAAAATTGCACCTGCTCTTTGTTTTGCTCGGTGAGTGGAGAGAGAGGCCTCTGGCTTTCCCCACCAATGTCTCAGGTTTCTGACGTTTTTGTCTTACCTCCCATTCGTTCCCGCGCTGGTGAGATTCTGCGACTTGGCTCCTGTGGTTGGGTTTCCACGCGGTGGGCTCCCTGTAGGTCCTCTGTGTCACATCCAGTAGATCCGGAAGCGTTTCCTCTGCAGCTTTTTTCTTGAGTCTTTTCCTGAGGCTACAGTAATTCCACTTTTATGAAACTTTATTTTCCCAAACTATCGTCGCACGTCCTCACACTCCGCCATCTTGGCTCCGCCCCCCCCAGTTTCTATTTTTTTAAAGATTTATTTTATTTGTTTGAAAGACAGAGTTACTGAGAGTGGTAGAGGTAAATAAAGAGAAAGAGGTATTCCACCCACTGGTTGACTCCCCAGATGGCTGCAAAGGGTGGAGCAGAGCCGATCCAAAATCAGGAGACAGAAAATTTTTCTGGGTCTCCCACATGGGTGCAGAGGCCCAAGGACTTGGGCCATCTTCTACTGCTTTCCCAGGCCATAGCAGAGAGCTGGATCAAAGAGGAGCAGCTGGGACTAGAACTGGCATCCATATGGGATGCTGGCACTTCAGGCCAGGGCTTTAACCCACTGTGCTGTATCACTGGTCCCTCACATCAGTTTTTATCTACTCATTTTAAAGATATTGGAACCTGTATGCTGTATGATATGGTGATACTATGGTTGGATTTCTAATAACACCTCAAGATGTCTGATAAAATGGTTGTCCCACTATGCATTCTCACCAGTAATGAATGAGATATACTGCTATTCTGTATTCTTGCAAAAATTTTGTTGTTGTGTTGACTTTTTAAATAAAACCATCCTAATACATGATGTGTCCATCTTATTGCTGTTCAAATATGCTTGTCCTTAATGTACAGTGCATTTAACTTTCTAATAATTTTCTTAATATTCAGAATGCTTTATGTGCTTATTTTTAATATGTGTATACATATAAACATATATATGTTTAAGGTGTCTGTGTATTCTATCAGTATTTAAATTGGGGAATTTCCTTCTTTTATTGAATTTTACAAGTTCTTTTTTAAATTTGCATGCAATTCCTTCAAATGTATATGTTCTTTTTAAAAAGATTTATTTATATGAAAGGCAGAGTTAAAAAAGAGAGAAAGAGAGAAATCTTCCATCTTCTGGTTCATTCCAAATGGCCCCTGTAGTCAGGCTGAAGCCAGAGCCTGGACATCCAACAAGATCTCCCACATGGGTGGCAGGAGCCCAAGCACTTGGACAATATGTTGCTGCTTTCCAAGGCAAAATAGCATGGAGCTGGATGGAAAGTAGAGCAATTGGGACTTGAACTGGTGCTCATATGGGATGCTGGTGTCACAGGCCATCGCTTAACCTGCAGTGCCACAACACGAGCCCCTGTTTCATCTATTTAATTGTTTAATTTTAATTTTTAGTTAGTTTTTAACACATTCAATGATTCATAGACACAATTCTAACAACAAAAAGATATTCTCTTCCTTTCTACCTCCCTTCATCCCTCTCACCATTCTTTCTACCACCTTCCTTCTCCACCTTTTTTTTTTAGTTTTTGAGATAACATATTTTAAACTTTACAATAAAAAGGCTTAATACTTCACCAATAAGAAATTTAACAAGTAAAAAGCAAAAAGACCCAATTTAATGGGAATATAGACAATGGCTATAAATAATAATTGAACAGAAAAATGACCATTTCACCCATATACAGTAAAGCTTAAAGTAATAACAGATCCTTAAAACTACAGTAGTATAATAACATTCCTAACCATTGTTTTGACAAATGTATAGGACCAAGTTTTAGAAAACTATATTTGCTGCAATACTGGCAACACACAGAAATTTGTTTTTAAAAAATTTTAGCTTCCACATATAAGGCAGAACATCTGGAATTTTGTCTTTCTAGGTCCAGCTTATTTCACTCCATATGATATCCTAGAAAATGCTTAATTTCCAAATATTGTGAGTGTTCTATTGTTTCTTTCTGGTCTTATTCCTTTATTGTCTAACAACATATATTATTATATTGGAATATATCACTCCATTTAGATCTAGTAGTATTTTTCATATATATATATAGGGATGGTCTTGTGTCAGGTATATATATATGTGTGTGTGTGTGTGTGTGTATATAGATATACATATATATATTTATGATATGTCTTCTTGTTGAATTGAGCCTTTAATCAAAATATAATATCCTGGCCGGCGCCGCGGCTCACTAGGCTAATCCTCTGCCTTGCGGCGCCGGCACACCGGGTTCTAGTCCCGGTTGGGGCACCAATCCTGTCCCAGTTGCCCCTCTTCCAGGCCAGCTCTCTGCTGTGGCCAGGGAGTGCAGTGGAGGATGGCCCAAGTGCTTGGGCCCTGCACCCCATGGGAGACCAGGAGAAGCACCTGGCTCCTGCCATCGGATCAGCGCGGTGTGCCAGCCGCAGTGCGCTACCGCGGCAGCCATTGGAGGGTGAACCAACGGCAAAAGGAAGACCTTTCTCTCTGTCTCTCTCTCACTGTCCACTCTGCCAGTCAAAAAAATATAATGTCCTTCTTTAATTATTTTTTGATTTAAAGTATGTTTTACCTGATGCCAGGATAGCTAAACAAGCTCGCTTTTGATTTCCATTTGCCTAGTATATCTTTTTCCAATCCTTCACTTTCAGTCTGTGTGTATCTTTGTGAAATGATTTTCTTGTAGGCAGCATATAGTGCGGTTGTGGTTTTTATCTGTTTAACCAAACTAAGTCTTTTGTTGGTGAATTTAATTTAACATTTACATTCCAAGTTAGTATTGATAAATAAGAACTAATAGCTGTTATTTGTTGATTAGATAATTATTTTATCTGCTCTGTTGGTGAATTAGGTGGTGTCATGTGTTTTCATGGTTACTTCTAAGGCAAGGGCACCCTTCAGAATTTCTTGTAAGTCAGGTCTGGGGTGGTGAATTCTCTGTTTTTGCTTATCTGGAAAATACTTTATTTCTCCTTCACTTTTAAAGTATAGCTTCACTAGATATAATATTCTTGGGTTGAAATGTTTTCTTTCTTTTAAGACTTTGAATAAATCATATCACTCTCTTCTGGCCTGTAGGGTTTCTGCTGAGGAGTTTGATGTCAATCTAATGCATTTTCCTTTATCTGTAATGATGCTTTTCTCTTACTGTCTTTAGAACTTTCTCCTGTCTTTAGCTTTTGACAGTTTGGTAACAATATGCTGTGGAGAAGACCTTTATTGTTTGTATCTGCTTGGGGTTCTTTGAGCTTCTTATAACTGGAGGTCCATGTCTATTTCAAGACATGGAAAATTTTCAACTATTTCATTTAGAAGGTTCTCAACACCTTTTTTCTTTGCTCCTCCTTCAGGAGTACATATAATATGAATATTTAGTCATTTGTGGGATCCCATATTTCACATAGACTTCATCCTTTTTATTTCTTTTCTGTTTATTTTTGTCTGATTGCATTGTTTCAAAATTCCTGTCCTCAAGTTCAAAAACTCTTTCTTCCACTTGGCCTATTCTACTGTTAAAGTTCTCAATCAGGAGCCAGAGTTGTACTCACATGGGTTAAACTACATCTGCAGTGCCAGCATCTCATATGGGCAACAGTGGGAATCCTGGCTGCTCCACATCTGATCTAGCTCTTTACTAATGTGCCTGGGAAAAGAGCAGGAGATGACACCAGTCCTTGTGCCCTTGAACCCACACAGGACACCTGAATGAAGCTTCAGGCTCCTGGCTATGGCCCAGCCCAGCACTGGAAATTGCAGCCCTTTGGAGAGTGAACTAACAGGTGGAAGATTCTCTCTCTTTCTCTCTCTCTCTTCCTGCAATTCTAATTTTCAAATACATTTTAAAAAAAATGCTCTCCTTCATTTTTTATTTCACTGATTGACAATTTCATCTCCAATATTTCTATTTTGTTCTTTTTTAAAAAAAGTATTTATTTATTTGAAAGGCAGAAACACAGAGTGACAGAGAATTACAGATAGAAGGAGGGGGAGAGAGGGGTAGGGAGGGAAAGGGGGAGGGGAGAGGAAGGAGGAAAGGGAAAGGAGAGGAAGGAGGAGGGGAAGTAAGAGGAAGAAGGAGGGAGAGGAGAGGAAGGAGGAGTGGAGTAGGAAGGGCACAAAGAGAGCATTTGTTACTTTTTGATTTCTATATGAAAGCTATTCTAACTGGGTTGAGGTGGAACATCTGAGGTACTCTCATATGAAGTACCAGCATCTTAATCGCTAGGATAAATAAATATCCCTGAGTTATTTTTTTGTACACAGTGAGAAGTAAGGTCTAGTTTCATTCTTCTACATGTGGATATTCAATATTCCAAGCACTGTTTTTTGAGAAGACTGTCCTTTCTGCAATGCATATTCTTAGCACTTTTGTTGAAAGTCAGTTAGCTAGAGATGTTTGAATTTACCTTTAGGCCCTCTATTCTGTTCCTAAGGTGTATGAGATAATTTAAAAAAGTTTATGGAAATGGAATTAAAAGATAATGTTAGGGATGGACATTGTGCCAAAGCAATTAGGACATCACTATGACTCCCATATCTCATATTGGAGTGCCTAGATTTGAGTCTTGCCTTTGTTTCCAACCCCTCTTCCTGTTAATGCACATCCTGGGAGGCAGCAGGCGATAGCCCAAGTACATGGTTCCTTGCCACCAACATGGGAGACCCAGATACAGTTCCTGGCTCTTGGTTATGACCAAGCCCAGTCTCAGCTGTTTTGAGCATTTGGGGGTGTGAACCAGTAAATAGAAGATCTCTGTCTCTCCTTCCTTCTTTCCCTCCCTCTTCCCTACTCCCTCTACCTCTGTCTTTCAAATAAAAAAGCCTAAATTTAAAGTTTTAGCACAAATTTTTTTTTGAAAATCTTTGCAGTTGTTTGTAGTATATTTTCTGGGGCGAGCGCCATGGCTTACTTGGTTAATCCTCTGCCTGTGGTGCTGGCATCCCATATGGGCACTGGGTTCTAGTCCTGGCTGCTGCTCTTCCAGTCCAGCTCTCTGCTGTGGCACGGGAAGTCAGTGGAGGATGGCTCAGGTGCTTGGGTGCCTGCACCCACATGGGAGACCAGGAAAGGCACCTGGCTCCTGGCTTTGTATTGGTGCAGCTCCCAGGTGCTTCTCCTGGTCTCCCACGTGGGTGCAGGGCCCAAGGTCTTGGGCCATCCTCCACTGCATTTCCGGGCCACAGCAGAGAGCTGGACTGGAAGAGGAGCAACCAGGACAGAATCTGGTGCCCCGACCGGGACTAGAACCTGATGTGCCAGAGCCGAAGGTTGAGGATTAGCCAAGTGAGCCATGCACTGGCCAGATCATCATTTTTAAGCATCCATATATGAGGCAGAATGTATTTTATTTGCCTTCTGTGTCTGACTTATTTCATATAACCTAATGACCTCCAGTTCTATACATTTGCTACACATATCAGGATTTCTTTCTTTTTTCTATATATGACAGAGTTAGTGAGAGAGGGAGACAGAGCAGAGAGAAAGGTCTTCCTTCCATTGGTTAAGCCCCCAAATGGCCACTATGGCTGGAGCTATGCCGATCCGAAGCCAGTAGCCAGGTGCTCCTTCCTGGTCTCCCATGTGGGTACAGGGGCCCACGTACTTGGGCCATCCTTCACTGCCTTCATGGGCCAGAGCAGAAAGCTGGACTGGAAGAGGTGCAACTGGGACTAGAACCTGGCACCCATATGGGATGCCAGCACCGCAGGCGGAGGATTAACCAAGGGAGCCACGGTGCTGGCCCCCATGAATTTCTTTCGTATCTGTAGCTGAACAAAACTCTATTGTGTGTATATACCACATTACCTAGTCATCCACTGATGGACCCCTAGATTGATTTCAAATCTTGGCTGTTGCTAATAGTGCTATAGTGAATATGGGAGTGCACATGTCTTTTCCAAATCCTGAATTCATTACCTCTGGATTACATATAAAGACAAGCAGGATAGCTGGGTCACATAATAGATTTGTTTTTTGTTTCTTTGAGGAACCTCCATACCATCCTCCTAATGTCTGTACAAATTTGAAATCAAACCCACAGTGTATAAAGGTTCATTGTTCTCTACATCTTCACTAGACTTTGTTTTGTCTTGTTGGTATTGTCCATTTTAGCTGATGTAAAATGTCCCATTGTACTTTTGACTTGAATTTTGATGATGGATAGTGATAGAGACTTTTATACATATTTTCATCACTTATATTTATTATTTTGAGACATGCATATTCATATCCTTTTCTCATTCCTTAATTTAAAAAAAAATTCCTTGAGTTCCTACAGTATTGTAGATTTTATTCCTTTGTCAGATGAATACCTTACAAATAGCTTGCAAATATTTTTTCTACTATTTTGATTATCTCTTTACTGGATGATTGTTTCCTTTTACGTGAAGTCAAAATCTCAGTAGTGGAGACTAGAACAAGCACTAACATGGGATGCAGTCATCCCAATTGGAAGCTTAATCAACTGTACCACAATGCCTGCCCCAGGGTGTATATATATTTTTCAAGTATTATTTCCTCCTGCTGGACAGACCTTTACATTATTATGAAATGACCTTTTCTGTATTTGTATTACCTTTAATTTTAAATTTATTTCATCTGACCTAAGTATGACTAAGCCAACTTTCACTGAATTTACATGGAATTTTCCATCTCTTCCTTCACTTTCAGTTTGTGCATGTGCTTCAAGGTGATTTTCTTATAGGCAGTTTTTTTTATTCATCCAGTCACTCTATTAATAATAAATTTAATAATATTAATATTTATTAATTTAAGCCATTTACATTTAAGATAGTTATTTTTTAAACTTTTATTTCATAAATATAAATTTCCAAAGTACAGTTTATGGATTACAATGGCTTTTTCCCCCCCTTAACTTCCCTCCCAACCACAACCCTCCCATCTCCCACTCCTCCCATTCCATTCACATAAAGATTCATTTTCAATTATCTTTATATACAGAAGATTAATTTAGTATTTATTAAGTAAAGATTTCAACAGTTTGTGCCCACACACAGAAACACAAAGTGTAAAATACTTTTTGAGTACTAGTTACAGCATTAATTCACACTGTACAACACATTAAGGACAGAGATCCTACATAGGAGTAATTGCAGAGTGACTCAAGTTGTTGACAAAACAAATTGATATTCTTGTTTATGGCATCAGTAATCACCCAAGGCTCTTGTCATGAGTTGCCAAGGCTAGGGAAACCTTTTGAGTTTACCAACTTTGATCTCATTTAGACAAGGTCATAGTCAAAGTGGAAGTTCTCTCCTGCCTTCAGATAAAGGTACCTCCTTCTTTGATGACCTTTTCTTTCCACTGGGATCTCACTTGCAGAGATCTTTCATTTAGGTTTTTCTTTTCCATGGTATCTTGGCTTTCCATGCCTGAAATACTCTCATGGGCTTTTCATCCGGATCTGAATGCCTTAAGGACTGATTCTGAGGCCAGAGTGCTGTTTAGGACATCTGCCATACCATGAGTCTGCTGTGTATCCCACTTCCCACGTTGGATCATTCGTTCCTTTTTAATTCTATCAGTGAGTATTAGGAAACACTTGTCTTGTTTGTGTGATCCCTTTGACTCTTTTTTTAAAAACTTTTATTTAATAAATATAAATTTCCAAAGTACAGCTTTTGGATTACAGTGGCTTTCTCCCCCCAATAACTTCCCTCACACCCATAACCCTCCCATCTCCCACAACCTCTCCCATTACATTCACATCAAGATTTATTTTCAATTATTTTTATATACAAAACATCAATTTAGTGTATATTAAGTAAAGATTTCAACAGTTTGCACCCACACGAAACAAAAAGTGTAAAGTATTGTTTGAGTACTAGTTATACCATTGATTCACATTGTACAACACATTAAGGACAGAGATCCTACATGGGGATTTTTGTGTAAGGTGTTAGGTAGGGGTCTTGCTTCAAGCTTCTGCATGTGGAAATCCAGTTTTCCCAGCACCATTTATTGAATAGATTGGCCTTGCTCCAGGAATTGGTTTTAGATCCTTGATCAAATATAAGTTGGCTATAGATGTTTGGGTTGATTTCTGGTATTTCTATTCTGTTCCATTGGTCTATCCATCTGTACCAGTGCCATGCTGTTTTGATTACAACTGTCCTGTAGTATGTCCTGAAATCTGGTATTGTGATGCCTCCGGCTTTGTTTTTGTTGTACAAGATTGCTTTAACTATTTGAGGTCTTCTATGCCTCCATATGAATTTCAGCATCATTTTTTTCCAGATCTGAGAAGAAGGTCTTCGGTATCTTGATTGGTATCACATTGAATCTAGAAATTGCTTTTGGGAGAATGGACATTTTGATGATATTGATTCTTCCAATCCATGAGCCTGGAAGATTTTTCCACTCTTTGGCATCCTCTTCTATTTCTTTCTTTAAGATTTTTTAATTCTCATCAAAGAGATCTTTAATGTCCTTGGCTAAGTTTATTCCAAGGTATTTGATTGTTTTTGTGGCTATTGTGAATGGGATTGATCTAAAAGTTCTTTCCTAGCAGTGGCATTGCCTGTGTATCAAAGGCTGTTGATTTTTGTGCATTGATTTTATATCCTGCTACTTTGCCAAACTCTTCTATGAGTGGAGCTTATGAGCTGGGACTGTGAAAAAAAACTGAGGGTATAGGGGAGAACTGATGGAGTGCCTGAGATGTGAGTACTCTTGGTGGGAGATGCCACAAACTTAGTAACCTTGGCAACATGGGGAGAGACATTGCAGAGGAATCTGAGCTTACACTGAGGACTGTACAGATCCTTTGTGTGGTCCTTGGGACAGAGCAGATGAATATTATACCCACTGGGGCTAGCACTCAGGCACTGATTGCCTTCAAGGAGAATAGCTCAGCTTGGTGGAATTACTTCCCTTCTGAATAAAAAAATGGAAGATTTACCACACCAAACCTGGGTGTGTCATCTTTGGCACACCTATGACCCTGATGAACAGAACTGAACAGAGCTCTCTGGCCACACCCACCACAAGCCTCTAGAGATTCACCAAAAGCGGGCAGTCCACTTAATCTAGAGTCATAGTATAATGAGAAAAGCCACCACAGTGAGGAAAAAAAGAAGAAACCAAAGAATATCTCCACAATTCCAAACAACAAATGCAGAAACTGAGGAAACAGGAATAAGGAGGACATTATGACACCCCCAAAATGAACATGACACTCCAATACAAGATTATGAAGATGATGAGATGGAAGAAATGCAAGATATGGATATCAAAAAATTTATGATAAGAACATTTAGAAGTTATCAAAAATAAATTCATGAACTACAGAAATCCTTACTGGACAGGATAGAAAATCTCTCTCATGAAAATGAAACCTTAAGGAAGAATCAAAATGAAATGAGGAATTTAGTAGGACATGAAATTGTGATATTGAAGAGAAATTGAAATGAAATGAAGAATTTAATGGAACAAATGACAAACACATTTGAGAGCCTTAAAAACAGAATCAGTGAAGCAGGAGAGAGAATATCAGACGTAGAAGAGAAAGCACAGGAAATTATACAGTCAAACCAAAGAAAAGAAGAGGAAATTAGAAATCTAAAAAATATTGTTGGGAATCTACAGGATATTATTAAAAAAAACCAACATTTGGGTTCTAGGTGTTCCTGAGGGCATGGAGAGAGAAAGGATTATAAGTCCATTTTTTTTGACAGGCAGAGTGGACAGTGAGAGAGAGACAGAGAGAAAGGTCTTCCTTTTGCCATTGGTTCACCCTCCAATGGCCGCTGCGGTAGCGTGCTGCGGCCGGCGCACCGCGCTGTTCTGATGGCAGGAGCCAGGTGCTTACCCTGGTCTCCCATGGGATGCAGAGCCCAAGCACTTGGGCCATCCTCCACTGCACTCCCTGGCCACAGCAGAGAGCTGGCCTGGAAGAGGGGCAACCAGGACAGGATCCGGTGCCCTGACCGGGGCTAGAACCCGGTGTGCCGGCGCCGCAAGGCGGAGGATTAGCCTGTTGAGCCACGGCGCCGGCTATAAGTCCTTTTTAATGAGATACTAGTATAAAACTTCCGAGGTTTGGAGAAAGAAAGAGACATCCAAGTGCAGGAAGCACATAGAATCTCCAATAAACATGACCAAAAGTGATCCTCAACATGACACGTTGTAATCAAACTCACCACAGTGACACATAAAGAAGAGATTCTAAAATGTGCAAGAGAGAAACATCAGATTACACTCAGAGGATCTCCAATTAGACTCACAGCAGACTTCTCATCAGAAACCCTCAGTCTAGGAGGGAATGGTGAGATATAGCCCAAGTACTTAGAGAAAAAAAACTTCCAGCCCAGAATATTATATCCTGCAAAGCTCTCATTTGTGAATGAAGGTGAAATAAAGACCTTTCATAGCAAACAGAAATTGAAAGAATTTGTCACCACTGGTCCAGCCCTGCAAAAGATGCTTAAAGATGTGTTACACACAGAAACACAGAAACGCGGTCATCAATATGTAAGAAGTTTGGCAAATAAAAAAGCCATCTGCACATTAATGTTTATTGCAGCTCAATTCACAATAGCTAAGACCTGGAACCAACCCAAATGCCCATCAACAGTAAACTGGATGAAGAAATTATGGGACATGTACTCCATAGAATACTATACAGCAGTAAGGAACACTGAAACCCAGTCATTTACAACAAGATGGAGGGATCTGGAAAACATCATGCTGAGTGAATTAAGCCAGTCCCAAAGAGACAAATATTTGTTTTCCCTGATCGGCGACAACTGAGCACCAAAGGGGAAATCTGCTAAGTGAAATGGACACTATAAGAAACAATGACCTGATCAGCTCTTGTCCTGACTCTAGATGTACAATGTAATACTTTATCCTTTTTAGTATTTGTTGTTGTTGTTGTTGTTCTAGTACTAGTGGTTGAACTCTGTAATTAACACACAATTATTCTTAGGTGTTTAAATTGTAACTGAAAAGTGATCCCTGTTAAATTTAAGAGTGGAAAAAGAGAGGGAGCTGATGTACAATTTGGGACATGCTCAATCGGACTTGCCCCAAATGGTGGAGTTAGAAATGTGCCAGAGGATTCCAACACAATCCCATCAAGGTGGCATGTACCAATGCCATCTCACTAGTCCAAGTGGTCAATTTCAGTTCACATTCGATGACTTGGATAGGTCTAAGAGTCAAAGGGATCACACAAACAAGACAAGTGTCTGCTAATACTAACTGATAGAATCAAAAAGGGAGGGAAGGATCCAACATGGGAAATGGGATACACAGCAGACTCATAGAATGGCAGATGTCCTAAACAACACTCTGGCCTCAGAATCAGCCCTTAAGGCATTCGGATCTGGCTGAAGAGCCCATGAGAGTATTGTAGGTATGGAAAGCCAAGATACCATGAAAAAAAAAGACCTAAATGAAAGATCTCTGTGAGTGAGGTCCCAGTGGAAAGACCGGGGCCATCAAAGAAGGAGGTACCTTTCTCCGAAGGGAGGAGAGAACTTCCACTTTGACTATGACCCTATCGGGATAAGATCAAAGTCAGTGAACTCTAAGGGCTTCCATAGCCCTGGCAACTCATGACTAGAGCCTAGGGAGATTACTGACGCCATGAACAGGAGTGTCAAATTGTTAAGTCAGCAACAGGAGTCACTGTGTACTTACATCCCATATGGGATCTGTCCTTAATGTGTTGTCTAATGTGCAGTGATGCTATAACTAGTACTGAAACAGTATTTTTATACTTTGTGTTTCTGCGAGGGTACAAACTGATGAGGTCTTTACTAATTATGTACCGAATTGATCTTCTGTATATAAAGATAATTGGAAATGAAAAAAACAACAACCTGGTGTTAAATTGGAAATGGCATAGAAAATTAATTAATTTTAAAAAATATTATGTAGGTTCTCTGTCTTTAATGTGCTGTACACTGTTATTTAATGCTATAACTAGTACTCCAACGGTAGTTTTTTCACTTTGTGTTGCTTTATGGGGCAAACTGTTGAAATCTTTACCTAATATATACTAAACTGATCTTCTGTATATAAAGAGAATTGAAAATGAATCTTGATGTGAATGGAATGGGAGAGGCAGTGGGAAAGGGGAGGGTTGTGGGTGGGAGGGAAGTTATGGGAGGGGGGAAGCCATTGTAACCCATAAGCTGTACTTTGGAAATTCATATTCATTAAATAAAAGTTTAATAAATGAAAAAAAAAAAGAAGAAAACCTCCTTGTAAAAGATCACATAAAATTCAAAGCATATATTAAAAATATCTTTGGGAAAATGGCAGGGCAAAGTTACTACATACCAGTAGTCACATTGAATGTTAATGGTCTCAACTCTCCAGTTAAAAGTCACAGGCTGACTGATTGGGTTAAGGAACAAAACCCATCTTTTTGCTGCTTACAAGAAACTCATCTTTCCAACAATGATGCATGCAGATTGAAAGTGAAAGGTTGGAAAAAGATATACCATGCCAACAGAAATGAAAAAAAGATTGGGTGTAGCCATCTTAATATCAGACAAAATAAACTTTATACAAAAACTATTATGAGAGACAAAGAGGGGCACTATATAATGATTCAGGGATTAATTCAACAGGGATATGTAACTATTATCAATGTATATGAACCTAATTACAGGGCACCGGTTTATTTATTTATTTTTCATTTTTTTCTCTTTTATATTATTTTTGTATTTAATGAATATAAATTTCCAAAGTACAGCTTATGGATTACAAAGGCTTCCCCCTCACAACTTCCCCTCCACCTGCAACCCTCCCCTTTCGCACTCGCTCTCCCCTTCCATTCCCATCAAGATTCATTTTCAATTCTCTTTATATACAGAAAAATAAGTGTAGTATATATAAAGATTTCAACAGTTTGCCCTCACAAAGTGAAAAAATACTGTTGGAGTGCTAGTTAGAGCATTAAATAACAGTGTACATCACATTAATGACAGAGATCCTGCATGATATATTTTTAAAAAGATTGATTACTTTTCTATGTAATTTCCAATTTAACACCAAGTGTTTTTTTTCATTTTCAATTATCTTTATATACAGAAGATCGCTTCAGTATATACTAAGTAAAAATTTCATCAGTTTGCACCCACACATAACCACAAAGTGTAAAAATACTGTTTCAGTACTATCTATATCATTACTTCACCTTGGACAACCTATTAAGGACAGATCCCACATGGGACGTAAGTACACAGTGACTCCTGATGTTGATTTAACAATTTAACACTTTTGTTTATGGCATCAGTAATCTCCCTAGGCTCTAGCCATGAGTTGCCGAGGCTATGGAAACCTTTAGGGTTCGGTGACTTCGATCCTATTCCGACAGGGCCATAGTCAAAGTGGAAGTTCTCTCCTCCCTTCAGAGAAAGGTACCTCCTACTTTGATGAGGGCACCGGTTTATTTAAAAGATATGTTAAGGGATATAAAGGGAGACTTAGACTCCAATACAATAGCATTGGGGGACTTCAATACTCCACTTTCAGAAATAGACAGATCAACCAGACAGATCAACAAGGAAACAGCAGATTTAATCGACACTATAGCTGAAATGGATCTAACAGATATCTACAGAACTTTTCATCCTACATAAAGAATTTACATTCTTCTCAGCAGTACATGTAAACTACTCTAGGATTGACCACATATGAGGCCATAAAGCAAGTTTCAAAAAATTCAAAAGAATAGGAATCATACGATGCATTTTCTCAGACCACAGTGGAATGAAGCTGGAAATTAGCAACTCAGGAATCCCTAGAGCATATACAAACAGATTGAGACTGAACAACATGCTCCTTAATGAACAATGGGTCATAGAAGAAATTAAAAGAGAAATCAAATTTCTGGAAGTAAATGAGGATAAAAGCACAATGTATCAAAACTTATGGGATACAGCAAAAGCAGTGTTGAGAGGAAAGTTTATAGCAATAGGTGCCTACATCAAGAAATTGGAAAGGCACCAAATAAATGAGCTTTCAATGCATCTCAAGGATCTAGAAAGACTACAGCAAACCAAACCCAAATCTAGTAGGAGAAGAGAAATAATTAAAATCAGAGAAGAAATCAACAGGATTGAATCCAAAAAAACATTACAAAAAATCAGCCAATTGAAGAGGTGGCTTTTTGAAAAAGGAAAGATAACAACAGACAACACAGAAATAAAAAAAATCATCAGAAATTACTATAAGGACTTGTATGCCAGCAAACAGGGAAATCTATCAGAAATGGATAGATTCTTGGACACATACAACCTACCTAAATTGAACCAGGAAGACATAGAAAACCTAAACAGACCCATAACTGAGACAGAAATTGAAACAGTGATAAAGGCCCTCTCAACAAAGAAAAGCCCAGGACCAGATGGATTCACTGCTGAATTCTACCAGACATTTAGAGAAATTAACCCCAATTCTCCTCAAACTATTCAGGGCAATCTAAAAAGAGGGAATCCTCCCAAACTCTTTCTATGAAGCCAGCATCACCTTAATCCCTAAACCAGAAAAAGATGCAGCATTGAAAGAGAATTACAGACCAATATCCCTGATGAACATAGATGCAAAAATCCTCAATAAAATTCTGGCCAATAGAATGCAACATCACATTAGAAAGATCATCCACCCAGACCAAGTGGGATTTATCCCTGGTATGCAGGGATGGTTCAACGTTCGCAAAACAATCAACGTGATACACCACATTAACAGACTGCAGAAGAAAAACCATATGATTCTCTCAATAGATGCAGAGAAAGCATTTGATAAAATACAACACCCTTTCATGATGAAAACTCTAAGCAAACGGGGTATGGAAGGAACATTCCTCAATACAATCAAAGCAATATATGAAAAACCCACGGCCAGTATCCTATTGAATGGGGAAAAGCTGGAAGCATATCCAGTGAGATCTGGTACCAGACAGGGATGCCCACTCTCACCACTGCTCTTCGATATAGTTCTGGAAGTCTTAGCCAGAGCTATTAGGCAATAAAAAGAAATTAAAGGGATACAAATTGGGAAGGAAGAACTCAAACTATCCCTCTTTGCAGACGATATGATTCTTTATTTAGGGGATCCAAAGAACTCTACTAAGAGACTATTGGAACTCATAGATGAGTTTGGCAAAGTAGCAGGATATAAAATCAATGCACAAAAATCAACAGCCTTTGTATACACAGACAATGCCACGGCTGAGAAAGAACTTGTAAGTTCAATCCCATTCTCAATAGCTACAAAAACAATCAAATACCTTGGAATAAACTTAACCAAGGATGTTAAAGATCTCTACGATGAAAACTACAAAACCTTAAAGAAAGAAATAGAAGAGGATACCAAAAAATGGAGGAATCTTCCATGCTTATGGATTGGAAGAATCAATATCATCAAAATGTCCATTCTCCCAAAAGCAATTTATACATTCAATGCAATACCAATCAAAATACCAAAGACATTCTTCTCAGATCTGGAAAAAATGATGCTGAAATTCATATGGAGACACAGGAGACCTCGAATAGCTAAAGCAATCTTGTACAACAATAACAAAACCGGAGGCATCACAATACCAGATTTCAGGACATACTACAGGGCAGTAGTTATCAAAACAGCATGGTCCTGGTACAGAAACAGATGGATAGACCAATGGAACAGAATAGAAATACCAGAAATCAACCCAAACATCTACAGCCAACTCATATTTGATCAAGGATCCAAAACCAATCCCTAGAGTAAAGACAGTCTATTCAATAAATGGTGCTGGGAAAATTGGATTTCCACATGCAGAATCATGAAGCAAGATCCCTACCTTCACCTTACACAAAAATCCACTCAACATGGATCAAAAACTTAAATCTACGACCAGACACCATCAAATTATTAGAGAGCATTGGAGAAACCCTACAAGATATAGGCACAGGGAAAGACTTCTTGGAAAATACCCCAGGAGCACAGGCACTCAACGCCAAAATTAACTATTGGGATTGCATCAAACTGAGAAGTTTCTGTACTTCAAAAGAAACAGTCAGGAAAGTGAATAGGAAACCAACAGAATGGGAAAAAATATTTGCAAACTATGCAACAGATAAAGGGTTGATAACCAGAATCTACAAAGAAATCAAGAAACTCTACAACATCAAAACAATCAATCCACTTAAGAGATGGGCCAAAGACCTCTACAGACATCTTTTCAAAGAGGAAATCCAAATGGCCAACAGACACATGAAAAAATGTTCAAGATCACTAGCAATCAGGAAATGCAAATCAAAACCACAATGAGGTTTCACCTCACCTCGGTTAGAATGGCCCACATTCAGAAATTTACCAAAAATAGATGCTGGAGAGGATGTGGGGAAAAAGGGACACTAACCCACTGTTGGTGGGAATGTAAACTGGTTAAGCCACTATGGAAGTCAGTCTGGAGATTCCTCAGAAACCTGAACATAACCCTACCATACAACCCAGCCATCCCACTCCTTGGAATTTACCAAAAAGAAATTAAATTGGCAAACAAAAAAGCCATCTGCACATTAATGTTTATTGCAGCTCAATTCACAATAGCTAAGACCTGGACCAATCCAAATGCCCATCAACAGTAGACTGGATAAAGAAACTATGGGACATGTACTCTATGGAATACTATACAGCAATCAAAAATAATGAAACCCAGTCATTTGCAACAAGATGGAGCAATCTGGAAAGCATCATGCTAAGAGAATTAAGCCAGTCCCAAAGAAACAAATATCATTTGTTTCTCCTGATCGGCGACAACTAACTGAGCACCAAAGGGTAACCTGTTGAAGTGTAATGGACACTATGAGAAATAGTGACTTGATAAGCTATGGTGCTGACGATGTACAATGTAACACTTTATCCATTTTAGTATTTTTTTTGCAAACTCTGTAATTAACACACAATTATTCTCAGGTGTCTAAATCTTAACTGAAAAGCGATCCCGGTTAAATATAAGAATGAGAAAAGGAGAGGGAGGAGATGTATAATAGGGGACATGCTCAATTGGATTTGCCCCAAATGGTGGAGTTAGAAAAGTCCCAGGGGATTCCAATACAATCCCATCAAGGTGGCATGTACCAATGCCATCTCACTAGTCCAAGTGATCAATTTCAGTTCACAACTGATCACACTGATAGGCCTAAGAGTCAAAGGGATCACACAAGCAAGATTAATGTCTGCTAATACTAACTGATTAAAAAAAAAGGGGAGAGAAGGATCCAACATGGGAAGGGAGAGACACAGCAGACTCATAGAATGGCAGATGTCCTAAATAGCACTCTGGCCTCAGAATCAGCCCTTAAGGCAATTGGATCTGGCTGAAGAACCTATGACAGTATTTTAGGCATGGAAAGCCAAGACACACTGGGGAAAAAAATATGAAGAAGAAGAAGAAGACCTAAATGAAGGATCTCAGCGAGTGTGATCCCAGTGGAAAGAATGGGGCCATCAAAGTAGGAGGTACCTTTCTCTGAAGGGAGGAGAGAACTTCCACTTTGACTATGGCCTTGTCGGAATGGGATTGAAGACGGCGAATCCTAAAGGCTTCCATAGCCTCAGCAACTCATGGCTAGAGCCTAGGGAGATTACTGATGCCATAAACAAAAGTGTTAAATTGTTAAATCAACATCAGGAGTCACTGTGTACTTACGTCCCATGTGGGATCTGTCCTTAATAGGTTGTCCAAGGTGAAGTAATGATATAGCTAGTACTGAAACAATATTCTTACACGTTGTGGTTATGTGTGGGTGCAAACTGATGAAATTTTTACTTAGAATATACTGAAGCGATCTCCTGTATATAAAGATAATTGAAAATGAAAAAAAAAAAAACAACAAAACCTTGGTTTTTTTAAATTGGAAATTACATAGAAAAATAATCAATCTTTTTTTTAAAAATTATTTTGCAGAATCTTGGTCATTAATGTGATGTAAACTGTTATTTAATGCTATAACTACTACTCCAACAGTATTTTTTTTCACTTTGTGTTGCTATGGGAGGGCAAACTGTTGAAATCTATATATATATATACTAAAGTGATTTTCTATATATAAAGAGAATTGAAAATGAATCTTGATGGGAATGGAAGGGGAGAGCGAGTGGGAAGGGGGAGGGTTGCAGGGGGGGTTGTGGGGGGGAAGCCTTTGTAATTCATAAGCTGTACTTTGGAAATTTATATTCACTAAATAAAAAAAATCATAGTAATGTCATAAACTAAAATTGTGATGCGATAAACACCCTTGTGACATCATGTTCAACTCAGTGTGTAAACCATAATTTTCATGTCATATACCTACAATTGTGATACTATTATAAATTGTGATGTCACAGAAACAATTGAAATGTCATAAACTCACCATTGTGTATGTCATAATATGCTATCAAGCCATAAGTTACAATTGTGATATCACGAACTGTGATGTCAGAGACACATATTGAGATGCATTAAATCAACCAATGTTATGTCATAATTCAATCAATTATGTCATAATTAAGTGTGAGTTGCTAATACCATTATGAAATCATAAACTATGGTCAAGTCTTAATAAATTATAAGCCAAACTCTTCTATGGGTTCCGATAGTCTCAGAGTAGAGCTCTTTGGATCCCCTAAACAAAGAATCATATCATCTGCAAAGAGGAATTGTTTGAGTTCTTCCTTCCCAATTTGTAACCCTTTAATTTCTTTTTATTTTTTGCC
This sequence comes from Lepus europaeus, assembly GCF_033115175.1. Taxonomy (NCBI): domain Eukaryota; kingdom Metazoa; phylum Chordata; class Mammalia; order Lagomorpha; family Leporidae; genus Lepus; species Lepus europaeus. Next base: position 201,315 of record NW_026909015.1, read on the forward strand.
TAATGGCTCTGGCTAAAACCACAAGAACTCTATTGAATAGCAGTGGTGAGAGTGGGCATCCCTGAAGTGGCGGAAGAGTGAGGGCGCACACAACAGTTTGGGAAAAGAAATTTTAACAAGGGTGGAGTTACAGCACCCTTAAGAAGAGACTCAGAGGATAAAACTGCAGAGGAAACTCTTCCGGATCGAGTGGATGTGACACGGAGGACCTACGGGGGGAGTAAGGTGACCCACTGCCGCGCCGCACCCAGCCCTGCCGAGCCGCACGGAGCCGCGCGCTGAGCCGCACCTAGCAGCGCCCAGCCATGCCGCGCCAACCTGACCCGACCCGCACTGAGCCGCACCACGGACACGGGGGCCACTAGAGTTGGGAAAACAACGAGCCCAGCTACAGAAGCCCACCCACAGAACTTGAGCCCCGGCGCTGGAAGCACAGGTAACCAGAGAATTGGCCGCGAAGGTTAGATCCTGGTCTGAGCTCACGCGGGGGGGGGGGGGAGGGGAACTACACCAGGCTTACTGGAAGAAAAAAGAAAAGGGGGAACCAGCTGGGACACTAGCCTCTCTCTGCACTCTCCAAGATGCCAAACAAACATAGAAACCAAGGTAACAAGAGCAGGCAAGACACTATAAAGCCCCCAAATGAAAAAGACACCCCAATTCTTGATTATGAAGATGATGAGATAGAAGAAATGCAAGAAGCAGATCTCAAAAAATTGGTAAGATCATTAAGAAGCTCTCAAAAACAAATTCTTGAACTACAGAAATCATTAATGGACAAGATAGAAAATCTCTCTCGTGAAAATGAAATATTAAGGAGGAATCAAAATGAAATGAAACAATTAGTAGAACAAGAAACAGTGATAGTGACGAGAAACCATAATGAAATGAAGAATTCAATAGATCAAATGACAAACACATTAAAGAACCTTAAAAACAGAATGGGTGAATCAGAAGAGAGAATATCGGACTTGGAAGACAGAGAACAGGAAAGGAAACAGGCAAACCAAAGAAAAGAAGAGGAAATTAGAAACCTAAAAAATGTTGTTGGGAATCTACAGGATACTATTAAAAAACCCAACATTCGGGTCCTAGGAGTTCCTGAAGGCATGGAGAGGGAGAAAGGATTAGAAGGCCTTTTTAGTGAGATACTAGCAGAAAATTTCCCAGGTTTGGAGAAGGACAGAGACATCCTAGTACAGGAAGCTTATAGAACCCCTAATAAACATGATCAAAAGAGATCCTCACCATGACACATTGTAATTAAACTCACCACAGTGAAACATAAAGAAAAGATCTTAAAATGCGCAAGAGAGAAACATCAGACCACTCTCAGAGGATCCTCAATTAGACTCACAGCTGACTTCTCATCAGAAACCCTACAAGCTAGGAGAGAATGGCGAGATATAGCCCAGGTACTAAGAGAGAAAAACTGCCAGCCCAGAATATTATATCCTGCAAAGCTCTCATTTGTGAATGAAGGTGAAAGAAGGACCTTTCACAGCAAACAGAAATTGAAAGAATTCATCGCCACTCGTCCAGCCCTGCAAAAGATCCTTAAAGATGTGATACATGCAGAAACACAGAAACGCGGTCACCAATATGAAAGAAGGTAAGGGAAGGAAACCTCACAGCAAAAGATCACAGGAAACCCAAAAATGATAGTGCAAAGTTACTACTTATTTATAGTCACATTAAACGTTAAAGGCTTGAACAATGCAGTTAAAAGACACCGATTGGCTGATTGGGTAAAAAAACAAAACCCATCTATCTGCTGCATACAAGAAACACATCTTTCTACCAAAGATGCACACAGACTGAAAGTGAAAGGCTGGAAAAAGATATACCATGCCAACAGAAATGAAAAAAGAGTGGGAGTAGCCATCTTAATATCAGATACCATAAATTTTACTACAAAAACTATTAGGAGAGACAAAGAGGGACACTATATAATGATTAAGGGATCCATTCAACAGGAAGATATAACGATTATCAATGTATATGCACCTAATTACAAGGTACCGGTTTATTTAAAAGACTTGTTAAGGGACTTAAAGGGAGACTTAGACCCCAATACAATAGTACTGGGGGACTTCAATACTCCACTCTCAGAGATAGACAGATCAACAGGACAGAAGACCAACAAGGAGACAGTAGATTTAAATGACACTATAGCTCAAATGGACCTAACAGATATCTACAGAACTTTTTATCCTACACAGAAAGATTTTACATTCTTCTCAGCAGTACATGGAACCTTCTCTAGGATTGACCACATGCTAGGCCATAAAGCAAGTCTCAGCAAATTCAAAAGAATTAGAATCATACCATGCAGCTTCTCAGACCACAAAGGAATGAAGTTGGAAATTAGCAACTCAGGAATCCCTAGAGCACGTACAAACACATGGAGACTGAACAACATGCTCCTGAATGAACAATGGGTCATAGAAGAAATTAAAAGAGAAATCAAAAATGTTCTGGAAGTAAATGAGGATAACAGCACATCATACCAAAACCTCTGGGATACAACAAAAGTAGTGTTAAGAGGAAAGTTTATATCAATAGGTGCCTACATCAAGAAATTGGAAAGGCACCAAATAGATGAACTTTCAAGTCATCTCAATGATCTAGAAAATCAGCAGCAAACCAGACCCAAAGCTAGTAGGAGAAGAGAAATAATTAAAATCAAAGAAGAAATAAACAGGATTGAATCCAAAAAAAAATTACAAAAAATCAGCCAAATGAGGAGCTGGTTTTTTGAAAAAATAAACAAAATTGACACCCCATTGGCCCAACTAACTAAAAAAAGAAGAAAAAGACCCAATACAATAGGATCAGAGATGAAAAGGGAAACATAACAACAGACACCACAGAAATAAAAAGAATCATCAGAAATTACTACAAGGACTTGTATGCCAGCAAACAGGGAAATCTATCAGAAATGGACAGATTCTTGGACACATACAACCTACCTAAATTGAACCAGGAAGACATTACTATGGTTTTTGACACAACAATTAGCTGTAAAAAATCACAATTGTGCTTTATGACTTCAAAATTATGATTTGTGACAAGTTAATCATAATATCACACTGATTTATGGATTGTAATGCCTTATTTATTTATTTATTTTGACAGGCAGACTGGACAGTGAGAGAGAGACAGGGAGAGAGGTCTTCCTTTTGCCGTTGGTTCACCCTCCAATGGCCGCCGCGGTAGGCGTGCTGCAGCCGGCGCACCACGCTGATCCGATGGCAGGAGCCAGGTGCTTCTCCTGGTCTCCCATGGGGTGCAGGGCCCAAGGACTTGGGCCATCCTCCACTGCACTCCCTGGCCACAGCAGAGAGCTGGCCTGGAAGAGGGGCAACCGGGACAATATCGGTGCCCCGACTGGGACTAGAACCCGGTGTGCTGGCGCTGCAAGTCGGAGGATTAACCTAGTGAGCCACGGCGCTGGCCTTGTAATGGCTTTATGACATCACATTGTATTATGGCATCACAATACTCCTTTTATACATTGAAAGGGATAATTTATGACATCATAATTTATTGTAAAACTGCAATGGGAATTTTTTGATGTCACAATGAGTAACACCTAATTGATTATGGTATCACAATGGTATGTTAAATTACAATGGTTTTATGGACTTAAAATTCATTTTGAAATAATAATCATTGGTTTAGGTCATCACAATGCTCAGTTTATGATGTCAATTGGAAGTTTATGATGTCAGTGTTTTTGTGTGTTCACAATAAACAGTTGGTTTATTATATGACAAAGTGTTGCATATTGCATCTAAATATTAGTGTGTGACATCAAAATTGTTTTTATGACTTCACATTGATTATGACATCACCATGGTTTTTATGTCATCGCAATCGGCTAAAACTTCACAATGATGGTTAACACACCAAAATTGATTATGTCAACTTTTTAATTTCAAATTTGATTATGACATTACAATGGTTGGTTTATGACAATGATAACTTGTGGCATCTCAACATTAGTTTATGACAACAATCTTCTATGACATCACAATTGATTAGGGCATCACAATGGTATTATGGCGCCACAGTTGACTTTGATATTACAGTGATGGTTATGGTATCAAAATTGATTATGATGACAAAGTGGTTTTTATGACAACACAATACATTATGATGTCGCAGAGGTAGTTTTTTTTTTTGACAGGCAGAGTGGATAGTGAGAGAGAGAGGAGAGACAGAGAGAAAGGTCTTCCTTTTTGCCATTGGTTCACTCTCCAATGGCCACTGTGGCTGGCGCATCTCACTGATCCGAAGCCAGGAGCCAGGTGCTTCTCCTGGTCTCCCATGTGGGTGCAGGGCCCAAGAACTTGGGCCATCCTCCACTGCCTTCCCGGGCCATAGCAGAGATCTGGCCTGGAAGAGGGGCAACCGGGATAGAATCTGGTGCCCCAACTGGGACTAGAACCAGTGTGCCAGTGCCGCAAGGTGGAGGATTAGCCTGTTAAGCCACGGCGCCGGCCTGCAGAGGTAGTTTTATGTTATCAGAATGGTGGTTTATCACAAACTGATTTGACAAAATTTTTTATTATAATCCAGTGGTGTTTAATGACATGATGATTTCATGATGGTTCCTTGGTTTTTGACATTACAATATATTGTGAATGCACAATAGGGCATGGTAGTATTTTTATGGCAGCACAATTGACAAAGATTGCACAATGGTTTATGATATGATAATGTTGTTTTATCATATAACAATTGATTATGGCTACACAATGTTTTTTTCTGACAGACTATCATGGTTTATGACATCCACATTGATTGTGATGGCAAAATGTTTGGTCATCGTAGCTCATAATAGCTAAGATGGACACAGATGTCCATCAACTAAAGACGAGATAAATACATTATTTTATATATGCACTATGGAATACTACACAGTGATTTAAAAAAAAACACCCACGACAAAACAGATGGAACTGGAAACCATTATACTTAATGAAATAAGCCATCCCCAAGAGGACAAATGCCATATTTTCTCCCTGATCTGTGGAAACTAATAGAGTACCTAAAAGGTAATCTATAGAAGTGAAATTGCCACTTTTAGATGCAATGATTTTAAACAGCTCTTGTCACAATTGTTGAGAGATAGTTTTTTTTATACTATTTGTAGAACTCTTTTATATTGTAGGGTTAATCTTATGAGTATAAAGTTGAGGGGCTGGTGCTGTGGTGCAGTATGCTAATCCTCTACCTGCAGCACCAGCATTCCATATGGGCACCAGTTACAGTCCCGGCTGCTCCTTTTTCCAATCCAGCTTTCCTCTATGGCTATGACATGAGGCTTCAGATTGGCTCACTTCTGATCATTGCAGCCATTTGAGGAGTGAACCAGTGAATGGAAGTCCTTTCTGTCTCTCCCTCTCACTGTTTGTAACTCTACTTCTCAAATAAATAAATTTTAAAAAAAATAAAGTTAATTGAAAATAGATCTTTGTAAAAAATCAGAATAGGAATAGCAGAGAGAAGAGGAAGAAGTGTGGGAATGTGGGTGTGAGGGAGGCTAAGGTTGGAAAAAATCACATTACAGTGTTTTATGACAATATAATGGTCGTTTATGACATCAACATTGATTATGATGGCATGTAGTATTTTTATGTCATCACAATTTGAATATGGCAACAAAAAGGTAAGTTTATGATATTAGAAGGGTGGCTTATCCAAACTAATAGACTGATATCACAACTTAAAAAAAAGATTTATGTAATTTTTTGAAAGGCAGACATAGAGAGGGATATTCTATCCACTGGTTCATTCCCCAAGTGGCTAAAATGGCCAAAGCTGTGCCGGTTCAAAGACAGGAGCCAGGAGCTTTATCCAGGTCTCTCACATGGGAACAGGGACCAAGGACTTGGACTGTCCTCTGCTGCTTTCCCAAGCTCATTAGCAGGGAGACAGATTGGAACTGGGACAGCTGGGGCTTGAACCAGTGCCCATATGGGATGTTTTGCTTGGCACATGGCAATTTAATCCATTATGCTACAATGCATGCCTCCATGATTTTTTCTATGACAATGAAAGAAAGTATATGCCATCAAAATTAGTTATTATGGCAGAATGTTAGGTTGATATCAGAACAATAGATTAAAACATAAAAAGTGATAACAATTTCACAATGTGTCTTATGACAATATCATGATGACACCAAAGTTGTTTATGAAAGAACAATGGTAGGTTTATGATATCACAATTTGTTATAATAGCACACTGGTATGTTTATGACATGAGAACTATAATTGATCATGTATCAACTGGTTATGACAACATAATGTTTTTTATGATAATACAATGGCATTTTATGATTTCAAAACTCATTATGATGTCATAAAATTTGGATTATGACATCACAAATTATTAGAACTTCACAATGGTAGGTTTATGATATCAGAATGAGTGTTTATCAGAAACCAAACAATTATGATATCATTGATTTCTGACATCAAAATTAACTATGATTTTACAATTTGGATTATCACATCACAATCAATTAGAACACCAAAATGGTAAGTTTCTAATATCAAAATTTATTATGACATCACAAACATATCAGAATTGGTATATCACAGTGGCAGATTCATGAATTCATTAATTATGACATCACAAAGTATGAGATATGACATCAGATTTGTTGACATCACAATCAAAAATGTAAAATTATGGTATCAGAATGATAGCTTATCACAAACCAATACATTATATCATGATGTTTTATGACAATAAAGGTGGTACATGACATCAAAATTGGTTATGAAGACAGAAAGGATGATATCACTTTTGGTAATGATATCACAAATGTAGGTTTATGATATCAGAATAGTTTTTTATTCATACCATTTGATTATACTGCAATGTTTTTATGACAGTATAATGTTGATCTGTGACATAACAATTTATTATGGTCACATATTTTTTCATTATGATAACATAATTAATTATGATATCAATGCCAGGCTCATGATAACAGAAATGAGGTTTAACACAACAAACATTGTAATCTTAAAACATGTTAAATGACAATACAACAGTTGTTTATGACATTAAAATTGTTAGATGTAGTAAAATGATTGTTTTATAACATTGGAACTTTTATGATGACACAATGGTAGGTTAATGACATAGCAATTGACTGACATCACAATGGTATTTTATATCAGAATGATGGTTTACCACATAGCAATTGATTATAACATCAAAATTTCTTATGAAAATACAATGGTGATTTACAGCATCAAAATTAGTTATGATGGCATAATGCTCTGGCTGATTACATCACATTACTTTATGACAGCACAACAGCAGGATTTTGACATCAGAACTGATTATATTGGCAAAAGGGGATTCTTAGAATAGTGGTTCATCATTTGAAAATTCATTAGGATATCACAGTGTGTTTTATAACAGTATGATGATGGGTTATGATGGCACAATGGTAGGACTATGATATCACAATTGATTATGACAGCACAATGCTCATCTATGATACCAGAATGATGATTTATCACATACCAATTGCTTTTTTAACTTTTATTTAATAAATATAAATTTCCAAAGTGCAACTTTTGGGTTATAGCAGCTTTCCTCCCCAATAACCACCCTCCCACCAGCAACCATCCCATCTCCCACTCCCTCTCCCATCTCATTCACATCAAGATTCATTTTCAATTATCTTTATGTACAGAAGATCAATTTAGTATATACTAAGATTTCAACAGTTTGCACTCACACAGACATACAAAGTATAAAGTACTGTTTGAGTACTAGTTATACCATTAATTCACATAGTACAACACAGTAAGGACAGAGATCCAACATGGGGAGTAATTGCAGTTACTCCTGTTGTTGATTTAACAATTGACACTCCTATTTATGATGTCAGTAATTACCGAGGATCTTGTCATGAGCTGCCAAGGCTATGGAAGCCTCTTGAGTTTGCCAACTCCGATTTCATTTAGACAAGGCCATAATCAAAGTGAAAGCTCTCTCCTCTCTTCAGAGAAAGGTACCTCCTTCTTTGATGCCCCGTTCTTTCCACTGGGATCATTTCTTTTGCCACAGTGTCTTGACTTTCCAGCATAAAATACTCTCATGGGCTTTTTAGCCAGCTTCGAATGCCTTAAGGGCTGATTCTGAGCTCAGAGTGCTGTTTAGGACATCTGCCATTCTATGAGTCTGCTGTGTATCCCACTTCCCATGTTGGATTTTTCTCTCCTTTTTAATTCTGTCAGTATTAGCAGACACCAGTCTTGATTATGTGGTCCCTTTGACACTTAATCCTATCATTATGATGATATATTATGAACTGAAATTGATCACTTTGACTAGTGATATGGAATTGGTACATGCCACCTTGATGGGATTGAATTGGAATCCCCTGGCACGTTTCTAACTCTACCATTATGGGTAAGTCCAGTTGAGCATGTGCCAAACTGTACATCTCCTCCCTCTCTTTTTCCCACTCTTATATTTATCAGGGATCACTTTTCAGTTAAATTAAAACACCTAAGAATCATTTTGTGTTCATTAAAGAGTTCAACCAATGGTATTAAGTAGAACAAAAAATAATAAAAAGAATAAAGTATTGAGTTGTTCCTCGACAGGACAAAGGCTGATCAATTGCTTTTTATAAAAAGATTCAGTTATTTATTATTTGAAAGGCAGAGTTACAGGAGGGATCTTCCATCCACTGGTTCACTCCCCAAATGGCTGCAACAGCTGGAGCTGGGCTGATCCAAAGCAAGGAACCAGGAGTTTCTTCCGAGTCTCTGACACAGGTGCAGGGGTCCAAGGACTTGGGTCAACTTTTTCTGTTTTCCAAGGCCATAACAGAGAGCTGGATCAGAAATGGAGCAACCAGGACTCAAACTGGCACCCATATGGAATGCCAACACTTTAAGAGGCAAATTTACCTACTGCACCACAGTGCTAGCCCCACAAAATGCTTTTCACAACAGTTTTCTAGGTCATATAATTATGTTTTATTTTATTAAAATTGATTATGATGGAACAATGTTTAGTTTGTGATGTCACAAACTATAGGGTATCAGATTGATAGATTTATAATTACAGAATAACTGTCAGATACAAATTGAGTATATCACAATTTCTATGACAAAAGAAAGTTAATATTTGATATCACAATTGATTATGATATCACCTTGGTAGATTTATAGTACCAAAATTTATGATGACATCTGTTTTTAAAGATTTGTTTGTTTGGTTATTTATTTATTTATTTATAGATTTATTTGAAAGTCAGAGTTACACAGAGAAAGAAGGAGATGAAGAGAGGGAGAGAGAGAGAGAGGTCTTCCATCCTCTGGCTCACTTCCCAATTGGCCACAATGGCCAGAACTGCACTGATCTGAAGCCAGGAGCTTTTTCCAGGTCTCCCATTGGGTGCAGGGGCTTGAGGACTTGGGTCAACTTCCACTGCTTTCCCAGGCCATAGCTTAGAGCTGGATGAGAAATGGAGCAGCCAGGACTTGAACTGGTGCCCACATGGAATGCTGGCACTGTAGACACCAGCTTTACCTGCTACACCACAGTGCCGGTCCCTATGATGACATCTTAACAATTGGTATATGACATCAGAATTAGTTGGACATCACAGTTATAGCACTAAAGTAACAGAATGGCAGTTTATCACAGAACATAGATTATATCATGTTTTTTTTTTTTAAAATTAAACATTTATTTAATGAATATAAATTTCCAAAGTACAGCTCATGGGTTACAATGGCTTCCCCCTCCCAAAACTTCCCTCCCACCCACAACCCTCCCATTTCCTGCTCCCTCTCCCCTTCCAATCACATCATGGATTCATTTTCAATTCTCTTTATATACAGAAGATCAGTTTAGTATATATTAGGTAACGATTTCAACAGTTTGCCGCCATATAGCAACACATAGTGAAAAAAAATACTGTTGGAGTACTAGTTATAGCATTAAATAAGAGTGTACAGCACATTAAAGACAGAGGTCCTACATAATATTTTTTTAAAAAAATTAATTAATTTTCTATGCCATTTCCAATTTAACACCAGGGTTTTTTTTTTTCATTTCCAATTATCTTTATATACAGAAGATCGATTCAGTATATAATTAGTAAAGATCACATCAGTTTGTACCCACGCAGAAACACAAAGTGTAAAAATACTGTTTCAGTACTAGTTATAGCATCACTGCACATTAGACAACACATTAAGGACAGATCCCACATGGGATGTAAGTACACAGTGACACAATACAATGATTGTGTATGTTTATCCAATTGATTACGATGGCACAATAGTTTATGTATGACATCACTATTGATAATGACATCGCAATGGTATGTTTATGATATAAAAATGTGGTTTATAAGAAGATAATAGATTATGATACCTCAATATTATGATATTAAATCTTGGTTTATGACATCAAAATTGATTATTATAGCACAACAGTAGTTTTATGTCATCATAACTATTTGTGATGGTGCACCAGTAAGTTTATTATATCATAATAGTGCATATCATATAATAATTGATTAGGACATCACATTTCTGAAATATTTTATGGTGGTTTCTGATAGGACAGGTGGTTAGGATGGCATAATAGATGGTTTATGACAACATACTTGACTGTGATATCACAATAGATGGCTTGTGATACCAAAATGGCATTGCTGTGTAATTATGATAGTACAATGTTGTATTATGACAATATAATTGATTATGATAGCATATTTTGATGTTTGATATCATAATTGATTATGACAGCACAGTGGCAAGCTTAAATCAGAAAGGGGGACTAAAACAAACCAAGTGGTTATGACATCTTGATGTGTTAAGAGTCAATACAATGAGAGTTGTATGACATCAAAATTGTGAAGCCACTGTGGTTTGTTTATGACTATTATATTTATCATTATTTTTGGATGGCACAATGATAGATTCTTGACATAGGAACTGCTGATGACATCATAATGGTAGATTTAGTATATTAGAATGGTGGTTTATCACAATCTAATAGATTATGTCTTCAGAATGTTTTTTATGACTACACAACCATGGCATATGACATCAAAAATGATTATGATGGCCAATCATTAGTTTATGATACTATGAAAATATGCTTATGATATTAAAAGAAAGATTTATTATTAACAAATTATTTGATACCATAATGTTATGGCAATACAAAGGTGGTTTATGGGGCCAGTGCTGTGGCACAGCAGGTAAAGCTGCACCATGTGGGTGCCGAATTGAGACCCAGCTACTCCACTTCCAATCCAGCTTTCTGTTAAGGCCTGGAAACAGCAGAGGATGGTCCAGTCCTTGGGCCCCTGCACCCATGTGGGAGACCTGGAAAATGCTCCTGGCTCCTTGCTTCAGATCTGTACATCTCCAGCTGTTGCAGCCAGTTGGGGGAGTGAACCAGAGGATGGAAGACCTCTTTCTCTTTCTCTCTCTGCCTCTCCTACTCTTTCTGTGTAACTCTGACTTTAAAATAAATAAATCTTTTTTTTAAAAATGTGGTTTATGACATCAACATTGATTATAGCAGCACAATATTTGTAGTATGTGACATTAGAATTGTGATGTAAAGTAAACCTATTAGTTACAACATCACAATGCATTAAATGGCACTACAATGTTGATTCATGACATCAAAATTTATTATGAAATTACAATGGTTGGATTATGACATCACAATTTTAATGATAGCACAATGGTAAATTGATGACACAATTGATTAGGAGCTTACCATGGAAGTATGATATATTTTTGTTTGTTTTAATAAAGCTTTTATTTAATATAAATTTCATAGGTACAGCTTTTGGATTATAGCAATTCTTTTTTTTTCATTTATTAAACTTTTATTTAATGAATATGAATTTCCAAAGTACAGCTTATGGGTTACAATGGCTTCCCCCCTCCCATAACTTCCCTCCCACCCACAACCCTCCCCTTTCCCACTCCCTCTCTCTTTCCATTCACATCAAGATTCATTTTCAATTCTCTTTATATACAGAAGATCAGTTTAGTATATATTAGGTAAAGATTTCAAAAGTTTGCCCCCATATAGCAACACATAGTGAAAAAAAAAACTGTTGGAGCACTAGTTATAGCATTAAATAAGAGTGTACAGCACATTAAAGACAGAGATCCCACATAATATATTTTTTAAAAAAATTAATTAATTTTCTATGCCATTTCCAATTTAACACCAGGTTGTTGTTTTTTTCATTTCCAATTATCTTGATATACAGAAGATCGAATCAGTGTATAATTAGTAAAGATCTCATCAGTTTGTACACACGCAGAAACACAAAGTATAAAAATACTGTATCAGTACTAGTTATAGCATCACTGCACATTAGACAACACATTAAGGACAGATCCCACATGGGATGTAAGTACACAGTGACTTCTGTTGCTGACTTAACAATTTGACACTCTTGTTCATGGCGTCAGTATTCTCCCTAGGCTCTAGTCATGAGTTGCCAAGGCTATGGAAGCCTTTAGAGTTCGCTGACTTTGATCTTATTCCAATAGGGTCATAGTCAAAGTGGAAGTTCTCTCCTCCCTTCAGAGAAAGGTACCTCCTTCTTTGATGGCCCCGTTCTTTCCACTGGGATCTCACTCACAGAGATCTTTCATTTAGGTCTTCTTTTTTTTTCTTTTCCATGGTATCTTGGCTTTCCATGCCTACAATACTCTCATGGGCTCTTCAGCCAGATCTGAATGCCTTAAGGGCTGATTCTGAGGCCAGAGTGTTGTTTAGGACATCTGCCATTCTATGAGTCTGCTGTGTATCCCACTTCCCATGTTGGATCTTTCTCTCCCGTTTTGATTCTATCAGTTAGTATTAGCAGACACTTGTCTTGTTTGTGTGATCCCTTTGATTCTTAGACCTATCCGAGTCATCGAATGTGAACTGAAATTGATCACTTGGACTATTGAGATGGCATTGGTACATGCCACCTTGATGGGATTGTATTGGAATCCCCTGGCACATTTCTAACTCCATCATTTGGGGCAAGTCAGATTGTGCATGTCCCAAATTGTACATCTCCTCCCTCTCTTTTTCCACTCTGAAATTTAACAGGGATCACTTTTCAGTTAAAATTTAAACACCTAAGAATAATTGTGTGTTAATTACAGAGTTCAACCACTAGTACTAGAACAACAACAACAACAACAACAAATACTAAAAAGGATAAAGTATTACATTGTACATCTAGAGCCAGGACAAGAGCTGATCAGGTCATTGTTTCTTATAGTGTCCATTTCACTTCCACAGGTTTCCCCTTTGGTGCTCAGTTGTCGCCGATCAGGGAAAACAAATGATATTTGTCTCTTTGGGACTGGCTTAATTCACTCAGCATGATGTTTTCCAGATCCCTCCATCTTGTTGCAAATGACTGGGTTTCATTGTTCCTTACTGCTGTATAGTATTCTATGGAGTACATGTCCCATAATTTCTTTATCCAGTCTACTGTTGATGGGCATTTGGATTGGTTCCAGGTCTTAGCTATTGTGAATTGAGCTGCAATAAACATTAATGTGCAGATGGCTTTTTTATTAGCCAAATTAATTTCCTTTGGGTAAATTCCAAGGAGTGGGATGGCTGGGTTGTATGGTAGGGTTATGTTCAGGTTTCTGAGGAATCTCCAGACTGACTTCCATAGTGGCTTAACCAGTTTGCATTCCCACCAACAGTGGGTTAGTGTCCCTTTTTCCCCACATCCTCTCCAGCATCTGTTGTTGGTAGATTTCTGAATGTGAGCCATTCTCACCGGGGTGAGGTGAAACCTCATTGTGGTTTTGAATTGCATTTCTCTGATGGCTAGTGATCTTGAACATTTTTCATGTGTCTGTTGGCCATTTGGATTTCCTCTTTTGAAAAATGTCTCTTGAGGTCCTTGGCCCATCTCTTAAGTGGGTTGTTTGTTCTGTTGTTGTGGATTTTCTTGATTTCTTTGTAGATTCTGGTTATCAACCCTTTATGTGTAGTATAGTTTGCAAATATTTTTTCCCATTCTGTCGGTTGCCTCTTCACTTTCCTGACTGTTTCTTTTGAAGTACAGAAACTTCTCAATTTGATGCAATCCCAAATGTTAATTTTGGTTTTGACTGCCTGTGCTCCTGGGGTCTTTTCCAAGAAGTCTTCGCCAGTACCTATATCTTGCAGGGTTTCTCCCATGCTCTCTAATAATTTGATGGTTTCGGGCCGTAGATTTAAGTCTTTAATCCACGTTGAGTGAATTTTTGTGTAAGGTGAAAGGTATGGGTCTTGCTTCAAGCTTCTGCACATGGAAATCCAATTTTCCCAGCACCATTTATTGAATAGGCTGTCCTTATTCCAGGGATTAGTTTTGGATCTTCAATCAAATATAAGTTGGCTGTAGATGTTTGGATTGATTTCTGGTGTTTCCTTTCTGTTCCATTGGTCTATCCTTCTGTTTCTGTACCAGTCCATGCTGTTTTGATAACAACTGCCCTGTAGTATGTCCTGAAATCTGGTATTGTGATGCCTCTGGCTTTGTTTTTGTTGTACAAGATTGCTTTGGCTATTTGAGGTCTTCTGTGTCTCCATATGAATTTCAGCATCATTTTTTCCAGATCTGAGAAGAAGGTCTTCGGTATCTTGATTGGTATTGCATTGAATGTATAAATTGCTTTTGGGAGAATAGACATTTTGATGATATTGATTCTTCCAATCCATGAGCATGGAAGATTTCTCCATTTTTTGGTATCCTCTTCTATTTCTTTCTGTAAGGTTTTGTAGTTTTCATCGTAGAGATCTTTAACGTCTTTGGTTAAGTTTATTCCAAGGTATTTGATTGTTTTTGTAGCTATTGTGAATGGGATTGATCTTAGAAGTTCTTCCTCAGCCGTGGCATTGCCTGTGTATACAAAGGCTGTTGATTTTTGTGCATTGATTTTATATCCTGCTACTTTGCCAAACTCTTCGATGAGTTCCAGTAGTCTCTTAGTAGAGTTCTTTGGGTCCTCTAAATAAAGAATCATATCATCCGCAAAAAGGGATAGTTTGAGTTCTTCCTTCCCAATTTGTATCCCTTTAATTTCTTTTTCTTTCCTAACAGCTCTGGCTAGAACTTCCAGAACTATATTGAAGAGCAGTGGTGAGACTGGGCATCCCTGTCTGGTACCAGATCTGAGCGGAAATGCTTCCTGCTTTTCCCCATTCAATAGGATGTTGGCCGTGGGTTTTTCATATATTGCTTTGATTGTATTGAGGAATGTTCCTTCCATACCCAGTTTGCTTAGAGTTTTCATCATGAAAGGGTGTTGTATTTTATCAAATGCTTTCTCTGCATCTATTGAGAGAATCATATGGTTTTTCTTCTGCAGTCTGTTAATGTGGTGTATCACGTTTATTGTTTTGCGAACGTTGAACCATCCCTGCATACCAGGGATAAATCCCACTTGGTCTGGGTGGATGATCTTTCTAATGTGATGTTGCATTCTATTGGCCAGAATTTTATTGAGGATTTTTGCATCTATGTTCATCAGGGATATTGGTCTGTAATTCTCTTTCAATGCTGCATCTTTTTCCGGCTTAGGAATTAAGGTGATGCTGGCTTCATAGAAAGAATTTGGGAGGATTCCGTCTTTTTCTATTGTTTTGAATATTTTGAGAAGAATTGGAGTTAGTTCTTCCTAAATGACTGGTAGAACTCAGCAGTGAATCCATCTGGTCCTGGGCCTTTCTTTGTTGGGAGGGCCTTTATTACTGTTTCAATTTCTGTGTCAGTTATGGGTCTGTTTAGGTTTTCTATGCCTTCCTGGCTCAATTTAGGTAGGTTGTATGTGTCCAAGAATCTGTCCATTTCTGATAGATTTCCCTGTTTGCTGGCATACAAGTCCTTGTAGTAATTTCTGATGATTCTTTTTATTTGTGTGGCGTCTGTTGTTATGTTTCCCTTTTCATCTCTGATCGTATTGATTTGGGTCTTTTCTCTTCTTTTTTTAGTTAGTTGGGCCAATGGGGTGTCAATTTTGTTTATTTTTTCAAAAAACCAGCTCCTTGTTTGGCTGATTTTTTGTAATTTTTTTTGGATTCAATCCTGTTTATTTCTTCTTTGATTTTAATTATTTCTCTTCTCCTACTGGGTTTGGGTTTGGTTTGCTGCAGATTTTCTAGATCCTTGAGATGACTTGAAAGCTCATCTATTTGGTGCCTTTCCAATTTCTTGATATAGGCACCTATTTTTTTTTTTCTGGACTATTTATTTTTTATTTAAGATTTTAGAAGAAGCTTTTTCTTTTTTTTTTTAAACTTTTATTTAATGAATATAAATTTCCAGTGTACAGCTTATGGATTACAATGGCTTCCCCCTCCCATAACTTCCCTCCCACCCGCAACCCTCCCCTCTCCCGCTCCCTCTCCCCTTCCATTTGCATCAAGATTCATTTTCAATTCTCTTTATATACAGAAGATCAATTTAGTATAAAGATTTCAACAGTTTGCACCCACATAGAAACACAAAGTGAAACATACTGTTTGAGTACTAGTTATAGCATCAAATCACAATGTACAGCACATTAAGGACAGAGATCCCACATGAGGAGCAAGTGCACATGGCTCCTGTTGTTGACCCAACAAATTGACACTCTAGTTTATGGCGCCAGTAACCACCCTAGGCTGTCATCATGAGTTGCCAAGGCTATGGAAGCCTTCCAAGTTTGCCGACTCTGATCATATTTAGACAAGGTCATAAAAGACAGAGTGAGGATAGTAACCAATGATCCTAAGAGTGGCAATTACCAGGTTTGAACAATTATACAGCATTAAGTGGGGAAGAGGACCATCAGTACACACATGTTGGGAGTAGAGCCATTGGTGGTAGAGTAGAGGTTATGATTACAAAGGAATGAGGCCCAAGTGCACTAGACAGGGTCTAGAACAAAGGACAGAGTCATTATTAGAGGAGCTAAGAAAGGTGCTGTCTAAGCTACAATTAAGTTTTCTGATTGAGAGGCAAATAGAACCTGATAGAAGGGGCTTGATAATAATCTGGTGGGCTTTAGGCCTTGTAAATTCAGAGGCCCAGACCTATCTATCTCTTCACATGGGGTATATCCTAAGGGAGGTGTGAACCTCCTAGGGGAAGGCACTCTGTTGACTTTCATTACTTGGCTGGGCTGGGAGGAGAGCTGGCCAGGTAAAGGCAGGTGGCATCTCTAACAAGAAATTTACAGTTGTGCCTGCAATGTTGCTGACCCTACTTGACCATCCCCTCAGCTGCAGTGGTCCCTTTGGAAGTTGGGCTGAGTGAAGGGCTTTTCAGCTTAGAGCCAATAAGATCTGTGGCTCTGACCTGGGCATCCTTCGACTCCAGGGCAGGTCCATTTCCAGTGATCCAACTCTTGGCAGAGCTGCCAGGGCTCTTCACAAGCTGAC
Organism: Lepus europaeus; assembly: GCF_033115175.1. NCBI lineage: Eukaryota > Metazoa > Chordata > Mammalia > Lagomorpha > Leporidae > Lepus > Lepus europaeus. Next base: position 218,778 of record NW_026909015.1, read on the forward strand.
TTCTGCTGAAGCCCAGGCTTACCACATTGAAAGCCACTGCAGTGGACTGGCCTGTTGGGTCTCCTTGAGGGCAGATCACTGTACAGATCAGCCATTAATAGGCCTGCAACCCATTGCTTCTGATGCCGAGCTTTCTTTTCCTCCTGGCTTGTGTTAAAGCAGACCAGAGGATGCAAGTCAAGGGAGTGCCCGTGTCCCATCTCTAATCTTCGGTGGCCTGAACTACAAGTCTATAGTTACAGGCATGTTCTGTAGTAGTTTTTCTAAGGTAGACAATGCCCATGAGGAAAATTATATTCTCACTTTAAAACTTTCTTTATATAGGCACCTATTGATATAAACTTTCCTCTTAACACTGCTTTTGTTGTATCCCATAGGTTTTGGTATGTTGTGCTGTTATCCTCATTTACTTCCAGAACATTTTTGATTTCTCTTTTAATTTCTTCTATGACCCATTGTTCATTCAGGAGCATGTTGTTCAACCTCCATGTGTTTGCACATGTTCTAGGGACTCCCGAGTTGCTAATTTCCAATTTCATTCCTTTGTGGTCTGAGAAGCTGCATGGTATGATTCTAATTCTTTTGACTTTGCTGAGACTTGCTTTATGGCCTAGTATGTGGTCAATCCTAGAGAAGGTTCCATGTACTGCTGAGAAGAATGCAAAGTCCTTAGATGTAGGATGAAATGTTCTGTAGATATCTGTTAGATCCATTTGGGCTATAGTGTCATTTAAATCTACTGTCTCCTGTTGATCTTCTGTCCTGTTGATTTGTCTATCTCTGAGAGTGGAGTATTGAAGTCCCCCAGAACTATTGTATTGGTGTCTAAGTCTCCCTTTAAGTCCCTTAACAAGTCTTTTAAATAAGCTGGTGCCCTGTAATTAGGTGCATATACATTGATAACCGTTATATCTTCCTGTTGAATGGATCCCTTAATCATTAAATAGTGCCCCTCTTTGTCTCTCCTAACAGTTTTTGTGGAAAAGTTTATGTTGTCCGATATTAAGATGGCTACGCCCACTCTTTTTTCATTTCTGTTGGCATGGTATATCTTTTTCCAGCCTTTCACTTTCAGTCTGTATGCATCATTGTTGGAAAGATGAGTTTCTTGTAAGCAGCCAAAAGATGGGTTTTGTTCCTTAACCCAATCAGCCAATCGGTGTCTTTTAACTGGACAGTTCAAGCCATTAACATTCAATGTGACTATTGAGAAGGAGTAACTTTGCCCTGTCATTTGCCAAAGATTTTTTCTAATATATGGTTTGAGACTCCTGTGATCTTTTGCTGTGAGGTTTCCTTCCTTTACCTTCTTTCATATTGGTGACTGTGTTTCTGTGTTTCTGTATGTAACACATCTTTAAGCATCTTTTGCAGGGCTGGACGAGTGGCGACAAATTCTTTCAATTTCTGTTTGCTGTGAAAGGTCTTTATTTCACCTTCATTCACAAATGAGAGCTTTGCAGGATATACTATTCTGGGCTGGCAGTTTTTCTCTCTTAGTACCTGGGCTATATCTCGCCATTCTCTCCTAGCTTGTAGGGTTTCTGATGAGAAGTCAGCTGTGAGTCTAATTGGAGATCCTCTGAGAGTAATCTGACGTTTCTCTCTTGCACATTTTAGGATCTTTTCTTTATGTTTCACTGTGGTGAGTTTGATTACGACGTGTCGTGGTGAGGATCTCTTTTGATCATGTTTATTAGGGGTTCTATGAGCTTCCTGTACTAGGATGTCTCTGTCCTTCTCCAAACCTGGGAAATTTTCTGCTAGTATCTCACTAAAAAGGCCTTCTAATCCTTTCTCCCTCTCCATGCCTTCAGGAACTCCTAGAACCCGAATGTTAGGTTTTTTAAGAGTATCCTGTAGATTCCTGACAGTATTTTTTAGATTTCTGATTTCTTCTTCTTTTCTTTGATTTGACTGTTTCCTTTCCTGTTCTCTGTCTTCTAATTCCGATATTCTCTCTTCTGTTTCACCCATTCTGTTTTTAAGGCTCTTTAATGCGTTTGTCATTTGATCTATTGAGTTCTTCATTTCATTGTGGTTTTTTGTCACTATCACAGTTTCATGTTCTACTAGTTGTTTCATTTCATTTTGATTCCTCTTTAATATTTCATTTTCACGAGAGAGATTTTCTATCTTGTCCATTAAGGATTTCTGTAGTTCAAGAATTTGTTTTTGAGAACTTCTTAATGTTCTTATCAATTTTTTGAGATCTGCTTCTTGCATTTCCTCTATCTCGTCATCTTCATAATCTTGTATTGGCGTGTCTTATTCATTTGGAGGCATCATAGTGTCTTCCTTGCTCTTGTTACCTCGGCTTCTACGTTTGTTGTTTGGCATGTTGGAGATAATTTATGTTTTTTTTTTTTTTTGCTGTGGTGTTTTTTTCTCGTTATACTATGCCTCTAGGTGGGCTGTCTGCTTTGATGGATCCTTAGGGGCTGTGATGGGTGTGGCGAGAGAGCTCTGCTTGATTCTTCAGGTTTAAGGCTGTGCAAAAAGCGACTCACCCAGATTGTTCACTTACTTGCTCCTTACTGGATCGCTCTCTCTCTCTCTCTCTTTTTTTTTTGACTCAGTTGGGAAGTAATCCTGAATGGCTGAGTGAAATTGAAATTGAGGGTAGTTGAAATCTGGCCTCTGTGAGTATTCGTTTGATCTACCCCTGGGACCACACAAAGAGTTTATGCAGCCCTCAATGTGTTCTCAAGATTCACCAAATTCCGAAGTTACTGAGTTTGTGGCTGCGCTTTAGATATGTAAAATGGCTCCTGCTCTTTGTTTTGCTGGTTGAGTGACGAGAGGCCTCTGCTTCCCCCCCCCCCCCATGTCTCGGGTCTGCTGTCTTTTTCTTACCTCCCTCCCGTTCTCGTGCTGGCTAGATTCTGTGGCTCCTCTCCCACGGTTGAGTTTCCACGTGGTGGGCTCCCTGTAGGTCCTCTGTGTCACATCCACTAGAACCGGAAGCGTTTCCTCTGCAGTTTTTTTCTTGAGTCTTTTCCTGAGGCTACAGTAATTCCACTTTTATGAAACTTTATTTTCCCAAACTACGGTGCACATCCTCACTATCCGCCATCTTGTCTCCACCCCCCACATCACATATTTCAAGTATTCCACATGTATGTGTGTCTTTATATTTGAAGTGTTCATATGGTTAAGGCAAGCATTCTCTTAAATTGGCATTGAAACCTAACCTTTTAAGCTCATATTAAACAAGGTTTAAACAGAGTATAAACTCCACTTCTTGAGAGAAGTTCAGGCAAAACAGTCTTTTGAATCAACACTCACATAAACTGCATTCTGACATTTGTACAATCATTGCTTATGATTATATATAGAGAGAAAGTAAAGAGAGAAAGAGAGATCGATCAAAGAACCCGTAAAGAAATCTCAAGGTTGCTAGTGGGTTCCAATTGAGACACAAATTCTGGTAGCTTCAGGTACCACTACTCTTTCAAGTATGATTCAACTACTCTGCATTTGAACCATTGGAAATGTATTATTGATGCCTATGCACTTAAAGCAGGGGATTCACTTAACATTTTTAGGAAAACAAAAATTGTAAGCCTGGGATAATGTATATTTCAACTGCCTTCTTTGTAGTACCTTTAAACTTAGCATATCTTCCTGGTATAACACATGTACAGTACATTTCTTTACTGGACAGCACAATGCTGACTAAGGACATTTATTGTTGAGCTTTCTCATGAGTTGGCAAGGAAAATTAATGAACCCTTCCACTACACTGGCATAAATTCTATTCCTTGACAAAAAATTGATGGAAAACACTCCTTTCCTATAGCATTCAATTCTCCTCTACTGTCAAGTGTACAAACTTATTGCATTTGAGGGTCTGTGTAACTAAAGTAATCAGCAGAAATACAGACAGAAATCAATGGAGCAATCAAAGTATATGTGAGTACTTAATTCTATTCCTCGAAATAACTTCAGGCACAATAGCTATTTCTATAATTTATGTTTATGCTATTTGAAGCACTGGAATCACATTGCTTACTCAGTGCATCTAGTGTTAAGACAAAATGAAAGCTGATTGTAATCCTGTAATAGACTAGATATAAACTCCAGAGCTAGAGAGATCTTCAACAAAATCAGCATTTTATGGAAACATTCATATACTTATTTGATATATTTATTTTTAAGTGCAACCTATATATCTAAAGCAACCATGAACATATAGAGAAATCTCAGTGTAGCAACAATGTTCTTATTGAGTAATAATATTCTTTGAAGTGACATCATGCACAACAGGTTTTGTAATGTGGCTCATGTACATGACATTTGAAACAATTTTTAAATGTCTACATACTAAGCACAGTGTTGTGTATGAAGGCCTCAGTACATAAAGCAATCAATCAACAGAAAATTCATTGTTGTATTGCTGATCTAATTGAGAAACTAACTCTACTTTTTGAAATTACTTAAGGCACAACAGTTTTTTCCAAAATGGTGCATTAAATGGTGTTTGAGGTATTGAAAACCCTAACCATAAATAATCGTAACACAAGTCTCACTGGTATTGTTAATAATAGTTCTATCCTAGACATTACCCTAGCCTTGACATTAATCATGGCCCTAACTCTACCACTAGCAACAACACTAAGCCAAAGCCTATCCCTAGTCCCAAACCTAGCCTTAACCCAAATACTAACTCTAACCTTCTATTTATTTATTTATTTGATAGATAGAGTTAGATAGTGAGAGATACAGAGAGTAAGGTCTTCTTTCTGTTGGTTCATCCCCCAAATGGCCGCTATGGCCAGAGCTACACCAATCTGAAGCCAGGAGCCAGGTGCTTCTTCCTGGTCTCCCACGTGGTGCAGGGGCTCAAGCACTTGCGCCATCTCCACTGCCTTCCCAGGACACAGCAGGGAGTTGGACTGGAAGAAGAGCAACTGGGACTAGAACCTGGTGCCCATATGGGATGCTGGCACTGCAGGCAGAGGATTAACCAAGTGAGCCATGGCGCCAGCCCCACTCTAATCTTTTTAAAAATTATCTATGTATTTGAAAGGCAGAGTTACAGGGAAGCAGAGGCAGGGGGAGAGAGAGAGAGAGAGAGAGAGAGAGATCTTCCATATGCTGGCTCACTCCCCAAATGGCTGCAATGGGCAGAGCTGGGCCGATCTGAAACCAGGAGCCATGAGCTTCTTTCAATTCTGGGTCTTCCATGTGGGTGCAGGGGTCAAAGGACCTGGGACATTTTCTACTGCTTTCCTAGGCCACAATAGAGAGCTGGATCAGAAGTGGAGCAGCTGGGACTCGAACCAGTGCCCATATGGGATGCCAGCACTGCAGGCAGCAGCTTTTACCTGCTACACCACAGTGTTGCCACCCAACTCTAATCTTAACTCCAATCCTAGCTCCAAATCTAATACTAACTCTAACACCACCATAACATTAGATCTAATCCTAGTTGTAGGCCAAATCCTAGCAATAACAAAAGGTTATAATATGTAACAGAACTCTACCCAACCCACTATCCATAAAATTAAACTTACTCCTTAACCTAACCCTAGCACTAGTCATTAACCTAACACTAGCCCTACCTTAACCTAATTGCAACTATAATCTTATTAATAACCACAGTATTAGGCCGGCACCATGGCTCACTAGGCTAATCCTCCACCTTGCGGTGCTGGCACACCATGTTCTAGTCCCGGTTGGGGCACCGGATTCTGTCCCGGTTGCCCCTCTTCCAGGCCAGCTCTCTGCTATGGCCCGGGAGTGCAGGGGAGGATGGCCCAAGTGCTTGGGCCCAGCACCCAATGGGAGACCAGGAGAAGCACCTGGCTCCTGCCATTGGATCAGCGTGCTGTGGCGGCCGCAGCGTGCCAGCCGCAGCAGCCATTGGAGGGTGAACCAACGGCAAAGGAAGACCTTTCTCTCTGTCTCTCTCTCACTGTCCACTCTGCTTGTCAAAAAAAAAAAAAACCCACAGTATTAACCTATTCCTAACTGTAAAATTAAATGTATTTCAAATTGTATTTGAATTGTAACCTCAACTCTAGCTGTAATCAGATCTCTAGCTCTAACCCTAAATCTAGACTTAACCTTTACTCAAACCCTAACCACAGCCTTTTTAAAAAAATTTATTTACTAATTTGAAAGTCAGAATTACACAGAGGAGAAGGAGAGGCAGAGAGAAAGAGAGAGAGAGGTCTTCCATCCACTGGCTCACCTCCAAATTGGCTGCAATGGCCAGAGCTGTGCCAAACGGAAGCCAGGAGCAAGGAGTTTCTTTCAAGTCTTCTATGTGGGTTCAGGGGCCCAAGTACTTGGGCCATTACTACTGCTTTCCCAGGCCAGAGCAGAGAGCTGGATCAGAAACGGAGCAGTCAAGACTAGAACCAGTGCCCATATGGGACATTGGCACTGCAGGTGATGGCTTTACCTGCTATGCCACAGCACCAGCCCCCTAACCACAGCCTTAACACTGACCCAAAACATAATCTGAATTGTAGTTCAAATAATGACCCTAACTATAATTCTAACCATAATCATAATACTGTCTCTAGCCTGGAACCTCACCAAAGACATAGCATAGTGCTAATTCTAACCCTAACCCTTACTCTGATCATTAGTTTTGAATTTACAATAGCCTGAACAGTAACCCCAACCCTAACTGTAGCCTTAGCCCTAATTATAATCATAGATTCAGTTTTGATGCTATACCTGTTGCAATGCATTAACCTAACCTTATCAGTGGCTTCAACCCAACCACTAAGCCTACTCATAGGGTTATACTAGGCATAATCCTAACCTTAGCCATAATGCCACACTAAACAAAATCCTAAACCCCATAGTAGCATTTACCCTCACTCTACTCACAATGCTATTAAAACTAACCCTAGTCCTCTGACTCTAGCTTGATGCCTACAACTATCACCAGTCCTAACCATAGTTGTAAATCTAATCCTAGGAGTAATGCTAACCCTATCTTGATCCCTAAGCTTTACCTCAGTTCTAGCCCTATACCCAACTCTAAAGTCTACCCTATTTCCAGTAATAATCCTCATCCCAAAGCCTAGACCTAACCTTAGACCTAGCTTTCACAATGACTCTAAACTTAGTACTAGGTCTAGCCATAGCCATAGCATTAAGTCCAAATCTAAATATATACCTAACTTGATACTAACACTAACCCTAACACTAAAGGCAGTCATATCCCTAGCCTCCGACAAAACCTAGTTCTAGCCCTAACCCTCATATTCAACCTAAACCCAGCTCTAACCCCAACCCCAGTATTATGCATAAATCTAGTCCTACTTATAATCCTAACCCTAAATATAAGCAAGCCCTAGTGTTAGTGTCAGGTTTAACCCTAATCCAAACCATAGAACCTGCCCTAGATCTAACTAGAAACAAAAATCTCATTCAAACCTGGCCCAGGCTACCACAATTATAAATCTAACCCATAAGGCTAAAACTAAAAACCTAGCACTAACACTCACCCTAAATTTAATCCTAACTTTAACATCTGTTCTAACCACAGACCAAAATCCAATTTTAACCCTGAGCCTGCTCTGTCCCTATCCCTAACCATAACCAAATTCATAACTTTTATTCTAAAACAAATCCTTACCCTCTTCCTAATCCTAGCTTTCACCCTAGCACTAATCCTAGTCTTTACATTAATCCCAGAACAAACTCTTTACACTCACCTTGACCCTCATCCTGAAGAGCAATGGTGAGAGTGAGCATCCTTGTCTGGTTCCAGATCTTAGTGGGAATGCTTCTGACTTTTACCCATTCAATATGTACACCACAGAGTATTACAGAGCAGTAAAAAATGAAATCCTGTCATTTGCAACAATGGATGAAACTGGAAAACATTATACTTAATGAAATAAGCCACTCTCAAAAGGACAAATAGCATATGATTTCCCTGATTTGTGGCAACTAGTAGAGAACCTAAAAGTTAATCTTTAGAAGTGAAATTTACACTTTAAGATGTGATGACTTTGAAGAGCCCTTGTCTCGACTGTTGAGGAAGAGTTTTTTCTTCATACTATTTATTGAACTCCTTACTTAGTACAGATTTAATCTTATGTGCACTAAGTTAATTGAAAATGAATGTTATTAAAACAGTAAGAATGGAAATAGGAGAAGGAGGAGGAAAAAGATGGGTAAAAAATGGGTGAGAGGGCTTGCGGCTTGCAGGGTGGTAAGAATCACTATGTTCCTAAAGTTGGATTTATGAAATGAAGTTTGTATTCCTTAAATAAAAGGCTTCTGGGTAAAAACAATAAAATAGTCACTTTGTTGAGAGGATCTTTGACTAAAGATAAAATTTTCAATTCAATCATTTGAAAAATCAATGTTTTAAAATTGAAAAAGTGTCCATCAATCTTAAAATATAAAGAGGAAAACAAATTAAATAAAATGTAAATATGAGAAAGGAAATCATATGAATCACTTTGGAAACTAATGAAATAGAAGACAGAAAATGATATAGAAATCTAAAGATATGGAAATCTGTCCTTAAGAACATCAACAAATTGGATCACTGAACAGTGACACTGTACATGAAGAAAGGACATGGTTGACATAATTTCAATGTGTCAGGAAGTAAAACAGATATCACCCCTACAGATAGGGAGAGGCATAATATAAGGTAATATGATGAACATATTTCTGCAAAAGTGACAACTTACATGAAATAGACAAACTGAACACATAAATTAGTATGTGAGACTGTGTTGCTCAGGAAGGAACTGTTCTCACAGTTAGCTGATTCATTGAGATGGCAACGGGCTGCTCTGTGAGTGCAGCTTTGTTGGTAAACTCAACAATTCAGAGTCCAAAGCACCACTTTCCTTCTATATAGGACTTTCAAATTTCAGTCCACCATTCCTCTGCTAAATACCTCCAAAGCCACGTGACAGAAAACCTGGAACACCTAGCCTCTATATTCTAGCTTTACATGAGAGTTAATATAAAGAGCCAATCCTAAACCTCCATAGCATGTTTATCCTGGTGTTTCCACTGCTTCTCATTAAAACCTCAATAAAAACTCTTTTTTAGCAAAAGTTTTTATTGAATCAAAAACCTTTATAGATACAGTGCAATATTTCTATGCATAAACACAGTGTGAATTGATCAAAGCAAGCAATCAGCCTCCCTACCTCCCCATCACTTTACTTACAATAGTAGCCCCTCTCCTTCAGTTCCTTATAAAATATACACCAAAACTGATGCATGAACACGTTGAAAATCTGAGTAGACCAATGAACAAGGTTGAGATGAAGTCACCAGTAAAGTCTTCCCACAAAAATAAGCTCAGTGATTGATGGTTTCACTAATGAGTTATATCAAACATTTTTCAAAGGTTTATTTATTTATTTGAAAAGCAGAGGCAGAGAGAGAGAGAGGTCATCCATCTGCTGTTTCATTCCAGATGGCCACAATGCCCAGAGCTGCACCAATTGGAAGCCAGGAGGCAAGAGCTTCCTCCAGCTCTCCCACATGGGTAGAGGGGCCCAATGACTTGAACCATCTTCCATTGCTTTCCCAAGCTATAGCAGAGAGCTGGATCCAATGTGGAGTCACTGGGACTTAAACCAGTGTCTGTATGGGATGCTGGCACTGCAGGTGGCAGCTTTACCTGCTATGCCACAGTGCCATCCCCTCTATCAAACTTTCAAGGATGAACTATCACCAATTCTTCTTAAAATACTCACATAAATTGATAGGGAGCAAACCATTCCAAATTTAATTTATGAGACTGGACTTACATTAAGACAAAACCAAATAAGGATGCAACAGTAAAGAGAACTACACATGATTATTCCTGATGAATGTAGATGCAAAAATACTGGACACAATACAAGCAAACTGAATTCAACAACACATTAAAATATCATTCACTCAGACCAAATGGAATTTAAACCAGTGATTCAGGGCTGTTCTGGCATACATAGCTAAATAAATGTGATGCATAACATCAGTAAAATGAAGATTACATCCATATGATTTTTTCAATAGAGAAAACATTTGATAAAATATAATTTTCTGACAGAAAAAAGCATAAAAATTGGGTGCAGAAGGCACCTATGTCAAAACAACAGAGGAAGTTTATGACAAGCCCACAGCCAGCATCATGGAATAAAAAAGCTGTAAGTATTTTGACTGACATCTGGCACCAGACAAGGTTTTCCACTGTTACCACTTTTGTTAGGGAGCCATTCATGGAGAAAGTAATTGTAGCACCGTTTGAAACACAGTAACTGTAGTGCCCTTTGAAAGAAAGTAACTGCGCAGTAGTGAGCAGCTTGAAAGAAAAGCAGAAAGGTAGCCACCCTAGCTGGTAAGATTTGAAAACGGATGGCCTAACTAGATGGCCTAACCACAAACTGTCGTTGCCATGACTAGAGGACCCTGGGAGGTTGGAATGTGGGTGGGGCTAGCCTCTAGAAACTGTATATAAGGGGACCCTCAGAGGCTGTAAACCAGAGGTTGCTCAGCCTCTCTCACTGATCCATAGTGCCTAGTGCCCGTGGGGAGAAGCTCCTGGTCCATAATACCTAGTGTCTGCAGGAGCTGGCTTGAGCAATCTCTCCTCCTAGTCACCTAGAGTATCAGTAAAGTGTGTTTAGCTTGACCTTCCTCAGTCTCCTCGACTCTTCCTTTGTGGTAACCCAGCCAGTTCCCGAAGAGGGAGATCCTGACAACTTTTGTTGTTTATGACGCCAGTAACCACCCTAGGCTCTCGTCATGAGTTGCCAAGGCTATGGAAGCCTCCCAAGTTCAACGACTCTGATCATATTTAGACAAGGTCATAAAAGACAGAGTGAGGATAGTAACCAATGATCCTAAGAGTGGCATTAACCAGGTCTGAACAATTATATAGCATTAAGTGGGGAAGAGGACCATCAGGACACACAGGTTGGGAGTAGAGCCACTGGAGGTAGAGTAGAGGTTATGATCACAAAGGAATGAGGCCCAAGTGTGCTAGATAGGGTCTAGAACAAAGGACAGAGTCATTATTAGAGGAGCTAAGAAAGGTGCTGCCTAAGCTACAATTAAGTTTTCTCATTGAGAGGCAAATAGAACCTGATAGAAGGGGCTTGATAATAATCTGGTGGGCTTTAGGCCTTGTAAATTCAGAGGCCCAGGCCTATCTATCTCTTCACATGGGGTATATCCTAAGGGAGGTGTGAACCTCCTAGGGGAAGGCACTTTGTTGACTTTCATTACTTGGCTGGGCTGGGAGGAGAGCTGGCCAGGTAAAGGCAGGTGGCATCTCTAACAAGAAATTTACAGTTCTGCCTGCAATGTTGCTGACCCTACTTGACCATCCCCTCAGCTGCAGTGGTCACTTTGGAAGTTGGGCTGAGTGAAGGGCTTTTCAGCTTAGAGCCAATAAGATCTGTGGCTCTGACCTGGGCATCCTTCGACTCCAGGGCAGGTCCATTTCCAGTGATCCAACTCTTGGCAGAGCTGCCAGGACACTTCAAAAGTTGACTTCTGCTGAAACCCAGGCTTACCACGTTGAAAGCCACTGCAGTGGACTGGCCTGTTGGGTCTCCTTGAGGGCAGATCACTGTACAGATCAGCCATTAATAGGCCTGCCACCCATTGCTTCATTGTCCAGCTTTCTTTTCCTCCTGGTTTTTGTTAAAGCAGACCAGAGGATGCAAGTCAAGGGAGTGCCCGCCGTGTCCCATCTCTAATCTTCGGTGGCCTGAACTACAAGTCTATAGTCACAGGCATGTTCTGTAGTAGTTTTTCTAAGGTAGACAATGCCCATGAGGAAAATTATATTCTCACTTTCAAACTTTCTTTCTCTTTGGTCTGAAAGGGAGGTTTTTTCTATTTACTGTTTACTTTGCTGATGGCGAAGTAAATCTAGCTATGAGATTATTATTTATGCTCTTATTTTGGCTATGCTATTACAGAAAAATGTTAGCCATCTCTTTTATAAGGTCTAAAGATTAAGTTGTGCATCCTACAGATTCCTTCATAATAGAATTAGTTTCCTACCTTGAAGAGAATAGAGAAATGAAAGAACAAGTTGGGCTTAGATAGAGAAATGAGGGAGCAAGTCCTAGATCGCTTGCTGACAATAGCAATATCACATGAATACTTAGCAAACAGTTTCAACCATTAGATAACAACTTAAGAAAACATTTACCAGAAGGACCAATGCCATCTATAAATTTTAAGAATCATGTATTTGAAAACACCTCTTAAATATCTAATATGGTGTAGTTTGTTTAACCAGTAAACTTGAGCACAACCATATAAAATGTTTTTAGTTTCTTTCTACCAACAAGTATAAAACATATGATGTAGAGAATCAGGTCACATGAATTAAAATGTATCTTTGATTAATTTTAGCTTCTTTAAGCATCTTTTGTAGGGCAGGACGAGTGGCAACAAATTTCTTCAATTTCTGTTTGCCATGAAAAGTCTTTATTTGACCTTCATTCACAAATGAGAGCTTTGCAGGATATAATATTCTGGGCTGGCAGTTTTTCTCTCTTAGTACCTGGGCTATGTCATACCATTCCCTTCTAGCTTGTAGTGTTTCTGATGAGAAGTCTGCTGTGAGTCTAATTGGAGATCTTCTGAGAGTAATCTGACGTTTCTCTCTTGCACATTTTAGAATCTTTTCTTTATGTTTCACTGTGGTGAGTTTGATTACAACATGTTGTTGTGCGGATCTCTTTTGATCATGTTTATTAGGGGTTCTATGAGCTTCCTGTACTATGATGTCTCTGTCCTTCTCCAAACCTGGGAAATTTTCTGCTAGTATCTCACTAAAAAGGCCTTCTAATCCTTTCTCCCTCTCCATGCCTTCAGGAACTCCTAGAACCCGAATGTTGGGTTTTTAATAGTATCCCGTAGATTCCCGACAATATTTTTTAGATTTCTAATTTCCTCTTCTTTTCTTTGGTTTGCCTGTTTCCTTTCCTGTTCTCTGTCTTCTAAGTCCGATATTCTCTCTTCTGCTTCACCCATTCTGTTTTTAAGGCTCTCTAATGTGTTTGTCATTTGATCTATTGAATTCTTCATTTCATTGTGGTTTTTTGTCACTATCGTAGTTTCATGTTCTACTAGTTTTTTCATTTCATTTTGATTCCTCTTTAATATTTCATTTTCACGAGAGAGATTTTCTATCTTGTCCATTAAGGATTTCTGTAGTTCATGAATTTGTTTTTGAGAACTTCTTAATGTTCTTATCAATTTTTTGAGATCTGCTTCTTGCATTTCTTCTATCTCATCATCTTCATTATCTTGAATTGGGGTGTCTTTTTCATTTGGGGCATCATAGTGTTTTCCTTTTTCTTGTTAGCTTGGTTTTTGCGTTTGTTGTTTGGCATATTGGAGATATTTGGTTTCTTCACTGTGGTGTTTTTTCTTGTTATACTGTGGCTCTAGATTAAGTGGACTGTCTGCTTTTGATGGAGCCTTAGAGGCTTGAGATGAGTGTGGCCTGAGAGCTCTGTTTGGTTCCTCAGGGTTGAGGGTTGCCAAAGGTGACACTCCCAGGTTAGGCATGGTAAATCTCTTTCTTTCATCTTTTTTTTTGATTCAAAAGGGAAGTAATTCCACACAGCTGAACGGAATTGGAGGTAGTTAGCAGGCAAATTATATACCCTCAGGAGCCAGAGATCGGAAGCTCTTTCCCAAGGACCACACAAGGAATCTCTGCTGCCCTCAGTGTGTGCTCCAATTCTCCTGAAGTCTCCCACTGGGTTGCCAAGTTAGATCCTAATCTGTTATTTCACCCCCCACCAGAGTCAGGTTTTTCTGCTAGGCTCAGGGCCGTTGCAGACCTGAGGTCGCCCTGCTTATGACGTATGTCCAAAATGGCGTCTGCTCTTTGTCTTGCTCACCTTTGAGAGGTGAGCAGAGAGAGAGAAACTCATGTCCTTATCGGTCACTTTTTTTTCCCTCTCGCTCTTCTAGTTATCCTGGTGAACTTTTCCCCATGGGGTTTCAAGCCTTGTTCCCTCTGGTCGCCTCTTTCCGCTTTCCTGTCGGTGTCTCAGGCTATTGAGATTTGGCTCACCTTGCATTCCAGCACTGGTGTGTTGAGTCTGCCGCTGGTGTCCCGAACTTGGGCTCCCATGCTCTCCACACAGGTCCACTGTGAATCATTAGTTCCAGAAGAGTTTCCTCTGCTGTTTCTTCCTTTACTCTTCCTTGAACCTGCAGTATCTCCACTTTTATTAAACTGTCTCTTCCTGGACTATCAGTGTGCTTCCTTCGTATTCCGCCATCTTGCCACCCCCCAAAACATTAATCAAATTTACATTTTTAAGGTATACAGATTTGATGTGCTTCATATATACAGATTTAGGAATATAGTAATAATTTCCTGCAGTGTCAGCATCCCATATGGGTACTGGTTCTAGTCCTGACTGCTCCACTTCTGATCCAGCTCTAAGCTATGGCCTGGAAAAGCTGTAGAAGATGGCCCAAGTCCTTGGACCCATGCACCCACATGGGAGACAACGAAGAAGCACTTGGCTCCTAGCTTTGGATCGTTGCAGTTCTGGTCATTGACAACCAATTGGGGAGTGAACCAGTGGATGGAAGACCTCTCTCTCTCTCTCTCTGCCTCTGCCTCTCTGTAACTCTGCCTTACAAATAAATAAATAAATATTTCAAAAACCATAATGGCACTTTAAAAAATGATAGTAATTAAACTGCATTGATTTAATTTAATCTAAATCTACACTAAGAAGAAAGGAAACATATTTTATTCCTATCAACAGTTATATTTACTGGGTTGTGTGTTAGTCAGTATTTCTTATGTATAATTATTACTTTTTGCTTTTTGTTTTTGTTTTTTACTAAACAAATACATGCCTCTAAGTGTTCAGCTTCATATTTTAAGAAATAAAGTCAAAATTATTGAAAATTTATTATTTAGATACTATCACAGATAAATTATTGAATTCTTGAGCAACCTCAATTTTAAGCAAGAATAGTACAATACATTAAGGACAGAGATCTTACCTGGGGAGTAGGTGCACAGTGACTTCCGTTGTTGATTTAACAATTAACACTCTTGTTTATGATGTCAGTTATCACCCAAGGCTGTTGTCATGATTTGCCAAGGCTATGGAAGCTTCTTGAGTTCACAAACTCCAACCTTATTTAGACAAAGCCATAGTCAAAGTGGAAGTTCTCTCCTCCCTTCAGAGAAAGGTACCTCCTTCTTTGATGGCCCATTCTTTCTGCTGAGATTTCACTCACAGAGATCTTTCATTTAGGTCATTTTTTTGCGAGAGTGTCTTGATTTCCCATGCCTAAAAAACTTTCATGGGCTTTTTAAACAGTACTTTACACTTTGTGTATCTGTATGGGTGCAAACTGTTGAAATCTTCACTTAGTATATACTAAGTTGATCTTCTGTATATGAAGAAAATTGAAATGAATCTTGATGAAGAATGGGATGGGAGAGGGAGTGGGAGATGGGAAGGTTGTGGGTGGGAGGAAGGTTATGGGGGGAAAAGCTCTATAATCCAAAAGTTGTATTTTGGAAATTTATATTTATTAAATAAAAGTTGAAAAAAAAAGAATAAAGACAAAATTCTTGGAAAACTAATCTTTTAGTTACCTATCCTGACTAAACTACTGATTTTTTTAGGAAACTCATATATGCAAAAGGATAACAAATAAACTACTTTAGATATAAAAATATGGTATTTCTGCTGAAGAATAGTGTAGTAATACGATATTAACAGTGGAAAAATTAGCATAATATATTTGTGATTAGAAAATGAATATAAATTATTTTATCAACCTATTATATGCATACATGAATATCAATATTTTATGAAATAACAGTAAATTCACTTAAGTATCAATATTTGTTTATCTTGGAAATGCTTCATATTTTAATTGAGTTTTTGAAATATACTTACTTGAGAGAGATAGAAGAAGGGAGAGTGAGTTTAAGAGTGAGAAAAAGAGAAAACTCCCATCTGCTAGTTCATTCCAAAAGTGCCTGCAGTTATCTGGAACTGGTGCTGAAACTAGGAATCAAGAACTCAATCCACATACCCCATTTGGGAAACAGGAACCCAACTACCTGGTTCATCACTACTGTACCCCAATGTCTGCATTAGCAGAAATCAGTAATTCAGAGCACAAACAGGCACACCCCAGTGTGGGATGTGGTTGTCTTAACAGCTAAGACTAATTCCAACCCTAACTGAATATTTTAAGGAAAAACTGGCTATTTATTTGAAAGACAGGTGATGTCTCATTCTGTGGTTTGCTGCTCCAGAGCCAGCCAGCAGAAATCTGGGAACTCTTCAGTTCTCATGCAATAGGTATCAGGAACTCAATTATTTGAGCTATCAACACTGCCTCCCAAGATCTGCATTAGTGAGAACCTGGAGTCAGAAGGCAGTTATCCAACCCAGGTACTCGAATATGGTTCAAGGATTCATAATTGCCAGGCCAAAGGACCAACCCCTGGCCATCTCTTTCTAAGTCCTAGTAATGTGTTCACTTACATCAGTTGTCAGCTCTTTCACTGCTTCCATGTAGAATGTTCTGAGAAAGATAAACCAAAAAAGAAGGAGAGAGGAAGAGATGGAAGGGGTTATGAGTTTACCTAGGGTGGCCATAGATGTTTACAACCTTAAAGGCAATATTCAGAAAGGAGATGAAGGCAGTGAGACACATATTGCCTGTAGGAAGAAATCATTAACTTAAAAACCTGAGAGGTCTTTTTTTTTAAGATTTATTTATTTTATTATTTGAAAGGCAGAGTTAGGGAGGCAGAGAAAGAGAGAGAGAGCTATTCTTTTTTTGGACAGGCAGAGTGGATAGTGAGAGAGAGACAGAGAAAGGTCTTCCTTTTTGCTGTTGGTTCACCCTCCAATGGCCACTGCGGCTCGTGCATCGTGCTGATCCGAAGCCAGGAGCCAGGCGCTTCTCCCGGTCTCCCATGTGGGAGATAATTTCCAATTATCTTTATATACCGAAGATCGATTCAGTATATAATTAGTAAAGATCTCATCAGTTTGTACCCACACAGAAACACGAATTTTGAACCTGGTGTTAAGTTGCAAATGGTATAGAAAATTCATTAATTAAAAAAATTATTATATAGGATCTCTGTCCTTAATGTGCTGTACATTTTGATTTAATGCTATAACTAGTACTCCAGCAGTATTTTTTCACTTTGTGTTGCTATATGGGGGCAAACTGTTAATCTTTACCTAGTATATATTAAACTGATCTTCTGTATATAAAGATAATTGAAAATTAATCTTGATGTGAATGGAAGGGGAGAGGGAGCAGGAAAGGGGAGGGTGGCGGGTGGGAGGGAAGATATGGGAGGGGGGAAGCCATTGTAACCCATAAGCTATACTTTGGAAATTTATATTCATTGAATAAAAGTTAATAAATGAAAAAAAAAAAAGGAAATCACGGTGAAACTGGTTTTGGAAAAAAGCCAAGTGTTTTCTTAGGCAAGTGCAAAAAATGTCATGTTTACAAATATAAATATCATGTTTGTTTGCCACAATTGCTCTAGCTTTCTCCCCAGAAAACATGCTGGGACATATTTCTAGTTTCATCTAGTCATATCCGGACAAAGTGTTGTGGAACTGGTATGCAATGGACTCAGAAAATCACAGTAAATTGGTTTTGGAGAAAAGGAAACTCGTATTCTTGGACAAGTGCAAAAAATGAAATGTTTTCAAATATAAATATCATATTTGTTTGCCACAATTGCTCTAGGTTTCTCCCTAGAAAAAACAAATGTGTAGATGTTTGGTCCGCATATGGAACCAATTAGCATTTGCCAGCACAAAACAAAATGTCCCCTACTGAAATTCATTCCAAAACGTAAAGACCATTGGAACATCCAGAAAACAAAAACAAAGAGTATGCAGCAAGATCTGGAATTGAGTTAGCCATAACACAAGAGGATATTTCTGGTTTCATGCAGTCATATCCGGATGAAGTGTTGAGGAACTGGTATGCAATGGACTCAGAAAATCACAGTCAAACTGGTTTTGGAGAATAGCATACTCATATTCGTGGTCAAGTGGGTAAAAAGTCATGTTTACAAATATAAATATCATGTTTGTTTGCAATAATTACTCCAGCTTTCTCCCTAGAAAACACGAATGTGTAGACGTTTGGTGTGCATATGGAACCAATTAGAATTTCCAGCACAAAACGAAAATTCCTCTACTGAAATTCATTCTGAAATGTAAAGTACACTGATAAACTCCAGAAAACACAAACACAGAGTCTGTAGCAAGATCTGGGATTGAGTTAGCCATAACACAAGAGGATATTTCTGGTTTCATCCAGTCATATCCGGACAAAGCATTGTGGAACTGTTATGCAAAGGACTCAGAAAATCACCCTCAAACTGATTTTGTAGAAAAGCAAACTCATATTCTTTGGCAAGTCCAAAAATGTCATGTTTACAAATATAAATATCATGTTGGTTTGCCACAAGTGTTCTAGCTTTCTGCCTAGAAAACACGAATGTGTAGACATTTCATTTGCATATGGAACCAATTAGCATATGCAGGACGAAACGAAATTTCCTCTACTGAAATTCATTCTAAAACGAAAACTCCATTGATAAACTCCAGAAAACACAGAGTCTGTAGCAAGATCTGGAATTGAGTTAGCCATAACACAGAGGATATTTCTGATTTCATCCAGACATATCTGGACAAAGTGTTGTGGAACTGGTATGCAATGGACTCAGAAAATCACAGTCAAACTGGTTTTTGAAAACAGCAAAGTATTTTCTAAGGCAAGTGCATAAAATGTCATCTATACAAACACAAATATCATGTTTGTTTGCAGCAATTGCTTTAGTTTTCTGCCCTGAAAACACGAATGTGTTGAGTTTGTGTCTCCATGTGGAACTAATCAGAATTTCCCAGCACAAAAGAAAATATTCCCGGCATAAATTCATTCAAAACCATAAAGTCCATTGATAATATCAAGAAAACACAAAGCAGAGCCTGTAGCAAGATCTGGGGTTGAGGTAGCCATAACACAAGAGGATATTTCTGCTTTCATCCAGTCATATCCGGACAAAGTGTTGTGGAACTGGTATGCAATGGATTCAGAAAATCACAGTCAAACTGGTTTTGGAGAAATACAAAGTATTTTCTTAGACAAGTGCATAAAATATCATTTATACAAAATCAAATATCATGTTTGTTTGCAGCAATTGCTCCAACTTTCT
The DNA here is from genome assembly GCF_033115175.1 of Lepus europaeus. Taxonomy (NCBI): domain Eukaryota; kingdom Metazoa; phylum Chordata; class Mammalia; order Lagomorpha; family Leporidae; genus Lepus; species Lepus europaeus. The sequence goes on from NW_026909015.1 coordinate 237,991, forward strand.
GCCTAGAAACACGAATGTGTTGAGTTTGTGTCTCCATGTGGAACTAATTAGTGTTTCCCAGCACAAAAGAAAATATTGGTGCTTAAATTCATTGAAAACTGTATAGTCCATTGAAAATATCAAGAAAATACAAAGCAGAGCCTGTAGCAAGATCTGGGGTTGAGGTAGCCATAACACAAGAGGATATTTCTGGTTTCATCCAGTCATATCCGGACAAAGTGTTGTGGAACTGGTATGCAATGGACTCAGAAAATCACAGTAAAAATGGTTTTGGAGAATAGCATACTCATATTCGTGGTCAAGTGGCTAAAAAGTCATGTTTACAAATATAAATATCATGTTTTTTTGCAATAATTGCTCTAGCTTTCTCGCTAGAGAACACAAATGTGTAGACAATTGTCCTGCATATTGAACCAATTAGAATTTCCAGCACAAAATGAAAATTCCTCTACTGAAATTCATTCTGAAATGTAAAGTACATTGATAAACTCCAGAAAACACAAACACAGAGTCTGTAGCAAGATCTGGGATTGAGTTAGCCATAACACAAGAGGATATTTCTGGTTTCATCCAGTCATATTCGGACAAAGTGTTGTGGAACTGGTATGCAATGGACTCAGAAAATCACAGTCAAACTGGTTTTGGAGAAAAGCAAAGTATTTTCTTAGACAACTGCAAAAATATCATTTATACAAACACAAATATGTTTGTTTTCAGCAATTCCTCCAACTTTCTGCATAGAAAACAGGAATGTGTTGAGTTTGTGTCTCCATGTGGAACTAATTAGTGTTTCACAGCATAAAAGAAAATATTCCCTGCTTAAATTCATTGAAAACCATCAAATCCATTGATTATATCAGCAAAACACAAAGCAAAGACTGTAGAAAGATCTGGTATTGAGTTAGCCATAACACAAGAGGCTATTTCTGGTTTCATCCAGTCATATCCGGACAAAGTGTTGTGGAACTGGTATGCAATGGACTCAGAAAATCACAGTCAACCTGCTTTAGGAGAAAAACAATCTCATTTTCTTGGTCAAGTGGACAAAAGTCATGTTGACAAATATAAATATCAAGTTTTTTGCAACAATTGCTCTAGTTTTCTCCCTAGAAAACACGAATGTGTAGAAGTTTAGTCTGCATATGGAACCAATCAGCATTTCCAGCACAAAACAAAATTTCCTCTACTGAAATTCATTATAAAACGAAAACTCCATTGATAATATCCAAAAAACACAAACACAGAGTCTGTACGAAGATCTGGTATTGAGTTAGCCGTAACAAAATAGGATCATCCTTGGTTTCATCCAGACATATCTGGACAAAGTGTTGTGGAGCTGGTATGCAATGGTCTCAGACAAACACAGTCAAACAGGTTTTGGAGAAAAGAAAAGTATTTTCTAAGGCAAGTCCATAAAATATCATCTATAGAAACACAAATAAACACAAATATCATGTTTCTATGCAGCAATTTCTCTAGATTTCTGCCTAGAAAACACAAATGTGTTGAGTTTGTGTCTCCATGTGGTACTAATTAGTGTTTCCCAGCACAAAAGAAAATATTCCTTGCTTAAATTCATTCAAAACCATAAAATCCATTGAAAATATCAAGAAAACACAAAGCAGAGCCTGTAGCAAGATCTGGGATTGAGTTATCCATAACACAAGAGGATATTTCTGGTTTCATCCAGTCATATCCGAACAAAGTGTTGTGGAACTGGTATGCCATGGACTCACAAAATCACAGTCAAACTGGTTTTGGAGAAAAACAATCTCATTTTCTTGGGCAAATGGATAAAAAGTCATTTTGGCAAATATAAATATCAAATCTGTTTGCAACAATTGCTCTAGCTTTCTCCCTAGAAAACACGAATGTGTAGAAGTTTAGTCTGCATATGGAACCAATTATCATTTCCAGCACAAAACGAAATTTCCTCTACCGAAATTCATTCTAAAATGAAAACTCCATTGATAATATCAGAAAACACAAACACAGACTCTGTAGCAAGATCTGGGATTGAGTTAGCCAGAACACAAGAGGATATTTCTGGTTTCATCCAGACATATCCGGACAAAGTATGGAACTGGTATGCAATGGACTCAGAAAATCACAGTCAACCTGGTTTTGGAGAAAAACAATCTCAATTTCTTGGTAAAGTGGATAAAAAGTCATGTTGACAAATAAAAATATCAAGTTTGTTTGCAACAATTGCCCCAATATCTCCCTAGAAAACACAAATGTTTAGACGTTTGGTGTGCATATTGAACCAATTAGCATTTGTAGCACAACACGAAATTTCCTCTACTGAAATTCATTGTAAAACGAAAACTCCATTGATAATATCCATAAAACACAAACAGAGTCTGTAGTAATATCTGGGATTGAGTTAGCCATAACACAAGAGGCTATTTCTGGTTTCATGCAGTCATATCCGGACAAAGTGTTGTGGAACTGGTATGCAATGGACTCAGAAAATCACAGTCAAACTGGTTTTCGAAAAAATCAAAGTATTTTCTTAGGCAAGTGCATAAAATGTCATCTATACAAACACAAATATCATGTTTGTTTGCAGCAATTGCTTTAGTTTTCTGCCCTGAAATCACGAATATGTTGAGTTTGTGTCTCCATGTGGAACTAATTAGAATTTCCCAGCACAAAAGAAAATATTCCCTGCTTAAATTCATTCAAAACCATAAAGTCCATTGATAATATCCAGAAAACACAAAGCAGAGCCTGTAGCAAGGTCTGGGATTGAGTTCCATAACTCAACAGGATATTTCTGGTTTCATCCAGTCATATCCGGACAAAGTCTTGTGGAGCTGGTATGCAATGGACTTAGAAAATCACAGTCAGACTGGTTTTGGAGAAAAGCAAAGTATTTTCTTAGGCAAGTGCTTAAAATATTATGTATAGAAACAGAAATATCATGTTTGTTTGCAGCAATTGTTCTATCTTTCTGCCTAGAGAACACGAATGTGTTTAGTTTGTCACCATGTGGAACTATTAGTGTTTCCCAGCACAAAGGAAAATATTCCCTGCTTAAATTCATTCAAAACCATAAAGTCCAATGAAAATATCCAGAAAACACAAAGCAGAGCCTGTATCAAGATCTGGGGTTGAGTTAGCCATAACACAAGAGGATATTTCTGGTTTCATCCAGTCATATCCAGACAAAGTGTTGTGGAACTGGTATACAATGGACTCAGACAATCACAGTCAAAATGGTTTTGGAGAAAAGCAAAGTATTTTCTTAGGCAAGTGCAAAAATATCATTTATACAAAATCAAATATCATGTTTGTTTGCAGCAATTGCTCTAGCTTTCTGCCTAGAAAACAGGAATGTGTTGAGTTTGTGTCTCCATGTGGAAGTAATTAGTGTTTCCCAGCACAAAAGAAAATATTGCCGCTTAAATTCATTGAAAACCGTATAGTCCATTGAAAAAATCAAGAAAACACAAAGCAGAGCCTGTAGTAAGATCTGGGGTTGAGGTAGCCACAACACAAGAGGCTATTTCTGGTTTCATCCAGTCATATCCGGACAAAGTGTTGTGGAGCTGGTATGCAATGGACTCAGAAAATCACAGTCAAACTGGTTTTGAGAAAAATAACTCATTTTCATGGTCAAGTGGATAAAAAGTCATTTTGACAAATATAAATATCAAGTTTGTTTGCAACAATTCCTCTAGAGTTCTCCCTAGAAAACACGAATGTGTAGACGTTTGGTGTGCATATGGAACCAATTAGAATTTCCAGCACAAAACGAAATGTCCTCTACTGAAATTCATTCTAAAATGTAAAGTGCATTGATAATATCCAGAAAAGAGAAAGCAGAGCCTGTAGTAAGATCTGGGTTTGAGTTAGCCATAACACAAGAGGATATTTCTAGTTTCGCCCAGTCATATCCGGACAAAGTGTTGTGGAACTGGTATGCAATGGACTCAGACAATCACAGTCAAACTGGTTTTGGAGAAAAGCAAAGTATTTTCTAAGGCAAGTGCATAAAGTATCATCTATACAAACACAAATATCATGTTTGTTTTCAGCAATTCCTCCAACTCTCTGCCTAGAAAACACAAATGTGTAGACGTTTGTTCTGCATATGGAACCAATTAGATCTCCAGCACAAAACGAAATTTCCTCTATTAAAATTCATTCTAAAACATAAAGTCGATTGATAATATCCAGAAAACACAGAGCAGAGCCTGTAGCAAGATCTGGGATTGAGTTAGCCATAACTCAACGGGATATTTCTGGTGTCATCCAGTCATATCCGGACAAAGTGTTGTGGAACTGGTATGCAATGAACTCAGACAAATACAGTCAAACTGGTTTCGGAGAAAAACAAACTCATTTTCATGGTCAAGTGCATAAAAAGTTATTTTGACAAATATAAATATCAAGTTTGTTTGCAACAATTCCTCTAGAGTTCTCCCTAGAAAACACGAATGTGTAGACGTTTGGTGTGCATATGGAACCAATTAGAATTTCCTGCACAAAATGAAATGTCCTCTACTGAAATTCATTCTAAAATGTAAAGTGCATTGATAATATCCAGAAAAGAGAAAGCAGAGCCTGTAGTAAGATCTGGGTTTGAGTTAGCCATAACACAAGAGGATATTTCTAGTTTCGCCCAGTCATATCCGGACAAAGTGTTGTGGAACTGGTATGCAATGGACTCAGACAATCACAGTCAACCTGGTTTTCAAAAAAAGCAAAGTATTTTCTTAGGCAAGTGGATAAAATGTCATCTATACAAACACAAATATCATGTTTGTTTGCAGTAATTGCTGTAGCTTTCTCCCTAGAAAACACGAATGTGTAGACGTTTGGTCTGCATATTGAAGCAATTAACATTTCCAGCACAATACGAAATTTCCTCTACTGAAATTCATTCTAATATGAAAAATCAATTGATAATATCCAGAAATCACAAACACAGAGTCTGTAGCAAGATCTGGAATTGAGTTAGCCATAACACAAGAGGATATATCTGGTTTCATCCAGACATTCTGGACTAAGTGTTGTGGAACTGCTATGCAATGGACTCAGAAAATCACAGTCAACTGGTTTTGGAGAAAATCAAAGTATTTTCTTAGGCAAGTGCATAAAATGTCATCTATACAAACACAAATATCATGTTTGTTTTCAGCAATTGCTCTAGCTTTCTGCCTAGAACACACGAATGTGTTGAGTTAGTGTCTCCATGTGGAACTAATTAGTGTTTCCCAGCACAAAAGAAAATATTCCCTGCTTAAATTCACTCAAAACCATGAAGTCCATTGAAAATATCAAGAAAACACAAAGCAGAGCCTGTAGCAAGATCAGGGATTGAGTTAGCCATAATACAAGATGATATTTCGGGTTTCATCCAGACATATCCGGACAAGGTGTTGTGGACCTGGTATGTAATGGACTCAGACAATCACAGTCAAACTAGTTTTCAAAAAAAGCAAGGTATTGGCCTGCACCACAGCTCACTCAGCTAATCCTCCGCCTTGCGGTGCTGGCATGCCGGGTTCTAGTCCTCATCGGGGCACCAATGCTGTCCCGGTTGCCCTTCTTCCAGGTGAGCTCTCTTCTGTGGCCAGGGAGTGCAGTGGAGGAGGGCCAAATCCTTGGAGCCTGCACCACATAGATGACCAGGATAAGCACCTGGCTCCTGCCATCGGATTAGCGCGGCGAGCCGGCCATAGCATGCTACTGTGGCAGCCATTGGAGGGTAAACCAACGGCAAAAGGAAGACCTTTCTCTCTGTCTCTCTCTCACTGTCCACTCTGCCCCTCAAAATTTAAAAAAAAAGCAAAATATTTTTCTAAGGCAAGTGCATAACATGTCATCTATACAAACACAAATATCATGTTTGTTTGCATCAATTACTGCAACTTTCTGCCTAGAAAACACGATGTGTTGAGTTTGTGTCTCCATGTGGAACTAATGAGTGTTTCCCAGCACAAAAGAAAATGTTCAAAATATTCCCTGCTAAAATTCATTTACAAACATAAAGTGCATTCAAAATATGAAGAAAACACAAAGCAGAGCCTGTAGCAAGATCTGGGATTGAGTTCCATAACTCAACAGGATATTTCTGGTTTCATCCAGTCATATCCAGACAAAGTGTTATGGAACTGGTATGCAATGGACAAAGAAAATCACAGTCAAACTGGTTTTGGAGAACAACAAACTCATTTTCTTGGTCAAGTGGATAAAAAGTCATGTTGACAAATATAAATATCAAGTTTATTTGCAACAAAGCTCTAGCTTTCTCCAGAAAAAATATGAATGTGTAGACGTTTGGTTTGCATATGGAACCAATTAGCATTTCCAGCACAAAACGAAATTTCCTTTACTGAAATTCATTCTAAAAGATAAAGTCCATTGATAATATCCAGAAATGCAAAGCAGAGCCTGTAGTAAGATCTGGGATTGAGTTAGCCATAACTCAACAGGATATTTCTAGTTTCATCCAGTCATATCCAGACAAAGTGTTTTGGAACTGGTATGCAACGGACTCAGAAAATCACAGTCAAACTGGTTTTAGAGAAAAGCAAAGTATTTTCTTAGGCAAATGCATAAAATATCATCTATACCAACACAAATATCATGTTTGTTTGCAGCAATTGCTCTAGCTTTCTGCCTAGAACACACAAATGTGTTGAGTTTGTGTCTCCATGTGGAACTAATTAGTGTTTCCCAGCACAAAAGAAAATATTCTCTGCTAAAATTCATTCAAAACCATAAAGTCCATTGAAAATATCAAGAAAACACAAAGCAGAGCCTGTAGCAAGATGTGGGATTCAGGTGGCCATAACTCAACAGGATATTTCTGGTTACATCCAGTCATATCCGCACAAAGTGTTGTGGAACTGGTATGCAATGGACTCAGAAAATCACAGTCAACTGGTTTTGGAGAAAATCAAAGTATTTTCTTAGGCAAGTGCATAAAATGTCATCTATACAAACACAAATATCATGTTTGTTTGCAGCAATTGCTCTTGCTTTCTGCCTAGAAAACAGGAATGTGTTGAGTTTGTGTCTCCATGTGGAACTAATTAGTGTTTCCCAGCACAAAAGAAAATATTCCCTGCTTAAATTCATTCAAAACCATGAAGTCCATTGAAAATATCAAGAAAACACAAAGCAGAGCCTGTAGCAAGATCTGGGATTGAGTTATCCATAACACAAGAGGATATTTCTGGTTTCATCCAGTCATATCCGGACAAAGTGTTGTGGAACTGGTATGCAATGGACTCAGAAAATCACAGTCAAACTGGTTTTCAAAAAAAGCAAAGTATTGGACTGCGCTGTGGCTCACTTGGCTAATCCTCTGCCTTGCGGTGCCGGCACGCCGGGTTCTAGTCCCGGTCGGGGCACCAATGCTGTCCCGGTTGCCCTTTTCCAGGCGAGCTCTCTGCTGTGGCCAGGGAGTGTAGTGGAGGATGGCCCAAATCCTTCGGCCCTGCACCACATGGGATACCAGGATAAGCACCTGGCTCCTGCCATCAGATTAGCGCGGCACGCTGGCCTCAGAGTACTACTGCATCGGCCATCGTAGGGTAAACTAAAGTCAAAAGGAAGAACTTTCTCTCTGTCTCTCTCTCACTGTCCACTCTGCCTGTCAAAAATTTAAAAAAAAAAAGCAAAGTATTTTTCTAAGGCAAGTGCATAAAATGTCATCTTTACAAACACAAATATCATGTTTGTTTGCAGCAATTGCTCTTAACTCTCTGCCTAGAACAAAAAAATGTGTTGAGTTTGTGTCTCCATGTGGATCTAATTAGTGTTTCCCAGCACAAAAGAAAATATTCCCTGCTAAAATTCATTCAAAACCATAAAGTCCATTGAAAATATGAAGAAAACACAAAGCATAGCATGTAGCAATACCTGGGATTGAGTTATCCATAACACAAGAGGATATTTCTGGTTTCATCCAGTCATATCCGGACAAAGTGTTATGGAACTGGTATGCAATGGACAAAGAAAATCACAGTCAAACTGGTTTTGGAGAACAACAAACTCATTTTCTTGGTCAAGTGGATAAAAAGTCATTTTGACAAATATAAATATCATGTTTCTTTGCAACAATTGCTCTTTCTCTCTAGATAACAAGAATGTGTAGAAGTTTGTTCTGCATAATGAACTAATTAGCATTTCCAGCACAATATGAAATTTCCTCTACTGAAATTCAATCTAAAATGAAAAATGCATTGATAATATCCAGAAATCACAAACACAGAGTCTGTAGCAAGATCTGGAATTGAGTTATCCATAACACAAGAGGATATTTCTGATTTCATGCAGTCATATCCGGACAAAGTGTTGTGGAACTGGTATGCAATGGAATTAGAAAATCACAGTCAAACTGGTTTTTGAAAAAAGCAAAGTATTTTCTTAGGCCAGTGCATAAAATGTCATCTATACAAACACAAATATCATGTTTGTTTGCATCAATTGCCCTAGCTTTCTGCCAAGAAAACACGAAGGTGTGGAGTTTGTGTCTCCATGTGGAAATAATTAGTGTTTCCCAGCACAAAAGAAAATATTCCCACTTAAATTAATTGAAAACCCTAAAGTTATTGATAATCTCCAGAAATCACAAAGCAGAGCCTGTAGCAAGATCTGGGATTGAGTTAGCCATAAAACAAGAGGATAGTGCTGGTTTCATCCAGTCATATCCGGACAAAGTGTTGTGGAACTGGTATGCAATGGACTCAGAAAATCACAGTCAAACTGGTTTTGGAGAAAAAGAAACTCATTTTCTTGGTCAAGTGGATAAAAAGTCATGTTGAGAAATAAATATCAAGTTTGTTTGCAACAATGCTCCAGCTTTCTCCCTAGAAAACACGAATGTTTAGACGTTTGGTCTACATATTGAACCAATTAGCATTTCCAGCAGAAAACGAAATTTCCTGTACTGAAATTCATTGTAAAATGAAAACTCCATTGATAATATCCAGAAAACACAAAGACAGGGTCTGTAGCAATATCTGGAATTGGGTGCGGAGCCAATATGGCGGATAGTGAGGATGTACGCCGTAGTTTGGGAAAACAAAGTTTCATAAAAGTGGAATTACTGTAGCCTCAGGAAAAGATTCAAGAAAAAAACTGCAGAGGAAATGCTTCCAGATCTAGTGGAAGTGACACAGAGGACCTACAGGGAGCCCACCGCGTGGAAACTCAACCGCGGGAGAGGAGCCGCAGAATCTCGCCAGCGCGGGAATGGGAGGGAGGTAAGAAAAAGACAGCAGAAACCCGAAACATGGGGTTGGGAAAGCAGAGGCCTCTCTTGTCACTCAACGAGCAAAACAAAGAGCAGGAGCCATTTTACATATCTAAAGCACTGCCACAAACTCAGTAACTTCGTAATTTGGTGAATCTTGAGAACACATTGAGGGCTGCATAAACTCTTTGTGTGGTCCCAGGGGTAGATCAAACGAATACTCACAGAGGACAGATTTCAACTACCCTCAATTTCAATTTCACTCAGCCATTCGGGATTACTTCCCAACTGAGTCAAAAAAAAAAAAAAAGAGAGAGAGAGAGAGCGATCCAGTAAGGAGCAAGTGAGTGAACAATCTGGGTGAGTCGCTTTTTGCACAACCTTAAACCAGAAGAATCAAGCAGAGCTCTCTCGCCACACCCATCACAGCCCCTAAGGATCCATCAAAGCAGACAGCCCACCTACAGGCATAGTATAACGAGAAAAAAACACCACAGCAAAAAAAAAAAAAAACAAAAAAAACATAAATTATCTCCAACATGCCAAACAACAAACGTAGAAGCCGAGGTAACAAGAGCAAGGAAGACACTATGATGCCTCCAAATGAATAAGACACGCCAATACAAGATTATGAAGATGAAGAGATAGAGGAAATGCAAGAAGCAGATCTCAAAAAATTGATAAGAACATTAAGAAGTTCTCAAAAACAAATTCTTGAACTACAGAAATCCTTAATGGACAAGATAGAAAATCTCTCTCGTGAAAATGAAATATTAAGGAGGAATCAAAATGAAATGAAACAACTAGTAGAACATGAAACTGTGATAGTGACAAAAAACCACAATGAAATGAAGAACTCAATAGATCAAATGACAAACACATTAGAGAGCCTTAAAAACAGAATGGGCGAAGCAGAAGAGAGAATAATCGGAATTAGAAGACAGAGAACAGAAAAGGAAACAGGCAAACCAAAAAAAGAACAAGAAATCAGAAACCTAAAAAATGCTGTCAGGAATCTACAGGATACTCTTAAAAACCCTAACATTCGGGTTCTAGGAGTTCCTGAAGGCATGGAGAGGGAAAAAGGATTAGAAGGCCTTTTTAGTGAGATACTAGCAGAAAATTTCCCAGGTTTGGAGAAGGACAGAGACATCCTAGTACAGGAGGCTCATAGAACCCCTAATAAACATGATCAAAAGAGATCCTCACCACGACACGTCGTAATCAAACTCACCACAGTGAAACATAAAGAAGAGATCCTAAAATGTGCAAGAGAGAAACGTCAGATTACTCTCAGAGGATCTCCAAGTAGACTCACAGCTGACTTCTCATCAGACACCCTACAAGCTAGGAGAGAATGGCGAGATATAGCCCAGGTACTAAGAGAGAAAAACTGCGAGCCCAGAATATTATATCCTGCAAAGCTCTCATTTGTGAATGAAGGTGAAATAAAGACCTTTCACAGCAAACAGAAACTGAAAGAATTTGTCGCCACTCGTCCAGCCCTGCAAAAGATGCTTAAAGATGTGTTCCATACAGAAACACAGAAACACAGTCACCAATATGAAAGAAGGTAAAGGAAGGAAACCTCACAGCAAAAGATCACGGGAGTCTCAAACCATATAGTGGAAAAAATCTTTGGCAAATGACAGGGCAAAGTTACTCCTTCTCAATAGTCACATTGAATGTTAATGGCTTGAACTGTCCAGTTAAAAGACACCGACTGGCTGATTGGGTTAAGGAAGAAAACCCATCTTTTTGCTGCTTACAAGAAACTCATCTTTCCAACAATGATGCATACAGACTGAAAGTGAAAGGCTGGAAAAAGATATACCATGCCAACAGAAATGAAAAAAGAGCGGGCGTAGCCATCTTAATATCGGACAACATAAACTTTTCCACAAAAACTGTTAGGAGAGACAAAGAGGGGCACTATTTAATAATTAAGGGATCCATTCAACAGGAAGATATAACGATTATCAATGTATATGCACCTAATTACAGGGCACCAGCTTATTTAAAAGACTTGTTAGGAGACTTAAAGGGAGACTTAGACCCCAATACAATAGTACTGGGGGACTTCAATACTCCACTCTCAGAGATAGACAGATCAACAGGACAGAAGATCAACAAGGAGACAGTAGATTTAAATGACACTATAGCCCAAAAGGATCTAACAGATATCTACAGAACATTTCACCTACATCTAAGGACTTTACATTCTTTTCAGCAGTACATGGAACCTTCTCTAGGATTGACCACATACTAGGCCATAAAGCAAGTCTCAGCAATTTCAAGAGAATTAGAATCATACCATGCAGCTTCTCAGACCACAACGGAATGAAATTGGAAATTAGCAACTCGGGAATCCCTAGAACACGTGCAAACACATGGAGGTTGAACAACATGCTCCTGAATGAATAATGGGTCATAGAAGTAATTAAAAGAGAAGTTCAAAAAATTTTTCTGGAAGTAAATGAGGATAAAAGCACAACATACCAAAACCTCTGGGATACAACAAAAGCAGTGTTAAGAGGAAAGTTTATATTAATAGGTGCCTACATCAAGAAATTGGAAAGGCACCAAATAGATGAGCTTTCAAGTCATCTCAAGGATCTAGAAAATCTGCAGCAAACCAAACCCAAACCCAGTAGGAGAAGAAAAATAATTAAAATCAAAGAAGAAATCAACAGGATTGAATAAAAAAAAACATTACAAAAAATCAGCCAAACGAGGAGCTGGTTTTTTGAAAAAATAAACAAAATTGACACCCCATTGGTCCAACTAACTAAAAAAAGAAGAGAAAAGACCCAAATCAATAGGATCAGAGATGAAAAGGGAAACGTAACAACAGACACCACAGAAATAAAAAGAATCATCAGAAATTACTACAAGGGCTTGTATGCCAGCAAACAGGGAAATCTATCAGAAATGGACAGATTCTTGGACACATACAACCTACCTAAATTGAGCCAGGAAGGCATAGAAAACCTAAACAGACCCATAACTGACACAGAAATTGAAACAGTAATAAAGGCCCTCCAAACAAAGAAAAGCCCAGGACCAGATGGATTCACTGCTTAGTTCCACCAGACATTTAGAGAAGAACTAACTCCATTCCTCTCAAACAATTCAAAACAATTGAAAAAGAGGGAATCTTCCCAAATTCTTTCTATGAAGCCAGCATCACCTTAATTCCTAAGCCGGAAAAAGATGCAGCATTGAAAGAGAATTACAGACCAATAACCCTGATGAAAATAGATGCAAAAATCCTCAATAAAATTCTGGCCAATAGAATGCAACAACACATCAGAAAGATCATCCACCCAGACCAAGTGGGACTTATCTTTGGTATGCAGGGATGGTTCAACGTTTGCAAAACAATCAACGTAATACACTACATTAACAGACTGCAGAAGAAAAACCATATGATTCTCTCAATAGATGCAGAGAAAGCATTTGATAAAATACAACACCCTTTCATGATGAAAACTCTAAGCAAACTGGGTATGGAAGGAACATTCCTCAATACAATCAAAGCAATATATGAAAAACCCACGGCCAACATCCTATTGAATGGGGAAAAGTTGGAAGCATTTCCGCTCAGATCTGGTACCAGTCAGGGATGCCCACTCTCACCACTGCTCTTCAATATAGTTCTGGAAGTCTTAGACAGAGCTATTAGGCAAGAAAAAGAAATTAAAGGGATACAAATTGGGAAGGAAGAACTCAAACTATCCCTCTTTGCAGATGATATGATTCTTTATTTAGGGGACCCAAAGAACTCTACTAAGAGACTACTGGAACTCATCGATGAGTTTGGCAAAGTAGCAGGATATAAAATCAATGCACAAAAATCAACAGCCTTTGTATACACAGGCAATGCCACGGCTGAGGAAGAACTTCTAAGATCAATCCCATTCACAATAGCTACAAAAACAATCAAATACCTTGGAATAAACTTAACCAAGGATGTTAAAGATCTCTACAATGAAAACTACAAAACCTTAAAGAAAGAAATAGAAGAGGATACCAAAAAATGGAGAAATCTTCCATGCTCATGGATTGGAAGAATCAATATCATCAAAATGTCTATTCTCCCAAAAGCAATTTATACATTCAATGCAATACCAATCAAGATACCGAAGACCTTCTTCTCAGATCTGGAAAAAATGATGCTGAAATTCATATGGCAACACAGAAGACTTTGAATAGCCAAAGCAATCTTGTACAACAAAAACAAAGCTGGAGGCATCACAATACCAGATTTCAGGACATACTACAGGGCAGTTGTTATCAAAACAGCATGGCACTGGTACAGAAACAGAAGGATAGACCAATGGAACAGAATAGAAACACCAGAAATCAATCCAAACATCTACAGCCAACTTATATTTGATCAAAGATCCAAAACTAATCCCTGGAATAAGGACAGCCTATTCAATAAATGGTGCTGGGAAAATTGGATTTCCACGTGCAGAAGCTTGAAGCAAGATCCATACCTTTCACCTTATACAAAAATTCACTCAACATGGATTAAAGACTTAAATCTACGACCCAAAACCATCAAATTATTAGAGAGCATTGGAGAAGCCCTGCAAGATATAGGCACAGGCAAAGACTTCTTGGAAAAGACCCGAGGAGCAAAGGCAGTCAAAACCAAAATTAACATTTGGGATTGCATCAAATTGAGAAGTTTCTGTACTTCAAAAGAAACAGTCAGGAAAGTGAAGAGGCAACCAACAGAATGGGAAAATATATTTGCAGACTATACTACACATAAAGGGTTGATAACCAGAATCTACAAAGAAATCAAGAAAATCCACAACAACAGAACAAACAACCCACTTAAGAGATGGGCCAAGGACCTCAATAGACATTTTTCAAAAGAGGAAATCCAAATGGCCAACAGACACATGAAAAAATGTTCAAGATCACTAGCCATCAGAGAAATGCAAATCAAAACCACAATGAGGTTTCACCTCACCCCGGTGAGAATGGCTCACATTCAGAAATCTACCAACAACAGATGCTGGAGAGGATGTGGGGAAAAAGGGACACTAACGCACTGTTGGTGGGAATGCAAACTGGTTAAGCCACTATGGAAGTCAGTCTGGAGATTCCTCAGAAACCTGAACATAACCCTACCATAAAACCCAGCCATCCCACTCCTTGGAATTTACCCAAAGGAAATTAATTTGGCTAATAAAAAGCCATCTGCACATTAATGTTTATTGCAGCTCAATTCACAATAGCTAAGCCCTGGAACCAACCCAAATGCCCATCAACAGTAGACTGGATAAAGAAATTATGGGACATGTACTCCATAGAATACTATACAGCAGTAAGGAAAAATGAAACCCAGTCATTTGCAACAAGATGGAGGGATCTGGAAAACATCATGCTGAGTGAATTAAGCCAGTCCCAAAGAGACAAATATCATTTGTTTTCCCTGATCGGCGACAACTGAGCACCAAAGGGGAAACCTGTTAAGTGAAATGGACACTATAAGCAACAATGACCTGATCAGCTTTTGTCCTGGCTCTAGATGTACAATGTAATACTTTATCCTTTTTAGTATTTGTTGTTGTTCTAGTACTAGTGGTTGAACTCTGTAATTAACACACGATTATTCTTAGGTGTTTAAATTTTAACTGAAAAGTGATCCCTGTTAAATTTCAGAGTGGAAAAAGAGAGGGAGGAGATGTACAATTTGGGACATGCACAATCTGACTTGCCGCAAATGATGGAGTTAGAAATGTACCAGGGGATTCCAATACAATCCCATCAAGGTGGCATGTAGCAATGCCATCTCACTAGTCCAAGTCATCAATTTCAGTTCACAACCGATAGGTCTGATAGGTCTAAGAGTCAAAGGGATCACACAAACAAGACAAGTGTCTGCTAATACTAACTGATAGAATCAAAAAGGGAGAGAAAGATCCAACATGGGAAATAGGATACACAGCAGACTCATAGAATGGCAGACGTCCTAAACAACACTCTGGCCTCAGAATCAGCCCTTAAGGCATTCGGATCTGGCTGAAGAGCCCATGAGAGTATTGTAAGCATGGAAAGCCAAGACACCATGGAAAAGAAAAAAAAGAAGAAGACCTAAATGAAAGATCTCTGTGAGTGAGATCCCAGTGGAAAGAACGGGGCCATCAAAGAAGGAGGTACCTTTCTCTGAAGGGAGGAGAGAACTTCCACTTTGACTATGACCCTATTGGAATAAGATCAAAGTCAGCGAATTCTAAAGGCTTCCATAGCCCTGGCAACTCATGACTAGAGCCTAGGGAGGTTACTTACGCCATAAACTAGAGTGTCAATTTGTTAAGTCAGCAACAGGAGTCACTGTGTACTTACATCCCATATGGGATCTGTCCTTAATGTGTTATCTAATGTGAAGTGATGCTATAACTAGTACTGAAACATTATTTTTACACTTTGTGTTTCTGCGTGGATACAAACTGATGTGTTCTTTACTAATTATACACTGATTCGAATTTCTGTATATAAAGATAATTGGAAATGAAAAAAAAAACCCTGGTGTTAAATTGGAAATGGCATAGAAAATTAATTAATTTTTAAAAAAATATATTATGTAGGATCTCTGTCTTTCATGTGCTGTACACTCTTATTTAATGCTATAACTAGTACTCCAACAGTATTTTTTTTTCGCTATGTGTTGCTATATGGGGCAAACTGTTGAAATCGTTACCTAATATATACTAAACTGATTTTCTGTATATAAAGAGAAATGAAAATGAATCATGATGTGATTGGAAGGGGAGAGGGAGTGGGAAAGGGAGGGTTGCAGGTGGGAGGGAAATTTAGGGAGGGGGATTCCATTGTAACCCATAAGCTGTACTTTGGAAATTTATATTCATTAAATAAAAGTTTAATTTAAAAAAAAGATCTGGAATTGAGTTAGCGATAAAACAAGAGCATATTTCTGGTTTTATCCAGACATATCCGGACAAAGTGTTGTGGAACTGGTATGCAATGGACTCAGAAAATCACTGTCAAACTGGTTTTGGAGAAAATCAAAGTATATTTTTAGGCAAGTGCATAAAATGTCATCTATACAAGCACAAATATCATGTTTGTTTGCAGCAATTGCTCTAGCTTTCTGCCTAGAAAACACGAATGTGTTGAGTTTGTGTCTCCATGTGGAACTAATTAGTGTTTCCCAGCACAAAAGAAAATATTCCCTGCTTAAATTCATTCAAAACCATAAAGTCCATTGAAAATATCAAGAAAACACAAAGCAGAGCCTGTAGTAAGATCTGGGGTTGAGTTAGCCATAACACAAGAGGATATTTCTGGTTTATTGACTCATATCCGGACAAACTGTTTTGGAAGTGGTATACAATGGATTTAGATAATCACAGTCAAACTGTTTTTGGAGGAAAACAAACTCATATTCTTGGTCAACTGGATAATAAGTCATGTTGACAAATATAAATATCATGTATCTTTCTAACAATTGTGGAGAGTGGCAAGATGGCGGAATAGGCAGGGAGCACACTATTAGTCCAGGGGAGAGACAGTTTAATATAAGTGGAAATACAGCAGGGTCAAGGAAGAGTAGGGGATGAAACAGCAGAGGAAACTCTTCCGGAACTAGTGATTCACAGTGGACCTGCATGGAGAGCATGGGAGCCCAAGTTCGGGACACCAGCGGCAGACTCAACACACCAGTGCTGGAATGCAAGGTGAGCCAAATCTCAATAGCCTGAGACACCAGTGAGCAAGCGGAAAGAGGAGGCTAGAGGGAACGAGGCTTGAAACTCTGTGGGGAAAAATTCACCAGGCTAACTAGAAGAGAGAGAGGAAAAAAATTAAAAAAGTGACCAATACAGACACAAGTTTCTCTCTCTCTGCTCACCTCTCAAAGGCGAGCAAGACAGAGTAGGCGCCATTTTGGACATACATCATAAGCAGGGCAACCTCAGGTCTGCACCGGCCCTGAGCCTAGCAGAAAAACCTGACTCTGGGGGGAGGGGTGAAATAACAGGAGATTAGCATCTAACTTGGCAACCCAGTGGGAGACTTCAGGAGAATTGGAGCCCACACTGAGGGCAGCACATATTCCCTGTGTGGTCCTTGGGAAAGAGCTTCCAATCTCTGGCTCCTGTGGGTATATAATTTGCCTAACTACCTCCAATTACGTTCAGCTGTGCGGAATTACTTCCCTTTTGAGTCAAAAAAAGAAAGAGAGATTTACCACACCTAACCTGAGAGTGTCATCTTTGACACACCCTCAACCCTGAGGAACCAAACAGAGCTCTCAGTCCACACTCATCTCAAGCCTCTAAGGCTCCACTGAAAGCAGACAGTCCACTTAATATAGAGCCATAGTGTAACAAGAAAAAACACCACAGTGAAGAAACCAAATATCTCCAACATGCCAAACAACAAACGCAAAAACCAAGCTAACAAGAACAAGGAAGACACTATGACGCCCCCAAATGAAAAAGACACCCCAATTCAAGATTATGAAGATGATGAGATTGAAGAAATGCAAGAAGCAGATCTCAAAAAATTGATAAGAACATTAAGAAGTTCTCAAAAACAAATTCATGAACTACAGAAATCCTTAATGGACAAGATAGAAAATCTCTCTCGTGAAAATGAAATATTAAGGAGGAATCAAAATGAAATGAAACAACTAGTGGAACAAGAAACTGTGATAGTGACAAGAAATCATAATGAAATGAAAAATTCAATAGATCAAATGACAAACACATTAGAGAGCCTTAAAAACAGAATGGGTGAAGCAGAAGAGAGAATATCAGACTTAGAAGACAGAGAACAGGAAAGGAAACAGTCAAATCAAAGAAAAGAAGAAGAAATTAGAAATCTAAAAAATATTGTCGGGAATCTACGGGATACTATTAAAAACCCAACATTCGGGTTCTAGGAATTCCTGAAGGCATGGAGAGGGAGAAAGGATTAGAAGGCCTTTTTAGTGAGATACTAGCAGAAAATTTCCCAGGTTTGGAGAAGGACAAAGGCATCTTAATACAGGAAGCTTATAGAACCCCTAATAAACATGACCAAAAGAGATCCTCACCACGACATGTTGTAATCAAACTCACCACAGTGAAACATAAAGAAAAGATCCTAAAATGTGCAAGAGAGAAACGTCAGATTACTCTCAGAGGCTCTCCAAGTAGACTCACAGCTGACTTCTCATCAGAAACCCTACAAGCTAGAAGGGAATGGCGAGACATAGCCCAGGTACTAAGAGAGAAAAACTGCCAGCCCAGAATATTATATCCTGCAAAGCTCTCATTTGTGAATGAAGGTGAAATTAAGACTTTTCATAGCAAACAGAAACTGAAAGAATTTGTTGCCACTCATCCTGCGCTGCATAAGATGCTTAAAGATGTGTTGCACACAGAAACACAGAAACAGGGTCACCAATTTGAAAGAAGGTAAAGGAAGGAAACCTCACAGCAAAAGATCACAGGAAGCTCAATTTCTCTTTGACATAGAATTAAACTCTGATGCTCTCTTAAAGCAATGTGTTAAAGTAATCTATTATGTTCTCTTGATGTCTGTTAAATTCTAATTGTTCAAAACAGCTGAATTTTTATTAAGAGCTATGGGTTATTGAAATATGTGCTTATTTTCAAAGATTTGAATAATCACCTGTAAAAATGATCAAATTTGGTCTATGTTATGTCATGATTTTAAGGAATCTTATTTCAACCAGATAGTTTGGATTTTGAGCCTTCTTGGCATTCTTGACAGGCATTCAAAAAATCAAAGTTTCAAACAATCTGGTCTCTAAAATTTCCAGTAAATCCTGGACTTTGGTTTTTCCAGTTTGGGCCCAACTGAAAAAATCGAAGGACCTATGTCTCTCATCTTATAGAGACACCAACTAATCAGTCTATTTGGATTATATTAGAAGGACTGTCAAGATGTGATGTGGTACCAGACTTTAAGTTTCTATAATGGAAAATGCTATAAATACAAATGTTTGAGAATTAAAAAGTCTAATGATCTTGTGTTACTAGACATGATAGTTATCTTAATGAGAAAGCCAGAGGCCTAAAGGGTTAAATACTTGTAAAATCCTACAGGTGCTTTTAAATATACTGTGAAGTAAGCAAGTGCCTCTTGTTGGTTGATGAGTTTATAATTTTAAACATGGCGACTTAAAGTCTTTTGTCATCCATAGTTATATATGATGTGCTGCTCATAAAACTAAAGCGTTGTTGGTTCTGTGTTTAGCTGTCCTCCTATAGGTTCCTATGGACTTTTTCCAGCCACTTTTATTGTATTCAGTACTTTGGGATGGTTCTGTAAACAGATGAAGCCAATAATGTATTAACAGTACCAACTGAGAGAAAGTATGGTTAACTGAGGTTACTAAAAACAAAAAGCAATTCAAATCAATTGGCAATCTAGAAAAAGAGTTAAAGATTTTAAAAGCTATTATTAAAATTGCTATATTGGTCTATTATGCTATGTTATATGTGTGTACATATTGTATGTCCACATGGGGAAATTTTATTAAGAGTTTTATTTTAAATGGCTTATAGATAAGATTGTCCATAAATTTAAGCTGCTAAAAGCAATCAAAGATACATTTTAATTTGTGTGACCTGAATCTGTGTATCATATGTTTTAGACTTGTTGGTAGAAAGAAACTAAAAACATTTTAGATGGTTGTGCTTAAGTTTACTGGCTAAACAAACTACACCATGTTAGATATTTAAGAGGTGTTTCCAAATACATGATTCTTAAAATTTATAGAAGGCATTGGACCTTCTGGTAAATGTTTTCTTAAGGTGTTATCTAATGGTTGAAACGGTTTGCTAAGTATTCATGTAATATTGCTATTGTCAGCAAGCGATCTAGGACTTGCTCCCTCATTTCTCTATTCTAAGCCCAACTTGTTCTTTCATTTCCCTATTCTCTTCAAGGTAGGAAACTAATTCTATTATGAAGGAATCTGTAGGATGCACAACTTAATCTTTAGACCTTATAAAAGAGATGGCTAACATTTTTCTATAATAGCATAGCCAAAATAAGAACTTAAATAATAATCTCATAGCTAGATTCACTTCACCATCAGCGAAGTATACAGTAAGTAGAAAAAACCTCCCTTTCAGACCAAAGGGAAAGAAAGTTTGAAAGTGAGAATATAATTTTCCTCATGGGCATTGTCTACCTTAGAAAAACTACTACAGAACATGCCTGTGACTATAGACTTGTAGTTCAGGCCACCGAAGATTAGAGATGGTTCACGGCAGGCACTCCCTTGACTTGCATCCTCTGGTCTGCTTTAACACAAACCAGGAGGAAAAGAAAGCTAGGCATCAGAAGCAATGGGTGGCAGGCCTATTAATGGCTGATCTGTACAGTGATCTGCCCTCAAGGAGACCCAACAGGCCAGTCCACTGCAGTGGCTTTCAATGTGGTAAGCCTGGGCTTCAGCAGAATTCAGCTTGTGAAGAGCCCTGGCAGCTCTGCCAAGAGTTGGATCACTGGAAATGGACCTGCCCTGGAGTCGAAGGATGCCCAGGTCAGAGCCACAGATCTTATTGGCTCTAAGCTGAAAAGCCCTTCACTCAGCCCAACTTCCAAAGTGACCACTGCAGCTGAGGGGATGGTCAAGTAGGGTCAGCAACATTGCAGGCAGAACTGTAAATTTCTTGTTAGAGATGCCCCCTGCCTTTACCTGGCCAGCTCTCCTCCCAGCCCAGCCAAGTAATGAAAGTCAACAGAGTGCCTTCCCCTAGGAGGTTCACACCTCCCTTAGGATATACCCCATGTGAAGAGATAGATAGGCCTGGGCCTCTGAATTTACAAGGCCTAAAGCCCACCAGATTATTATCAAGCCCCTTCTATCAGGTTCTATTTGCCTCTCAATGAGAAAACTTAATTGTAGCTTAGACAGCACCTTTCTTAGCTCCTCTAATAATGACTCTGTCCTTTGTTCTAGGCCCTGTCTAGTGCACTTGGGCCTCATTCCTTTGTAATCATAACCTCTACTCTACCACCAATGGCTCTACTCCCAACCTGTGTGTACTGATGGTCCTCTTCCCCACTTAATGCTATATAATTGTTCAGACCTGGTAAATGCCACTCTTAGGATCATTGGTTACTATCCTCACTCTGTCTTTTATGACCTTGTCTAAATATGATCAGAGTCGGCAAATTGGAAGGCTTCCATAGCCTTGGCAACTCATGATGACAGCCTAGGATGGTTATTGGCGCCATAAACTAGAGTGTCAATTTGTTGGGTCAACAACAGGAGCCACTGTGCACTTGCTCTTCATGTGGGATCTCTGTCCTTAATGTGCTGTACATTTTGATTTAATGCTATAACTAGTACTCCAACAGTATGTTTCACTTTGTGTTTCTATGTGGGTGCAAACTGTTGAAATCTTTATACTAAATTGATCTTCTGTATATAAAGAGAATTGAAAATGAATCTTGATGTGAATGGAAGGGAAGAGGGAGCGGGAGAGGGGAGGGTTGTGGGTGGGAGGGAAGTTATGGGAGGGGGAAGCCATTGTAATCCATAAGCTGTACACTGGAAATTTATATTCATTAAATAAAAGTTAAAAAAAAACAATTGCTCTAGCTTTCTCCCTATCAAACATGAATGTGTAGTTCCTTGGTATGCATATGGAACTAATCAGCATTTGCAGCACAAAACGAAATTTCCTCTACTGAAATTCATTCTAAAACGAAAACTCCGTTGATAATATCCAGAACACACAAACACAGAGCCTGTAGCAAGATCTGGGATTGAGTTAGCCATAACACAAGAGGATATTTCTGGTTTCATCCAGTCATATCCGGACAGAGTATTGTGGAACAGGTATGCAATGGACTCAGAAAATAACCCTCAAACTGGTTTCAAAAAAAGCAAAGTATTTTCTACGGCAAGTGTATAAAATGTCATCTATACAAACACAAATATCATGATTGTTTGCAGCAATTGCTCCAGCTTTCTGCCTAGAAAACATGAATGTGTTGAGTTCGTGTCTCCATGTGGAAGTAATTAGTGTTTCCCAGCACAAAAGAAAATATTCCCTGATTAAATTCATTCAAAACCATAAGTCCATTGAAAATATCAAGAAAACACAAAGCAGAGCCTGTAGCAAGATCTGGGATTGAGTTAGCCATAACACAAGAGGCTATTTCTGGTGTCATCCAGTCATATCCGGACAAAGAGTTGTGGAACTTGTATGCAATGGACAAGAAAATAGCCCTCAAACTGGTTGAGTAGAAAAACAAACTCTTATTCTTGGGCAAGACCAAAAATTGTCATGTTTCCAAATATAAATATCATGTTTGTTTCCCACAATTGCTCTTGTTTTCTCCCTAGAAAACACGACTGTGTAGAGGGTTTGTCTGGATATGGCATTAATTAGCATTTACTAGCACAAAACAAAATTTCACGTACTGAAATTCATTCCAAAATGTAAAGTCCATTGATAATATCCAGAAAACAAAAACATAGAGTCTGTAGCAAGATCTGGGATTGAGTTAGCCATAACACAAGAGGATATTTCTGGTTAAATCCAGTCATATACGGACAAAGTGTTGTGGAACTGCTATGCAATGGACTCAGAAAATCACAGTCAACTGGTTTTGGAGAAAATCAAAGTATTTTCTTAGGCAAGTGCATAAAATGTCATCTATACAAACACAAATATCATGTTTGTTTGCAGCAATTGCTCTAGCTTTCTGCCTACTAAACATGAATGTGTTGAGTTTGTGTCTCCCTATGGGACTAATTAGTGTTTTCCAGCTCAAAAGAAAATATTCCCTGCTTAAGTTCATTCAAAATCAAAAAGTCCAATGATAGCATCCAGAAAACACAAACACAGAGTGTGAAGCAAGTTCTGGGATTGAGTTAGCCATAACTCAAGAGGATATTTCAGGTTTCATCCAGTCATATCCGGACAAAGTGTTGTGGAACTCTTATGCAATAGACTCAGAAAATCACCCTCAAATAGCGTTTGCAGAAAAGCAAACTCATATTCTTGGGGAGGTGCAAAAAATGTCATATTTACAAATATAAATATCATGTTTCTTTGCGACAACAGCCCTAGCTTTCTCCCTAGAAAACACGATTGTGGAGAGGTTTTGTTGCATATGGAACCAATTAGATTTCCAGCACAAAATGAAATTTCCTGCACTGAAATTCATTCTAATTCATAAAGTCCATTGATAATATCCAGAAAACACAAACCCAAAGGCCGTAGCAAGGTCTGGGATTGAGTTAGCCATAACACAAGAGGATATTTCTGCTTTCATACACTCATATCTGGACAAAGTGTTGTGGAACTGGTATTCAATGGACTCAGATATTGCAGTCAAATTTGTTTTGATTAAAGCGAAGTGTTTTCTTAGGCAAGTGCATAAAATGTCATCTATACAAACACAATTATCATGTTTGTTTGCAGCAGTTGGTCTAGCTTTCTGCATAGAAAACCCGAATGTGTTCGTTTGTGTCTCCATGTGGAACTAATTAGTGTTTCCCAGCACAAAAGAAAATATTCCCTGCTAAAATTCATTCAATACCATGAAGTCCATTGATAATATCAAGGAAACACGAACACAGAGTCTGTAGCAAGATCTGGGATTGAGTTAGCCATAACACAAGAGGATATTTCTGGTTTCATCCAGTCATATCCGGACAAAGTCCTGTGGAATGGTATGCAATGGACTCAGATATATCACAGTGAAACTGGTTTTGGAAAAAAGCAAAGTATTTTCTAAGGGAAGTGCATAAAATGTCATCTAGACAAACACAAATATCATGTTTGTTTGTAGCAATTGCTCTAGTTTTCTCCCTAGTATACACGAATGTGTGGATGTTTGGCCTGCATATGGAACCAATTAGTATTTCCAGGATGAAAAGAAATTTTCCCTACTGAAATTCTTTCCAAAACGTAAAGTCCATTGATAATATCAAGAAAACACAAAGCAGAGCATGTAGTAAGATCTGGGGTTGAGGTAGCCATAACACAAGAGGATATTTCTGATTTCATCCAGTCATATCCGGACAAAGTGTTGTGGAACTGGTATGCAATGGACTCAGAAAATCACTGTCAAACTGGTTTTGGAGAAAAGCAGTTACTTAGGCAAGTACATAAAATGTCATCTATACAAGCACAAATATCATGTTTGTTTGCAGCAATTGCTCTAGCTTTCTGCCTAGAAAACACGAATGTGTTGAGTTTGTGTCTCCATAGGGAACTAATTAGTGGTTCCAAGCACAAAAAAATTCCCTGCTTAAATTCATTCAAAACCATAAAATCCATAAATAATATCAAAAAAACACAGCAGAGCCTATAGCAAGATCTGGGATTCAGTTAGCCATAATACAAGAGGATATTTCTGGTTTCATCCTATCATACCAGACAAAGTGTTGTGGAACTGGTATACAAAGGACTCAGAAAATCACCCTCAAACTGGTTTTGTAGAAAATCAAACTCATATTCTTGGGAAAGTGCAAAAAATGTCATGTTTACAAATATAAATATCATGTTTGTTTGCAACAATTTCTCTAGCATTCTCCCTAGAAAACACGAATGTGTAGACATTTGGTCTGCATATGGAACCAATTAGCATTTCCAGCACAAAAAGAAAATGCCCCTACTGATATTCATTCAAAACCATAAGTCCATTAAAATATCAAGAAAACACAAAGCAGAGCCTGTAGCAAGATCTGGGATTGAGTTAGCCATAACACAAGAGGATATTTCTGGTTTCATCCAGTCATATCCGGACAAAGTGTTGTGGAAATGGTATGCAATGGATTCAGAAAATAACCCTCAAACTGGTTTTGGAAAAAAGCAAACTCGTATTCTTGGGCAAGTGGAAAAAATGTCATGTTTACAAATATAAATATCACGTTTCTTTGCCACAACAGCTCTAGCTTTCTGCCTAGAAAAGAGGAATGTGTTGAATTTGTGTCCCCATTTGATCGAATTAGTGTTTCCCAGGACAAAACAAAATGTCCCCTACTGAAATTCATTCCAAAACGTAAACCATTGATAAAATCCAGAAAACACAAACACAGATTCTTAGTAAGATATGGGATTGAGTTAGCTATAACACAAGAGGATATTTCTGGTTTCATCCAGTCATATCCGGACAAAGTGTTGTGGAACTGGTATGCAATGGACTCAGAAAATCACAGTCAATCTGGTTTTGGAGAAAAGCAAACTCATATTCTTGGGAAAGTGCAAAAAATGTCATGTTTACAAATATAAATATCAGGTTTGTTTGCCACAATTGCTCTAGCTTTCTCCCTAGAAAACACGAATGTGTAGACGTTTGGTCTGCATATGGAACCAATTAGCATTTCCAGCACAAAAAGAAAATTCCTCTACTGAAATTCATTCAAAACAATAAGTCCATTATAATATCAAGAAAACAGAAAGCAGAGCCTGTAGCAAGATCTGGGATTGAGTTAGCCATAACACAAGAGGATATTTCTGGTTTCATCCAGTCATATCCGGACAAAGTTGTGGAACTTGTATGGAATGCACTCAGACAATCACAGTTAAACTCCTTTTGGAGACAAGCAAAGTATTTTCTCAGGGACATGCATAAAATGTCATATATACAAACACAAATATCATGTTCGTTTGCAGCAATTGCTCTAGCTTCTGCGTAGCAAAGTGGAATGTGTTGAGTTTGTGTCTCCATGTGGAACTAATTAGTGTTTCCAAGCACAAAAAATATTCCCTGCTTAAATTCATTTAAAACCATAAAGTCCATAGATAATATCAAGAAAACAGAAAGCAGAGCCTGTAGCAAGATCTGGGATTGAGTTAGCCATAACACAAGAGGATATTTCTGGTTTCATCCAGTCATATCTGGACAAAGTGTTGTGGAACTGTTATGCAAAGGACTCAGAAAATCACCCTCAAACTGATTTTGTAGAAAAGGAAACTCATATTCTTTGGCAAGTCCAAAAATGTCATGTTTACAAATATAAATATCGTGTTGGTTTGCCACAACTGTTCTAGCTTTCTGCCTAGAAAACACGAAAATGTAGACGTTTGGTCTGCATATGGAACCAATTAGCATTTCCAGCACTAAATGAAAATTACTCTACTGAAATTCATTCTAAAATGTAAATTCCATTGATAATATAAAGAAAACTCAAACATAGAGTCTGTAGGGCAATCGGGGATTGAGTTGGCCAAAACACAAGAGGATATTTCTGGTTTCATCCAGTCATATACAAAGTGTTGTAGAACTGGTATGCAAAGGACTCAGAAAATCACCCTCAAACTGGTTTTGTAGAAAATCAAACTCATATTCTTGGGAAAGTGCAAAAAATGTCATGTTTACAAATATAAATACCAGGTTTGTTTGCAACAATTGCTCTAGCTTTCTCCCTAGAAAACACGAATGTGTAGACATTTGGCCTGCATATGGAACCAATTAGCATTTCCAGCACAAAACGAAATTTCCTCTACTGAAATTCATTCTAAAATGTAAAATCCATTGATAATATCCAGAAAACACAAACACAGAGTCTGATACAAGATGTGTGATTGAGTTAGCCATAACACAAGAGGATATTTCTGGTTTCATCCAGTCATATCCGGACAAAGTGTTGTGGAACTGGTTTGCAATGGAGTCAGACAATTACAGGGAAACTGCTTTTGGAGAAAAGCAAAGTATTTTCTTAGACAAGTGAATAAAATATTATCTATATAAACACAAATATCATATTTGTTTGCAGCAATTGCTCTAGCTTTCTGCCTAGAAAACAGGGATGTGTTGAGTTTGTTTCTCCATGTCCATGTTGTTGCTAGACCCATGGTGGAGCTCAAGAAACCAACAATAAAATAAAGGAGTTGAGAAATGGGCAAAAGATATCAATGGATTTTATATATTGCATTTTCTTCAACCATTCATGCATCTATAGGCACCCCGGTTAATTCCTTACCTATTGTGAGTTATGTTGGAAACTGGAGCTCAGGTATATCTTTCAGCTGCTTATTTCACTTCAATCAAACATATGATAAGGTGTGGGATGAATGGGTCATAGATAATATTTGTTTTTTTTGTGGGGAACATTCACACTGACCTGAAAAATGGCTGTACTTTCATTCTAACAATGTATAAGGGCTCCTTTTTCTTCACTTGCTCACAAGCATTTATTTTTTGTCTGAGAATAGCTACTTTAACAGGAGTTCTAGTTTGCATACTTCATTCCTGAAGGCATAGAAAACCTAAACAGAATAATAACCATGATGTAGTTCGAATAAATAATAAAGGACCCATACATACAATCTATAAAAATTTATTCCTTAAGCCACAGAAAACAATACAGATCATTACCATGATGCTGATCAAGACAGAACAAAGACCCTTCTCAACAAAGAAAAGCCCAAGACCAGATGGCTTCACTGCTGAATCCTAACAAACTTTTAAAGAGGAACTAATTCCCTATCCCCAATTCTTCTCAAACTATTCAAAACAATCAATGGGGATGAAATCCTCTGAAATTGCTTATATGAGGACAGCATCACCGTAATTCCAAAAGCCAGAAAAAGATACAACAAAGAATGATAATCACTGACACTTATCCATGGTGAACAGAAGCAAAAATATTCAACAAAATCTCACATAATTGAATCAAACAAAACTTCTGAAAGATTTTTTACCTGGAACAAGTAGGATTTATTGCCAGTACACAGAAAAGGTTCAACAGATGGATATCAATATAAACGACACATCACATTGACAAGTAGAATAAAACCATATGATTATCTCAATAGATGCAGAAAGTCATTTGATGAAAGACAACATCATCTCATGATAAAAACACTTATTTTTTACCACCATCAAGGCACTATATGACAAACACACAGCAAGCCTCATACTGAATGGGGAAAAGCTGGAAGCATTTCCTCCAAGATCCAGAACCTGACAAGGATGTCCACTCTCACCATAGTTCTGAATGTTTTAGCCAGAGGCATAAAGGCAAACAAAAGAAATCAAAGGGAAAGGAGGAAGTCAAGTTGTCACTGTTTGTGATATGGCATGATTCTCTATATATGTATATATACATAATATGTATTATGCATATATATTATATAAAATGTATATATATTATGTATATATATTAAAACCAAATGACTCCACTGAGAGACTACTGGAACTCATCAAAGAGTTTGACAGTGTTGCAGAATATAAAACTAATGCACAAAATCAATAGCCCTTGTATACACAAGGCCATGGCTGAGAATAACTTGTAAGATCATTATTATTCACAGTAGTTACAATGGACTTAAATACTTTGGAATAAATTTAATCAAAGATAGGAAAGATCTCTACAATCAAAATTACAAATCAATAAAGAAAGAAATAGAAGATGCCACAAAAATGGACCACTCTTCTATGCTCATGGATTGGAATAATTAATATCAAAATGTCCACTATATCCATTACAACTTACAAGTTTAGTACAATCCTGATGAAAATATCAATGTCATTCTTCTCATATGTAGAAAAGTGATGCTAAAATTCATATGCAAACAACAGAGAGCTGAATAGCTAAAGTGACCTTAAACAACTAAAGCAAGACTGGAGGCAACAAAATACCAGATTTCAATACATAATATACAGGGCAGTTATAACCAAAACAGCCTGGTACTGGAACAAAAATAGAGATGTTGACAAATGGAAAAGAATAGAAATACCAGAAACAAACCCACACATCTACAACTAACTAAAATGAGCCCCTGGAGAAAAGACAGTCTCTTCACCAAATGGTGCTGAGAACATTAGATCTACACATAGAGAAGCATGAAACAAGACCCTACCTTACACCTTATACAAAAATCAACTCAAAATGGACCAAAGGCCTAAATCTAGGACCTGATACCATCGCATTATTAGAGGAAAATATTGGTGAAACTCTTCAATGCATTGGCATAAGCAAAAACTTCATGGAAAAAGCCTCAGAAGCACAGTCAGTAAAAGCAAAAATATAGACAAATGAGATTACATTAGGCTTAGAAGTTTCTGCACTGCAAAGGAAACACTCAAAAACATGAAGAGACATGGGAAAATTATTTGAAATTATTCATTAAAAGACTAATATCCATAATTTATTAAGAACTCAAGAAACTCAACAACAACAAAACAATAAATCCAGATAAGAAATGGGCAAAGGACATGAACAGACACTTTTCCAAGGATGAAACTCAAATGCCAATGATAAAAAAATGCTCAGGATCACTAGCCATCAGGGAAATGCAAATAAAAACCACAATGAGAGGATAGCACTGTAGCATAAATGTGTGTATAGCCACTGCCTGAAAATTGAGATCCCTGTGGTCACCATTTTGAGTTCCCTTTGCTGCACTTCTGATCCAGCTCCCTGCTAATGCACCTGGGAAAGCAATGGAAACTCACCCATGTCCTTGAACCCCTATATTATGTGGAAGGTCCACATGAAGCCTCTGGCTCCTTCCCCCAGTCCTGACATTGGAACTATTTGGGGAGTGAACAAATAGATGGAAGATTCTCTCTCTGCTTCTGCCCTTCCTTGAAGGTAATTCTGACTTTCAAATAAATCTTTGAAAATAACCAGAATAGGGAGCCAGCGCTGTGGCATATTAGGTAGAGCTGCCACATGCAGTGCTGGCATCCTATATGGCACCAGTTCGAGTCTCAGCAGCTCCACTTCTGATACAGCTCTCTGCTATGGCCTGGGAAAGCAGCAGAAGATGGCCCAAGTTCTTGAGCCTCTTCACCCATGTGGCAGACCTGGAAGAAGCTCCTGGCTCTTGGCTTCAGATTGGCACATCTCTGGCTGCTGTGGCCATCTGGAAAGTGAACTAGTGGATAGAAGACTTTCTCTCTCTCTCTCTACCTCTACCTCTACCTCTACCTCTACCTCTCTGTAATTCTGCCTTTCAAATAAATAAATAAATCTTTAAAAAGAAAAGAAAGAATAATGAGGATTTGCCTCATCCTAGTTTGAACCTAAATCATCCAAAAATCAAGAAACTGTAAGTGCTGGTGAGTATGTAGAGGAAAATACACAATATGAATGTAAAGTAGCACAACCATTATTGGAGACAGTATGGAGATTCCTCATCAATCTGACAATATATCTACCTTATGACCCAGATATCCACTCCTGGAAATTCAATCAAGGGAAATGAAATCAGCACATGAAAGTGTTATCTGTATCCACATGTTTATTGCAGCTCTCTTTACAATAGCTAATATGTGGAATCAAACTAGATGTCAATCAATTGATCATGTGATAAAGAAAATAAGTTATATATACACTATTGAACACTACTGGGCCTTAAAAAATGAAATCCTATCTTTGGCAATAAAATGCATGGAACTGCAAATCATTATGCTCAATGAAATAAGCTACTTCCAAAAAAGACACATACCCATGTTTTCCCTGATTTGTGGTAACTAGTATACAGAGTACAAAAATAAAATATATATGAGTAAAATTGACATTTTGAGATTTGATTATTGTGATAACCCCTGTCTATATTCTTGAGCAATAGTAATTTTATGTTTTTTTTTCTACTAATCATTTGTTTAATTTTTACTTGGTGGAAACTTGTGATTAAACTTGTGATTATAACATGAAATGAAAGTATGTAATTGTAAAAGTTAAAAGGAAAATATAAAAGGATAGAGGGTAAAAGTTGGGGCTATGGGTAGGTGAGTGGATAGGGTGAGAAGTATCATCATACTCCTAAGTCTGTATATATGAAACACATGAAATCTGTTCACCTTATAAATAATTTTAAAAGTAGAATAATCAGATTTCAAATAGAATAAAAAAGAATAAAGTACTTAGAAAAAAAGTAACCAAGGGAATAAAATATCTTAATACTGAGAACAATAAAGGATTATTGAAAGGAATCAATGATCATACAAATAAATGGAAAGAAATACTGTGTTCATGGATTATAAAATATGTACAATAACTCAATATGATCCTAAGTGATTTATAGACTGAAATGATTCCTTATAACACTCCAATAGTTATTTTTTTGCAGAAAATAAAATAAAATACACAGAAAACTCTGTGGCATGTAAAAGAGCTAAATACTCAAAATATTATTAAAAATAAGATCAAAGTAGTATTAGCATAAAAACAGATACACTTTGGAAGACCTGAGAAGCTCCAAGCTCCTGATTCCTGGCTTTAGCCTGGTATAGCCCCAGCCATTGAGGCCAGTTGGGCATTGAACCAATGCATGGAAAGTTTCTCTCTCTCTCTCTGTCTCTCTCTCTCTGTCTGTCTCTCTCTCTCTATCTCCATCTCTATTTCTATCTCTATCTCTCTACACCTACCTCTACCTCTACCTCTAACTCTATCTCTACCTCTACCTCGCTCTCTCTGTAACTCTACCTTTCAAATAAATTTTTAAAAGTCTTTAATTTTTAAAATTTTGAAAAACAAAGTGTTTTTACTTGAAAAAAAGCATAATCTTGCAATTAAAACATATCCTGAGGAATTCACAAAAAAAAAAACAAAGTAAAATTCACAATGCAGCAGAATATAAGAAAAAGATACAAGTATCAATTACATTTCTGTATAGTAGCAATGAACATTATGAAAATATAATTAACATTAACATTCAAGGTAGCATCCAAGTGAAAATACCACTAAGAAATTTAAGAATAAAAACATTGAATTTTGTAATGGAAAAATAAAAAATATAAGAACATATAATTTTTAAAATCAGTTACTTCAATAAGACATTTAATATTGCAAAAAGATATGATTACTATTAGTCATTGGCAAAATGCAAACAAAACCTAAAGATATCACTTAATATTCAGTAAAATGATTCTGATTCAGCCATAGATAAATGTTGACTGAGATAAATGGAGAACATGGAACCCTCATACACTTTCAGTTAAACAGTGCAACCATTGTGAAAAATAATTTGCAGTTTCTTAGCAAGTTCTACATAGAATTATTTATTTATTTTTTTGACAGGCAGAGTTAGACAGTGAGAGAGAGACAGAAAGGTCTTCCTTCCATTGATTCACCCCCCAAATGGTTGCTATAGAGGGCGCGCTGTGCTGATCCAAAGCAAGGTGATTCCTCCTGGTCTTCCATGTGGGTGCAGGACCCAAGCACTTGGGCCATCCTCCACTGCCCTCCTGGGCCACAGCAGAGAGCTGGGCTGGAAGAAGAGCAACTGGGACAGAATCCGGCACCCCAGCTGGGACTAGAACCCAGTGTGCCAGCACCACAGTCAGAGGATTAGCCAAATGAGCCGTGGCGCTGGCCTACATAGGATTATTTCTTAACTCAGCAGTTTCTCTCCTGTATGCCAGAAGATAGAAAATCCACTTGCCTACATCTGCTCACTGCAGCAATATTTATGCAAGCCAAATGTGAAATCAACTCTTTTATAATGGTTCACTACTTGGCAGTCAAAATTAATTAACAAATGACAGACTACAAAAGTAAAAACTCAAAAAAGAGAAGAAATTAGAAGCAAATCCCCACATGCTGCAACAGTGTATGATTTCAATTATAGGATATGACTATAAAAGGCCAATCTCTGGAGATAGAATTTAGTTTAGTGCCTGTCTGGAGCTGATGGTGAATGAGGCTTTACTGTAAGTAATATGAAGAATTTTGGGATTAATGAAAACATGTTAATATTAGACTATGGTTATAATTTTTTTTTGACAGGCAGAGTGGACAGTGAGAGAGAGAGACAGAGAGAAAGGTCTTCCTTTTTGCCGTTGGTTCACCCTCCAATGGCCACCACAGCTGGCGCGCTGCAGCCGGCGCACCGCGCTGATCCGATGGCAGGAGCCAGGTGCTTCTCCTGGTCTCCCATGGGGTGCAGGGCCCAAGCACTTGGACCATCCTCCATTGCACTCCCTGGCCACGGCAGAGAGCTGGCCTGGAAGAGGGGCAACCGGGACAGAATCGGTGCCCCGACTGGGACTAGAACCCTGTGTGCTGGCGCCACAAGGCGAAGGATTAGCCTGTTGAGCCGCGGTGCCGGCCTAAGACTATGGTTATAATTATGTATACTGCCAGTACAGTACAAAGCAAAGAACATTCACCTAAATCTAGGGACAGTTAGGACTGGACAGATAGGCTCCTAAGTTTGGGCTTCACAGAAACAACTTAAGTATTATTTTAAAAACTATGTAAGGTAATATGGATATGTTAGTTTGTCTTAATCATCTTATATGTACAAGGGGACTCCAAAAATTTAGTGAAAAACTGGATTAAATGATAAAGTGGATTTTCTGTAAACTTAAAAATCCCTCAAATATCAACATCAGATTGCAGGCCTTGAATATACACAAATTTTATTTGTCAATTATATCCCAATAACCTTGAAAAATCACTGTATCAAAATAAAAATTAGTACTAACTTAGAAATCTAGGTTTATATCTTTGGGGCTGGTAAGATGGTCATGGAACAGAAACAGTGTTTTAAACACCCATCAATGTAATAAGCTAAAATTTCTATTTTGAAAGGTCAGAGACAGCCAACAGCCTGTTAAGGGAACGTGTAAGGGCTAAGATGACACAGGACAAATTACAGCGTCCTCCTGTCCCCCTAAAACCTGGGCCAAAACCCTGAGTGAAATAAAACTGCATTGTTTTTAACTTACCCTGTCTATGACACTGTTATTTCCAAAAGAAAATGAGGTCAACCCTCCAGAAATGGCTATGCTGACAGATCAGGGTTGGTGAATTAAGACCTGCTTCCAACATATTCAGAAAACGTGGGGATTCATGTCACCCCTGGGGTAAAAAAGCAACTGAGGACCCCTTAAACAACAGCTCCTTGCTGCATGAATCCTCTACACAGCCCATATTCCCCATAATGACCACCCCATCCCCACTGCATAAACAGGGAATGCAGGGGGCTGCTGCCAGCAGCTGCCCAGAGATGGCCCCTAGGCTGTGAGCAGGAAAGGGACAGGACACCTGGAGTCTCCACCCTGTAGACCAGAGGGGGCTGAGGGAAGTGTCATTCCAGCAGCGAGATGGGGCCCACAGACTAGAGATGACCTCTGTGAAGCCGGCAACCTGCCAGCCTTTTCCGACAACTTCCTCGAAGTCTGCCTTCCCCTCTCCTCAAGCCCAGCCCCCACACTCACCATCTCCCGGTGTCCGAGGTGGGTGGTGTCCTTCAATGGAAGAGGATCAGGGAACGGCGGACAGAGAACAGCAAACACTGACTGCCTTTGGGGATTCCCAGCAACGGAGCCCACTCCTAGAACCTCTCTTGGCCTCAGAACTGGAAGACTACTATTGCATCAAGATCCTGCGTCATTACGTAGCCTTTACGCCACTGCGACTGATTGGACAGCTTGTATTGCTGTGCGTGTGCACAACATCTAAAAGACGCAGCCAGTCAGCATCCTCCATAGCGCTGACACACGAGTTCAGGACGTGCCGGATGGAAAAAATAAGAGGAGTCGGCTTCATTTCCAAAAGTGTGTCCTCTTTGGCTCCAGCCACCCCGTAGTGGGAGGGAGTTTCTCCTCCCTGGTCTGGCAAACCGCTAGACTACCTCCCACCTCCCAGTCCATCTTCTGGAACAGATCCTATTGGATATTGCAGGAAACTCCTTCAGGTCAGTTACAATTTAATGTCTGTTGATTGGCTTCAAAGCCATTCTTATTGGTATGTGGAACACACTTTTATGTTGAGTCGTCTGTGTTTCTTTTTAATATTTATTTAAAGAATGTATAAAGATACCACATAATTTAATCCTTTTTTCCCCATTTCTCTGGCAAGTTTTTTTTCTAGTCTGCCTATTGCCCTTTAATATTTCCTTTTGTTTCTTGCTGGTACTTTGTGATTAAGACTGTCTCTCTCTCTCTCTCTCTCTCTCTCTCTCTCTCTATATATATATATATATATATATATATAATTGGTATTTCTAGTAATGTCTTTTACCAGTTGTATTTGTTTTTATGGATTACCTCTGTATATAAACATCATCCAATATATTCACATTTTATGACTTAGAAATTGATCTCTATAATTTATAATTTCTTTTTGCTCCTTTATATCCCTTACTACCCCTGCAATAGAAAGACTATACAATCTAGCAGTCCCACTCCTGGGTATATATATCTGAAGAAAATTAAATCTACATACCTTCATTATATTCAAGAAATGGAAAGAAAAACTAAGTGTCTACAAAATGATGAATGGAAAAAGAAAATGATGTGCATACACACAATGGAAAGCTATGTGATGAAAATGGAGGACACAGGCTGGCGCCGCGGCTCAATAGGCTAATCCTCCGCCTTGCGGCGCTGGCACACCGGGTTCTAGTCCCAGTCGGGGCGCTGGAGTCTGTCCCGGTTGCCCCTCTTCCAGGCCAGCTCTCTGCTGTGGCCTGGGAGTGCAGTGGCGGATGGCCCAAGTGCTTGGGCCCTGCACCCCATGGGAGACCAGGAGAAGCATCTGGCTCCTGCCTTTGGATCAGCACGGTGCACTGGCTGCAGCTCGCTGGCTGCGGCGGCCATTGTAGGGTGAACCAAAGGCAAAGGAAGACCTTTCTCTCTGTCTCTCTCTCTCTCTCACTGTCCACTCTGCCTGTCAAAAAAAGAAAGAAAGAAAGAAAATGGAGGACACATTTATCATTTACAACAACATCTTATCATATGAGAAATATGCCAAGCCCAAAAAGACAGGAGTGACACAGTCTCAGTCATATGTGGACTCTAATAAATTGCTTCTCATAGATGCTAAGAGTATGATGGTGGCTACCAGAAGCAGGGAAGAGTAGGAATGAGAAATTGTTTGGGAAAATTTGTTTAACAGGTTCTAGGTGGGCAAGTGCTGTAGCATAGTAGGTAAAGCCACCAGTTGCAGCACCAGCATCCCTTATAGGTGCATGTTGGTGTCCTGGATGCTCCACACCCAATCCAGATCCCTGCCTGGGAAAGCATCAGAAGATGATCCAACTGTTTGGGCCCCTCTTCCCACATGGGTGACTTAAAGGAAGCTCCTACCTCCTGCTGTTGCAGCAATCTGGGGAATGAACCAGGAAATGGAAGACCTCTCTCTCTCTCTCTCTCTCCCTCCATCTCCGTAACTTTGCCTTTCAAATAAATAAATACATCTTAAAAAATAGCTACCAAGTTGTATGTAAGAGGAAGAAGTTCTGGTGTTCCCTTGAATGATAGAGTAGGGTGACTATGGTGATCATAATATACCATCTATTTTTCTTTAAAAATAAGTTTTGAATGTTTTCATCATAAGAAAATTACAAATGTTTGAAGATATTGATGCTTACCCTGATTTGAAAATTGTACAGTGTATTTGTCTAGGGCAAACACATGGTGCAATATAAATATGTATTGTTGTTTAAGTTAGTAACATTTAAAGACATTTAAATTTGATGTAATTTGTTACATGAGACTAGTACATAAGAAAACATATATGTATGTATATACTCTTGTAAACATTACATATGTTTATATATAAACATATAAATGCATGTATATAAACATACATATAAATTTAATATTCAAAGTTTGGAAATAGTTATATAATTTCAACTGCATTTCTGCATCTGGAGAAATGACTCATATTCATAATTCCCTTATTCCACTGTCCAGTCTGTTATTCCCTTTGTCTTCAGAAAGCTCTTATCATACTAATGGCTGCTTCACTGGTGAAATAACTCAGATTTTTCAGAGCTGAATACTTTTGGACAGAAGACCTCCAAATGCCCACAGCAACTAGATTGACCCATGGAATACCCATCTCAAAGATGTTTTGTAGTCAAATAGAGGTCAGGAATGATGCTGGATAGGCTGGTCACCAAAAGTGAACCAATACCACCAGTGTTCCCAATGACCAGGCCAACCATATAAAAAAATATTCAAATCATCTTAAGACATAAGATTGGAAATTCAGAATGCCCAGCTCTATGAAATATGGTAAAATCAGGTCCAGGAATGAGGTTCATAGCAACAAACGCCCATATCAAAAGAAGGTTTAATATAAGAATTATGAAGAACTAGGGTTGTACTTCTTATAGAGCTTCTGAAAATATTCAACTTAAAGGAAGCAAAATATATATGTCAACATCTAAAAGAACATATCAGAAACATGATACATATAAGGAATTAATTTGAGAGACTCATTTTTCATTATTAATGTCAATATTTTTTATGGTAAAGGAAAAAATATAAGACAAAATTAATGAAGAGAAAGATGAAGAAAAATGTAAATGCTGAAAAATATATATGAGTTGTAAGAAATAAATACCAGTGTAAACTAACAGAGCAGCACTAGTATTAAAGTGTATTCTTACCTGGGGAGTAGGTGCACAGTGACTTCCGTTGTTGATTTAACAATTAACACTCTTGTTTATGATGCCAGTTATCACCCAAGGCTATGGAAGCTTCTTGAGTTCACAAACTCCAACCTTATTTAGACAAGGCCATAGTCAAAGTGGAAGTTCTCTCCTCCCTTCAGAGAAAGGTACCTCCTTCTTTGATGGCCCATTCTTTCTGCTGAGATCTCACTCACAGAGATCTTTCATTTAGGTCAATTTTTTGCCAGAGTGTTTTGGCTTTCCATGCCTAAAAAACTTTCATGGGCTTTTTAAACAGTACTTTACACTTTGTGTATATGTATGGGTGCAAACTGTTGAAATCTTTACTTAGTATATACTAAGTTGATCTTCTGTATATGAAGAAAATTGAAATGAATCTTGATGAAGAATGGGATGGGAGAGGGAGTGGGAGATGGGAAGGTTGTGGGTGGGAGGAAGGTTATGGGGGGAAAAGCTCTATAATCCAAAAGTTGTATTTTGGAAATTTATATTTATTAAATAAAAGTTGAAAAAAAAGAATAAAGACAAAATTCTTGGAAAATTAATCCTTTAGTTACCTATCCTGACTAAACTACTGATTTTTTTAGCAAACTCATATATGCAAAAGGATAACAAATAAACTATTTTAAATATAAAAATATGGTATTTCTTCTGCTGAAGAATAGTGTAGTAATACGATATTAACAGTGGAAAAATTAGCATAATATATTTGTGATTAGAAAATGAATATAAATTATTTTATCAACCTATTATATGCATACATGAATATCAGTATTTTATGAAATAACAGTAAATTCACTTATCAATATTTGTTTATCTTGGAAATGCTTCATATTTTAATTGAGTTTTTGAAATATACTTACTTGAGAGAGATAGAAGAAGGGAGAGTGAGTTTAAGAGTGAGAAAAAGAGAAAACTCCCATCTGCTAGTTCATTCCAAAAGTGCCTGCAGTTATCTGGAACTGGTGCTGAAACTAGGAATCAAGAACTCAATCCACATACTCCATTTGGGAAACAGGAACCCAACTACCTGGTTCATCACTACTGTACCCCAGTGTCTGCATTAGCAGAAATCAGTAATTCAGAGCACAAACAGGCACACCCCAGTGTGGGATGTGGTTGTCTTAACAGCTAAGACTAATTCCAACCCTAACTGAATATTTTAAGGAAAAACTGGCTATTTATTTGAAAGACAGGTGATGTCTCATTCTGTGGTTTGCTGCTCCAGAGCCAGCCAGCAGAAATCTGGGAACTCTTCAGTTCTCATGCAATAGGTATCAGGAACTCAATTATTTGAGCTATCAACACTGCCTCCCAAGATCTGCATTAGTGAGAACCTGGAGTCAGAAGGCAGTTATCCAACCCAGGTACTCGAATATGGTTCAAGGATTCATAATTGCCAGGCCAAAGGACCAACCCCTGGCCATCTCTTTCTAAGTCCTGGTAATGTGTTCACTTACATCAGTTGTCAGCTCTTTCACTGCTTCCATGTAGAATGTTCTATCTTCTCTGTACTCCAGGTTTCATTATTTTATACACTCTTAATGTTACATATCTGCTACCATCAACCATACTGAAAGTCAAGGGTATGTGCTTTCTATTAATATATATGAACAGCACACTCTTTCAATGAATATTTACTTAATGCCACTTTGTGTCTGGAATGCTATTAGGTGCTAGAGATATAGCAGTTGGCAAACTATGCAGCTGGCATTCTAATAGGGGAGGGCGATGAACAAGGCGAATTCCACGTGAAATGGTAGTGAGATGGTAATGAGAAAGATAAACCAGAAAAGAGGGAGAGAGGAAGAGATGGAAGGGGTTATGAGTTTACCTAGGGTGGCCATAGATGATTACAACCTTAAAGGCAATATTCAGAAAGGAGATGAAGGCAGTGAGACACATATTGCCTGTAGGAAAAAATCATTAACTTAAAAACCTCAGAGGTCTTTTTTTAAGATTTATTTATTTTATTATTTGAAAGGCAGAGTTAGGGAAGCAGAGAAAGAGAGAGAGAGATATTCTTCTTTTTTTTTTGACAGGCAGAGTGGATAGTGAGAGAGAGAGACAGAGAAAGGTCTTCCTTTTTGCCGTTGGTTCACCCTCCAATGGCCACTGTGGCCGGCACATTGTGCTGATCTGAAGCCAGGAGCCAGGCGCTTCTCCCGGTCTCCCATGTGGGTGCAGGGCCCAAGCACTTGGGCCATCCTCCACTGCCTTCCCGGGCCATAGCAGAGAGCTGGCCTGGAAGAGAGGCAACCGGGATAGAATCCGGCATCCCAACCGGGACTAGAACCCGGTGTGCTGGCACCGCAAGGTGGAGGATTAGCCTGTTAAGCCACAGCACCAGCCAAGAGAGCTATTCTATCCATGGGTTCACTCCCCAATGGCTGCAGCACCTGGAGCTGTGCTGATCTGAAGCCAGGAGCCCCAAGCCAGGAGCTTTTTCCAGGTCTCCCATGTGGTTGCAAGCACCCAAGGATTCAGGTCATCCTTCACTGCTTTCTCAGGCCATAGCAAAGAGCTGGATGAGAAGTGAAGCAGCCAGGATCTCTGCTGTGATTTAAATTGTTGTCATTGCATTTTATACTATTCTATATTTTTGGAATTTGTATACTGAGTATATGCCACTTCTATTTAAAAGTACACAATGACTAAATCCAAAGGAAATATACCAAGATTTTGAAATGTGTTTTATCTTGAATGATAGGAATTTGAATAATGGTTATTCTTTCTCCTTTCTGTATTTTGTGCATTTTCATAGTTGAAATTAAATCCATTAAATGAATAGTCATATCCTTAAAATAAAATTTGTTTAAATCATTTGAAATTCATGCACCCTATATATTTTATACAAGAATACTCATAGATTTATTCAACTGAAAATATTATTATATCCCACTTATTGGTTAAAAAATGGAGAGAGTGAGAGGGATAGTACAACATTGTCCATAATTATTTTACAGATAGAATTAAAACATGTAGATATATTATTTTGCCCCTGAGATTAGAAGCCAACATTTTTAATTGACAAAGGGACTGATTAATTCAGTAAACACTGCAAATTAAGCCTTGAGTTACAGGAGTATTACATTTGAAATTCATGTCTGATAAACAGAATTTCCTTTCTCTTTCATTTGTGCTTAAAATATAGAATAAAACATATCTGGGGAGAACACTGATAAGAGTATTCAAATAGTAACATTGAAAGGTGTGTGAAGCTCAGAGAGAGAGAGAGAGAGAGAGAGAGAGAGAGACCTTCCATCTTCTGGTTCACTACCCAATTGGCTGCAATGGAACTGAGCTGAGCCGATCCAAAGCCAGAAGCCAGGAGCCAAGAAATTTTTCCAAGTCTCCCATGCAGGTTCAGGGGGCCAAGCACTTGGGCCATCTAGTACTGCTTTCCCAGGCAACCACAGAGAGCTGGGTCATAAATGAAGCAGCCAGAACTCAAACCGGTGCCCATTTGGGATGCCGACCCTACAGGCGGTGGAATTACCCCCTAAGCCATAGGCCAGCCCCCTCACTACTCAGTATTCTGAGTTACCTTTCAGTGTTCTGGGAGACTTTGGTCACTATAATTTTTGCTCCTGAAAAGGGGAAAGCCTGCAGAGAAAATTGCCATAGGCACACCTTAAAGAGAATTGAGCGTATATGAGTTAGAACTCTATGTCAGTTAAACCGAAATAGATTCCTGGTCTGTGATTCAGTGTATTGAAAAAGAGAGCATAGTTTCTATTCCAACATGCTCAGCTTGAAGTTTTTTCAATGGCCTATGGGAATCAGAGAAAGACAGTATTATTTTTGCTATTCCTTTCTGCATTCTGACACTGTACATGACTCTCTCAGCCCAGTCTTCCTAACTAAAATCTATTTCCTTTCATTTAGTCTGCCCAAATTGTAATCTGCCCAAATACCATATACTTGTGATTAAGATGTCACACACATCATCTTTTGAAATTAGGACTTTTAATTTCAGACTCTGTAAGTAGAATTTGAGCAATTTTCTCTTTCTGTGGAAGGTAGTATAATGAAAGTAAAGGGAAATTATGAATATAGAAGAGGTTAAAATGCTTAAGAAAATGGAAATACAGATAAAGAGAAAGGAATGGTAGAAAATAAAAAAAGAGCCAAGCTTTCCTCATCCTTGAATAAATAACCTGACCCTGACAAGTACTTTATAATTCTATGAATATTTGTTATGGTTTATTGCATTTCTGTTTGTGAAATTTCAATATAAACATTTTTCTTTAATCTTAAATTATATATTTTGAAGAGTGAACAAGAGGATTGGAGATTTCTGTTTCTTTCAAATAAAGAAATAATAAAAAATAAATATTCTTCTCATTTCACGGTCATAAACTTACTTTCACATATAATATACTGTCTTTCATATAGTACACTAATTCTTTCAATGAGCTATTTGACACTATATTTATTTCTAAGAGTATAATGTTATTCTGCAGAATATTGTACCACTGTGTTTTTATAAACGTATTCTTCATATATTTTTGAAATATTTATTTTATTCATTTGAAAGCACGGAGGGACAAAGAGATCTTCTATTAACTGGTTCACTGCCTCTATGACTGCAAGAGCTGGGGGTGTGCAAGGCCAAAAGTAGGATCCTGGATCTCCAGCCAGGTCCCCCATGTGTGTTGCAGGGACTCAAGCACTTGGGCTGTCTTCCTCTGCCCTCTCAAAGCACATTAGAAGGGAGTTCGATAGAAAGTGGAGAAGTTGAGACTCGACTGTCCAATCTGATGTAGGATGCCCATGTCAGAGGTGGTGGCTTAATTCACTGTGCCATAAAGCCAGACCCCTCTTCATATTCTTTTAATGATTAATGATGAAAAATTTTAAATGAGTAGACTCTTTTATGCATTGTAGTGTTTCTTTCATTTTCTTCCTCTAGATATATTGTATTTTGCTTTCTGAAATCATACCTAAATAAATGAAAAAACAAGTTTAACTTCTTTTTGGGACTATGAAAACCTTTCAACATATGATTCTTTAAGTGGAAAGTAAGTCTGAATCAATGTTTATTTCAAATGCCTATGAAATATATGAGAATCTTTTGGAAAGCAATTGGGGATGTCATAAATTTGTTGTGTATTTTATGACTTGCTGTGCAGAATATCAGCTGATACACACAATATAAACCCATCACACCAGTCTATTAGCCTTCCCATTTCATTTATTGAAGACTGTGCTCACTCTATTGTCCTACGCAGCAGCAGAGAGATGCTCATGCCACATCTATATTTGACTTTTGGTGTCTGGTGTGTTTCATTTAATATGATGATCTCCAATTTCATCCATGTTGCTTTCAATATCAAGAGTTTATCACTTTTTCAGACTGAGGAATATCCTATTGTGAAATATACCACATTTTGTTTACTCAGTCATCTACTCATAGGTATCTAGGTTGATCCCCTATCATGGGAGTGTAGGAATCTCTTTCATATATTGGCTTCATTTTCTTTGATATACCAAGAATATGAATATCTCAGTCATATGGATAGACAAAAGTTTTATTTACTGAAGTTATAAATAATGGAGGAAAACCAACAGGGTTGGTTGAGAAACACTTAGAAAAATAAGCATGGCATAGTATATCAATTGACAAAGAAGTTAACTGAAATGGAAAATGTCAATGGTAAATCAAGAACATTTCAGCTGAAACAATATACAGTTTACTATTTTACACATTGAACTCAGCATGTTTTGTGGATTTTTCTATTATTGTTATGAAACTGCCTGTTGGAAAAGGAACCAAAATGGGCCCAATCCATCAGTCTAATGGAAGTGAACAGAACACAATATAATTATGTTTGAAAGTAGCCTGGCAATGTATCTCAAAGATAGTATGCACATGTGTGCATGCAGCAGCCGTATAGCCAGGAATCAAGGCTAAGGATCACTACAGAGTTGCTCCAATGTGAGAAGACTTGTTTGGATATCCCCAGCATCCCTAGAAACATGGGACTGGGAGACTCTTTAGGGCTTGTCTGTGCAATGGAAAGGACACGGTCTCCTCTAACTCCAAACTTCTGAGTTAAATTTGCTGACATTCTCTACTTTCCTGTAATAGTATAGCCACTAACAAGACTACACATTGTGCTTTCAAAATCTCAGAAATGCCCCCTCTAAGACTTACTCTTATCCATTTCAAACATCTTTGTTCACCAGTTATATGTATTATTAAAAACCTGGAAAAAATTGTAAACAATGTAGCATGTTGGATTCAGTGCCATCACAAAATTTTTATTCTGCATTCATTCTAAATATGTTCAAAGAAGATATTATGATTAAGATCTATGAGAGATCCATTCCCAAGAAAGAGCTTCTGGTCTATAGCTCAAAGATTGAGGAAAAGATATACATTGAACTGAGTTAAAATAAAGTATTTATATATGTGTCAAATAGTTGCATTGCCATATTAATTCACTTTTTGTATAATTGCCACTTACAGTTGTCCAACATCTGAAATAAATATACAGCCACAAAAACAATGTAGATAGAAATGCATGATTGGAAATATAAACAATACAGAACAATACAGATGGACAGATTGGAAATATGGACAGATTGGAAATATGGACAATACAGAGGAAAGAGTAGAATTGGAATGCAGTACCCAATCAGACCAGAGCTACACTGTGCCCAATCAGACCAGAGCTACACTGTGCCCGTAGCATAAGCTACACTGTGCCTATAGCATAAGCCCCAACAGGGAACCTTTAATGTTGTTTTATTGGCCATGAAATGCACCAGAGACAGGCTGACATAGAGGAACACACAATCTCACTAATTTGCCTATTTTTCCATTTAAAAATAGGAGCCCATAGGAAAGGTGCTGAAAACACTTCAA
Source organism: Lepus europaeus (assembly GCF_033115175.1). Classification (NCBI taxonomy): domain Eukaryota; kingdom Metazoa; phylum Chordata; class Mammalia; order Lagomorpha; family Leporidae; genus Lepus; species Lepus europaeus. The sequence continues at coordinate 282,434 of NW_026909015.1, forward strand.
CCAATTAAAACTTGTATGACTCTGCTCTACATATAAACATATATCATACACAAATAATCTCTAACCCAGATGAGCAGAGTAACTACCATATACCAGGCAGACGTGCTAAAAACAGACACTGAATGTGCACATGTCACTTGGGGAGTGAACCAGCAGATGGAAGATCCTTGCTTGTATGCTCATCTCTGCCTCTTTGCCTTTAAAACTATTTTTTATTTTATTTATTTGAAAGACAGAGTTACAGAGAGAGGTAGAGACAGAGAGAGAGGTCTTCCATCTGCTGGTTCACTCCCCAGATGGCTGCAATGGCTGGAGCTGCACCAACACAAAGCCAGGAGCCAGGAGCTTCTTCAGGGTCCCTCATGTGGGTGCAGGGGCTCAAGGACTTGGGCCATCTTCTACTTCTATCCCAGGCCATAGCAGAGAGCTGGATTGGAAGAGGAGCAGCCGGGACTAGAACTGGTGCCCATATGGGATGCCAGCACTTCAGGCCAGGCCTTTAACCCACTGTGCTATGGCGCCAGCCCCTAAAACTATTTTTTAGATCAATTACTATGCAGGAGGATCCAAAATGTGTGATTAGGGGAAAAGGCATGCTGATTTTGACCAGGGGAGGATTACAGAAGAAAAAGGGAGGGAATGCCTGCGTGCCTGGACTGGGTCCTGTCAGAGAGTTCTACACTCACACTTAGGCACACACAGATGCTTCGTGCAGTTCATGCGTATGCATGGTGGGATGTGTAGCCACTGTGGGATCACCATGAGAGTTGGTCACCTTGGCAGAGATGGAGTGAAGCTCTGATCATGCCAGCTGATGTGAGTATGCCCTCCATCCAATAAAGGACATGTACCACATCCAACTAGTGTGTCACCCTGCACACTTTCCCCACCCTCGACCAATGTCAGACATCCCTGGCCCCACCCAGGACATACCTCAGGATATCTGCTAAAGGAATACTCTTCTATAGAGGCATATTCCAAAAATAAATCCCATCAGAGGAGAAAACCAAAATGTGTTGCCACAAATGCTTAAAAATAAACATAGAGGGCAGCGCTGCAGCTCAATAGGCTAATCCTCTGTCTGTGGCACCAGCACCCTGGGTTCTAGTCCTGGTCGGGGTGCAGGAATCTGCCCCGGTTGCTCCTGTTCCATTCCAGCTCTCTGCTGTGGCCCGGGAAGGCAGTGGAGGATGGCCCAAGTGCTTGGGCCCTGCACCCGCATGGGAGACCAGGAGAAACACCTAGCTCCTGGCTTCGGATCAGCGTGGTGTGCCGGCTGCAGCACGCCAGCCACAGTGGCCATTGGTGGGTGAACCAACAGAAAATGAAGACCTTTCTCTCTCTCTCTCTCACTGTCCACTCTGCCTGTCAAACAATAAATAAATAAATAAATAAACAAACATACAAATACAATAATAATGAATAAGACAATATTACTCCCTAAAAGGAACAAAACAAGGCAGATTAAAGAATATCTGAGCTACAAGACAAAACCTAGGCTATATCTGTTAGTCAAAAAAGAAGAAAAAAATTTAGAAAAACCAAAAATGGTATTTGAGATTTGTGATACTACCTAATGATGAAACATAAGTGTATTAAAGTTCCTGAAGGACTGGATAGAGCAGATTACAAGACATGTTCAGTGAAATAGTAGCAGAAAACGTCCCTAATTTGGAGAAAGATAGGGACATCCAAATACAGGAAGCACATAGAAGGCCTAAAAAAATCAGAAAAAATCTTCACAACAGTGAATTATAGTCAGTACTTCAAAGTAAAATACAAAGGAAAGATCCTAAAGTGTGTATGATAGAAATGCCAGATTCTGTTCAAAGCATCTCCAATCGGATTGAGAGCTGATTCTCTCATAGCCTCATCAGCAATCTTTGAGGCTATGAGAGAATGGACATAATTCAAGTCACAGGAAGATGTTACTATAGTAACTGTATATACAACCAAAGCTAGGGTGCTTGACTATTTAAAATAAACGTTAATAGATCTAAAGGGAGATATAGACTCCAATACAGTAATACTGGTGGAATACAACACCACACTTTCATCAATTGACAGATCAATGATACAACAACTCAACAAAGAAATAACAGAGCTAACCTAAACTAGTGACCTATTGATTTCCACAGAACTTTTGATCATAAAACTTCAGAATACACATTCTTCTCATCAGTGCGTGGAACTTTCCCTAGGCTAGATCATTTGCAGGACTATAAAACAAGTCTCAACAAATAAAAAAAAATAAATCATGCCATGTATCTTTCCTGATCACAATTGAATGAAGCTGAAAATTAACAACTTAAGGAACTGTGAAAAATACTCAGGGTGCGGGAGTAAGCAGTCTAGCCTTAGCGGTGGCTGGGTCAGGATGCCGGCCCCTATGCGCCTGGAGTGGGAGGCGGAGGGGAGAGGGGAGGTGGGCTAGCAGAGAGGAGGAGTCCAGAGCAGTGGAGCTCTGCACGCCACGGCGATGAACGCGCTGAGTCGCTGGGAGGGAAGTTATGCGTGGGGAGAAACGCGCCAAAGGGAGAGCGGGATGGGTTCCCGAGGCACCGCGATGACGCCGGGCCGCTAACTGCGGGTTAGGAGAGCGGACTGGGGAGCAGTGAGCATAGGGAGCGGGGGAAGCACACAGGCTCATGAATGTGTGTTGGAGGGGCCTGGGCGAGCTTTAGGACCCGGTGTAGACCGTGGGACTGCAGGGGCCTGCGCTAGCCTGGGGATGGCGCGACGGTGGCCGGGACTAAGCACGTTGGGGAGACGCAACCCGGCCGACTGGCCTCGGCCTGCCTGTCCCTGCGCGCTTTCCTGCGCCCGCTCTCGCCTGCCGCCCCAGAATCCGTCCGTGCTCCTGGGGCGTCCAGCCTCTCCCGTGAGCCCACTGCTCCCTCTGGGCCCCGCCGCCCACCCTCCGCACCCCTGCGCGCCTGGGCCGGGTGGTGGAGGCCTCAGGAGCGCCCTGCCGCTGATTGGCTGTTGCGGTCGCGGGGCGGGGCCAGTGAGAGACATTGGACCTTGGCGGTTTTCTTTTTTTTTTTTTAAACTTTTATTTAATGAATATAAATTTCCAAAGTACAGCTTATGGATTACAATGGCTTCCCCCACCATAACTTCCCTCCCACCTGCAACCCTCCCCTTTCCCGCTCCCTCTCCCCTTCCATTCACGTCAAGATTCATTTTCAATTCTCTTTATATACAAAAGATCAGTTTAGTATATATTAGGTAAAGATTTCAACAGTTTGCCCCCACATAGCAACACAAAGTGAAGAAATACTGTTGGAGTACTAGTTATAGCATTAAATAACAGTGTACAGCACATTAAAGAGATCCTACATGATATTTTTAAAAAATTGATTACTTTTGTATGCAATTTCCAATTTAACACCAGGTTTCTTTTTTATTTTCAATTATCTTTATATACAGAAGATCGATTCAGTATATGCTAAGTAAAGATTTCATCAGTTTGCACCCACACAGACACACAGTGTAAAAATACTGTTTCAGTACTAGTTATAGCATCACTTCACATTGGACAACACATTAAGGACAGATCCCACATGAGACATAAGTACACAGTGACTCCTGTTGATTTAACAATTTGACACTCTTGTTCATGGCGTCAGTAATCTCCCTAGGCTGTAGTCATGAGTTGTCAAGGCTATGGAAGCCTTTAGGGTTCGCCAACTTTGATCTTATTCTGATAGGGTCATAGTCAAAGTGGAAGTTCTCTCCTCCCTTCAGAGAAAGGTACCTCCTTCTTTGATGGCCCCATTCTTTCCACTGGGATCTCACATGCAGAGATCTTTCATTTAGGACCTCGGCGGTTTTCGCCATCTTTCCCACCCTGTCTTTTGTGGAGAGCGGGAGGTGTTCGGCTCCACGCCGCTGCCCGCCTCCGTACCCCAGTGCCCTTCGGGGCCCGCAGTACCCTGCCTTCTCTCAGGGGGACATTTGGGGTGAAGGCAAAGTCGACGACGAGGAGGGATGCAACCAATTGGCCCGTGACTTGTGGGCAGAGTTCTGGGCTGGGCCATCGTCAGAGTCCAAGAGAGGTTGTCTGTTCCCGCCAGTTGGAGCTGGGTCGCCGGTGCTGCTGGAGAAGCCCATGGCATCTTCCCGGCTGCTGCGGGAAGCTGACCCCCGGCTCGGCAGTGGCCGGTCAGGTCCTTTCTCTTCTGTGTTTGCCATTCTCCTCGCCTTTCTGCTCCCCATTGTCTACCTGGTCGTTAAAGAGTTGCATGCTGAGAATTTGAAAAATGAAGATGGCGTAGACACTGGGCTGTTAGGATTCTGGACTCTGCTTATACTATCCCTAACTGCTGGATTCTCCTGTTGCAGCTTTTCTTGGACAGTGACTTATTTTGATTCTTTTGAACCAGGAATGTTTCCTACTCCTCTTCCACCTGCCAGGTTCAAGAAACTGACTGGACACTCCTTCCACATGGGCTATAGCATGACAATTTTGAATGGCATTGTGGCTGTTCTTACTGTAGCATGGTGCCTCATGTCAATCCACACTGGAGCAATACTGCTGGCAAAATAGAGTCTAAATTCTTTTGTAATAACATGAAGAACATCATTGCCTACTCAGAAGACTGAGAAACCTTAAGTTCATTATATGGTTCATCTGTGTGTCATTATGGAAGAACTTTTCAAGCATCATTCTAGAGGCTAGATCTTGGGAGTATATGACTATTAAGTCTCAAGTACTTTCTTAAAAGTATAAGGTGTTTACCTCATCTTTTTACTTTTGCACGTTTAGTTCTTTTATTTATTTATTTTTATTTTTGACAGGTAGAGTGGACAGTGAGAGAGAGAGAGAGACAGAGAGAAAGGTCTTCCTTTGCCGTTGGTTCACCCTCCAATGGCCAGCGCGGCCGGCGCACTGCGGCTGGCAAATAGAAATCAAATTTGAAAACTTGGGGCCGGCACTGTGGCGTAGTGGGTGAAGCTGCCACCTAAGTGCCAGCATCCCATATGGGCACCAGTTCAAGTCCCGGCTGCTCCACTTCCAACCCAGCTCTCTGCTATGGCCTGGGAAAGCAGTGGAGGATGGCCCAAATACTTGGGTCCCTGTACCAACATGGGAGACCTGGAAGAAGCTCCTGACTCCTGGCTTCGGATCAGCTCAGCTGTGGCCGTTTGTGGCCATTTCAGGAATGAACCAGCGATGGAAGACCTCTCTCTCTGCCTCTGCCTCTGCCTCTCCCTTTCTGTATCTCTGCCTTCCAAATAAATGAATAAATCTATAAAAAATAAACTAAAAAAATTTGAAAACTTGAATACCAGCCAATGCCTAATTTCCACTGTATATAGTACATTTTTGCTAAGAGTACTGATTTTACTGTGTAATAGAGAAAGAATTATTTCTTATATATACATTACATTAGGAGAGTAAGCAATACATACCACACCAACATTTTATAGAACTAACTTTTAAGAAAGAATATTTAGTTTTTGATACTCATATAATCAAAGAAGGTGCATGTGTATTTTTATGGGAGATACTTCCTTGTGTCTTTTTTAAACATATTTTTCTACCACATATTTATGTTTTTAAATTATTACATTTAGACAGTTATAAACATTATTTCCTAACTGGTGTAACCTACTACTTGCCATTTTTACTATAGCAAAATTTTTAATGTGATTTTTTATTTTTTTTATTTTTTTTAAACTTTTATTTAATGAATATAAATTTCCAGTGTACAGCTTATGGATTACAGTGGCTTCCCCCTCCCATAACTTCCCTCCCACCCGCAACCCTCCCCTCTCCCGCTCCCTCTCCCCTTCCATTTGCATCAAGATTCATTTTCAATTCTCTTTATATACAGAAGATCAATTTAGTATAAAGGTTTCAACAGTTTGCACTCACATAGACACACAAAGTGAAACATACTGTTTGAGTACTAGTTATAGCATCAAATCAAAATGTAGAGCACATTAAGGACAGAGATCCCACATGAGGAGCAAGTGCACAGTGGCTCCTGTTGTTGACCCAACAAATTGACACTCTAGTGTATGGCGCCAGTAACCATCCTAGGCTGTTGTCATGAGTTGCCAAGGCTATGGAAGCCTTCCAAGTTTGCTGACAGGGTGAGGATAGTAACCAATGATCCTAAGAGTGGCATTTATCAGGTTTGAACAATTATACAGCATTAAGTGGGGAAGAGGACCATCAGTACACACCAGTTGGGAGTAGAGCCATTGGTGGTAGAGGTTATGATTACAAAGGAATGAGGCCCAAGTACGCTAGACAGGGTCTAGAACAAAGGACAGAGTCATTATTAGAGGAGCTAAGAAAGGTGCTGTCTAAGCTACAATTAAGTTTTCTGATTGAGAGGCAAATAGAACCTGATAGAAGGGGCTTGATAATAATCTGGTGGGCTTTAGGCCTTGTAAGTTAAGAGGCCCAGACCTATCTATCTCTTCACATGGGGTATATCCTAAGGGAGGTGTGAACCTCCTAGGGGAAGGCACTCTGTTGACTTTCATTACTTGGCTGGCCTGGGAGGAGAGCTGGCCAGGTAAAGGCAGGTGGCATCTCTAACAAGAAATTTACAGTTCTGCCTGCAATGTTGCTGACCCTACTTGACCACACCCTCAGCTGCAGTGGTCACTTTGGAAGTTGGGCTGAGTGAAGGGCTTTTCAGCTTAGAGCCAATAAGATCTGTGGCTCTGACCTGGGCATCCTTCGACTCCAGGGCAGGTCCATTTCCAGTGATCCAACTCTTGGCAGAGCTGCCAGGGCTCTTCACAAGCTGACTTCTGCTGAAGCCCAGGCTTACCACATTGAAAGCCACTGCAGTGGACTGGCCTGTTGGGTCTCCTTGAGGGCAGATCACTGTACAGATCAGCCATTAATAGGCCTGCCACCCATTGCTTCTGATGCCTAGCTTTCTTTTCCTCCTGGTTTGTGTTAAAGCAGACCAGAGGATGCAAGTCAAGGGAGTGCCCATGTCCCATCTCTAATCTTCGGTGGCCTGAACTACAAGTCTATAGTCACAGGCATGTTCTGTAGTAGTTTTTCTAAGGTAGACAATGCCCATGAGGAAAATTATATTCTCACTTTAAAACTTTCTTTCCCTTTGGTCTGAAAGGGAGGTTTTTTCTACTTACTGTATACTTCGCTGATGGCGAAGTGAATCTAGCTATGAGATTATTATTTAAGTTCTTATTTTGGCTATGCTATTACAGAAAAATGTTAGCCATCTATTTTATAAGGTCTAAAGATTAAATTGTGCGTCCTACAGATTCCTTCATAATAGAATTAGTTTCCTACCTTGAAGAGAATAGAGAAATGAAAGAACAAGTTGGGCTTAGAATAGAGAAATGAGGGAGCAAGTCCTAGATCGCTTGCTGACAATAGCAATATCACATGAATACTTAGCAAATAGTTTCAACCATTAGATAACAACTTAAGAAAACATTTACCAGAAGGTCCAATGCCTTCTATAAATTTTAAGAATCATGTATTTGAAAACACCTCTTAAATATCTAACATGGTGTAGTTTGTTTAACCAGTAAACTTAAGCACAACCATATAAAATGTTTTTAGTTTCTTTCTACCAACACGTTTAAAACATATGATACACAGATTCAGGTCACACAAATTAAAATGTATCTTTGATTGATTTTAGCAGCTTAAATTTATGGACAATCTTATCTATAAGCCATTTAAAATAAAACTATTAATAAAATTTCCCCATGTGGACATACAATATGTACACACATATAACATAGCATAATAGACCAATATAGCATTTTTAATAATAGCTTTTAAAATCTTTAACTCTTTTTGTAGATTGCCAATTGATCTGAATTGCTTTTTTAGTAACCTCAGTTAACCATACTTTCTCTCAGTTGGTACTGTTAATACATTATTGGCTTCATCTGTCTACAGAGCCATCCCAAAGTACTGAATACAATGGAAGTGGCTGGAAAAAGTCCATAGGAACCTATAGGAAGACAGCTACACACAGAACCAACAACGCTTTAGTTTTATGAGCAGCAAATCATATATGACTGTGGATGACAAAAGACTTTAAGTCGCCATGTTTAAAATTGTAAACTCATAGATCAAATTTGATCTTGTTACAAGGTGATTATTCAAATCTTTGAAAATAAGCACATATTTACATAACCCATAGCTCTTAATAAAAATTCAGCTGTTTTTGAACAATTAGAATTTAACAGACATCAAGAGAACATAATAGATTACTTTAAAACATTGCTTTAACAGAGCATCAGAGTTTAATTCTATGTCAAAGAGAAATTGAGCTTCCTGTGATCTTTTGCTGTGAGGTTTCCTTCCTTTACCTTCTTTCATATTGTTGACCATGTTTCTGTGTTTCTGTGTGTAACACATCTTTAAGCATCTTTTGCAGGGCAGGATGAGTGGCAACAAATTCTTTCAGTTTCTGTTTGCTATGAAAAGTCTTAATTTCACCTTCATTCACAAATGAGAGCTTTGCAGGATATAGTATTCTGAGCTGGCAGTTTTTCTCTCTTAGTACCTGGGCTATGTCTCGCCATTCCCTTCTAGCTTGTAGGGTTTCTGATGAGAAGTCTGCTGTGAGTCTAATTGGAGATCTTCTAAGAGTAATCTGACGTTTCTCTCTTGCACATTTTAGGATCTTTTCTTTGTGTTTCACTGTGGTGAGTTTGATTACAACATGTCGTGGTGAGGATCTCTTTTGGTCATGTTTATTAGGGGTTCTATAAGCTTCCTGTACTAAGATGCCTCTGTCCTTCTCCAAACCTGGGAAATTTTCTGCTAGTATCTCACTGAAAATGCCTTCTAATCCTTTCTCCCTCTCCATGCCTTCAGGAACTCCTAGAACCCGAATGTTGGGTTTTTTAATAGTATCCTGTAGATTCCCGACAATATTTTTTAGATTTCTAATTTCTTCTTCTTTTCTTTGGTTTGCCTGTTTCCTTTCCTGTTCTCTGTCTTCTAAGTCCGATATTCTCTCTTCTGCTTCGCCCATTCTGTTTTTAAGACTCTCTAATGTGTTTGTCATTTGATCTATTGAATTCTTCATTTCATTATGATTTCTCATCACTATCAGAGTTTCTTGTTCCACTAGTTGTTTCATTTCATTTTGATTCCTCCTTAATATTTCACTTTCACGAGAGAGATTTTCTATCTTGTCCATTAAGGATTTCTGTAGTTCAAGAATTTGTTTTTGAGAACTTCTTAATGTTCTTATCAATTTTTTGAGATCCGCTTCTTGCATTTCTTCTATCTCATCATCTTCATAATCTTGCATTGGGGTATCTTTTTCATTTGGGGGCGTCATAGTGTCTTCCTTGTTCTTGTTACCTCGATTTTTGCATTTGTTGTTTGGCATGTTGGAGATATTTGGTTTCTTCACTGTGGTGTTTTTTCTTGTTACACTATGGCTCTATATTAAGTAGACTGTCTGCTTTCGGTGGAGCCTTAGAGGCTTGAGATGAGTGTGGCCTGAGAGCTGTGTTTGGTTCCTCAGGGCTGAGGGTGTGTCAAAGATGACACTCCCAGGTTAGGCGTGGTAAATCTCTCTCTCTCTTTTTTTTTTATTCAAAATGGAAGTAATTCCACACAGCTGAACGTACTTGGAGGTAGTTAGCAGGCAAATGATATACCCACAGGAGCCAGAGATCGGAAGCTCTTTCCCAAGGACCACACAGGGAATCTGTGCTGCCCTCAGTGTGGGCTCCAATTCTCCAGCAGTCTCCCACTGGGTTGCCAAGTTAGATGCTAATCTCCTGTTATTTCACCCCTTCTCCCAGAGTCAGGTTTTTCTGCTAGGCTCAGGGCTGGTGCAGACCTGAGGTTGCCCTGCTTATGACGTATGTCCAAAATGGCGCCTGCTCTTTGTCTTGCTCGCCTTTGAGAGGTGAGCGGAGAGAGAGAAACTCGTGTCCGTATCGGTCACTTTTTTTTTCCTCTCTCTCTTCTAGTTAGCCTGGTGAACTTTTCCCCACGGAGTTTCAAGCCTCGTTCCCTCTAGTCTCCTCTTTCCACTTGCCCGCTGGTGTCTTGGGCTATTGAGGTTCGGCTCACCTCGTGTTCCAGCGCTGGTGTGTTGAGTCTGCCGCTGGTGTTCCGAACTTGGGCTCCCACGCTCTCCACGCAGGTCCACTGTGAATCACTAGTTCCGGAAGAGTTTCCTCTGCTGTTTCTTCCCCTACTCTTCCTTGACCCTGCAGTATCTCCACTTATATTTACGTGTGTCTTGATGAACTATCAATGTGCTCCCTTCCTATTCCGCCATCTTGCCACTAGGATCTTTAATGTGATTTTTTAAAAACTTTCTTAATAAACATAAATTTTCAAAGTACAGATTTTGGATTACAGTGGCTTTTTCCCCCAAAACCTCCCTCCCACCCACAACATCCCATCTCCTGCTCCCTCTCCCATCCCATTCACATCAATGTTCATTTTCAATTATCTTTATATACAGAAGATCAACTTAGTATATACTAAGTAAAGGTTTCAACAGTTTGCACCCACACAGAAACACAAAGTGTAGAGTATTGTTTGAGTACTAGTTATTGTTAATTCACATAGTACAACACATTTAGGACAGAGATACTACATGGGAAGTAATTGCACAGTGACTCCTGTTGTTGATTTAACAATTGACACTCTTGTTTATGGCATCAGTAATCACTTGAGGCTCTTGTCATGAGTTGCCAAGGCTATGGAAGCCTTTTGAGTTCGCCAACTCCGATCTTATTTAGACAAGGTCGTAGTCAAAAAAAAAAAAAAGTAGAATTTTTTTTTTTTGACAGGCAGAGTGGACAGTGAGAGAGAGAGACAGAGAGAAAGATCTTCCTTTGCCATTGGTTCTGTCGGAGGCCACCCGACAAACCACATGGAGACGCAGCGCTCAGTCAATTCATCACCACGTTTATTGCCTCGTCACGTTCCAGGCCAAAGTAGGGGGCCCAGCGATGAGGGACTGGAGGCTGTCTCCTGGGGAAACTCTTCAGCCTCCAGCAGCCAGCACCAAGAAACACAAGGATATATACCCCAGGCTCCATACAGATAACATTCATTGCGTGCAATCATGCATAGCACAGGAACAAAACAAGTTTACAAGGTAGCAAAGATCAGGGTACAAGCTCTGCTGATAGAGCAAAGAACATCATAAACCTTCATCAGAAGTCACATCCTGCCTGCAGGAATGAGTCTTGTGCCTTCAGAACAATAAGCACAGGAAACAGGATTAGATAAGGGACAGCCTCAGCCTGCTGCATCTCATGTCAGGCCAGGGCCACTAGCCCCGACAGGTTCACCCTCCAATGGCTGGCGCAGCCGGCACACCACGCTGATCCGAAGGCAGGAGCCAGATGCTTCTCCTGGTCTCCCACAGGGTGCAGGGCCCAAGCACTTGGGCCATCCTCCACTGCACTCCCAGGCCATAGCAGAGAGCTGGCCTGGAAGAGGGGCAACTGGGACAGAATCCGGTGCCCCAACCAGTACTAGAACCTGGTGTGCTGGCGCCGCTAGGTGGAGGATTAGCCTGTTGAGCCATGGCGCCAGCCAGTAGAATTTTTTTAAATGACTGAAAAAAGATAAGTTATGTCTATAAAATACTGAGAAATTTGAGGCTGCTCACTATTTCTATTCTCACAATTCCAAATATTTATATTGATATATGGTTATTTCCAAAATACTGATATTATTTCATTTTCAATAAACAGAAACCCCAAATTTTAAATGTAGGAATGCTTGAGCTATGTTTTTAATCTCAAAAAAATTAGTTACTGAAGTGGAAGAGGTATTTTGATATTCTAAATATGTTCCATAAACTTTGTATAATACTATGTATAATATAGTTTCTATAGTTTTTAAATTTTTGTATTTATTCTTTAATTGTGGTGTTAAGTTTTGTTTTCACAGTAATTTAGCCTTAAGTGTTCACTTTCTTTACTAGATATCTTAAGCCTTTAGAAAATCACCTCAATTTTTGAAAGATGTATAATTTATAAAGGTACTTTGCCTGGGTATGGAAAAAGTAACATTAGTAAACCACTAAGTAGTGAATCTGCTTATTAAGACTAAATGGAAAATGAATGTGTGCGGAGAATTCCCCTGAACATTATCTGCTAAATATTGTTACTCAATAAACAAGGTTTTTAAAAGTAAATATATATATATATATATATATATATATATATATATATATATATATATATATTCCTGAACCTCATTATCCTGAATAAACGGTGGGTTATAGAAGAAATCAGAAATAAATTTTAAAAAAATCCTAGAAATGAATGAATATGAGAACATCACATACCAAAACTTATGGGATAGTACAAAGGCACTGTTTAGAGAAAAGTTGTTAGTAACTTGGGCTGAGGTCAAGAAATTCAAAAGGCTTCAAACAAATGATCTAACAATGCAGCTCATTTCAAGGACATAGAAACAAGAACAAGGAAAGCCCAGAATTAGTAAGAGGAAAGTAATAATAAAAATAGAGAAGAAATAAATAAATTTAATCAAAACATGAGACAATAGATCAATATAAAAAAGAGATGTTTTTCCAAAAAAGCTGAAATTGATATATCATTAGCCCAGCAAAGCAAAATAAAGGAAAAGAACAAAAATATAAAATCAGAGATGAAAAAGAAGGTGTTACAATGGATACTACAGAATAAAAAGAATAATCAGGAATTACCACAAACATCTATATGCCAACAGTTGGCTTAGAAAATCTATTCAATGAAGTAATAGAAAATTTCCCTAATTTGCTTAAAAAATACAGTCACCCAATTATAGGAAGCACATAGAACCTCAAATATACATGAATCAGATAATTATCACCATGAAGCATTATATTCAAACATCTAAAAGTTAAATACAAGGACTGACATTGTTTTACAGCAGGTAAAGCCACAGCCTGCAATGCCAGCATCCCATGTGGATGTTGATTCATGCCCCAGCTATTCTACTTCCAATCCAATTTCCTGTTAATGGCCTAATTTTCCCAATTAGAGGAAAATGGCTGAAGTGTTTGGACCCCCATCATAAACATGGAAGACCCAGAGTAAATTCCTGGCTCCTAGGTTCAGCATCAACTAGTCTTGGCCATTTCTCTCTCTCTCTCACCATCTTTGTAAATCTTGTGTTTTTTTTATTTTATTTTTATTTTTATTTTTTTTTGGACAGGCAGAGTTAGAGAGAGAGAGAGAGACAAAGGTTTTCCTTTTTCTGTTGGTTCACCCCCCAGTGGCCACTACGGCCGGCGCATACAGCTGGTGCACTGTGCCGATCCAAAGCCAGGAGCCAGGTGCCTCCTCCTGGTCTCCCATGTGGGTGCAGGGCCCAAGGACCTGGGCCATCCTCCACTGCACTCCTGGGCCACAGCAGAGAGCTGGCCTGGAAGAGGAGCAACCAGGACAGAATCTGGCGCCCCAACCGGGACTAAAACCCTGGGTGCTGGTGCCACAGGCGGAGGATTAGCCTAGTGAGCCATGGTGCCGGCCTGTAATCTTTTAAAAACACATAAGACAAAGAAAGGATCCTAAAATGTATGAGAGAGGTCAGATTACCTTTAAAGGATCTCAAATTATATTGAGAGCAGATTTCTGAACAGAAACCCTATATGCTGTGAGAGAACCGAGAGATACATTTCAAGTGCTTACGGAAAATATTGCCAGCCCAGAATAATGTGCTCAGGGAAGCACACACATTTATAAATGAAGCTGAAACAAAGACTTTCCAAGACTATATAAAATGGAAAGAATTTGTCACCACTCTGCCAACCTTACAAATGATACTTAGGGATGTGCTACAGAGAAATAGGGAAAGATAACCAGCACAGTTAAAGAGTGTGATGGCAGAAAATGTCTTAGTAATAGTTTGAAGGAGATCCCAAACAATAAGAATACAGAAAAGTGCAAAGAACAATTCATTAGTTATCAATAATATATTTGAATGCAAATGGACTACATTCTCCACTTTAAAAAAAAAAGACACATACTGGCTGGTTGGATTAAAAAAATTATATGTTGCCTGCAGGAAACACACCTCAGCAACAATACACATAGACTGAAACTGAAATGTTGAAAAAAGGTATTCCATGCAAATAGAAATCAAAAGCAAATAGAAGTAGCTATCTTAATATCAGACAAAATAGACCTTAAGTCAAAACTTATTTTAAGAGACAAAGGTCATTATATAATGATTGAGGGATCAGTTCTACAGAAATATATGAATTTTTTGTACACCCAATCCTAGAGCACCCAGCTACTTAAAACAAAATAAGGAATATAAAGGGAGACATTGGCTTCAATGCGATGATTAGAGTCTTTAACATCCCATTTTCATCAATGGACAGATCAGTGAGGCAAAAAAAAAATTAACAGAGCTAACCTAACCTATTAACCAAATGGATCTAATTCATATTTACAGAACATTTCATGTCACAGCTGAAGCATGCAATGAATGGGGCATTTCCTGTAATGGACCATCTGCTAGAATATGAAACAAGTCTCAATAAATAAAAAAAAAACTGGGATTACACCATATATCTTTTCTGACCCTAATGGAATGCAGCTGGAAAGTAGCAACATAAGAAACTCTAGAAAATATACAAACACATGGAGCTGAACAACATGCTTTTGATTGAACAGTGGGTCATAGGAGAAATCAAAAGAAAATTTAAAAACTCTTTGAAACAAATAAAAATGACAAGACAACTTATCAAAATTTGGGGATACAGCAAAAGTAGCATTTAGTGGAAAGTTTATAGCAAGTAGTACCTCAATCAAGACATTGGAAAGGCATAAAATAAATGATCTAACATTGCATCTCAAGGACCTAGAAAAACAAGAACAATCAAACTCCATATTATTAGGAGATAATAATAACAATTAGAGAAGAAATAAGAAAAAATGAAATAAAAATGCAAAAAAATCAGTGAAATGAAGAAACAATGGGGAGGGCAGCACTGAGGCATAGCAGTTAATGCCCCTGCCTATGGTACCAGCATCCCATAGAGACGCCAGTTCAGGTTCCAGCTGCTCTGCTTCCAATCCAGCTCCCTATTGATACACCTCGGAAAGCAGTGGAAGATGGCCAAGTATGTATGCCCCTGCAACCATGTGGGAGACCAGAAAAAGATCCTAGCCTCTGGCTGCAGATCAGCTCAGTTCTGGTCATCGCTGCTACTTGGGGAGCAAACGAGCTGAGGAATGATCTCACTTTCTGTCTGTCTCTCTCTCTCTCTCTCTCTCTGTAATTCTGCCTTTCAAATAAATAAGTCTTTTAAAATGAGAACATAAGCACAACTTTTAAACCATTGGCCCAGATAACCAAAAATCTAGAGAAGACTAGAATTAATAAAATCAGAGATGAAAATATATTGCCAGTGGCACTACCAAAATGAATCATTACAAATACTTAAAAACAGCTCTATGCCAACAAGTTGGAAAATCTAAAAAACAGGAATAGATTTAAGGACACATATATACTACAAATATTGAGTCATGAAGATACTGAAAACATAAAAAAACTAATAACCAAGGCAGATATTGAATAAGTAGTAAAGACCTTACCAACAAAGGAAAACCCAGCTTTGTTCTACCAACATTTTTTATTAATTAATTTATTTCTTAAGGAATGCAAATTTACAACTTTGGGTATATAGTTATTCTTCCCTCCATACCTGCCCTCCCACCCACATTCCCACCCCTCCTCCTCCTCCCTCTTCCTTGCTCACATTCTCCATTAAGATTCATTTTCAATTAACTTGGTACACAGAAGACCAACTCTGTACTAAGTAAATGTTTCAACAATTTGAACACACATGCATACACACACACACAAATACTGAGAACAAGTATGAAAAGTAACTCTCATAATACAACTCACTGAGGACAAGGTCCTGCATGGGGAGTTAGTACACTGTGACTCCTGTTGTTAATTTAACAATTAACATTCTTGTGTATGACATCAGCGATCACCCAAGGCCCTGGACATGAGCTACTAGGCTATGGAAGCCTTTTGAGTCCACAAACTCTGTCAGTATTTAGACAAGACCATATGCAAAGCGAAAGTTTTCTCATCCCTTTAGAGAAAAGCACATCCTTCTTTGATGGCCTCTTCTTTCCATTGGAATCTCAAAGATATCCTTCATGTAGAACATTTTTGCCACAATGTCTTTGCTTTCCATGTCTGAAGTGCTCTCATGGGCTTTCAACCAGCCCAGGAAGACTAAGGGCTGATTCTGAGGTCAGAGTATTACTTAAAGTGATTGTCATTCTGTGAGTCTGCTGTGTGGACTGCTTCCCATGGTGAAGCATTCCCTCATTTTAAATTCTATTATAATTATTAGACACCTGTTCATATTTATATGGTCTCTTTAACACTTAATCCCATCCATATGTTCACTTTAACACTTAGTGGCCCAGCCCTGGCCACTGTGGCCACTTAGGGAGTGAACAAGCTGATGGGAGATTTCTCTCTGTCACTGTAATCCTTTCAAAATAAATAAAAAATAAATCTTAAAAAAAAAAAGCTGTCCGGATCTCTTGTTGGGGTGCCAGGGCTCCTGACCCCTGCTCTCTGCTGATGTGCCAGGACAACAGCGGTGACAGTGCCGGTGCTTGGGTGCTGCCCGTATGGGGACCCAGATGGAGCTCACAGCCCCTGGTTGCAGCCTGGTCCAGCCCTGGCCACCACAGGTGACTGGAGAGAGGGCCAGAGGACACCCTTTGTCTCTATTTGCCTCTCAAATAAAACAAGTGGATAAAAATGATAATTATTCTACTACTGTTGCTCATCCATTACTAATTTATACATTTATCTTTATCAGGTGCACCGCATGTGTGGAAGTGAAACAGGCACGTCCGGCATCAGCTGTGGCTTCAGGCGCTCGCTGGGGGTCTTGGCATGGACCCTCGAGGATATGGGCGGCCAAGTGCATCTCTGACTCTGTCCCCAGCTCTGTCCCACGTCTCTAAGTACCCCTCTACCCCCTGTCCCCACGGTTGAGGCTGGAGAACCTGGACGGACCGGGTGAAGACCTTGCATTTTTGGGAAGTTACAAAGCCTGCCCCAGCCCCTCAGTTACCCTGTTTCTGAACAGAGATGCCCCTCTCTCAACAAGCCTGACCACAAACGGGGACAGCTCGAGCACCTGTGGCCTTTTCCTCCGGAGCGGGGACACAGATGTGAGCTGTGAGCCCCAAGGCGAGGCTGGGGCAGGCTGGTCCGTGCCTCTGCAGGCAGTCGGGTCCCCAGGCCTGGCAGCTGAGATGGGGGGGAGGTGACAGCAGGCAGACTCCCAAGGGAAGTGGAACAGCACAGAGGTCGGCCCCGCCCCCCGGCTGCTGACACTGACACTGTGTAACGCTCTTTGCGTCAGTGGACGTGAATGTGGTGGGGCATCCACGGTTGGCAGGGCCGGCTTTATCCCCCACACAGCGGCCAGCACGAAGGCCAGACTGCAGCCCCAGCCTCGAACCCTAGCTCTGCTCCTCCGGCTGCATGCCCTGAACATGTCACTCTTCTTCCTCATGGGCCTGCAAGATGGAGGGTGCCCGTGATGGTGGGGGCTGGGCAGCCACAGGGAGGCAATGCGGAGGCTGTGGGGTACTTAGACCAGCCCCCCAACTGTCCCCAGGGTCCCCTCTCCCCTCTGTGGTGCGATCCTTTGCATTCACACAGCACCCCAAGAGTGGAGCTCCCTGCCCAGCTCCAGGCTCAGAACCACCCCTCAGCCCCACGGGGGACACCACAACCAGACACCCCCAACATCCTCAGACAGGGTGCCGAGCCCCAGGAAAATGTGCGTGGACTCCCCAGTGCCTTCCCAGGTGAAGCCGAGGCCCTGCCCACCATGCTCCCTGCTGGGATGGACGTGCAAACCCTCACCTGTGAACATGGACAGGAATGGCCCTGGCCACTCTGGGATTGCCTTGTGTCCCTGGCTGTGGCTGGGCTCCCTGGCTCACAGCGAGTCTCCCCCATTCACGCTGCACACCGGACAGCAGTGCCCACCCCCCGGAGAGCTGAGCCAGCCCCATCCCCTTCACCTTGTGTGGGACGTAGAACTGAGCCTCCACTGCAGAGCCCACCACATGACATGGGTGCCCCTCAGCACTCCGGCCTCAGTCTCCTCTCTGCCTGGCCGGCATTCATTCACCGCACGGCTTTCAGCTCACTCAGGTCAGGGCTGGAGCCCCAGCCTGGGCCACCTCGTCCCCCTGCCATGCGTCAGGTGACATCTCTGAACCGGGCTCTCGGGGCCAGGAGCGCAGCCTTGCGAGACAGAGCCGGGCTGTACTCTCGGCCTCCCATCACAAGGCCCCTGAGCCTCAGCCCCTGGCCCCAGCTGGCTGCCACAGGTTGCCATGGCCTTTGGGAACATGGCTGTGGTATAAATTTAGCAAACAGCCTCTGTCTGCAGGGGCAGCCTCTGTATTTTTATCATGGTGGGTTGCAGAGAAACACACCCCCTGGCACATGCGTGTACCCAGCTGACTTCCTGACAGCAGGACGAAGCTGCTAATTTTACAGCCTCACACAGAGCCCGGTTGGCTGCCCGCCCTGCGTGGGGGGAGGGATGCGGTGGGCGCGCTGAGAGCCTTCTGGAAAGTTCTAATTCCAGAACGTTCCAGGAACACGGGGTATGGGGGCAGGAGTGGTGGTGGAGAGGGAAGGGCTCGGCCCGACAGCCAGCCCCAGTGGGAACCCTGCTCTGTCCTGACATGCATCAGGAAGAACCTTCCAGAAGCAAGACAAGCACTCTTCAAGAGAGCCCCAACTCCCACCGCTGAGCCACATCCCCTGCCATCCGCTGGGGCTGACGACTGACCTATATCCTCAGGTGCCCTGAGCAGGCCTCTCTCTACACTCTCCGGTGGCCACACTCCCGACGCTGGCTCTGAGTGCCTCGGTTTCCCCTGGCCCGCCTTGGTGGGGCTGTCTGCAGCTCAGACTCAAACAGGAAGCCAAGGGCACAGTGCGAGGGGTGTGGCTGAGCCCCCAGGCCGTGGGTCAAGACAGTGGATGAGAGGCTGTAAGCCTCAGTCCCCCTGTGTGCGCAGG
Organism: Lepus europaeus; assembly: GCF_033115175.1. Lineage (NCBI taxonomy): Eukaryota > Metazoa > Chordata > Mammalia > Lagomorpha > Leporidae > Lepus > Lepus europaeus. Next base: position 301,494 of record NW_026909015.1, read on the forward strand.
AAGGGACCGCATCCCTGGTCCAGTGGCCGGATGTTGCAGCCTTAGAGCCGGCCACAGGGACGGGGGGCCAGCCTGGGCCAGCCCAAGAAAGGCTGCTTGGTCCTACAGGTACCCAGAGAAGGCAGGGAAGCAGCTGAAGGCCACGCTGTTGGCTGGGGGCAGAATCGGCACCCAGGTCTGCCCTGGCACCTGTGGATTAAGCAGGACTTTGGTTGGTGCTCAGTGCCGGCCACACACAGCTCCCACAGCACCTACCCTCTTCTCCTCCGTGACCCCGCCCTCGCTGCCTGTCTCCCGCAGGTGCCTGCCCATGCCTGCCCTGGCTCACTGTGTGCAACTCTCCCAAAGGATGAGCTTTTCCCTAATCTGCTGCGCACTGCCTGGGGAACCTGGCACCAAAAGTGGCCAGTTTCGAGCTCTCTCCCCACCCTGAAAGCAGTGGACCGCCTCCCCTCTTCTCTGTTCACTTTGGACACCAAGATGTGGTGGTTGCTGGTGCTTCAGGGATCAAAAGAGAAGCAGGCATCCTATGCCACCAGCACGGCCTAGCCAAGCAGAAAGCCAGGGTCCTGGGGCCAGCACCAGCCCTCGAGCTGGACTGACCTTGATCTGAATCCCAGTTCTGCTTCTCAGGTGCTGTGTGGCCTTTGGCTGGCCACCCACCCTCTCTGATACTCTGAACATGATTCCAGGCTGAAGCAAGGGGGCCAGTCCCAGGGGCTTGTTGGGTTCTTTGTGAGGGGGGAAAGGCAAGGGTGGCCTGATCACTCCTGCCTCATGGAAACCCCAAAGTCCCAAGGTGAGTGGGATCTCACTCAGGTCCCTAGCTGGCCAAGGCTGAAGAGGTGCTCAGACTTGGACCAGGAGGGGATGGAGGGGACTCCAAACAGAAGTCCAGCTGCCTGCAATCAGCAAGAAAGTGTCCCCCAAAGAGACGGCATTACAGAGAGTGGGAGCAGCCACAGCCCAACAGAGCCCCGGCCAGGCCAGGCCAGGCAGCAACAGGCCATGCCAGGAATCAGCAGGCTGGGACAGCCTTACCATGCCAGGAAGCCACTGGCCAGTGCTGTCTTCCACACTGCACTGTGAAAGCCGCCTAACCCCAGCCCACTTGGGACACCTGCTCCTGCCTCCTCGGGCACACAGGATAGGGCCATCAGGTCCATCTGGTCCATATGTGTTACCTTCCAGCTTGGAGCCCAGGCCCCAGGAGAAGGGTTAGGGAGCTGACCAGTGGCTACAGGCAGAGCCACAGGTGTCACGCACAACTGCTCACAGAGACCCCCCACTGTCTCATGGCTGCTGAGCCATAAGGGGTGGGGGCAGAGCTGCTCAGCCCTAGGGCACGGGAAGCCCCTGCCTCTTCATGTACCATGTCACTTCCGTGGAGAGCCCCAGGAACACCCAGTAGGGGCCACGTAACTGCTCACCAGCCCACTTCCTCTTTCCCCAGGCCTCCTGGCTGACAGCACTTTCTCACTGGGGTGAGTCCCTTCTAGGGTCACATGGGGACCTCTCCTCTCTCCCCTCTGGCATGTATCACAGACAGACACAGCAACCTGGGGAGGGAGGATTCAGCTGTACTTCAGGTGCCGGGGTCCCCAGTTCACTGCATGGAGTCACATGTGCACCCCCACTGCCTTTGGGGGGCCTGGTGGTGGGGGCTGGTGTTCCTTTCCCAAGGAAATGCATGAGCCTGGGCCAAGGCTTGCAGCAGGTGCTCAGGACCTTCCTGCAAATCAGGCTCTTCAATGAAGACAAATTTTTTACTCTATGTCCGTTCCCCCTTTAGAACCCAGTTCCTTCAGGTTCACTTGTCGGGGGCAGACTCCAGGGGAAGGCCTCCTTAGGGAGCCACAGCTGAGTTGATGGGTGGATGAATGAATGAATGGGATGGATGGATGGATGGATGGATGAGTGGATGGGTGGATGGTTGGATGAGTGGATGGATGGGTGGATTGATGAGTGGATGGATGGATGGATGGATGAATGGATGGATGGATGGATGGGTTGATGGGTGGATGGTTGGATGAGTGGATGGATGGGTGGATGGATGAGTGGATGGATGGATGGATGGATGAGTGGATAGATGGGTGGGTAGATGGATGGATGGGTTGATGATGCATGGATGGATGGGTGGAGAATGGATAGATGATGGGTGGGTGTGTGGATGGATGGTGGGTAGATGGATGGGAGGGCAGATGATGGATGTGTGGGTGGTTCGATGGATGGATGGGTGATGGATGGGTGGATGAATGAAGGCATGAATGGGTGGGTGACTCGATGGATGACAAGGCCTGAGCATGTGAAGGAAGCCCATGACGACTTGCCACATTAAGGGCCACATGGACATAGCAAATAGAAAAATGTGGACTTACTGCCTAAGAAGTTTAAAGCTTTAAGTCTTGGCTCATTTACAAAGTGCTTTATAAAGAAATCTAAGCACAAGGTCTTGTCTCATCTCAGAAGGCAGGCATGAGAGGACGCATGCAGATTGGGTCCTGTCCACAGGGCCATGTGACGGGCACGCACCTGCTCATTCCTCCAGCTCTTTGAGCCTTGTCTCTAAGTTTCCCCATCTATAAGGGAAGCAGCCATTCCTGCCCAGCCAACAGCAGAGACCGTGGGAATGCCAGGCAAAGAGCTCTGTAGGGGCTGGTGCCTCAGCCCCCCACAATGCCGGCATTCCCATATGGGCACCACATGGAGTCCCGGCTGTTCTGCATCCAATCCAGCTCCCTGTTAATGCACCTGGGAAAGCAGCAGAAGATGGCCCAAGTGCCTGGATCCTTGCATCTGTGTGGAAGACCCAGACAGAGTTCCTGGATCCTGGCTTTAGGTCTCACCCAGCCCTGTCTGTTGCGGCCACCTGGGGAGTGAACCAGTGAATGGAAGACTTCTCTCTCTGTCTCTCCCTTTCTCTCTGTGACTCTGCATTTCAAATAAATGAATGAATCTCTTGTAAAGTGCTTTAAAGGACCAGGAAGCTCTAGGACAACTTGAGAAGGGGCTGTAGGAGGCAGGGTCTACACCAGCAAAAGTGGAGTACAGAGTCTATGCAGGTGGGAGCATCCATACCACAGGGGTGGCAAAGCAGGGCCATGAGGATGACTGCTTCTTCTGGCCTCATCTCCCAAACTGAGACTGCAACTGACCCTCTCGAAGCCCACTAGGTTCCCACAACACACTCAGACTTCCCCTTTGCCCACAGTGGGGCCCTCTCAGCAGAGTGCACAGACATGGCTATTGCTGTGAGTCCTGCTGAGCTTTTGAGGGCTGGAAACAATCCCTTGGTGACAGCAAAACTGGATGGTCAGACCTAAAGGATTTGAGTGGAGTGGGCAAACGGACCCGAGTCCCATCCTGACTGTGGCAGGCATCACTAATCAATCGCCTCACTCTGCTGCTGAGACCATCTCAATTTCAGAATCAGTGCATGGAGCCCAGGTACCAGAAGACCCAAATGACCTCCAGGCTACCCTGCCGCAGCGGGGAAAAGGCAGATCCTCACTGATGAAGGGGTGGCTCTGCTCCGGATCTGCTTCCTGTGTACCAGAAGGGCAGGAGGCCATGCATGTCTACAGGGGACATGTGACAAGCCTGGGAGAAACCACCACCCACAGGGCCCCTAAAGCACAGACAGTGCAGAGTAGGAACCCCTGCTCACTAGGAAGAGTGGGCAGTGGACAGCAGGGGAATTGGGGAGCCCAGCCCCACCAAGGCGGCTCTGGGTGCCTGGGACAAGGTTGATGGGGGCAGGTGACTCCTGTGGGCTCTCGGGGGAGGAGCAGGGGCCCCTGCATGCACATGACGTGGTCTCTCCAGCTCAGCAAGCGAACATTCCCAATTGTGATGGCGACCGGCAGGCCACCATCCAGGTGCAGGGAAGCAAGGAGGTGGGAGCACCACACTTCACCACTGCCCCACAGGGGTCCCACGTGAGCCACACTGTAGCCAGGCCCATGCCTGCCCCAAGCAGGATCTGCCAAGGATGTGGGGACAGTGGGAGGTGGAGTCTCGCCCTGTCCCAGAGGAAAGCCTGCCTCTCCTCGTCCTGGGGGCATGGGTGTGGTCAGAGGAAAAGTGGAATTAGCTCAGAAAGTCAGTCACCATCCCAGGGGATGGTGAGCCCTGAGGGATCCACCAGGGGGCGCTGGCTGCTTCATCCGAGCCTAACCCTGTGCTGGTCTGCAGAGACAGCGGCACAGGGCTTGGTGATGTCAGAGGGCTGAATGTGGAAGGCGGGTGACAGTGGGTGGAGGCACCTGTCAGACGTGGTCGGGAGGGCCCTGAACAGGGAAGGACAGGAGGGAGGAGGGAACACCTGGACAAAGCCTGGGGCCAGAGGGTGCTTGCTGTCACCCTAGGCTGGCATCTCACAGACACAGGGGAGTTGGCAACAGGACCCTCCCAGCTGTGCATTTAGCACTCTGCTCCTCTGGGCACTGCCAGGCGCAGCTCCGGATCTCGCTTTCCCTGTACGTGGCCTCCTGCAGCTTCTCTGCTGCAGGAGATAGTCTCTGCTCGCCACCCCTGCCCCAGTCCCCAGCTTCCTGCCAGTCAAGCTTGCAGCTCCCACCAGATCCCTACCTGCAAACCCACAGAAGCCTCAGTCCTGCTGCCATCCAGCCTGCATCTGCTGTCAGTGTGTCCTGCCCCAGCCCTTGTGGGCACACGTGGAAGAGGCAGGCCATGCACTGCTGACCTGGGAGGCCGTGAGGCTCTGGAATGGGCTGCCCACTGCACACGAGGCCTGCGGCCACCTCCAGACTTCACACTGCAGAGAAATCCACAAGGCCACACAGTCTGGCTACAGGGTGGGCCCCGGGCCTTCCCCAGCCATGGCCACCCAGCTTCTACCACCCCACAGAAGGGCAGAGGACCGACTGCGGCTCACCACCACAGACCCCGTGCACCTGTCACTTCTCCATCCTTGCTGTCCAGCGGGTAATAGGGCCTGGTCAGGACACCTGGGGGCTGGGCACAGGACACAGCAGCCAGAAATGAGGAGGGGGAGTGTGGTTGGGCTTCTGGGCAGGGGCCCCGCTGTGCACCCTGCTCCCTCCTGGGCCGCACCTGCTCCCGAGCACACTGGAGCTCACTGGGTCCATCCAGATGTCCACCACAGACACCTGGTCACGGTCATTCTGCATTCCACGTCTCACTGACCGGGGGACATGCACATGGGCCCTGGGCCCACCCCTCAGCCCCATTTTTGGTTTTGGTTTGAGAGACACAGAGAGACTAAGAGAGAGATCTCCATCCACTGCCTCACCCCTGAAACCTGCAACAGAAAAGCCTGCGCTGCACCAAGGCCAGGAGCTGAGTGCTCCTCCCTCCGGGTCTCCCACGTGCTTGGGCCACCCCAGCTGCCTCCCAGGTTGTGCATCAGCAGGGAGCTGCAGTCAGCTGGGACTTGAACCCAGGCCCTCCAAGGTGGGTCAGCAGCATTTAACCACTGAGCCAATGCCCACCTCCCGCCCACCGCAGACCTCACCCCATAGTGATCTGCTCTCGATGCAGCACCTACCACCCTAGGGCCCCTGCATGGCACCACCGGCTAGGACCCTGTTCTGGGTGCCCTTGGCTCCTCCAGCCTGGTGGTCCCGACTGCAGACTTGGGGAGGTGTCCACTGGGGCACCCCGGCTCCTAGCCCACTTCCGCAAACAGCAGCAGCTCAACTGATCAGCGCCATGGTCTCAGTCGGTCCCATAGAACCAAACATAGAAACAGGACACTCATATCTTCTCTGGGTCCACGGGGCCCCCGCCATCACCTCACCTGCTGCACTCACGCAAAGCTCACGCTGAGCAGCAGGGGGCACCCTGGAGCAGACAAGGGCATGGGGCTTCAGGAGGGTGCTCAGAAAGCCAGGGACCTGGGCTAAGAGCCAAGGGCATGCACTCGTGTCTCCAGTGTGCTGGGCACTGTGGCCAGGTGCACCAGATATCCTCCACGCCAAGGGTCCCTACAGCACAGACCCACCCCAGCCGTAGAGGGAGGCCAGCCTCCTCCACCGTCTGCGGATGGAGAAACCGGGGTACTGGCACGAAGTGATCTGTCCAGGGGTGGGTGCGCTGAGATCAAAGCTCTGACTCCCACCCTGGCTCTACCCCGCCCATGCACCCCTGCCAGGAGCGCCTTGCAGGGGATCTGGCCGCCGCCTGGGAGTCCGGAGGGTGGCAGCCCCGACGTCCTCTCGCTGACACCCGCGCTGGGGCTCCTCTGGGAAGCCCAGTTTTATTCCTTGGAGCTGTGGACACGAAGACCGGCAGGTGTCGGCGTGCGTCTCGCCGATGGCCTGGCGTCTGCGGAGTCCTCGTTAAGACGCAGGCACCGATCAGAGCGGGGGACAGGGAGGATGGCATATGACGCTATGGGGTCCCAGACCACACTGCGGGGAGTGGGCAAGGGGGAGTTCAGCAGGGGTCGCAAGTGATGAGGAACGCGTGGGTGGCGACTTTTCTCGTGCTCAGCGACGCCCTAGCGCGATGGTGACGCCTCTCCTCGTCCCCAGTGGTCATCCAGGGCTCACAGCCACTGCTCAGAGGCAGGACGGGTGTGGCCAGGCCGGCAGGCATAGAGCCATGGGTGAGGCAGGGTCCGGGGGGGGGGGCGCAGGACAGGATGGGATGGGCGCAGCACCTGCAGCTCCTTCTGCATTTAGAGACCTGCGCGCTGAGGGCAGAGAGTGGAGGCAGTAATTATTTTATTAAGGACGAGGAAATGATGAGTAATTTAATTTGGGGAAAGAACCGGGCCGCTGCTCGGATCGCCGCTTCCTTGCAGCTGGACAGCACCTTTGCCCTGATTCCTGTGGCGTTTCTCCAAGGACATTCAGGCAAACTCTCCCTCGGCCTTCAGCCCCGGGTGGCAGACCCTGGCAGGAGAGGGGTGGGGAAGGGGGCCACAGCAAAGAGTGCTTGATTAGCAGCCGGCTGGCGGGGTCGCAACCTCAGACTGTGAGGTGCCCTTGTGGAGCTCCTGGGCAGCCAGGAGCCCTGGCCATACAGGGACCACGGTGCTCAGCGAGCGCTTCCCCACACCCACACTCACACCCACAGCTGTTCCTGCACACATGCGTGTGCCCTGGCACAAAACTCACGCTGCAGGCTGGCGGAGTCAAGCCAGAAAGTACTCTGGCCATGGTGTGTTGTTGGGAGTAGATCGGACCCTCCAAGCCAGGGGCCAGCACCCCAAGCACCAGGGACCCTGGGGCCAGGCTGCTGAGCATCTGTGGGTCTCCATGGAGCAGTACTCAGCTCCCTCGGATGGGCCAGGCCAGATTATGCCCCAGGCGGGGGCCACAGAGTGTGGGGACCAGGCCTCCTCCCCACCCCTGTGAGCACCCTGCAGGGGGTGGGCAGATGGGTCCCAGGAGACAAACACCCTGAGGAGCCCCAGACTGCCAACCCCACCTGCCAAGGCTCTGACTCAACAGAAACCTGTGGTGCCCTGGGCTCCTGAGAGGCAGGGGCAGGGACAGTGACCAAAGCTCCCAGCCAGCCTGCAGGCCCAAGGGGGCATGGCCAGGGCTCCCAGAGGGCTGTGTGGGAGGTTGGGGATGAACAAAATTTCAACTAGTGGAATTTTCCCCTGGGAAGGGCTGGTGGGGCTGTGTCCTGGTAGAAGCCAAGAGTCCATGCAAGGCATCAACTACATGGTGCCTGGTGACTCAGCACACGCGGAACAGCAGGCAGGCTGTGAGCCCACTTCCATGGTCTCCACTGAACTGTGGCCCCGGCCGGCTGCACATGCGGGGATCCAGGCTGCCATCACTCTGTGACAGTCCACGCGCCACGGGGGACTTCCATGGAAGACCCTGATGTCCTAGTGTTATTTGCAAACTGTGCATGCTCATTTCATGGCAGTAAGACACCACCTAAGCCTGGGTGTGTGCGGGCTTCCTGGAGGTGGAGGCAGGAGGGCGAGGAGGGGCCCCATCAGACCGGCAGGGTCAGCATCCAGCTGGGAGCTAGAAAGCTCCTCCTCTGTGCCTCCGGCCCTTGGGAGCCTGCAGCATTCCTGGTGGTGCCCAGAGTGGATGCCCTGGCCGTGCCCAGCCGCCAGCATTTCTGGTGGGCCAGCAGGGGCTGGGGGCTGAGGGCTGAGCTCTCCCACCAGGCGAGGTCAGAGAAGTGCAGCTCCCCAAGGAAGCAGGGCTCAGGGCAGGGCTCAGGCACAGGGTAGGGAGGAGAGAGAGGCCCAGGGAGGGGAATGGAGAGGCGGAGCCTCTGAGGCCCCACCCACACACAGCAAAAGGACAGGGCCTTATCTCTGACAGCCCCATGTGGGGTGCCCAGGGGTGTGGCCAGGTGGTCTACAGAGTCCTGGCCCCTCAGGGCCAGACCCACCACGGTCCAGAGAAAGGAACTGGGCTAAAGCCCATTCTACAGGTGAGTCAGCTGGGCTCCAGGTCTCATGTCTGAGGCCTCACCTCTTCCTGCCCACCCCTCACTGTCCCCTGGCCTCTGCGCAGGGGAGTGACACCAGGGGGCAGCATCCTGCTGCTCTGGATGCCTAGGCAGCCCCTGTCCCCTGCCAGACCTGAGCTCAGGCCAGCCAGCACCTGAGCCTCTGCACAAATACCCCTGGCCCATCACAGCCTCACTAGGCCAGGCCTCTGTCTGGGGCCTGTCCCACCTATGCCCTGAGAAAGGACACCCAGGTCGCAGCTGATGAGTGAGTTGGTGGCAGTGAAGCCCCATGTTACGTGGGCCTCACGCTGGCAGAGTCCCCTCTGAGTTTTAGGTAGCTGGAGCTCTGTCCCAAATGCAGCACCCAGGAGCACCGTGGGCAGTGAGGGCTGGGTGGTGCTGGGGAGGGGGAAGGGAGGAAAGGGGCAGCTCCATTCAGCTGCCCCAGGCCCAGGGCTCTGCAGGAACCTGCCTGGCCCCACCCCACGCCACTGCAGACAGCCCTCCCCTGCAACAGCCCTGCTGCTCGCAGTCCCCCCACCCCCACCCCCAGTGCCTGTAGAAGACAGCGCTGCTCTGCACGCAGGCAGCCAGGCCTTGGGGACCCCGGCTTCCCCTCCTCTCACTCCCTGGAGCCGGCACCCCTCTCCAGAGCTCTCAGAAGCACAGCCCCTCCAGGGTTCCCTGGGGACCCTGGGGACCAAGGCTTCAACATTTGCCCCCATGTTCCAGCGCTGAGTACCTAAGACCATGTTCATGTCCCGAAGAGTGTGGAACCGTCACGCCACGATGGTTCTCAGAGCTGGGGGCTTCGGGAGCTGATGCAGCTGGGTGGGGTCATGAGAGTGGAGCCAGGGACAAGGACATGGACATGGACATGCATCTCCCTGCCTCTTGCCACTGCCAGCCACGGTGCATCCCTGGACAATGGTCAAAGCTGAGCTGTGTTCTCTGGAGGAACACAGGGACCAACACTGAGCAATGCAGGCAGCTGCCGACCCCGGCTTCCCCTCCTCTCGCTCCCTGGAACCAGTGCCCCTCTCTGGAGCTCTCAGAAGCACAGCCCAGCCAGGGCATGCTGGGGACCCCGGGGACCACCAAGGCTTCAACATCCACCCCCACGCTCAGGCTCTGAGTCCCCAAGACCATGTTTGTGGCCAGAAGAGGGTGGAACCATCACGCCACGATGGTTCTCAGAGCTGGGGGCTTCCGGCGCTGATGCAGCTGGGTGGGGTCATGAGGGCAGAGCCAAGGACACAGACACAAACATGGACGTGCGTCTCCCTGCCTCTTGCTGCTGCCGGCCATAGTGCATCCCCAGGCCATGGTCAAAGCTGAGCTGTGTTCTCTGGAGGAGGGGGCCACCTCAGGGACTCTGTCTCAGGGACCAACACTGAGCAACGCAGGCAGCAACCGACCATGGCCAGTGCCAGCTTGGCTCTGGGGAAGCCTGAAGCCTCTGGGGGCTGGCAGTTTGGGGGTCCCAGGGGCGCAGCTTGGCCAGCCTCTCTCCAGAGGCCCAGCACGCAGCCGACCATGTCCATCCCTGCCCTGCCCCTCCCCCTGTGGCCACAGGACAGAGCAAGTCAGGCAGAAGCACCTGCCCTGCTGCCACTTCCAGTGGCCCACAACTGCCAACTCATGTTATGCACTGGAAGTCACCGCTCCCCAGGCAACAGCCACTCAGGACTTGGGCACTGCTGGCCCTGGCCTCTGCCTCAGGCCTGCTCATGTCCTTTCAAGACAAAGGCCCCCAGTACGGAGGCTTGGACTCACACCACACACAGCCTGCACTTGGGAAACAAAGTCCTGGGACCGCCTGCAGACCTACTGTGTGTGACGCAGCCCGTCAGTCATTCAACACACACTTGCTGTGTGCCTGCCACAGGCTGGCCCTGGAGAGGTCTGAGACACCCAGGAGCAGGGTGGTTGGAGAGGCCTCTGCCTGTGTGCTGGGGGCCTGTGTCCCCAGGAGCGTGAGACCAGGCCCCCAGGTGTGTCTTCCTCCCCAGCCCTCCCCACTCCCCTCTCCACAGCCTGGGGGCAGACAGTTGCCCAGGCCAACAGCTCACAAATAGGAGGTTGGAACAGGACGAGGTCACAGGAGCCCAATGCCTAAGTGCAGGGCGGGTCCCCGGAGACAAGGGTGCCTGGCACAGCCAGGACCTGCGTCTACTGCTCCTGGGGCAAACAGCCAATTGCCTGCTCCATCCAGAGCGGCTGGTCACAGAGGCCACAGGGGGGTGCATGGGGGTCTCCCCGGCACCTCTTGCCCTCCCCCACAATGCCATGAAGCCTCTCACCAGTCCCTCTGGCTCCAAGAGGAAGTGCTCCCTCCTCTAGGAAAACAGGTGTGTGTGCACCCACACAAACACACATGCTCACACACAATCACGCAATCACACAAACACACAAACACACAGGGCCCTGGGCAGGAAATGGAGAATGGGAGATGCGCACACAAAGCAATTCGGTGGCGTACCTGAAGGTGAGAGGCAGCTCCCTGGCCCCGTGATTTCCCCAGGCGCCCAGGAAGCACCTCAGCACCTCATTTGCATAAACCCATTCATTCATTCACTCACTCACTCCACAGCATCAGCGAGCACCCGCTGGGGCAGGCACAGGCTGACCGGGCCCAGGGTCGTGAAAGCTGAGTGAGGCCACACGTGCGGCTGTGGGGTGTGCCCCCCTGCACCCTCCCTCCCCCGTTTCTGACCATCCTCACAGGAAGAGGTGACGAGGATCCGGATGCCCACAGAGGGACAACCACTCCAGCCACAGGGAGAGAGGCCTCGGGAAACCAGCGCCGCCCACACATCCACTCTGGGCTTGCAGCCTCAGGCACTGGGAGCTGGTGAGTGTCGGTTGTTCAAGGCCCAGTGTGCAGGTGCTGTTGTGACAGCTGGGCTGACCGACCAACGCCAAATGCCCATGCGTGCCAAGTGCCATGCAGCCTCCTTGACGTGCGTTAACTCGTCCCAGCCCCGGCAAGCCTATGAGACTGCTGCTGTTGTTAACCTATCTTATAGACACAGAAACTGAGACAGAGAAGTCAGGTGAACAGCTGGGCACTGGGGATGGAGGGGTGACCGTGCTGGGGCCCAGGTATGCAAACACATGCCAAGTGGGAGTCAGACGGGCAAGATCAGGAAGCTGCGTGGGCGTGGGCGTCCCTGACTCTGGCTACCAACTTCAGCAGGCAGAGAGGAGGGGCACTCGGGGAACCTTCCAGAAGGCAGGCAGAGAGGAGCTGGGCTCAGCGGCTCTGGGCCTGTGGCACAGTGAGGAGGGGATCCTGGGAAGCAGGCAGAGCTGTGCACAGCTGTAGAGCCGGGATGCACAGGGACCCAAGGAGTGGAATCTCAGGCTCCAACGGGCGGGAGGGTTCTGTGTATTAGTGGGAAATGTGCAGCCGTCTGAGAGGCCCCCCACCCCAAGGGGCAGAGGTGAGCCTCCTGAGAGCCCCCCCCACCCAAAGAGGAGGGGCTGCAGCCTCCTGAGAGCCATCACCCTGAGAGGAGGGGTGAGCCTCCTGAGAGACCCCTACCCTGAGAGGAGGGGTGAGCCTCCTGAGAGCCCCCACCCTGAGAGGCAGAGGTGAGCCTCCTGAGAGCCCCCCCACCCCAAGAGGAGGTGCAGCCTCCTGAGAGGCCCCCACCCCAAGAGGAGGGGCTGCAGCCTCCTGAGAGCCCCCACCCTGAGATGAGGGGTGCAGCCTCCTGAGAGCCCCCACCCTGAGAGGCAGAGGTGCAGCCTCCTGAGAGTCCCCGACCCAAGAGGAGGAGGTGTAGCCACTGCAGGGGGAGGGGGCAGGCAAGGCCTCAACTGATTACACAAACAGGGCAGGTACAAGAGCCAGCGCTGAGCTGGAACCCCGGAGCTCATGAGGCCAGGGGGCTGCTAGGGTCCCAGGCTCCCCTGCCCCAGCACATGGTCTGGACTTCCATAAATGCCCCCACTCTTGGAAGAGCACAGCAAGGACCTGGAGCCAGGCCCAGGGGCTGTCAGAGCCCAGGGCGGAGGTGGGGAGGGGCTCACCAGCACCCCTGGAGCCTGCACCCCTGAGAGTCACTCATCACTCATCAGCTGTTGCTGAACATCCAAGAAGGCAGGGGTAGGGAGAGGGAGGGAGGAGGGCCTGCTTGTGCACACTCAGGAGTAGTGGGGTCAGCCATAGCCTTGGTGAAAGGGCTGGACACTAGCCAACCCTAGCGCTAACCTAGCACCAGCCCACCCCAAAGGATCTACCTCAGAGGCAGCCTCACAACCATTCCCTCCACACTAGCATCAGCTGCCAGCCCTCCTTCTCTGACTCCTGAACACCTCTCCCCAGCCCCTCCTCCATGAGGACTCGCTGCTGGGCCCCACGCTGCCCCACATCCAGGTCCCCAGCCAACCCCAGCCGTCAGTGTACCTCCCACCCTCTCCAGTGGCAGCCCGGGCCTGGAGCTCCAGGGGGCACACCCTGCAAACCTGGCTCTGAGCCCAGGAGCCTCCAGCCCCAGCAGCCTCCAGCCCTGGGAGCCCCCAGCCATGCTGCCCACGTTCCTGAGGCTCCTCCCTGCCATTTTCTCCAAGGTGTCTCCAACCTCTGAACTTCAAATACCATGGGAGGTTGTGACTCCCACACTTCTGCCAGGGACCAGGCCCCCCTGCTGAGCCCAGACGTCTGCCTGTCCCCTGGGTAAGTCCCAGGTTGTCCACAGCCTCTCGCCTGCACCCGAGGGTCTTGAGGGTCTGGTTCTCCTCCCGAGCTCAGAGGAGACAGTGCTGACAGGAGCCTGGGTTCCCCCATGGCCTGCTTCCTGCAGCACCCAGGGCCCTGGTCCCTGTCCCCTCTGAGCCACACCCTGGATCGGGCCCATCCCGCTCCACCACGTGTCACAGAGCAGCCCTACAGGTCCTCCTGCCTGGGTCCTCACCTCCAGGCTTCCCACCTGCTCAGACTGCAGCCCCGGGGTGCTCCACTCACACGCACCACCGGCTTGGACTCTGGTCAGATGCGGTACCCAACAGCCACTCCTCCCTCGCCCTCACCCGGATCCCTGCGGCCACCTCCTACCCTGTGGCTTCTGACCTCAGCTCCATCCAGCCCCGCTCCTCTCTGCTCAAGCCTGCTGCACACCCCCCCACCATGCCTGCCTGCTGCAGGACCTTGGCACAGGCCTGCCTTGCTCTGCTATGTGCACACCCAGATACCCACCTGTCTTTCCTAGCGTCTTTACTCCAATACTGCTGAGTCACTGAGGCCTGCCCGCACCCTGCCACCACACTGCCGTCTCACTCATCCCTTTCCTCCACACTACTCTAACACTCAGTGTGTGTGCTGTTTGATTTCTGCCCCTCCCCTGGGAGGTGAGCTCTGGAGGTCCCAGGGCTGTCTCATTAACTCCGAGCTCCAGTCCATCACAGGGGCTCCAGGGACAAGTGCTGAACCCAGGCAGGAAAAGGAAGTGAAACAAGCAAGGTGCAGCCCCTGACACTTGGAATCAGCTCCGCTCCACTCCTCCACCCGCACAGGACAACAGGCCCACAGTCCACTTCACAGTTGCTCCCTACCCCGGGGGCTGGGACAGCTGATTCTACCTGTCACCTGACGACTCCATGCTGCAGCCATGCCCAGCACCACAGGGACCTGTGCCGGTCAGGAAGTTTCCATCCAACGAGTGCCAAGATGGTGACGGGAACCAACCCTGGGACCTGCAAACCCCATCATCCTCAATGCCCTCCACTCCCCTGCTCACTGGGGGGCTGGGACAAGTGCCGTTGGAATCAAAGGCATCCATGTCTTCCCAGGACCGCTGGGTCCTGAATCAGCCCACGTGCTGGCCTCCGCTCTCATCCCTGGTGGTTCAGCCATGCAGAGCTGGGAACCCTGGGCTGACTCCCTGCACACTGGGAGCACTGAGCAACAGCACCTCCCTCTTTCGTGGCCCCTGCCTCTCAGGTCTGCATGGCCCTGGGAAGTGCCACGTCCACAGAGAGCTGAATTTCACGGGTGCTCTGCACCCCCGGGGTGCTGGCCCGAGCCCAGGAGCTTCACCACAGGATTCCCCCAGCCCAGGCTCTCCAGGGATCTGCACCACAGTGAGCACCAGGCCAAGGTCACAGCTCCCAGAATGTATCTGCTGTGGGTCAAATTATGCCCCCTGCCCGTACATACTTGCAAATGCCAAACATTGGGGTGAGCTCATCTGGAGATAAAGTCTTCATGGCAGGAATCGGTTGCAATGAGGTCACCCTCAATTAGAGTGGGCCCTGAATCCAGTGCCTGGCGTCCTTGCAAGGAGGAGCAGACAGAGAAAATGCGGCCCCAGAAAGACAGAGGCTGAGCCAGGTGGAACCCAGCCTTGAGCTACGTCTCACTGGGGATGGCGGCCACACAGGTACAGGAGCCCCGGCCAGTGTGAGCAGAGAGAACACAGCCCTGCTGGTGCTCGGCCTGGGACCCCTGCCTCCAAAAAGCATGGGAATGAGCTCGCACTGCTTAAAGGGCCCCAACTGGCAGCTGAGCCTCCCACATCCTCCACTCGTGTTGGCTGGACTGGGCCCTGGGCACCTGTAGGGGCTCAGCTGCTGGGGGCCCCAGCCCCTGAGCTTAGCTATGATGAAGCCTGGGGTGGCCAGGCAGACACCAAGGCCTCAGGGCTCCTGTTTGAGATGGCAGCACCGGGGGGAGCGGTCTGGCAGTTGGGCGCAGGAGGTGCTGAGGGCAGTCAGGAGGAGCCTGGGTGCTTGGCCTCAGCTGAGAGTGGCCAGGCCTCCCACCACCTCTGTTCCCTCTCTGGCCATGCCATTCCTCCAGGAGCAGAGAGACCTCTGCAAGAGGGGAGGGGGTAGAGGCACAGGTGGTCTGGGGGCGACATCTCACCAAGCTTCAGAGATACCACATTCCCTTCATGGGAGCCGGAAGCCCACAGCCTCTGTGTGCCTGCCCAGCGCCACCAGCTCAGCCAGGCACGCACACCTGCTGGTTCAGGGAGGGCCTGGGGTCCCAGGAGGAAGCCCTGGACTGGGGCCTCACTACACCCCCACCTGTGCATCCTTAGACATGCCGCGGGCAGTGCTGGACAAACCCCAGCTCCCCCGTCCAGAAGCGGCAAATGCCTCCCTGAGCAGGCCAGGGCTCCAGGGTTCAGCCTCATGCTGCAAGGAAGGCAACATGCAGCCACCTCCATGCCCGTGCCCCCCGGGGTGCCAAGGAGCCAAAGGAGCACCTGCCTCCCGCCCTCACCTCCCCTGTCTCATTTTTCAGAACTCACTTCCCACTTGGCCTGAGAGCAGCCACGTCAAGCTGGCTCTGGCGTGGGTGAGTGTCCCTGGCCCAACACCTGCTCCTCCTGGGAAATGAGCCCCTGAGCGAATCCCACCTCAGCCCCCAGCTGCGCAGGAGGTGATGGGGGGGGTCTGTGAGAAGGCAGGAGCGTCATCCTAGGAGTGAGGAGGGGGAGCAGGGAGTACAGCGAGCAGGATGGACAAGGGGAGCGGGTGTGAAAGGACCCTTCTGGACCCTTCCGGAACATGCCTGGCAAGCCCCTGGGATGAGGCCGTCATTTCAGGGTCGGTGGGCAAGCGGCAGCCTCCCCTCCCACACACCTGGTGGCTTGGCAGAGAGAGCTCCCTGGCCCCCCCCCTTGCCCAGCAGCCCAGGCCAAGGCACCCTCCTTCCCTGCTCCCCACTAGCAGAGTGGCCCCACCACCCTCCCATAACTCCACTGTGGCCAGCCTCAGCTTACCCAGGGAAAAGACTGTCAATTGCTTCCACGGAACATTTCTCAACAACTGGAATTTATGTAAAACAAAACTATGGCAAGTGCTGGCCTTTGTCAGACCCGGAATGGTGGGTGATTGTCAGTTACATCATTCTGTGAAGGGCTGAAGGCAGAGCCATGTGGAGCACCTGGTACCAGCGGACCTGCTGGGGTGACAGCGCCCACAGCAGTCACCTGAGATGGCCCACTCCCACCTGAGTGCACCCTCTTCCTGTCACTACCCACCCCCAGGAACACTGGGAGCAGCAGGGTTCGAGCAACTCCGCTAGAAGCTGCCCAGGTGGATAAACACCTTGTCTGTGGCCACATCCCTGCCCTAGATCCAGCTGGCCAGGTGTGCACAAGGTATGGGAACAGCGAAGGTGCAAGGGCAGGGACAGTCACCCACGGTGGGGAAAGGGAACCGTGTAGACTCCCGCAGAACCCTGCCCCGGGATGCCAGCACTTTGCTCCCTGCAAATTTCACCCAACAGGAGAGAGAGAGATACAGAACCACAGCTGGTGGCCTTGCCATTCCACAGTGCTGGGGACAGCATTTCGCAGATAGTTTTAGGGTTCAGCAAGCGAGGAAAGGCATTAAGGGCACTTGGAGCCTACTGCCCATTTCCCGGACAGAGGCTTTGCAGAAACCGAGATGGAGAAAGCCGGCTGCCATGTCAGCATCATCGGGCCATGCTCCCATCCATGTGCAGAGATGTGGCTGTGGATGTGCACATGCCGTCAGGTCTGAGAGGGTCTGAGCAGCCGCCAAAGGCTCCAGTGATGGGAGCTTGTGCTGTGTGGGATGACGGGTCCTTTAAGAGGCGGGGCCTGTGGCTGGTGGTTACTGGCCCTGCCCCATGCCCCAGCTTCCTGTCCTGCTCTATCTCAGCTCCCCAGGGTGACAGCAGCCCCCTGGTTTGACACAGCTGCAGGGCCCTGGCCAGGGCCTGAACTTAAAGCCCTCTTGCTAAGCACCTGGCCTCAGGTGTGTTGTTAAGGCAAGGCAAGCCCGTGCAAGACCAATATTAAATCAAGAAGATATAGAAAATCTAGCCAGACCCATAAACAACCAAGAAGACTGAAGCAGTGGGGCTGGCACTGTGGCTCAGCGGGTTAAAAGCCCCGGCCTGAAGCGCTGGCATCCCATATGGGTGCCGGTTCTAGTCCTGGCTGCTTCTCTTCCAATCCAGCTCTCTGCTATGGCCTGGGAAAGCCGTAGAAGATGGCCTAAGTCCTTGAGCCCCTGCACCCACATGGAGACCCAGAAGAAGTTCCTGCTCCTGGCTTCGGATCAGCACAGCTCTGGCCATTGTGGCCTTCTGGGGAGTGAACCAATGGATTGAAGACATCTCTCTTTGTCTCTACCTCTCTGTAATTCTGTCTTTCCAAAGTAATAAAAATAATTAAATAAAATAATTTTAAATATAATGCATATTTTCTATGATTTTTTTGAAGCCCCTCACATACTCATATTCCCTAGCTCTGTCCACAGAGAAGATCCAGAGACAATGACATTAAGTTACAATAAGCACATCTAATACTCAGATCTTGGTTTCTAAAAATATTTTATAATAAAAAGAACTAGGAATTTCTGGAAAAATAACTGACTCTAGGAGTATAGAACAACATAAAATGAGTTGAGAGCATCTTTAGTGCCAATATCTAAAGAGATAAAAGGGAAAAAATCATGTATATATCAAAAGAATATTGGAGTCAACCTAAAACAGTTCCCAATGGCCAAAGCTGGAAAACTTAGAACAAAATATATCAGGGGATTATAACCCAAATCATAAAATAAGTTCATGAATCCATACAAATGCCAATAAATTATTTGATTAAGAAATGGGGAGAGGTAGCTGTTTGTTGAAACACTGCTTGGAATGCCTCCCTCCCATATTGGAGTGCCTGGGTACAAGTCCCACCTCCACATTTAATTTCAGCTTCTTTCTAATACACATCCTTGAATGCAGTAGGTGATAGTTCACGTACTCTTATCCCTGTTACCCACCTGGGAGACTTAGAGTTCTGGTCTCCTGGCTTTGGCCTGGCTCAGCCCTGTCTGTTCTGGGCATTTGGGGAATGAACCAGTGGACAGAGGATTTTTCTTTGGGATTTTCCTTTTTTAACTTTTATTTAATAAATATAAATTTCCAAAGTACAACTTTTGGATTATAGCATTTTTTCCCCCATAACCATCCTCTCACCCACAAACCATCCCATCTCCTATTCCCTCTCCCATCCCACTCTTCATCAAGATTCATTTTCAATTTTTTATATATATAAAAAAATCAACATAGGATATAGCAAGTAAAGATTTCAACATGCTGCACCCACACAGACACACAAAGTATAGAGTACTGTTTGAGTAGTAGTTTTACCATTAATTCGCATAGTACAACACATTAAGGACAGAGATCCTACATGGGGAGCAAGTGCACAGTGACTCCCGTTGTTGATTTCACAATTGACACTCTTATTTAGGATGTCAGTAATCACTGAGGCTCTTGTCATGAGCTGCCAAGGCTATGGAAGCCTTTTGAGTTCACCAACTCCGATCTTATTTAGACAAGGTCATAGTCAAAGTGGAAGTTCTCTCCTCCCTTCAGAGAAAGGTACCTCCTTCTTTGATGGCCCATTCTTTCTGCTGGGATCTCACTCACAGAGATCTTTCATTTAGGTCTTTTTTTTTGCCACAGTGTCTTGCCTTTCCATGTCTGAGAAACTTTCACGGGATTTTTATCCTGATCCAAATGCCAGAGTGCTATTTAGGGCATTTGCCATCCTATGAGTCTGCTGTGAATCCCGTTTCCCATGTTAGATTGTTCTCTCCTTTTTAATTCTATCAATTATTATTAGCAGACACTGGTCTTATTTATGTGTTCCCTTTGACACTTAACCCTATCTTTATGATCAATTGTGAACTGAAACTGATCACTTTAACTAGTAAGATGGCATTGGTACATGACAACTTAATGGGATTTAGAGTCCCATGGCACGTTTCTAGCTCTACTATTACAGGTAAGTCTGAGTGAGCATGTACCGAACTGTACATCTCCCCCCTTTTTCTGCCTCCCTTTTTCTGTCTCTCAGTATCTATGCCCTTCAAGCAAAATGAAATAAATAACATTTTTTAAAAATTAAAGAAAGAAGAATAAAATAAGAATTTTCCTTACAAAGAACTCCAAGACATAGTGGTTAAATCCTCATCTCTCATTTTCCTGCCTTGACTATAGACACATACATGTTAAATGTGGGATGAATTGAATGACTCATTTCCAAAAAAATAGACTGAAAAGATAAAAATAGTGACCTTACATGGGGGAAATCTTGTAAATATCACTTTATTCAAGTCATTAAAATTAACATCACCAGTGATTAACTCATATTAATAGCACTCCCTCTGTTATGATAAAATGAGGGAACTCCAGCTCTGTATTCCTTGTCCTCAGAAACATAATCCCACTATAATCATGTGAAAGGCATCAGACAATGCAACCAAGGTATGTTCTATAAAATATTCAGCAGGACTCTGAAACTATCAAGAGAGTGAAAACACGTTAAAAGGTTAAGAAACTGTCATAGATGAATGGAGACTAAGGACACTTGACGACTAAATGCGATATGGTGTCATGGATTGGATCCCAGAACAGAAAAAAAAAACAGTAGAAAAACTAGTGAAATTCAAAAAGGTATGGAGTTTAATTAGTAACAATATACCCATGGCAATCTCTTAGGTTTAACAAATAACAGTAAGGGAATGTGGGTAAAATATTTATGCAAGCTTTGTATTCTCTTCACAATTTTTCTGTAAATCTAAAATTATTCCAAAATAAAACGTCTACTTTCTTAAAGGTTGATTGGCAAATTTTAAAATGGTCTCCATGGTCTCCCAGGTCTCCATGTTGGTACAAGGACTCAAATACTTGGGCCATCTTCTGCTGCTTTCCCAGTTGTATTAGCAGGGAGCTGAATCGGAAGTAGAGCAACTGGGTCTCAAACTGGTGCCTGTATGGGATACTGTTATCGCAGGCAGCAGCTTAATCCACTATGCCACAGTGCCCATGCCAAAAAAACTTAAGTTTTAATTCAATTTTTCATGAACTTTTTGAAGTAGCCTCAAGCAAACACCAAGTATATAAAAGCAATGCTCAACATCATTGATCATTAGGGAAGTACAATTAAGACCATGATGAGACATCACCTCATACCAGTTGGAGTGACTATTATCAAAAAAAGAAACAGAACATATTGGTTAGGATGTGAAGAAAGACAAACCCTTACACACTGTTGACAGGCATGTTAATTAATATGAATTGTATGGCTACTAGTATAACATAGTATAAACTTTTCAAATATACATGATCCAGTAACTTCCTTTCTGTGTCTTTATACAAAGTAAAAGAAATTACAATGTTGAAGAGGTATCTGTACTCCCATGTTCATTGTAGCAAGACAGCCAAGGCAAGAAACAACTGAAGCATACATCAACAGATGAACAGATTAAAAATAGTATACATGGCTGGTGCCATGGCTCACTTGGTTAATCCTCCACCTGCGGTGCTGGCATCTCATATGAGTGCTGGGTTCTAGTCCCGGTTGCTCATTCTTCCAGTCCAGCTCTCTGCTATGGCCCGGGAGGGCAGTGGAGGATGGCCCAGGTGCTTGGGCCCCTGCACTCACATGGGAGACCAGGGAGAAGCACCTGGCTTCTGGCTTCAGATCAGCGCTGGCCATAGCGGCCATTTGGGGAATGACCAATGAAAGGAAGACCTTTCTCTATGTCTCTCTCTCTCAGTGTCTATAACTCTACCTGTTAAATAAAAGAAATAGCATACATACCCACTAAAATCTATTCCACCTTTAAAAAAAGAATGAAATCCTACCACTGCCTACAGTGCTGGCATCCCATATGGGCACCAGTTCAAGACCTGAATGCTCCACTTCTGATGCAGCTCTCTGTTGTGGCCTGGGAAAACAGTAGAAAATGCCTCAAGTCTTTGGGCCCCTGCACCCATTTGGGAGACCTGGAAGAAGCTCCTGGCTCCTGGCTTCAGATTGGTTCAGCTGTAGCTGTTGCAGCCATCTGGGGAATGAACCAGCGGATGGAAGACCTCTATCTGCCTCTGCCTCTCTCTAACTCTGTCTCTCAAATAAATAAATAAACCTTTAAAAAAAGGAGGAAATAACCTCAACATTTTTCAAACTATTCCAACATACTGAAAAGGATGGAAGAACTAATATCAATTCTTTTTAAACCATACTAAAATGGGTATACATTATATATGGTGTATATATTATATGATATGAAGAACTAGAAGAGAGTGGCTGATAGGCTGCAAATACAATGAAAATATAAGAAAATGAAAGCATTAACTACCATTATTTTATTGTACACATCAGAGTTTCATATATTATATAATATATGAAATGTAAATTATATCATATATGTAATATATATCATATCATACTGTATGCCACAAACATGTACAATTATTGCTTGCTTCCAAAAATTAAGAAAAATTTTAAGTAGACAGAGATAATAATTACCTTGATATGGTCATTGTACACATTGCACACATGCATCAAGTTATCATACTACACCCAAAAATATGTACAATTAAAATAACAATAGAATCTTAAGGAAAGATGATAACAATATATACAAAAAACAAGGGCTAGGAGACAATATTTCATCTTCAAGAATGCTAGAAAATATCTCTAAAGGTACCATTTTATGATATACATGCCCACACAAATCATTCAGCACAGTGGCTCACTGTTTGATAAGATGTTTGATGATATACCTCCATTAAAAGAGATTATTTGGGAATTCCTTCTTTCAGGATTGTTTTCCAATGCTTTAGTTATGAAAGCTTGTAAATTTTGCATTGTTACATACTAATTCCCAGCCCCACCTTCTATGACAACAGTAGCAACAATAGCAAAACTAAAATGAAGAAACTGCTTGATGTGGTAGAGTACAAGAATACTTGTCTAAGTACAAGTTAGCCCCATCTGTGGTCATCTAAGTGATTATGACTGAGGACTCCCTCAGTCCCATTGTGTTTTTGATTTACTGAGGTTCATCTTAGGCCAAAAGAAACTGAACCAAGGGAAAGGCATGGACAACGACTGCATGGTTTTCAAAATCCTTAGCTATGCAATAAAGATGGTCAAAGGAGTTTTTGAAGTACTTTGGACCCCTCAGACAAACTAGTTTTCTCACCATAGTTGTTTCCGCAGAAGACCAGGTGTTCACGTAACTACAGGTTAGCCCTCTACTTCAGCAACCCAGAAAGAAAAAGCACAAAAACTTCCTGTGGAAACAAGATAAGAGAAGTCAGACTACTTGAACAGAATTAAGTTTTCCATCATCTCTACAATCATAATTTTGGAGCAAATGACAGTTTACAAAGCTATTAAGGAAGACATTTTAGCAAAGATTGATGCTGATCAGTTCTTTCAATCTAATTGAGGTTGTAAACCATATGATCTGCACATCATGATTACTCATATATAATTATCAGAATGAGAATCACTGAGGCATGATCATAGAACTGAATTCCATTGGATTGGATAGTTTGGTAATTTACAAAAATACTTATAATTGGATTTTTTGCAAGGTGGCCTGCAAAGTTAAGTGTCAAGATAAATTGTGAATTATAAACTTAAGTGTTTTTGCCCAGTATTTCACTAATCCAGATCACTAATACATTCTAAATTATCCTAAATATATTATAAATGACTTTAAAAAGAATATGTAGCTCAGTAAAAAACAATAAACCTGGTCATTTGCAACAAGATGGAGGAATCTGGAAAACATCATGCTGAGTGAATTAAGCCAGTTCCAAAGAGACAAATATCATTTGTTTTCCCTGATCGGCAACAACTAACTGAGTACCAAAGGGGAAACCTGTTGAAGTGAAATGGACACTATGAGAAACAATGACCTGATCAGCTCTTGTGCTGACTCTAGATGTACAATGTAATACTTTATCCTTTTTAGTATTTGTTGTTGTTGTTGTTGTTCTAATACTAGTGGTTGAACTCTGTAATTAACACACAATTATTCTTAGGTCTTTAAATTTTAACTGAAAAGTGATCCCTGTTAAATATAAGAGTGGGAAAAAGAGAGGGAGGAGATGTACAATTTGGGACATGCTCAATCGGACTTGCCCCAAATACTGGAGTTAGAAATGTGCCAGGGGATTCCAATACAATCCCATCAAGGTGGCATGTACCAATGCCATCTCACTAGTCCAAGTGATCAATTTCAGTTCACAATTGATGACTCTGATAGGTCTAAGAGTCATAGGGATCACACAAACAAGACTAGTGTTTGCTAATACTAACTGATAGAATCAATATGAGAGAGAACCATCCATCATGGGAAGCGGGATACGCAGCAGACTCATAGAATGGCAGATGTCCTAAATAGCACTCTGGCTTCAGAATCAGCCCTTAAGGCATTTGGATTTGGCTGAAGAGCCCATGAGAGTATTTTAGGCATGGAAAGCCAAGACACCATGGAAAAACAAAAAGACCTAAATGAAGGATCTCAGCGAGTGAGATCCCATTGGAAAGAACAGGGCCATCAAAGAAGGAGGTACCTTTCTCCGAAGGGAGGAGAGAACTTCTAATTTGACTATGACCCTATTGGAATAAGATCAAAGTTGGCGAACCCTAAAGGCTTCCATAGCCTTGACAACTCATGACTACAGCCTAGGGAGATTACTGATGCCATAAACAAGAGTGTCAAATTGTTAAGTCAACAACAGGAGTCACTGTGTACTTACTTCTCATGTGGGATCTGTCCTTAATGTGTTGTCCAATGTGAAGTGATGCTATTACTAGTACTAAAACAGTATTTTTACACTTTGTGTTTCTGTGTGGGTGCAAACTGATGAAATCTTTACTTAGTATATACTGAATTGATCTTCTGTATATAAAGATAATTGAAAACGAAAAAAAAACCTGGTGTTAAGTTGGAAATTGCATAGAAAATTAATCAATTTTTTAACTTTTATTTAATGAATATAAATTTCCAAAGTACAGCTTATGGATTACAATGGCTTCCCCCCATTACTTCCCTCCCACCCGCAACCCTCCCCGTTCCTGCTCCTTCTCCCTTTTCATTCACATCAAGATTCATTTTCAATTCTCTTTATATACAGAAGATCAGTTCAGTATAAAGATGTCAACAGTTTGCCCCCACATAGCAACACAGTGAAAAATACTGTTGGTTTACTAGTTATAGCATTGAATAGCAGTGTACAGCACATTAAAGACAGAGATCCTACTGGTGTGGTTTTTTCATTCTTTCTTTTTGTTTTTTTGTTTTTTAATTTTTGTGCTTACCCTTGCCACCTAGTTTCCTGGGAAGGGTGAGCCGGGACTGGGAAGGCAGCGCTCCTGACCTACATGGTCCTCTTGCCTGTAGCTGGAACAGTCTCCTGTTTTAGGGCAACCTGCGCAGTTGAGAGCATCAGAGGCTGCCCAGTCACGCAGTCAGAAGTGATCACAAATCACGTGGAGCAGCATTCTTTCTTCGCGCCATGAATGCTGGAAGCGATCTGCACTTGCTCCGGAGGTCAGTGAGTAGTCAACACTGCATTGAGGAATTTATGGGAAAACAGAGTGACAAAACAAGGAAATCTTTCAGGTTCCACTGCCCCAGCAGAGAGTGGCAGAGTCAGCCATTTTGATGAGTCAGTCAACAGGGTTAGAAATCAGCTGATCACTGGAAAAACAGGGATTTCCCATTGCTCCAGCCCATGGGTCACTTCTGCAGTGACAACTGTGGCAAAAACAAACCCCTTCTTAGAAGCTTTTCCCTAGACCCAATCCACTCTCAAAAATTAAGATTTAATTACCCAGAGGACTCACACCCTGTTGATTTCTATGCTAAATTTAAAGTGTAAACTTTAAAATAATACTCAAAGACAACATCTGGCAAAATAGTTTACTTAATGTATCACAAAAATTAGCATCTGTTAATGAAGCATGACTGTTTCCTGATGGCTAAAGATGGAAAATACACAGAAAGCAAATCAAATGTGTAATTTTTAAGCTGGCATTCTGTATTAAAAGGAAGGAAGGAATATTTTAAGGTAATATCTGTATCTCTCTTTTCTGTTAAATTTGCATGGTATTTCATGCAGGCTATGTATAAATTAGACATTGAGGAAATATTTTAAATCTGAGACATTAAACTCTATAATTTCATAGCATAAAAGATAAATAGTATAATACTTGACTTCAAATACTCAGTAATAGGAGATCCCACAATATTTCGTTCCTTGCTAAAATCATGGAAATAGAAAAGGGGAGAGTGAAACAAAAATTCTATCATCTAAAATAAGTGTTTCATTAGACTATTTTCTGGGCTTGTATTTCCCACTATAAACCAAACATTCAGAACACATTGCGTCTCATGAAGATAGGCCTCAGTCAGATGTGTCGTCGTTAGCATCTGCTCTGTTGAAAACATGTTCCACGAGGTGAAACAGTGGCTCCTACGTACTGCTGAGAATTCTATGGATCTTACATTCCCTTTGGAAGGCGAGGATTCGGACACCCAAGTATCTACCCTCCTGATGGTCTCCAGAGAGCAGTGTGGGAAAGATGGAGACACTGGCCATGCAGCCTGAGTCTTTGTTCACACAGGACTCTGACCTTTCTGGCCTGGTTTGAAATCAAGGCTGTGGCTGTCAGTCGCCCATGTGTTTTCCCCGGTGTTTGTCCAATTGTAAGATTGTCCAATTGCAGGGTTTTTTTTTTTTTTGGGGGGGGGGAGGATTTCCTATAGGCATAAATAATTAGTGTGCTTTGCATGCCCATTCTCACATATTGACTATGTGTTGAGAATCTGCACCTCGGGCTTAGAATTCCAGGGGTCTGAGTGAGTTCAGAGAGCACTTGGGACTGGCCATCATGGTCATGACTGTGGTCCCTCCACACACTGAGAATGTCCTTCTCTGTGTCAGCTTCCCTGGCACAAACCTGAATGAGCTTTTCTCCTCCAATCATAAGTGCAGGTCACACTCCCAGATATGGTCTGTGCAGTATATTTGTCTCTTTCAAAGAGGGTTTTTTATTTGGAATATGATTTGATCTAAGAGGCTTTTTGTGTTCTCCTCTCAAGGGAATTTTTTGTGCATATTTTTCAATGCATCAAGCCAAATATCAGTAATATAAATGCTATATTTTTAAGATGTTATGGGAAATGTCAAAGTGTCTTTAGATCAAAGACTTTCATACTAAAATATCTCATGTTCAAATGTTCAACATTTAAAATTAAAACAACTGGGCCAGCGCTGTGGCGCAGCAGGTTAATGCCCTGGCCTGAAGCTCCAGCATCCCATGTGGGTGCTGGTTCTAGTCCTGGCTGTTCCTCTTCTGATCCTGCTCTCTGCTATGGCCTGGGATAGCAGTGGAGGATGGCCCAAGTCCTTGGGTACCTGCACCCATGTGGGAGACCCAGAAGAGGCTTCCTGCTCCTGGCTTTGGAGGAGCTCCAGCTATTGCAGCTAACTGGGGAGTGAACCAGCAGATGGAAGACCTTTCTCTCTCTATGCCTCTCCTCCTCTCTCTGTGTAACTCTAACTTTCAAGTGAAATAATACATCTTTATAAAAAAATTAAAACAACTGATTAGACTGACAAAAAGTCAGAAATTCAGCTTCATGCTTCTAACTGCCCACCTGTAGTTGTTAAATTCCCTCAATTTTATTTCGCATTAATCTATTCCTTCTTAAAATAAATTCAAGTTTTATGATTATTTTAAATTACAATATGCGCTGGCAAACATGAAATATTTCATCCTATTTCTGTGATTATATTGAGATATTTAAATTGCACTAGGTAGTATTATAAATGTTCAAGTTTATTTGATTAAAAACAAAATATCTTTTCATATTTCTCTACACTTAAGACTGGCTTAGAAAGATATGTTGGATATGATGTATTTCTAATGTAGGCTAACTTTCTTCAGGTTAGGTAAGTATCATGAAATTAAAATAAGTGTTATTTGAAATAAATTCATAGAAACAAGTATTTTTTCATATTATGTTATTTTCAGTTTTTTAATGATTTATTTATTTACTTGAGAGACAGAGTTACAGACACAGAGAGGGAGAGAGAGAGAGATAGAGGTCTTCCATCCAGCCACTGTTTCCCTTCTTAAATAACCACAAGGGCTTAAGGTGGGCTGATCCAAAGCCTGGAACCAGGAGCTTCTTCTGGGTTTCCAACATGGGTGCAGGGTCCCAAGCATGTGGACCATCTTCTGTTGCTTTCCCAGGCCATCAACAGGGAGCTGGATCAGAAGAGGAGCAGCTGGGACTCAAACTGACACCTAGCTGGGATGGTGGCAGGCAGGTAGATGCTTAATCTGCTACGCCACAGCACCAGCCCAGATCATGTCATTTTCTGTTTATTATATTTGCAGCAGAAATATGTAGTATTGTCTCAGTTTGCAGAGACACAGGCACACAATGAGAAAAACTCTCATCTGTCTTAATAACTGAGATATAAATTTGCCATGTATTAGGATAATCTTACTAGGACACATCCAATTGGGAGGTCACACTCAATCCATAGTGTTGAATAAGGAATCAAACTCCATCTTTCTTGTATTGTAAAACAGAACCTTACGTATTTATCTGAGTGGCAAAACCAGAACAGCAACATACAAATTTTAATCCCATCCATCTTAAGGTAGCTGCCCATCTTAAGAACCTACTCTGTTGTCCTTTTTTGTGTAAATTGGAAAACATTGTTCTAGTGCTTAATATGTGTCTGTATTGCAAATAATTGAGGTCAATGTGGTCAGTGGTCATTGTATTTCCTACCTGACCTACCATGTTCTGTTTAAGCAGTGTGTGGTGCTCAGGGAATCCTGACTGACATAAAGAAACTCCAGTGGGAATCCTAGGTGGGATTGTAATTATAATCACAGCCCACAGGGGTTCCCCAGATGGGAGACTTGTGACCAGCTGCAGTATCTGGTGTGGCTGAGCCCCTTGAGCTTCTGCTGGGGCTCCCACATGGAGAGCCAGGTGACCAGGATCACCAGGGCAGAAGCAGAAATGCTGATGAAAGGAAGGCTGGGGTAGGAGAACCCCTCTCTGTCAATCAGTCTTCTCATTGCCCTTCTGTGCTCCTGTGAGATCTGAATCTGGTTGCAGAGTTACCCTCTGCTGGCTCTGCCTGGGCCCCTCCAGGCTCCATGACTCTGTCCTGCAGTGAACAGGAGCAAGCTCACATTCCTCCCATGGGCCTTCCCATGAGGGCAGCACACAGAAGCTGTATAGAAACCTCATGGTGATGCACAGATGGAAAGAAAGCTGTCAGGAGCACACTCTGTTGTTGTCTCTGCCTCATGTTTCCTGCTTTGAAAACATAGTGGCATGAATGCACAAAGGAATAACCCTGTCACAGGTGCAGACACTGGAGGCACAGTGCTGTGTGTCCAGTGCTGCCCTGGCCCTGGCCATCTCGTCTTTCTTTCATTTCTTGAGACAGAATGAAGACTGCCTGGTTGAGACCCCTATTCTCAGGGAAGGTGGGAGAGCAGTGTGTGCTGCCCTTGCCTTCCTCATACCATTGTCACCCTAAAACCTGATCTGATATATTCTGCCCTCACCCATATTTCAAATGAAGCCAGAAATGTGGCCATTTCCCAAATTAGAAGTAATGAGGAATAAAACCGGCCCAGAATTCAGGTTAAGTTAGGAACTATGACTATAGTTATAGTCTAGATGTGTGTGTGTGTGTGTGTGTGTATACTGTAGGAAATGTCAGTGTTTGAGGTAACAAGATGGATGACAATCAAATACAGCAGGGCAGGAGGGTCTGGGAATCCCCTGATGTGTCTTTGTGGAAGGGAAGAGGATTTTCTGAGACCGCAAACTGGAAGGAAGACTGTTAAATCTTAGGGATACTCAGATTTGGGGAACATGGTTAAATTGGACTGATGCATATTGAGAGTGCGTCTCCATTTTAATTGTCGATTGATTCCCTTAAGAGAATTACCTTTCTTTGTTTTGAAACCCATTAGGTATTCCTCCAGGATATTCACAGATACAAATGCATTGAAACTTCCAAAAATAACAGAACAATTTGAATACAACATATCAAAATAAAACTCCCAGTCTGCAGATGGGCAGAAGCATGATATATGTAAAAATAGTCAAATATTCTAACTTGCAAAGTTGAATCTTTCCCATATGATGGATTTGAATTTTATTTCTTTTTTAAAGATTATTTTTTTAAGATTTATTTATATATTTGAAAGACAGAGATATAGAGACAAAGAGGCAGACAAAGAGAGAGGTCTTCCATCTGCTGGTTCACTCCCCAAATGGCTCTAATGGCTGGAGCTGAGCTGATCTGAAGCCAGGAGCCAGGAGCTTCTTCCAGGTCTCCCATGCAGATGCGGGGACCCAAAGATTTGGGCATCTTCTCTCTGCTTTCCCAGGTGATAGTCAAGAGCTGGATTGGAAGTGGAGCAGTGGAAGTTCCAAGTGCCAGCAACTGGAACTGGCACCCATATGGAATGCCAGGTGGTCTCTTTGCCTGCTGCACCATAGTGCCTGCCCCCGATTTTTATTTCCTAAACTAATTTTATTTCCATCATCGCTTTTCCAGACATTCAACTCTAACCTTGTCCCTGGATTCCAAGGTGGCTTCAGTAAAAGAACGTAGTTAAACTACTGCTTCCCGTTAATCCCAGAATACAGAACCCCATGCATGCACTAAATGTGCAGAGATTTTTTCCCCTTCAATCCAGATCTAGAATTCAATGTAAGAAACACAGATTCCATAGCAACAACGTTGCCATCCACATGAATTTATATCTAAGAATTAACAAGTCCAATCTTGTTTTTTTTTTTGACAGGCAGAGTGGACAGTGAGAGAGAGAGACAGAGAGAAAGGTCTTCCATTTACCATTGGTTCACCCTCTAATGGCTGTCACGGCTGGCGCGCTGCAGCCAGCACACTGCGCTGATCCAATGGCGGGAGCAGGTGCTTCTCCTGGTCTCCCATGGGGTGCAGGGCCCAAGGACTTGGGCCATCCTCCACTGCATTCCCGGGCCACAGCAGAGAGCTGGCCTGGAAGGGGGGCAACTGGGACAGAATCCAGTGCCCTGACTGGGACTAGAACCCGGTGTGCTGGTGCCCCAAGGCGGAGGATTAGCCTAGTGAGCCTCGGCGCCAGCCCCATTTGTCAGTCTTACAATAATAAATAAATAAATAAATAAATACCCTTCTGAATAAAGTATTACCATAACACAATGTAAATTAAAGATATAATAAGCCGGCTGGCGCCACGGCTCACTAGGCTAATCCTCTGCCTTGCGGCGCCAGCACACCGGGTTCTAGTCTCGGTCGGGGCGCCGGATTCTGTCCCGGTTGCCCCTCTTCCAGGCCAGCTCTCTGCTGTGGCCAGGGAGTGCAGTGGAGGATGGCCCAAGTGCTTGGGCCCTGCACCCCGTGGGAGACCAGGATAAGCACCTGGCTCCTGCCATCGGATCAGCGCAGTGCGCCGGCCGCAGCGCGCCAGCCGCGGCGGCCATTGGAGGGTGAACCAATGGCAAAAGGAAGACCTTTCTCTCTCTGTCTCTCTCTCACTGTCCACTCTGCCTGTCAAAAAAATAAAAAAAATTAAAAAAAGATATAATAAGCCAACACAACAGGACTTCAAGTGGAAATTGGTCACAGATCAATTTATTCTTACCCACAATTCCTACCTACCACAGTCCAGTGTGTGTGTTTGTGTGTGTGTGTGTGTATAGCCAAGTTTGTTTTACTGCCTGACAGTGCAAAGTCTCCCCTAGGAGATTTATGACATTCCACAGGCTGTTTTGTGGACTTATTTGCTGTGAATTATTTCTGGCTGTTGGAAAGCATGCAGTTAACTTTTGGGTCTTATTCCAGTTGGCAGCCTATGATTTTACCAGAGATTGTTCCTGTGGGAATAAATCTTATTTTTTACCCTGTCAGAAGCAGAGCATGCAAACATGGAAGCAGTGGTAGGTTAGAAAATGGATAAGGTGGTGAGAGGGAAGAACAAAAGGGAAATAGGCTTATTTTAATAAGATACCCAGGGGGCTGGCTCTGTGGCTTAGTGAGCTAAGCCTATGCCTGCAGTGCCAGCATCTTATGTGGGCACCAATTTGAGTCTCAGCTGCTCCTCTTCCAATCCAGCTCTCTGCTATGGCCTGGAACAGCAGTAGAAGATGGCCCAAGTGCTTGGGCCCCTGCACCCACATAGGAGACCTGGAAGAAGCTCCTGGCTCCTGGCTTCAGATAGGTTCAGCTCTAGCTATTGTAGCCATTTGAGGAGTGAACCAACAGATGGAAGACCTCTCTCTTTGTCTCTTGCTCTCTCTGTCTATAACTCTGCCTCTCAAGTAAAATAAATAAATATTTAAAAAATAAGATAACCAGGACAAAAATAGTCTTTTATAACCCCCTAAAAAGGATGGAGCTATATCCAGGAAAAACTTGACTGACTTTATTCCTCTGTATAAACACTTAACTGCCTTCTCTGTATTGATAACTTTATTGTTATTGATTTCTGTTCTCATTTCTTATTTCATCCTTTTTTAACACCATTTTGTATTCTTTATTTAGGAAGACATAAGTGGGAAACTCTCAAAGTCCTAGAAAAATGCTTTACTTGTCTACTGGTCATATCCATAAAGAGAACGTGTGTCTGTAAATATGTACAACACACACCACTCTTGTGACTTTCATTGTGAGAATTTATGGTGAAAAGGATGCTAAAAGGAAGTTTAAAATATTTATTTATTTATTTGAAAGTGAGAGTTATGCAGCGAGAAGGAGAAGCAGAGAAAGAACCACCCATTGGTTCGCTCCCCAACTGGCCACAACAGCCAGAGCTGTGCCTATCTGAAAGCAGGAGCCAAGAGCTTCTTTCATGTCTCACATGTGGGTGCAGGGGCCCAAGGACTTGGGTCATCTCCCACTGCTTTCCCAGGCCATAGCAGAGAGCTGGATCAGAAGTGGAGCAGCCGGGACTCCAACCAGTGCCCATATGGAATGCAGGCACTGCAGGTGGCAGCTTTACCCGCTATGCCACAGGGCCAGCCCCAAAAGGGTTACCTTACAAAACAAGCCTCCAGACTTCCTGCTAATGTGCTTGAGAGGCAGAAGATAATGAAGCCAGTATTTGGACTGCTGCCACCCACGTGAGAGACCCAGATGGAGATCCTGGCTCTTGACTTCTGCCTGGCCTTTGTGGCCTTTCAAGTAAATAAATAAATATTTAAAATATTTGGAGATGGATCATGTTAGCATATTTATCTTTCCTGGCCTTTCCTCTTTCTTAAAGATTTTTATTTATTTATTTTAAAGGCACAGTTAGAGAGAGAGAGAGAGAGAGATCTTTCATCCACTTGTGCTCTCCACAAATGGCAGCAATAGCAGGAGCTTGGCCAATCCAAAACGAGGAGCCAGGAAGTTCTTCTGGGTCTCCCATGTGGGTGCAGGGACCCAAGCACTTTGGCCATGTTCCTCTGCTTTCTCTGGCCTCAGCAGAGAGCTGGATCAGAAGAGAAGCAGCCAGAACTGGAACCAGCACCCATATGGGATGCTGGCAATGCAGTAGGAAGCTTAACTTACTATGCCACAGTGCCGGCTCCTTTCTGGTCTTTCTTTCTCTTATTTCATGAAAGCAATGGCTTGACTTTTATTACAGAAATTATGGAATTCTACTTACAGATATTTTTTGTTTGCTTACATTTAGTTGTGAATTCATCTTACTTATACTTCCAAAGTTAATAGTGAAATCACCTTTTGATCAAATTCAGTAAAATACAATGTAAAATGTAGTAGGGATATGTTTTCAGGATGATTTCTCCCTATTTATGTAAAGGTGATATGTTCTGTATTTGCAGCATGCCTTTGTAGATGATTTTCTTTTCATAGACACTGTGGTGCTTACAATTCTTGAGTCCTTGACCTTGAAATTCAGTGTAGGTCAGGCGTTGCTGCTCAATGGGTTGAGCCACTGCCTGTGACATCAGCATCCCAAATGTGCACTGGTTCAGATCCTGGCTACTCCACTTCTGATCCAGCTCCCAGCTCACACGCATGGGAATGCAGTGGAAAATGGACCATGTGGGAAACCCAAATAGATTTCCAGGCTCCTGGCTTCAGCCTGGCGCAGCCATGGCCATTGTGGTCATTTGGGAAGTAAACCAGCAGATGGAAGATCTTTTTCTCTATTTTTCTCCCTGTCTCTATAACTTTACCTTTCAAACAAATAAATAAGTCCTAAAAACACAGTTACTGCTGTTCAATTTGCAATGTCTTTCAAAATAAGTAATGATATTTACAAAGTTTTTATCTGAAAAAGACAGATCAAATAAATCTTCAAACCTTCCTACTGACCAAATATTCACTTGGAAAAAAACTGAATCTACACCCAGATCTTACACTCTTCATTGAAGGTCACGTAAATGCTTTATTGACTTAGATTTGAGATAAAACTTTTAAGTGTTCCAGAATATAGCAGGAGAATTT
Organism: Lepus europaeus; assembly: GCF_033115175.1. NCBI lineage: Eukaryota > Metazoa > Chordata > Mammalia > Lagomorpha > Leporidae > Lepus > Lepus europaeus. Next base: position 335,218 of record NW_026909015.1, read on the forward strand.
CTAGATACTCTTGTTTATTGTCATGGCTCTTTAAAAATAATAGCCAAGACAGAATCTGTGAGAGAAGTAACTGATAAACAGGATTTCCTTACAATTAAAGCTATGTGATCTGTGAAAGACCTTACTAGTGGGATGAGAAATTCAGCCACAGAACTAGGGGGAGATATTTGTAAAAGATATATTTCATAAAAGACTGTTGTCTAAACTATATCAAAAAGCTATCAAAATTCAATAGAAAAATTAACACACCAATTACAAATAGGCCAAAGTTCTGAACACACAGCTACTTCACCTAAAAAGATATGCACATGGTAAATGAGCATATGTTTCACCTCATACATCATTAGGGAAACAAAAACAGAAACAACTATGACACACACACTACACGCTTACCAGAGTGAACAAAATCCACAGCACAAATACTATCAGTTGCTGACAGGGGTGTGGAGTAACAGGAACTCTCATTCATTTCAGTTTGGAGTGCAAAATGGCATAGACACCTTGGACTACAGTCTGATCATTTTTAGATAACTAAACATATGCTTACCATATGACCCAACAATCACACTTCCTGATATGAACCCAAGGAAGCTAAACACTTGTGGCCTCACAAAAACCTGACAATGGATATTTCCTTGATTATAATTGTCAATTTTTTTAAGATTTTAATTTATTTATTTGAGAGGTAGGGCTACAGAGAAAGGTCTTCCATCTGTTGGTTCACTTACCAAATAGGGGCAATGGCCGGAGCTGGGCCAATCAAAAGCGAGGAGCCAGGAGGTTCTTCCAGGTCTCTCATGCAAGTGCAGGGGCCCAATCACTTCAGCTATCTTCCACCACTTTTCCAGGTCATAGACAGAGAGCTGGATAGAAAGAAGGGAAGCCAGGGTCCGAACCCGCGCCCATATAGGATGCTGGCACTGCAGATGGAGGCGTAACCTACTGTGCTACAGCGCCAGCCCGGATTGCCAAAACTTTGAAGCAGTCAAGGTGTCCTTCTATAGGTTAATGAACAAATAAACTGGGAGAGTCCAGCAGTGTGAAATACTATTCAGAAATGAGCTATAAAGGTATGAGGAATCTTAACTGTATATGAACTCAGGGGAAGAAAGCCGACCTGCAAAGGATGTGCTGTGTGACTTCATTAATATGACATTCTAGAAATGGTAACACTGTAGATGCATTGAAAAGTTAAATGATTGCTTGGGGTTTGGGTGGAGGGACAGATGAACAGGCAGGGCAAAAGCTATTTTAGGGCAGTGGCACCATTTCATGTGACACTGCAATGAACGATACATGTGATCATAGATTTCTCAAAATATGTAGGATGTGGGGCTGGCATTATGGTGTAGTGGGTAGAGCCACCAGCTGGGACACCAGTGTCCCTTACAGGGGCCAGTTTGTGTCCTGGCTGCTCTACTTCTGAGCGAGCCCTTTGCTAATGTGCCTGGTGAAGCAACAGAAGGTGGCCCAAGTGCTTGGGCCTGCCATGGCCACCCACATGTGAGATCTGGATGGAGTTTCTGATTCCTGGCTTCAGCCTGGTACAGCTTTGGTAGTTGCAGCCATCTGTGGAGTGAACTAGTGGATGGGATATTACTCCCTCTCCCTCCCTCCCTTCCTCTAACTCCCACTCTCTCTCCCTCTCCCTTTCCTTCTCTCTCCCTCTCCTTCCCCTCTTTCTTTCCCTAACTTTCAAATAAATAAATCTTTTAAAATGTAAATGTAATACATCAATTAACATAAAATTAACATATTAACATAAACTCAACATGAAGTATGGACTTTGGGTGAAAATGATGTACAACATAGACTTGTTGATTGGAACAAATGTTCCACTCTGGTGCTGGATGTTTGATAGTGGCAGAAAAAGTTTATGCTCAGCTTTTCTGTGAAACTAAAACTGCTCTAAAAATTAATCATATTTAAAGCAAAAAAGCAAAACCCAAGTGTGTGACATTGGCATTTAAGGAATAGAATTTACAAATAAATATTAATGAAGCCATAAAGTACTTGCCTCTCCAGGTCTCAAAGTGCAATTTAGACATGACCTTATGGCTGTTATATCCTTGAACCTGCGTAAATATTACATGGGAGTTATTACTAGCCATTGCCATAATTATCAAAGTGGAGTATAATGTTTAACTTTCTTAAACATTTATTCAATTTCATTTAATTTCAAAGGTGGAAAAACAGAGAGAGAGACAGAGGTAGAGGTAGAGAGAGAAAGAGACAGAGAGACAGAGAGTGACAGAGATAGAGGGAGAGAGGTCTTCCATTTGCTGATTCCCTCCCAAATGCCTGTAAAATCCAGGGCTGGGCCAGGCCAGAGCTAGGAACCAGAAACTCAGTTTGGGTCTCTCACATGGGTGATAGGGACCCAAGCACTTGAGCTGTCATTTGCTGCTTCCCAGGATGAACATTAGCAGGAAGCTGGATCAGAAGTGGAGGAGGCAGAATGGAACCAGGCACTGTGGTATAGGATGCGAGCATTTCAAACTGTGACTTAAACAAATGTCTGCACCCTTGACTTCATCATATAGATGAGAACATGAATGAATTTCAGTTATGTGGTAGGATGAAGTCTTGATTTTATGCAGTGATGGGGACAAGCGATGAGAGACATCTGAAAAATCAATCTGTGATCAGTAACATTCACTTTAGCCCCTCTTCCACCTCCTGTTGTTTGATTTTTGTGATACTTTCTGTTCTTGCTTCTGACGGTTAGAAAGTACTCATCTACAATGAAAAAAACCTAGGAGGTGAGATAATCAGTGAGTTTGGGTTTCTCAAAATTGAGCAATGGAAATTTAGCTGAAATTCACAGAGAAGCTCAGATTTACAGGACCCAAAATTTAACTGCAATGAGTTGTGCAAAATGAGTCTTAGTTCCAAATGTGGACGAAATCTATCTATTTTTTAAAATAATTTTCCAGTACAATTTTTCACATTAAAAACCATTCAATGAATTTTAATTGCTGAAGTTTATTTGTTTTGGTTAGGACACACATTACTCCTTTGACACAGCAGCTCCGGTTAAGGTAATCTGTAACCTGCAACCTCTAACCATTTATATATTCCTATAGACTCTCAAATAGAATACAAATTCCACAACTAATATAAATGTCAGTTGGACAGATGACTAGGTAAATTCTTTCCACATGAAAAACAACAGAGCAAGTGTTGAATATGTTTCAGTTAACTTAATGAATGAATGCCCTTGTGGAATTATGAATGGGTATTCCTAAGGTCCTCATATATAAACCTGAAAATTTTCATTTAACACAAGAATTTTTTTTAACCCATGAAGCTAAAAAGTAATATTGTGTTTTTTCTTCTAATGGTGAATTTTTTGATGGTAAAATTTATATATATATATAATTTTTTTTGACAGGCAGAGTGGACAGTGAGAGAGAGAGACAGAGAGAAAGGTCTTCCTTTTGCCGTTGGTGCACTGCGCTGATCCGAAGCCAGGAGCCAGGTGCTTCTCCTGGTCTTCCATGTGGGTGCAGGGCCCAAGGACTTGGACCATCCTCCACTGCACTCCTGGGCCACAGCAGAGAGCTGGCCTGGAAGAGGAGCAACCAGGACAGAATCCGGCACCCAGACCGGGACTAGAACCTGGGGTGCTGGCACCACAGGGGGAGGATTAGCCTACTGAGCCGCGGCGCCAGCTGTAAAACTTATATTAATAACTCTCCACATGCGGCTGGCGCCGTGGCTTAACAGGCTAATCCTCTGCCTTGTGGCGCCGGCACACCGGGTTCTAGTCCCGGTCGGGGCACCGAATTCTATCCCAGTTGCTCCTCTTCCAGGCCAGCTCTCTGCTATGGCCCGGGAAGGCAGTGGAGGATGGCCCAAGTCCTTGGGCCCTGCACCCGCATGGGAGACCAGGAGAAGCACCTGGCTCTTGGCTTCGGATCAGCACGATGCGCCGGCTGAAGCAGCCATTGGAGGGTGAACCAATGGCAAAAAGGAAGACCTTTCTCTCTGTCTCTCTCTCACTACCCACTCTGCCTGTCAAAAAAAATAATAAAAAAATAACTCTCCACATGCAACATTCTCTGAACCATTCCATTTGTAATTCTGTAAAAAGCCTTTTGCTGCAGAATGAAATGGCACCTGCTGTAACCACAGTTCTCCTGAAGCACTGCAGGATGAATGGTCTTTTTCTAAGTGGCATTTCCATCACAGGATTGAATTTTGAGCTTTTTTCAGTGCACAATCAGACATAAAATGGTTATGCTACCAACTTGATATGTGTTCAATGTCAAGCCATGTGTTTCTGTTGACAGCTTGAGAAGATTGTAAAACCATTAGACATGTAAGCTTGTGGTTCAAAGGGACTTTTCTGTAGCAGGGCTGCTTTTAACTTTCTCATTCGGTTTGGTGAACACCTGCCCTTCCTCGGATAATAAACCTAGGTACAACTTGTTGGATTATGTCTGGAACCCAGGTAAAAGTAGAAAATATGAAATACTTTAATAAAGAACTATGTATACTTGACTTCACATACCCATATGCATATACACATGCAAGACTTTGAGCTTTTTTATTAATTATTAATAATTATTTAATTAATTACTTAAGACAGTGGAACAATATTTAAAGAAAGAATGATTTTCTCTATTTCATTGGGTGTTAGAGGTTCCAGAAGCAAAGGCTAATTATAATTATTATATTATAGTTATTGATGATAATAGCTAATGATAGTTATTATATAATAGTTATTAATGAAGTTATTATTATGATAGTTATTATTATGATAGTTATTGCTATCATTTTGGCCCTTCTAAAGGCTGATGCGGTATCATATATCCTTGTCAGCAATTGGCTCATATAAAGTCCAGCACACAGAAAGCACTTGACTAACAGTCCTCACATAAAAACAAACATATTTTTTGAAACTCATTTTTTTTCATCAGATAACTTTTGAGCATGACTTTGTGCTATCTGCTCTTTTATCAACAAGATTGGCCAGATGAAAACCCAGGGCTGTTCATTTTTCCAAAAGAGTAAAAAAAAAATGACTAAAGGGAAAGAGGAGAATGACGCATTTCAGAAACCACAGGTAAACTTTTAGAGTATGCATAAGCAAATCTGGTGCCATACCCTGCAAAAATCATATCTGTTACATAAAACAAGCAACTGACTTCTCAATGTTCATTATATAGCATAGAATCACCCTCAAGACATTGATGAACCTATTACAGTAATTCCATCCCTATTCTACTGATTGTCTCAAGAGGAGGTAAATATAAGCAAGTTGAAATCATGGAGAACATTTCTCTAGTTCCATGGAAAAGAGAAGCTACCTTTCTCCAATGAGATGCATGGTAGAGGCTTTGTTCCATGGTTTCCATTCCATGAGAGGGGTAAGGTTGAGGATAATTAGCTGAGGATAATCACAAAGATGCCAGCATCTGAGGAGTAGGGCTGGAACCCAAAGGAGCAGACCTAGAACCCATCCCCTCTCTGAGTTCCATGCTGAGACTCAAAATTCCCTCTTGTGAGGCTGGCACCGTGGCTTAACAGGCTAATCCTCCACCTTGCGGCACCGGCACACCGTGTTCTAGTCCCAGTTGGGGCGTTGGATTCTATCCCGGTTGCCCCTCTTCCAGGCCAGCTCTCTGTTATGGCCCGGGAAGGCAGTGGAGGATGGCCCAAGTCCTTGGGCCCTGCACCCACATGGGAGACCGGGAGAAGCGCCTGGCTCCTGGCTTCGGATCAGCACAATGAGCCGGCCGCAGAGGCCATTGGAGGGTGAACCAATGGCAAAAAGGAAGACCTTTCTCTCTGTCTCTCTCTCACTATCCACTCTTCCTGTCAAAAAAAAAAATTCCCTCTTGTGAAGTCACGTTGAGTTTGAGCTTCCTGCAGTGTTTTCACCCAATCAATTCATCAGGCAATGGATTTTTGTTTTGAAGATATTAACAAGGAGGCCTGTGGCAGTTAGGAAGGGAATATTTTTATAAGGAAACAGAATTGTGCTATCTTGCAACTGGATCTTTATATAAGCTAGGTGTTGTGTATAAACTTGACACATTTACAAAAACCTGTAGCAAGACTTAATTTTTATCCTTCTGCTAATAATACATAGTTTGGATTTGATGAGGCCTAAAATCCTAACAGAAGAATATGAATTTTTTTTTACAAAAACTCATTAATTGCAAAGAGAAAATGAAAGGATAAAATATAGTTTGGATATGGAATTGATGAGATTGGGCAAATAGAGTTTTATGGTAAAGACAGGTGGAAGGTTCTTGAATAAACTATTTCTTATCAGTATTTGTCTATGCTTAAGTGAAAATGGATTAAGCCATCGGGGTGCCAGATTTTGTCCCAGTTGCTCCTCTTCCAGTCCAGCTCTCTGCTATGGCCCAAGTCCTTGGGCCCTGCACCCGCTTGTGAGACCAGGAGGAAGCACCTGGCTCCGGGCTTTGGATCAGTGCAGTGCACCGGCTGTAGCGGCCATTTGGGGGTGAACCAATGGAAGGAAGACCTTTCTCTCTTTCTCTCTCACTGTCTAACTCTGTCTGTCAAAAAAAAGATAAAAAAAATAGATTGAGCTTAAAGTGAATCATTGGTTGTTTGGCCCAGTTTTTATCAGGAAGAAGAATTGCTATCAGAATAGTTATCCAAGTTGTCAAATTTCTCTGTGTATAAACTATGTCAATAATTATAAATTGTTAAGTCAGAAGTTTTTTGTGACAAATAGAATACATTTTATCAAAACATTGTTGGAATTCCAGTTTGGACAGGTCGTAAAATGTTCCCATTGAATAGATAAAGTTAAACCTAGTATAGAATATCCTTATATTATGTTTTATAATGAAATTTTTATTTTAAAACATATTCAATATTGCTTAGATTTTTCAGTGACCTCAGACCGTTGGATTTCAATTTCTCATGAGATTTTCATTAATGAACTCTTATTTAATAGGAATTTTCACAACATCCAGTTAATAAGGTAAAAATAGTATGCTTTATTGCTGCAATATTGCTTTTCCTTCACATATATTAGTTTCCATAACTTTATACTCTATGTAATTTATACAGTACGCACCTCACAAAATTAAATATGGACTTTTATTTCATAGTAACCACACATTGGCCTCAGTATTTTTCATCAAAGTTTCCAGACAGAAATCTATTAATGTTACTGACATGTTTTTGAGATCCATGCTGATATCTTCTACTTCTCATTTTGAAGTTAATACTGGGGAGTAGCAGAGCTAAAACACGTCTATCTGGAAGAATGTGCCTAAAAGCTAATTTTGTTTAACATTTTAAAATGTGTGCATCTCTATCTCTTGAAGAGCTGCTAATCTAACCATGGGATACACAAAATCACTAAAATCATTTTGCTGGATGGGCAGTGTCTGGCCCAGCAGTGAAGACACAACTTTAATATCCACATCCTATATCTGAGTGCCTGGTTGGAGTTCTAGATTCACCTAAAACCCATGTTCCTGCTAATGTGCACCTTAGAGACAGCTCATATACTTGGGTTCCTGCCAGCCACCTGGGAGACTTGAATTGAGTTCCTGGCTCCTGGCTTTGGCCTGACCCAGCCCTGGCTGTTATGAGCATTTGAGGAATGAATCAGCAGATAGAAGATCTCTCCATGTCTGTCTACCTCTGTTTCTTTGTCTCCATGTCTTTCACTTAAATGGAAACACATAATTGAAAAGCATTAAAAACACAACGTTGGCAATATTCATTTTTAACAAGTTTTGTGTTACCATCATATTTAAATGAACATCTCATCAGTTTTCCACCAAGTGAAATATCTCAGTGTCCTGCTGACAATGAGAAGATTTGCAAATGAAATTGCATGCTTAGTGCTTGAAGGCAGCATGAGGTCCAGCTGGATGGCTAACAATGTTGAGCATTTACCCTCTGAAGACTCTGTCCCCTCTCTTCTCAAAATATCCACTCCAGGTATTACACACACTTACTTCCCAGGTGAGGACGGTGAGCGGCAAGGACAGGAGAGAACTTGCCCAAGCTCCTGGAGCCAGAATGTGGTAAAACAACGTGCAGTGCTAACCCTTTCTGTCTGCTCTGCATCCCTATTCTCCCTGTACTGAATTTTGGCTTCCTGCAGGCAGTTTTTGGTGACAAGACAGGCAAAATGGAAGTAATCAGGGGAAAACACTTTCTGAGTCCATATGAACAGTTACAAAGGCTGTGGGCGCTTGGGCAAAGTAGAAAACCAATAAAAGTCTTCACAAGAAATGAATGCATAAACTGAGGTTTGACAGTATTGGCCTTAGTGTGAACCTGACTGGCAGAATGATGCAGACTTGGCCAAACTATGCATTGACATTATATTGGTGAATTGATCAAGAAGTATCACCTCTGTAGGGAAAGCTTTACAAAAATAAATAGATGACCCCATCGCATGTGTCTTAAGTTCCCTGGAAAAAGTGAGTGAGTGTGGGCTTTCGCCATGAAGGATTAGAGAGCAGAAACAAGAAGGAGATAGAGAAATGGAAGGGAAGGAGTGTCTTCCTCTGCCTGCAGGCTGTGTCTCTCTGCTGAGGAGGGGCACACATCAGTCTTTAAGGAGGGAGACTCAGAAATCCCAATGACTTACTTGATAGCTAATTTGTTTTACTTCTCCATGCAAAGACTGCCTGTAAAGTTTAAGAAGAACTTTGTTTCCATGACTTAACATTCGTGGTCAAATTATTACTGTTTTGTCTTCTTACCATCAACACTTATAAAGTTATTTCTATAAGATTAAAAATGATGCTGTTTCTCTTTCCAATTTTGGCTTCTTTCATGTAACATAATGACCTCCAGTTTCATTGAAAATGATGAATTCATCCTCTTAATGACTGAGTAATATCCCATTGTGGGAATGTATCACATTACTCTCTTTGTTAATCAGCTGATGGACATTAAGGTTATTTTAATTTCCTGGCTATTGTGAACAGTGCTGGAATAATTGTGGGGGTCTGAAAAATGAGTGATATCATAGAATCTAAAATCATGATTGTGGTTAGCAGAGACTAGGTAAGTGGGAGAGAATGATTGATGAGTGCTAGGTTGTAGCTGGATAGGAGTAAGAAGTTCTTGGGTTTGATTGACAGTAGGGTGAAGATAGATAATGTTAATTTACTGTATGTTTCAGTCAATAAAAAAACTTAGACAAGATTTTTTGGATGTTTTCACTAAAAATGGATGGTAAGTGCTTAGAAGGATAAATATATTTAAACTGATTGAATATCAAATCATTAACAAAGCATAACATAGTAGCTCATAAATATGTATAATTTTGTATCTCTGTTAGATTTTTTTGAAATAAAAAGATTTTAAAAATTATATTGATTCAGGGGGATTCCAAGGCAACAGATGCACTGCTTTAGAAGAGGGGAATATAGCAGAAAAAGTGAAGGAAATGCATTCCCAGGGAACAGTGGGAAGAAATCTAACAGTGGGAATTGTACAGAAGGAAGAGGAATGCTGTGGATCAGCGTGGATGGTACAGACATGCAGGAATGAGCTCGGAGGAAACACAGCATCCTTGCAGCCGAGAACTGAAGGATATGCATGCTTTGGAGACTGATGTGAGAGCCCACAGCTGATGACATTGCCAGTGGGAGGGTGAACCATTTGTCACTCCTGGGGGTGACCTTGAGATGTCTCTGAAGTCACTTATCCCTGTAACTTCCCAGAGGCCCTCCAAGAATGGCCTGGTCACCTGCTCAAGCTGGAGCACATGCAGCCCTGACTCTGTGCCAGGAGGAAGAAGAACAGCAAAAGGGCTGTGATCTGTGTGGGGAGCATCCACTTTACCTTCAGATTTAAACTAAGAAACCTCTCCCTTCCCCAAGAACATGGAAGAGAAGATGAACAGTGGTTGGTGAGGGTGCCATGTCCATGGTCCCCAGGGGAAGCCTGAGGGGCCCTCTCTGCAGGCAGCCCCCCAATCCTCCTTTACGCTCACTTCTGTTTGCACAGGTATCTTTGGTAGTTCAGTCTGGAGCCAGGTGACCCAGTGTCCTGAACTCTTGCAGAGAAACCCAAGGTAGGTGGTCCTCCTGTATCCACTGCTGAACCCAGGTAACAGTTGGACTCCTTGCCCAGCTCCCACCAGCAGCTATCTGAGTCCATACCTGGCGAATCCTGTACACCATAATGTCAAGGTCTTTGGCCCTCAGGGTGAGGTCTTGTTCTCCATTGGCAATGCAGGTGGACATCAGGTATGGGCACTCTCAGCTCTGCTTCAATGCACATCACTAATGACCAGGACCTCCCTGCTGTGTCACAGATGCCAGAACATGTCCCTCCAGTTCAAGAGAAATTGCACGTTTAAGCCTCTCCCTCCCTCCTTCTGTTCCTCCCCTCCACAGCCTCATCCCTTCACCATCAACACACCTACCACCCCCAACACACCACCACTACCTCCATAACCAGCCCCTCACTAGTCAGCCTCTGGGAACCAGCACTCCATTCTCAGGTCTAGGAGTTCAGCCTTTGTGCCATCCCCATAGCCACAAGAGGGGACTGTACTTGTCCAGGTGAGACCCACCTGCCATTCAGCTCCATCCAACCATGCCAAGGTGCACACAGAGACCCATATACCACAAATGACCAATTCCATGGATAATGTTATGATTTTTGTTAGATTTTATTTGAGAGAGTTACAGACAGAGAGAGAAGGAGAGGCAAAGAGAGAGAGGTCTTCCATCTACTGGTTCACTCCCCAGATGGTCGCAGTAGCTTGAACTGCACTGATCCAAAGCCAGGAGCCAGGAGTTTCTTCCAGGTCTCTCATGTGGGTGCAGGGGCCCAAGCACTTGGGCCATCTTCTACTGCTTTTCCAGGCCATAGCAGAGAGCTGGATCAGAAGTAGGGCAGGCAGGACTTGAACCCATGCCCATATACATTCCAGCACTGCAGGCAGAGGCACTATGCCAAAGGACCAGCCCTAAATTTATGATTTTTATTGACAAGTAGCATAAAAAATGCTCAAGCAAATGAGACCCCTCAGGCAGCTCAGCTTGCACCTGAGGTAGGCTACTTGTTGGCCACCTTTCAGCTGTAGGGGCCAGGGCCTCTGGCTGGGGCTGGCAGGCAGCAGGCACACAGGAGGAATCTGAGGATCCTCCTGTCAATCCTCCTTCCCAGCCCCTGCTGGCTCTTACTCAGGACAGAGGAAGCTGCTGAGGTCCCAGCTTCCTCAAGCTCAGCTTCTGGGACCTCTGGCACCACCGGATCCCTACTGCTCTTGGGGGAGAGGGTGCAGGAGGTATCACAGAGACAGACTTGGGGGCTGGGCTGGCAACAGGGCTCCTCTCCACTTGCAGTTGTCCAGGGAGTGGAGAGGCAAGCATGGTGGTGGCAATGGCAGGATCCAGCTCAGACCTGGGCTCCAGCTCTGATTCCAATCCAGCTCTGACTCTGACTCTGGCTTGGGCTTGTGCTCCCATGGCCCTGAGGTGATGAGCTCCCAGATGAGGAGGGCAGGTACACTCTGAATCTCCCTCGAGGATGCGTGTGCAAGGGTGCCCCACACAATGGCGAGGCTGTGCAGTGAGCCTTTGACCAGAAGCGTGCTCTACCAATGGGGCTGCACCTGCTCCAGGCTCTGTGAGTCCTGATGCACAGACATCCGGCTGGATCCCCGAGGGACAGATGGCACTGAGGCTCCAGCAGCTGACAGCAGACCCAGGCCTGCCAGGTACTCCTGGGCCTCTGGGTCCTCAGGAACCCCCAGGGGCTAAACAAGGGCCACCTCCTTGCTCTCAGCTCCTTCCTCTGAGGGGTCAAATACCAGTGTTCCTGAGTGATTTCTGCCCTAGGCCTGTGGCACGGGTCCAGGCTGAGCAGTGAACTGAGGAATCCTCCAGGTCTGAGCTGGCTGTACGTGGCAGCTCATAGCTCCCAACTGGATTCAGTCCCACAACTTGGCTTGGTCCTTCCCGTTGAATGGCAGATCCCCTGCCACCATAGTGAAGATGATTACATGGAAACTATATATGTCAGCTGCAAATGCAGCATAGGTCTCCTGCTGGAACACCTCCAGGGTGCTGTATTCTGGAATCCCACAGAATCTCTGCACCAGCGCACCCTCAGGCAGCTGGCAGCTGAGCCCAAAGTCTGCCAGCTTCACATTCATTTTCGAGTCCAGCATGAGGTCCCTGTGTGCTACATGCTGAGCTTGACAGTATCCTACTACCACCCCGATCTGATGGAACATGGCCATGCATCACGCTCAGGCAAGCTTCTCTGCCTCTTCACATGCTGATAGAGGCTGTCACTGGCCACCAGCTCCAACACCAGGCAGTGGTGTTGGCTGACCCAACCCACCTCCAGCAGCTCGCTGATGTTCTGTTGCCTCAGCAGCTGCATGATGCTGGCTTAGCTGCATGATGCTGGCTTCTCTCTTCATATGCCTGGTGCCGAAGAAGCTGCTCCCATCTTCATGGAACAGCTTAACAGCTACCTGCCACTGGTTGGATGCCTGGCGGGCCAGCAGCACCCTGCTGAAGCTGTCCCTGCCCAGGACTGACAGCAACTGGAGAACAAGCTGACGGCTGGTGATGGCATCCAGGTCCTCAAAGTCTTCCATGCTGGTGTCCCTAACTACACTGTCTGATCTACTCTGTCTAAATTGCTGTCCACAAACACTGAGGAGCTACCCTAACTATGATACCTAAGAAAATAAATGGAGGGCTGGCACCATGGCTCACTTGGCTAATCCTCTGCCAGTGGTGCCAGCACCCCGGGTTCTAGTCCTTGTTGGGGCACTGGGTACTAGTCCCAGTTGTTCTTCTTCCAGTCTGGCTCTCTGCTGTGGCCCAGGATGGCAGTGGAGGATGGCCCAAGTGCTTGGGTCCCTGTACCCGCATGGGAGACTGGGAGGAAGCACCCGGCTCCTGGCTATGGATTGGCATAGCGTTGGTGGTAGTAGCCATTAGTGGAGTGAACCAACGGAAGGAAGACCTTTCTCTCTGTCTCTCTATCACTGTCTATAACTCTATTTGTCAAATAAAAAAAAGACTTAAAAAAAAGAAAGAAAATAAGTGGATAACCAGGTGACTACCTGCTGATCTAACGTACCACAGTAGCTACATTAACTACACTGTTGAAACGCAGACACAAGACTAAGTCCTTTCTAACCAAAGCTGAAAACAAATACCAGAAAATCTCCAAAAAACAAACACTAAATAACTACACTAGCACTAAGAAGTCTAGTAGCACTACCTGGCTAAAGATGGGGGAAGAAAAAAAAAAGCTGTGAAAAGAGACAAAATGGGCCAAAAAATAAATAGGTGAAATACAACAAACTAAACAAAATGGGGGAAAACTAAAGTAAAACAAGAAACAAACAAAAAGCGCACCAACACTAACAAGCACAAGTGCTAGAAAGATGGGTCCAAGTCATGCAGGTCACTAAAATGCTTTATGGTAAAGCAGACAAAAACCTGGGCCAGGCTGCTGCTTATATAGGCATGGGGAATTCTGTCACCATAGGGCTCCTGAAGAAGTCAGAGCAAGAAAGCGACCAGTGGCAGTCCTGCAGGGAATGCACGAATTTGTACTTCATGAGAGTTGGTCCTTATAAAGTCAGAGCAGTTGAAGACTTGGCCACTTTTTGCTCTTTTCCCAGACAATGAGAAAGAGTAGATCAGAAATGAAGCAGCTGGGACATGAATGGGTGCCAGATGGGGTGCCAGGGTCTAAGGTGGTGGCTTTACATGTCATCCCACAAGGCTGGCCCTATCTGCATCACTGCCACATTGTCTAGGATAGGATAGGATTGTCTAGGATAGGAATTATCACAGTGATCTACACTGGCCCCAGGTGCTGTACAAAGCATCACAAATGAAGTGCATAAGTGCTATTGCAGAAGAATGACAGGTTCCTTTTAAAATGTTTGGGGAGGGTCCGGTGTGAGGACACAGAGGGTTGAGCTGCTGCCTGTGACAGGAGCATCCACATCACATGGTGTGGTTCAGGTCCCAGCTGCTGTGTTTCTGATCTGACTTCCTGATGGAGCTCCTGGTTCCTGAGTTCAGCCTGGCCTAGCCCCTGCTGTTGCAGTCATTTCAGGCTTGAACCAGTAGATCTCTCACTCTCTCTCCCTGACTCTCTCTTTCTCTGTTGCTCTGCCTTTCAAAAAATCATTTAAAAAGGTTTTAGGAGTGGGTGGAGGAGGGGGCAGCTTTGTGGCATACTCAGTTAAGCTGCTGCATGGAATGCTGATATCCCCAGTAGACACCAGTTCCTAAGCAGGAGGCTCCACAGCTGACCCAGCTCCCTAGTAAAGGCCTGAGAAAAGCAGTGTCATATGGCCATTTTTGGGGCCCTGCCACCAGGTGGGAGACCTTGATGAAGCTCCTGGCTCCTGACTTTAGCCTGTCCTAGCTTTGGTCACTGTGGCCTTCTGGGAAGTGAACGAGCTGATGAAATCTCTCTCTGTCTCTCTCTCTCTGGCATTTCCCTCCTTTCTCTCTTTCTCTTTCTGGCTCTCTCTCTCTCTCTGTCCACACTCTCTAACTTGGCCATTCAAATTTATAAAAATATATGACAGGAAACACATTTCTACCACTTTTGACTGCTTCAGGGATATTGTAACAAAATTTTTCCCCATTTGCTTCCCAATAAATGTTTTCAATCTATTCCAGCATACCTATTGTTGAATTCTAAAATATATGCAAATTAAAATGTACTGGTGAACTCTATTTTCAGATTTTTTTCTTTGACAGAACCAAAGATAATGTCACTATAGCAAAAGAGTGGATTAAATGATTGTCAGTGTTTCTTGGAGAGAGTTTTGAAGGAAATCTGAAGTATAAGATTTCTGTAAGTGATACCTGAAATACATCTACTTATGTTTTCATGCAGTGCATGTTTAAAGATTCAAAAACAGAAGTGCTCTGGTCTCCATAGCAGCATTCAGATAGAGTTCATTAAAGTTTAAATAAAACCCAAGAGGTGCAGGTGTCTGGGGCAAGGGTTAAGACCCAACTAGGGATGCACACACACCCTGCCAGGTGCCTGGGTCCTCATCTGGCACTGCATTCGATTTCACATTCCTACTCCCATGCATTCTAGAAAGGGAGCAGATGAGTGCCCAAGTCCTTGAGCCCCTGACACCCAACATGGGAGAGCCAGATATGGTCCCAGATTCTGGATTGGTGACCCCGGCTTGCTGGCTTCTCAGGGAAGAAAGAGCACGTGCAAAGGCCCAGAGGTGGCCTTAGATCAGTGTCTAACAAGGCCATCCAATGTGTGCAGAGGGAAAGGCGGGCAGGGGGGCAGGTGAGCTAAGGTTCCCAATGTGAGGGGAGGAGCTGTGTCCTGCCCTGAAGTGATAGAGCCAGGCATGGGTTTGAAGGACAGCAATGCTGAGAGTCCACATTTTGGGCTGCTGGGCATAAAGAAAATCCACACCAGGGAGCAGACAGGGGCAACAAGCCTGCCACCCCTATCCCTGCCTGCTTCTTCCTCAGCCCTGCCTCCAGGTGAAGGACATTCTCACCTGAATGGGAGGGGGACCCAGGTCTATACTTGGCCATGACTACTGTAGGTCACCGAAAAGGAAAGACTTACCCAGAGAAAGCCCCTGAGGCACTTCCCCAATCACACATTCAATGTCTCTCATGGAAATGCAGGTGACTGGGGCCATGGAATCTGACTTATCAAAGGCACCTGCCTGCTAGCCCCTTGTGGTGGCTGTGTTTTACTAGCAATCTCCATTTTGGCACCCAGGGTTCAGGGAACCTGAGTGGTAAGTGGCAAAGACTCACAGATTTGTTCGAGGCTACAGATTGGGGAGGGGAACACGTCTTGGGGAAAGGGCCATGATACTGGACATGACCAGTTAGGGAATGAGAAGCAAGCTCAGGAAAACCAAGCCCAGTGGGGCCCCCACCTAGGCCATTTCTGTGACTCCCACATGGCCTGCTTCTTGGGAACTTGTCATTGTGTTGTGGACTTAGGGCAGGGGCATACATGGCAGCAGGACCTGTGTTCTCATTGCACTTCTGACAACAGTAGCCAGATCACACGTGTGCTGGGAGCTCACACAGAATATTTACATGTCTGCCCTGCACATGGCTCACAGCCTTATCATCAGGATTACCATGAACCATTTGTCACTCCTGGAGGTGATCTTGAGATTTCTCTGAAGTCATTTTCCACTGTAACTTCCCAGAGATCCTCCAAGAATGGCCTGACCACTGCTCAAGCTAAAGCACTCACAGTCCTGATTCTGTCCTGGAAGGAGGCAGAACACTTTATGTTAGCCCTAGAGTAATGAGAGGGGACTGTATCATCCAGGTGAGATTCATCAGGTAGTCAACTCCATCCAGCTGTGCCAAGGTGCACACAAGGACCCAAACACCTTACAGGACCAGTTCCATGCATACAGTTAAGATATTTATTGATGAGAAGCACAGCAAAGTCTCAAGCAAATGAGAGTCCTCAGGCATCTCAGCTTGCACCTGAGGTAGGCTACCTGGGGGCCACTTTTCAGCTGTGGGGGCCAGGGCTGCTGACTGGGGCCAGCAGGCAGCAGGCACACAGGAGGAATCTGAGGATCCTCCTGCCAATCCTCCTGCCCAGCCCCTGCCAGCCCTTGCTCAGTACAGAGGCCGATGCTGAGGTCCCAGCCTCCTCCAGCTCAGCTGCTGGGACCTCTGGCACCACCGGGTGCAGACTGCTCCTGGGGCTGGGGGTGGAGGGGCTGGCCCAGTGACAGGCTCAGGGGCTGGGCTGGCACCAGCGCTCCTCTCATGCAGATGTCCAGGTAGGGAAAAGGCAACCACTGGGGCAGCAACAGCAGGCTCCCTCTGAGGCTCTGGCTCAGGTTCTGACTCTGACTCGGTCTCCAGATCCAACTCTGGCTCCAGCACCAACTCTGAATCCAACTCCACCTCTGACTCAGACTCCGGCTCAGTTTCAGGCTCCCTGTGTCCCTGAGGTGACAGGGGAGGGCAGGTGAGAAGGGCAGGTGCACTCTGGATCTCCCTCATGCCCACAAAGCCATGAGGCTGTGTTGGGAGACCACAGCCAGACCCGTGCTCTGCCAACAGGGTTGTACCTGCTCCAGGCTCCGGGAGTCTGGCTGCAGGGACATCTGGCTGGATCCACTAGGACCAGATGGCACCAAGACTCCAGCGTCCGGAAGCAGACACAGGCCAACCAGGTACTCCTGGGCCTCTGGGTCCTCGGGAACCCTCAAGGGCTGCACCAGGGCCACCTCCTCACCCTCTGTTCCTTCTTCTAAGGGGTCAAACCACCATTGCTGGTGGGTGATTTCTGCTGTAGACTTGTTGCACGATTCCATGCTGAGGAGTGAACTCAGGAGCTCCTCAAGTGCCGAGCAGGCTGCACACGGGAACTCATAGCTCCCCCTCTGGTTGCAGTCACATAGCTCGACCAAGTCCTTACCACTGAAGGGTATGGCCCCCGTCAGCGTGGCAAAGAGGATGATCCCCCAGGCTCCACATATCTGAGGCAAAGGCGTCATAGGGCTCCTGCTGGAACACCTCGGGGGCACTGTACTCTGGAGTCCCACAGAAGCCCTGCCAGCTTCACATTGAGCTGCAAGTCCAGCAGCAGGTTCCCCAGCTAGAGGTCCCTGTGTGCCACCTGCTGCTCATGGCAGTGGCCCATGGCCGCCAGGATTTGGTCAAACATGACCATGGCCTCAGGCTCTGTCAGGCCACCACAGCTCATCACGTGCTGGTAGAGGCCACCCCGTCTGCCAGCCCCATCACCAGGCAGTGGTAATGGCCAACGCAACCCACCTCCAACAGCTCCATGATATTCTGGTGCCTCAGGAGCAGCATGATGCTGGCCTCTTGCATCACTTGCCCGGTGCCGAAGGGGTTGCTGGTGTCTTCCTTGAACAGCATCATGGCCACCTGCCACTGGCTGGAAGACTGGAGGGCCAGCACCACCATGCCGAAGCTGACCCTGCCCAGGGCTGACAGCAACTGGAGACCAAGCTGATGGCTGGTGTTGACATCTAGGTCCTCATGGCCTTCCATGCTGGTGTCCCTAACTACACTCTCTGCACTACTCTGTCGAATATTCCTGTCCATAATACTAACTAAGGAGCTACTCTACAATACCTAAGAAAATAAAGGGACAACAGTGGTCTAACTTCTGATCTGACTAAGGTATCACAGTAGCTACATGAACTACACTGACACACAGTGGCAAGACTGAGTCCTATCTAACCAAAATAGAAAACAAATACCAGAACCCCCCCCCCCCAAAATAAAAACAACACAAAACATCAAATAGCTACACAAGCACTAAGAAATCTAGCAGCATTGTCTAGGTAAAGATAGGGGAAGCCAAAAGTGAAAAAAAAAAAAACCTGCAAAAAAAGACAAAATGGGCCAAAAAAAGAAATAGGAGGAAAAAAAAAAGAAACTAAAGCAAAATGAGGAAAGGAAGGAACCAAATAGAACAAGAAACAAATAAACAAAACAGCACACCAACACCAAAAAGCACCAGTGCTAGAAAGATGGGTCCAAGTCACACAGGTCACCAAAAGAGCTTCCTGGTAAAGCAGACAAAAACCTGGGCTATGCAGCCACTTATATAGGCATGTGGAATTCTGTCATCATAGGTCTCCTTATGAAGTCAGAGCGAGAAATGGACCAGTGGCAGTCCAGCAGGAATTTGCACGAATTTCTATTTCATGACAGTTGGTCCTTATGAAGTCAGAGATGGGTGGGGACCAACACAGCCACAGCTAATCCTTGGGGGTTTCCTCAATAAGCTTCCTCTTAATATCAAAGACCCCAAGTGTTTTTGGCTTAGATTGATGATACAGATTGATGGTTATTTTTTGAACATTAAAACACGTAGTATTACCAATGGCCTTTTCACTTCTTGTTTAGAGTGATAACGGGCTGGCGCCATGGTTCACTAGGCTAATCCTCTTCCTGTGGCGCTGGCACCCCGGCTTCTGGTCCCAGTTGGGGTTCCAGTTCTGTCCAGGTTGCTCCTCTTCCAGTCCAGCTCTCTGCTGTGGCTTCAGAGTGCAGTGGAGGATGGCCCAGGTTCTTGGGCCCTGCACCCACATGGGAGACCAGGAGGAAGCACCTGGCTCCTGGCTTCAGATTGGCACAGTGCCGGTGGCAGCACGCTGGCCATAGCAGCCACTTGGGGAGTGAACCAATGGAAAAGGGAAGACCTTTCTCTCTGTCTTTCTCTCTCTCACTGTCTAACTCTGCCTGTAAAAAATAAATAAGTAAATAAGTAATAATAAAAAAGAGTGATAACAGCCATGTATCTTTAAGACCGCTGATTATCTGCCTTCAAGAGACACATCCCATTGCCTTTAACCCTGAATAGGTCTCAGAATGATGTTACAACTTTTCTGGCATCAGGATAACCTTGACAAAGTGTTCTGTTGCCCATGACACCACCATGCACATTATTCACATGGGCAGAGCTGAGAGAAAGGGATCTTTCATAATCCTTTTCCACTAAGATCCTCAACAGATTTCTTCTTAGAAACCCTGGAGTACCAGAAGATAGCTGGGTTGGTATAGTCCAGGTATGGAGAGCCAACTTCATGTCAGCTGAAAGAGCTGCATTCTCCAAATTGTCCTTAGAAAAGCAGGAGAAAATCAATACATTTTTGATGTCTCAGGGTTCCTGGGCTACTCTAACAAAGTGTCATGAACTGAGACATTGAAAAAGAACTGAAATTCTTTCCTCAGTGTTTGTTCTGGAGGCTGGAAGATGAAGATCAGGGCTCCAGCAGACTTGATGTCTGGAAAGAACTCACTTTATGCTGCTGATCTGCCTTCTTTAGAGAGAAATGGTAAGATGGAAAAGGCTGGTGGTTTGCTGTGGTTGAATGAAGCTAAGTACATGTGTGGAAAGTGGCATTGTAGTCTTTCAAAAAGTACCACACCTTAACCCAAAACTCACCAGTAAATTTTAAGGAAAGAGCGTGCCTCCCTGGGGTGTTCTCAGATGGTGAAAGCACAGACCTCACCCAGTCAAGACAGGTAGCCTGCAGCTGGCACTGCAATCCAGCAGGTTAAACCCTGCTACACCAGCATCCCATGTGGGTGCTGATTGGAGGCCTGGCTCCACTTCCAAACCAGATCCCTACTATTGTGCCTGGGAAAGCAACAGAAGATGGTTCAAGTAGTTGGGCCTCTACCACCCATGGAGAGACCTGGATGGAGTTTTGGGGTCCTGGCTTTGACTTAACCCAGAAGTGGCAATTGTAGCTATTTGGGAAGTGAACCAGCAGTTGGAAGTTATCTCTCCCTCTTCCTCCCTCACTCTTGCCACCCTCTCTCTCTGTCTCCTGCCTTTGCTCTCTGTAACTGACTTTCAAATAAATAAATGTGTTTTTTTAGAAAAGAGAATCTCATTCATCCTGTAAAAGAGAGTGGAGCCCTGGGTTCCCCTCCTCTTTATACTGTAGCATCAACCTTGAAGTTCGATCATGAAGATTGGAGGGATGTGGACAGTTCTCACCACTAGACCTGCTCTGCATGAAAGGGATCTTTGAGGCTGAACAACAGGACCCTGGACAGGACCCAAAGCCACAAAGAAATAAGATCTCTGGGAAGGCTAATTGTCTGGTAGGATCACATTGTGCTGGGTATGTGCATTGGAATAGTGTACTGTAGCCCTTAAATCTACGAGTATTGCATGCTACTCCCAAATTTAAAGATACTCTTCAATATCTTTCATCTATGATTTTTAGGCTTTGCTTTAGAGATCTTTTGTCTCCTTGATTGCATTTATTCTTGGGTATTCTTTTTCTTTATTGTAGCTCTTGGGTATTGGATTGCTCTCTAGGTTTCTTTTCTAGATGATTCACTATCAGTGTATAACAGTGCTACTGGTTTTGTACACCTACTTTGTAGCCTACAACTTTGCTGAATGTCTTAGTTCTATAAGGTTTTTGGTTGCACCTTAGGGATTTTCTAATATAATTTCAATTGCCAAAAGTGACAATTTGACTTCCTCCTTTCCAATTTGGAGGTCCTTTATTTTTCTTGCCCAATTTCTCTAGGTAGGCCTTCCAGTATCATGTTGAATAAAATTTCAGTAAAAAAAGGAATTTGTGTGCTTTTTATTGCCTTTTAGCATTGATCTGGGATTGCCAATATCTAGAAACATTTTCATTTCAATGCATATTGTTCATTTTAAACCTGAATTTCCCATTATAGAAATCAAGTTATAATTGATAGAATTTAAAAGGATAGAATTATCCAACATGGGAAGTAGGCTACACAGCCGACTCATAGAATGACAAATGCACTTACCAGCAGTCTGACCTCAGAATTAGCCATTCAGACATTTGGATCTGGCTGAAAAGCCCATGAGAGCATTTCAGGCATGGAAAGCCAAGACACTGTTGCAAAAAATGATCACATGAAGAATCTCTGTGAGTGAGATCCCAGTGGAAAGAAGTGGCCATCAAAGAAGGATGTACTTTCCCTGGAGGGAGGAGAGAACTTTCACTTTACTTATGGTTCTAAGTATTGATGGAGTTTGTAGATTCAAAAGGAATTCATGGCCTTGGCAGCTCGTGACAAGAGCCTTGAGTGATCACTGATGTTATAAATGTGTCAGTTGCTAAATCAACAACAGGAGTCATTGTGCACTTATTCCCCATGTAGGGCTTCTGTCCTTAATGAGTTGTAGTATGAGAATTAATGATAAAACTTGTTTTCAAACAGTACTTTATACTATATGTGAATGTGTGGGTATAAACTGCTGAAGTCTTTACAGAGTATAGAGTTGGTCTTCTGTATATAAAAATAATTAAAAATGAATCTTAATGAATAATGGGATGGGAGAAGGAGTAGGAGGTGGGACAGGAGTTGGGGGTGGGAGGGTGGGTATGGGGGGAAGAACTGCTATGTTTTCCTAAAGATGTATCTATGAAATTTGTATTCATTAAATAAAACCTTTCTAAAAAACGTAAAACAAAACTTCAGGGAGAACTACTATATAACTTTTCCTTTAAATATTAATAAATTATCAACAATAAAAAGAAACCAAGTTATTAAACTTGACCTGATGATTTTTATCTGTACTAATCACAATAGAACAAACAGGATTTTTATTATGTATCAAATAAGCCCATAATAATTGTCTTTAAGAAATACAGAAAGTGAGATCAATTTTATTTTAGTTAAAATTTCTGACTTGGGATTTACTTGGTTTGACTAAAAGTGACATTTTCTTTCATGACACACGATTAATGTTATTTTCAGATTCTATAATTGTCCAAAACCAGGATGTCTCAAAAACAATAATTGTGGGCATTGGCAATAAAAACTTTCTCTCATGAACTCTAGATCATTTCAAAACTACCCAATTGATGAGGGTAATCTTCACTCAGTCTACTGAATCAAATGCTGTCCCTTCCAGAAACATACTCAGGAATAGTGTTTTACCAGGTATCAGGGAATCTCTTGGTTGAGTGAAATTGACCCTTAAAAATTTACCAGCACATGTGTATCCCTTGTCAATACGCAACCCATATGTATCTCTGGATTAAGCCACACTCTTCTGCAAATAAAGACAGTAATTCAGTCATAATTCTACCTAACACAATACAACTATCCTGCATAGAACCAAAATGTGAGAACCCTTCTCCAGAAGATGGGAAAACCCTTGAGTGTTGTTTACACTTTTTCCAATATCCCATAACTTAAATGTTATCATATAAAATTAGCAATACTTAAACATAGATGTAGAATCAAAAATCATGTCATAAAATTTGGGAGTAAGAGAGGAAACAAAAATACATTTGTTTTACACAAACACACAGATATTAGTAACAAAATAAAGAGAAAGTATTCATGAAAATTATAGTACTCATTTTTGTTTAATATTTTTATGATGTATTTGCAAGGCAGAGTTGGGGTGTTGGGGTGGGGAAAGGGAGAGAAAGAGTGGAGAGGAGAGAGAAAGAGAGATTTCATCTGCTGGGTCATCTGTTCCTACAACCAGGTTTGAGTCAGGTTGACCTGGAACTACTTCACAGTCTCCCACAAGGGTGGCAAGGGCCCAAGCACTTAGACCATCCTCCACTGCTTTCCCAAGAAGGCAGCACCCATGTGGATGCTGGTGTTGCAGGCTGTGGCTTAATTTGCTTTGTCACAATGCAGGTCCCTGGTCTGCCTTTCTGTAACTGGCCATGTGGTTGTGGTGGTTACAATGTCCATGCTGCATGCCCTTTGCCCTCCACAAGCACCTCAGATGATCCTGATTCTTTCTGTGGTGGGAACACCCAAACCATCATTCTTGAAGGATCTGAGCCATTAGTTCTCTTTGGGTTGGTTTGTTGCACCTTGATTTCTGCTTATCTTGATCACATGGCCTGATAATATTGAAAGATGCTGTAGAAATTCTAGAAATACTCTTCCTTACCTCCAGTGTGGAGTGGTGACCAAATGATCCTCCTAAAAGTCAGGGCCATCACAGCCAACATGATAGCTTCCTTCTTGACAAATTGACTCAGGGGCATGAGGAGCTGAAGGGCTTGTGTTGCATCTTTTAACGTCCACTTCAATGGCATCATTTGCTCCTGAAGCCCTCCTCCCACTGGAACAAAGACCTCTAGGCTAGCAGAACATAAAGTCACAGGAATAAGAAGCAAAATTTGGGATTCTGGGTCACTAGAGGTAATACTAGGTGGTGCCATTCTCATTTCTGGCCCTATATGCCTGGACCCATAAACTCTGGCTATCAGAGGAGAAGCACTGACTATTAGATGCTATATCAGAATATTTGCAGCCATCCAAATAGCTTGCCTCTGCTCTCATGATACTGCCACATCGTTGGTATCATAACTGAGCTCTAATAAGACAGTACCACTCTTTTATCAAGTGAAAGTTAACCTTTCCTGATGCTGTTTCATAACTCAATGGACATTTTCATCAATCAAATAAAAAAAGTCAAATGGCAAGTTTGCCTCCATCTGAATTAGTGGGAGGTGTCCAGAGAAACAGAATCAAAAGGGTACACATATCCTGTATATAAACACAGTTTCTTAAACTAGTTTCTAGGAAATGCACATTATAGAGGCCGGCGCCATCACTCACTTGATTAATCCTTTGCCTGTGGGGCCAGCATCCCATATGGGCACCAGGTTCTAGTCCTGGTTGTATCTCTTCCAGTCCAGCTCTCTGCTGTGGCCCAGGAGGGCAGTGGAGGATGGCCCGAGTGCTTAGTCCCCTGCAGCCATAAGGGAGACCAGGAAGAAGTGCCTGGCTCCTGGCTTTGGATCAGTGCAGCACTGGCTGTTGCAGTCATTTGGGGAATGAACCAATGGAAGGAAGACCTTTCTCTCTCTCTCACTGCCTAACTCTTTCAAATAAAGAAAAAAAAGAAAAAAAGAAAATGTATATTATAAAAAAGCAATACACATGGCCAGCGACGTGGCTCACTAGACTAATCCTCCACCTGCAGCACCGGCACCCCAGGTTCTAGTCCTGGTTGGGGCACCAGATTCTGCCCCGGTTCCTCCTCTTCGTGTCCAGCTCTCTGCTGTGGCCCGGGAAGGCAGTGGAGGATGGCCCAAGTGCTTGGGCCCTGCATCTGCAGGAGAAGCACCTGGCTCCTGGCTTCAGATTGGTACTTCATGCCAGCCATAGCGGCCATTTGGGTGGTGAACCAACAGAAGGAAGACCTTTCTCTCTGTCTCTCTCTCTCTCTCTCTCTCTCATTGTCTAACTCTGCCTGTTAAAAAAATACACAAATTCAAAAAGTCCTTGCATCAAATACATGTGCTTCAATTCCATTTTTCCAGAAACATTTTGAAATACCCTCATGTGTATGTGCATGTGTGTGGGAGGGAAGAGAGGAAGGGAGAGTTTATGGTAGGAAATGGCTTGCAATAATATGGAGACCAAGACAGCCCATCCTCTGCAAGCTGAAGAACAGCCAGCACACTTGCTCAGAGAAACAGAGCACACTTGCCCTTTGTATGTCTTTTGTTGCATTCTTATGGCTGGTGTCCTCTTTCAGGCAGTGCCCGGATACAATGCAGAATGTCCTGCAAACTGGGCCCAAGACATGTTCTCTGTTGATCACAGCAAAATTCTTAAGTGGCAACAGGCAGAGTCTGGGGCAGGAAAGAGAGTAGCAGCAGTGGAGACCAGGGGCATTTGGGCCAGTTCTCCCTGTAACTTGCTTGAATCTAAAGGTTCTGCTCAGAGTGGATGAGGAGTATTCAGCTTGATGAGAGTATGTTGCTGTGCATACCCAATGGCTTGCTGTGTCAGATGGCACCCAGTTAATGATGGGCCTTTGAGACAGAGCAGCAAGTAGGCAGCCAACTTTTCTATCTATGGAAACTTGAATCTCTCCTCTTGATCACTGCATCTTTTCCAGAAACCTTTCAGCTTTCTTCATCATTGTATAGTGAAAAATATATATCAAGTGGACATCATGGATCAAGGTCTTCCTACTATGTGAGAAAACTTGTATTTGTGCATGGTTTCTTTGGCATGAATTATTTTTTATATTGAAAAGATTTATTTATTTTAAAGGCAGAGAGAGAGAGAGAGAGAGAGAGAGAGAGAGAGAGAGAGAGAGAGATCTTCCATCTGCTACCTCACTCCCCAAATGGCTGCAATGGCCAGAGCTGGGTCTTTTCGAAGCCAGGAGCCAGGAGCATCATCCAGGTCTCCAATGGGGGTGCAGGGGCCCAGGGACTTGGGCCATATTCCACTGGCTATTAGCAGAGAGCTGGATCAGATGTGGAGCAGCTTGGACTCAAACCAGCACCCATATGGGATGATACAACTGTAGGCAGTGGCTTTACGCATTACGCCACAGTGCCAGCCCCTTAAATTATTTTTAAAGTGTAAGAATGGCGATGCTTTAGTTGACAAAGGAGTTTGAGTTAATATAATTGGTAGCCAGTGGAAAGTATTTACTACTCCCTTTCCTTAGATGTAAGTTCTAGCAGTGCTTTAGTAACACACACAAACACATAAGCAGACTTCATGGAAAGTACTTTTAGATAACCTTGCCTATATAAAATGAAAGAATAATCTTTAAAAGGCTAACAGAGCAGTAAAATACTGATCACTCACAAAGACCTGCTGATATGGATGAGGAAATTCCATTTTTCTTAGTACCCAGATTAGTTCTTTCAAGATTGGAACATATATTAGCTGAGGTGAAATCATTAACAATTAAATTAATTGTGTAATTAAATCTGATATTAAACACAAACTATGTTTTATTTAACTTTTCTCCAACTAGGAGACATAAATGTTAAAATTAGCATTTTGGAAAGTATTAAATTTACCTATTATTTGAAAGCAAAGGTGAAGGGGAGATGAAGGAATGAGGTAGAGAGAATAGAGAGGTAACAAGAGAAGAATGATCTTCATCTGCTAGTTGATTCGCTCCTTAAAGACCAGCAACAACTGGGGCAGGGCCAGGCTGAAGCCACGAGCTGGTTACTGCATCTGAGTCTCCCATGTGGGTGGCAGGGACTCAGGTACTTGAGCCATCACCTGTTGCCTTCTAGGGTGCACATTGACAGGAAGCTGGAGTTGGAAGTAGAGCTAGGAGTCCACTATGGAATGGGGGCATGTTAACCTGCATCCTGAGGGCTGAACCCAATGACCACTCCCAATGAGAAACTTTTAAAATAATGTGTAAGCAATAATAGTAATGGAGTAAAACACGCTCAGTCGAGGGCAGTTGTAGCAATGGGAATTAAAAGCTTCACTACTTGCACTTTTGTTATTCCCAGATAACATTCCTTACACTTACATATAGCACAAGACACTCTTCTGTGCTTGTATAAATTATCCCCTGTACCTGAGCTGGGCTATGGTGGCAATATTAAGCAATGTTAAGCAACATGGCAATTGTCATGGGGCTGTGATCTTATTACCATCCTCAGCAAAGGAGGCACCTGAGGATTTGTGCTGTTTTGCTTGTCAGGTGTGGGCTGGCTGGGAGCCACTCTGGTAGGATTTGGGATGAAAGTCATGATGAATGGAGCTTTTGCCATGGGTTAGGGGGTAAAGCCTTCGTTCTGTGATGCTGGCATCCCATAAGGGTGCTGGTCGAGTCCTGGCTACTCCACTTCCAATCCAACTCCCTAATAATGCTCCTGAGAAAGCCGTGGAAGATGGTCCGAGTGCTTAGGCCCTTTTCCCATGTGGGATACCTGGAAGACACTTCTGGCTTCTGGTTTTGGCCTGGCCCAGCCCTAGCCCTTGCAGTTATTTGGGAGTGAACCAAAACATCGAAGCTCTCAATCTCTCTCTCTCTCTCTCTCTCTCTCTCTGCCTTTCAAATAAATAAAAATAATCGTTTTTAAAAGCAAAGTCATGATGAGTAAAACAATGAAATTGGTGAAATTATCTTTTTTCCATCTGAGGATAAAGATGTATATTGGGTCTATTTTGCCAAAAAAAATTCTTAGAATAACTTTTTCATCAAAATAGAACCTTGTACACTTGCTTAGGATAACACAGAGTTGTGCTACCATTTGTGTTAGTTACACATGTAGGTTTTTGTGAATTATTATACTCATATTAATGAATATCATTTTTAAAAATATTTTCTCCCTTTCTGGCTAAACAATGATATGTATATGTAAGAATTCAAGAGAACTTTTTTCAGATTCTTAATGAAAATTTAAATCTGATAGCAGTGAAATAATAGGAAATATCACTATTTCTGTGAAATTTATCAGGTTTGTTGTTTCTCTGACATTTAACTTTTGTCACTTTGTTTAAAAAGTTACTATTAATTTAATTTGGGCGAAAGGGGGCGTGGTTCCTGGTGGGCGGGGATGGCGGCCGCGGGCTGCATATAAACCCAGACGGCGGGTGCAGGGAGCCAGAGTGCTCTGTTCCCGGGATCCTGCCCCTAAGGATTTGAGCAGAACCAAGCCGAGTGGGAGCCTCTCTGCGCCTGTCCCCGCCGAGCTCTCCGGCCGCTGCCCGCCCCCGTGCTCCTCTCGCCCCCATGAAACTGGCCACGGTGCTCAACAAGATGTGCCCGGGCTACTCGGAGCTGAGCAGGAATCCCGGCCAAGAACTGTTCCCGCATGGTGGTCCTGGGCTCGTCCAAGGTGGGCAAGACGGCCATTGTGTCGTGCTTCCTCACCAGCCGCTTTGAGGACGCCTACACGCCCACCATCGAGGACTTCCACCGCAAGTTCTACTCCATTCGCGGCGAGCTGTACCAGCTGGACATCCTCGACACGTCAGGCAACCACCCGTTCCTTGCCAGGAGGCGCCTCTCCATCCTCACGGGAGACGTGCGCATCCTGGTGTTCAGCCTGGACAACCGCGACTTCTTCGAGGAGGTGTAGAGGCTCAAGCAGCAGATCCTGGACACCAAGTCGTGCTTCAAGAACAAGACCAAGGAGACGGACGTGCCGCTGGTAGTGTGCGGCAACAAGGGCGACCGGGACTTCTACTGCGAGTTGGAGCCGCGCGAGATCGAGCAGCTGGTGGGCGACGACCCCCGGCGCTGCGCCTACGTCGAGATCTCGGCCAAGAGAAACAGCAGCCCGGACGAGACGTTCCGCGCGCTCTTCGCCATGGCCAAGCTGTGGAGCGAGATGAGCCTGGACTTGGACCGCAAGGTGTTGGTGCAGTACTGCGACGCGCTGCACAGCAAGAAGGCGCTGTGTGCCAAGTGGCTGCAGTGCGCGGGCAGGGACGATGACCACCCCGGCGACGCCTTCGGCATCGTGGCGCCCTTGGCGCGCAGGCCGAGCGTGCACAGTGACCTCCTGTACATCCGCGAGAAGGACGGCGGCGGCGGCCTGGCTGTGCGCCCCGGGGAAGGCGCTGACCAGTCGAGAAGGGACGGTCATTTGTTCGGAAGGAAAGATTATTGGCTCAGCCTGGGGCTCCTCCAACCTCTCTGAGGGACCCCAATGACAGGGAGAGGAGGGTGGGAGAGGGGAGGTAGGGGCGGCAGGCCGCTGTTGGGTTCTAGGAACGTCCTGCCCTGCCCGGGGGTCAGGACCGGCGAGCATTAGCTTGTCCTTGGCCCTGGCACAGCCCCGAGGCCTTTGCGCTCTGGAACTGCCAGTCCTAGGCAAGTGACTTGTTTACATGAGGGTGTGAGGAATCGCACAAAGGACAAACAAAACGCAAAACTTGCACTTTAATAGTTGTTCCGGTATCAGCATGGACAAAAACAAAAACTCATCCAGGTGTTTATAGTGTGTGTGTGTGTGTGTGAGAGGTCTTTATTATTGTTGACTTTTTTAATATAAAATAAAATTCAGTATGGAAAAAAATGTATATTGGGTCTATTTGCCAAAGAAATTCCTAGAATAACTTTTTCATCAAAATAAAACCTTGTACACTTGCTTAGGAAAACATAGAATTGTGCTACCATTTATGTTAGTTATACATGTAGGTTTTTGTGAATCACTATACTATATTAATGAATATCATTTTAAAAAATATTTCTCCCTTTCCAGCTAAACAATGATATGTATGTAAGAATTCAAGAGAACTTTTTTCAGATTCTTAATGAAAATTTAAAGCTGATAGCAGTGAAATAATAGGAAATATCAATATTGCTTTGATATATCAGGTTTGTTGTTTCTATGCGATTTAAATTTTGTCACTTTGTTTAAAAAGTTACTATTAATTTAATTTGGGACTTTATAGGTCATTCATAAGTTGTCAATAATCTCTGAACCCTTCTTTTAAATAAAGAGAATTGAGCCAGATGAGTTCAAACTTCCTTCCATTGGATTTAATATTTATTTTAATTTTACATTTCAGTGAAATTCCAGGAGAGTTTAGTAGTCATCATGCCAAAGGTATTTTAATATTAAAATACCAATACCAATATGCCAGAGAGACAGAGAAGAATTAGGGAGAAGTAGGGTGGTCAGAAAGAAAGGCAGGTAGAAAGATAAAAAGACAGATGAGGGGGAGAGAAAGAGAGAGGGTAGAGAGTGAGAATATTTTTTAAAAAGATTTATTTTTAGTTATTTGAAAGACAGTTAGAGAGAGAGGTAGAGACAGAGAGAGAGGTCTTCCATCTGCTGGTTCACTGCCCAAATGGCTGCAATGGCCAGAGCTGAGCCAATCCGAAGCCCGGAGCCAGAAGCTTCTTCCTGGTCTCCCATGGGTGCAGGTACTCAAGGACTTGAGCCATCTTCTGATGGTTTCCCAGGACATAGAAGAGAGCTAGATCAGAAGAGGAGCAACTGGGACTTGAACCTGCACCCATATGGGATGCCAGCACTTCAGGTCGGGACTTTAACCCCAAATATCTTTTTTATTGTTGATAAAAACTGTTATTCATGCAATATAGTCAGTAACAATGAAAAGAAATTTCTTTGGTTGTGTTTTAGATGTTTGAATGTGCTTATTTTTGCATTATATCTGTTAAATTTTAAGTATTTTGCCCAAAATCAACTTGGAACAAAAGGGCACATTCTAAGTTCTGTCTGAAATTTTATGGAAAATCTCAGGAGTCAGCAGCCCTGTGAGGTTGTGCATCCACACTGCAGCTGCTCATTCCTTGTAGACAACAGAAGGTGTCCTGTGACTTTCTGAACTTTCCCTTCTCAGATCTTAATACAAGAACAACTTCTACTGTTCTGACCCACACTAAAGATTCAACCCTGCCACTGGGGGAGTGGGGGAAACTTCTTGCCCAATCTCTATGCTCTACATGGGAGAAGAATTGGTTTCAAATTTACCATATCTCAAACCACTAAGGATTATATTTGTCTAAGATAACACCTTGGTTTATACTCCAGACACCACCATGCAGCCGGTGTCAACTCTTGGTCTTAGGTGCAATGCACTCCATATGCCTCTCAGTACTGCATGGGCAGACAACTGAATCTTTCACATTTGAGTTGGCTTCCATGGGTTGAAAACTAAAGATAGCATAATAACACAGTTTTAGAAGGAGTGTTATGTAGACAGAGGAGCAATAGTTTCCAGGATAAAGATGCAGCAAAGATAATCTATGTATTTAGAAGAGCTGCTAGCCAATCCATAGCCATGTGACAACTAAGTCCACATATATATGTGTGTGTGTGTGTGTATAATGGACATTGTTAGCATCTGAAAATCTTATTCAAACTGTTTCATGGTTACAGATAACAGGGTTATTTTCCTACTAAAGTACATGAATGTATGTTCATGATAAATTATAATGTAAATATAAAAATTATAAAATAATTTTGAAACATTTTAGGATATAATATACAAATATTCACTAATCCCATCAACCAGAGACTGAATTAAATTGCCCTTTTGAGTATATCTTTGATATCAGATATCTATTTAAATCACATATAAATGAAGAAAATACATAATGTGAATGTACTTCAATTACTTTATACATAGGCTTGTAAACTACTCTTAGCTTTATATCATGACTAAATTTCATATTCTTCCTTATTTTAGATCTGATTTCTAGGACTTGCAGTGCATTTATAATGATTTACCTTAATGTGTCTAATCAGTTTTTACTGTTTGACACATATTAATATGATAATACTTCAGAGACACAGAATTATTTCTATATGTCTGATCATTTACATTTAATATATTGATTCATCTGGAATTAGTAGAATTTGATGTGCTGCTAATTCCTCTTGGAGATACGTCTTGCATATCGTCTCACTAGTAGTGAATGTGATTTGTGATTTTCCTAAACCTATGCTACTATCACCTACTGTGGTTCAACTTGTCAGCTTAGTAACTGTTAAGCACTATCCCTTTGACTTGTTATACCACTGCAAGTGAGGTTGCAGTAGTTTTTTGCTGCTCATTGTTATATTTCTTCACTGAAATAAGGGATTCCTGTCCTTCACCTCCTTTTCCACTAGTCACTCTGATTTTCTCACATCGAGTACCATGGGATTCAGTTTGCTTAGACTACTGAACAATATTTTATTGCTCAGACTTTATAGAACTGTTCTTCACATAGACTTTGAAAAAATTATTTAGTTATTTCTGGCCAGCGCCATGGCTCATTAGGCTAATCCCCCACCTGCAGCGCCGGCACACCAGGTTCTAGTCCTGGTTGGGGCGCCGGATTCTGTCCTGGTCACTCCTCTTCCTGGCCAGCTCTCTGCTGTGGCCCGGGAAGGCAGTGGAGGATGGCCCAAGTCACTGGGCCCTGCACCCACAAGGGAGACCAGGAGAAGCACCTGGCTCTTGGCTTCGGATCAGAGCGGTGCGTCGGCCGCAGCACGCTGGCCCCAGCGGCCTTGGGGGGTGAACCAACGGAAAAAGGAAGACCTTTCTCTCTGTCTCTCACTGTCCAATCTGCCTGTCAAAAAAAAAAAAGAAAGAAAGAAAGAAAGGAAGGAAGAAAGAAATTGTTTAGTTATTTCCATGGGAAAGAGAGAGAGAGCGTTCCCATCCACTGGTATACCCCCTCCTCCCCCAGATTCCTGCAATGATGAGCTAGGCCAGACTTAAACCAGGAGCCAAGAACCCAATCGAGATCTCCCATGTAAGTGGCAGGTATCCAACCACTTCAGCTATCCTAACTGCCTCCCAGGGTCTGCATTGGCAGGAAGCTGGAATCAGGAGCCAGAGCTGGGAATTAAGGCCACATGATCAGGTGCAGGATGTGGGCTTCTTAACTAGTGTCTTGCTGCCATGGCAAAAGTCCATCCAGATATGTATTTCTTATTTGACTCAATTCATATTCAAGTGAAGTAATGGACCTTGAAAACCTAGGTATGACTTTTCTGTGGGCATTGGAGAGATGAGTAGTTTTCAAGTTGCATCCAGATCCATTAACTTCCTCGTAGTTGCCACACATGAACCTGTAATAGGTATGAAAAAGGGAAACCACTGCAAAAGAACTCGGGGTCCCTTTTACTGTGTCTTCTGCAGCAGCTGTGCATCCCACAGTCTTTGTCACAGCTGGATTCCATCACAAATTCAAGTGGCAAAAACAGATCTTCTTATAACCAAGGCTTGGAAACAACTTTAGAACTTCTCCTGTGTTCATTTTAAATTACTTTCTTCTAGTATATTTTATTATGAACCTTCCTAGAACTAGGAAGGAGTTCAGTTATAAATTAGTATATATTTTAGTCAGTAGTAATTAGTATGAGCTGCTTATTTTAGAATAATTTATATAAGTTCGCTGTATAAATCAAGCATATATTATGTAAATATATGTTAAATCCCAAATTCTGTGTTGTTTCAGGGGCATTTTATTTTATTGTTGGTATACCTGATTTTTTGGACTTAAGGGAGTTAAATATGACATTGAAAATGAACATACAATTTGTCTGTCTCACTAAATCTCTTTTGTCAGCAGACTGTTCATCATCTGAGAGCCAAAGGCTAGGTCCAGTAAAACCTACAATCACAAGAGTCAAATAGCACTGAAAAGTCATTCCGAAGTGCTATAGGCTTGCAGCAGAGTATCTTCTTTCTTGGGATCTAATAGTCCTTTTGAGATGGGTTAGAAGCAGGATTCACTCAATCTAGCCCTTCCTGACCTGACCTGGATGCATTGCCAGCTCCAGACCCGTCAGAAGCAAGCACTGTCCAGAACCTTCCTGTAAAAGACACCTTGTGTGTTTGTACATAAGCCCCCATTAAACCTCGTCTGGGTTGCACATTGGCCTCTTATCAATTTCCATTACAAGGAAGTCAAGTAACTTGGGATCAGTATAACTTTTGGCCACATGGAGCATCTTGTCAGTCATCTCAACCAAGGTTCTATATGCTGAGAGCTTTTGTTTTAATCTTATTTTGAAACAAATAGAAAAGTAAAGTAAAACATGCACAATCTAAATGTATGGTAATTACATTAAAAGTGTTGGGATAATTTTAAGTTATTTTTTCTTTTTCTTTTTTTTTTACTTTTATTTAATGAATATAAATTTCCAAAGTACAGCTCATGGGTTACAATGGCTTCCCCCTCCCAAAACTTCCCTCCCACCCACAACCCTCCCCTTTCCCGCTCCCTCTCCCCTTCCAATCACATCATGATTCATTTTCAATTCTCTTTATATACAAAAGATCAGTTTAGTATAAATTAGGTAACGATTTCAACAGTTTGCCCCCATATAGCAACACAAAGTGAAAAAAAAATACTGTTGGAGTACTAGTTATAGCATTAAATAAGAGTGTACAGCACATTAAAGGCAGAGATCCTACATAATATTTTTTTAAAAATTAATTAATTTTCTATGCCACTTCCAATTTAACACCTGGTTTTTTTTTCCATTTCCAATTATCTTTATATATAGGAGATCGATTCAGTATATAATTAGTAAAGATCTCATCAGTTTGTACCCACGCAGAAACACAAAGTGTAAAAATACTGTTTCAGTACTAGTTATAGCATCACTGCACATTAGACAACACATTAAGGACAGATCCCACATGGGATGTAAGTACACAGTGACTCCTGTTGCTGACTTAACAATTTGACACTCCTGTTCATGGCGTCAGTAATCTCCCTAGGCTCTAGTCATGAGTTGCCAGGGCTATGGAAGCCTTTAGGGTTCGCTGACTTTGATCTTATTCCGATAGGGTCACAGTCAAAGTGGAAGTTCTCTCCTCCCTTCAGAGAAAGGTACCTCCTTCTTTGATGGCCCCGTTTTAAGTTATTTTTTCATGAGCGCATTATTTACACCCTCAAAATTTTGGAATTGGAATTTTGTCCTAGCCAATATGTCTCAGAGTATTGTCATACTAATTGAGAAAAGATAGAAGGAATCATTAGATATAAGTAAAAATTCAAAAATTCCTTTACACTTTTAGACAAACTATGGCTCTTTTTATATATAACAAGAACAATGGAACTGATGATATTGATCATAATAAAAGTTATAATAACAATAATATCTGGGGCTGGTGCCATGGCTCACTTGGTTAATCCTCATCCTGTGGCACCAAATGGCATCCCATGTGGGCACTGGGTTCTAGTCATGGTTGTTCCTCTTCCAGTTCAGCTCTCTGCTGTGGCCTGGGAGGGCAGTGGATGATGGCCCAAGTGCATGGGCCCCTGCACCCACATGGGAGACCAGGAAGAAGCACCTGGCTCCTGTCTTCGGATCTCTGTGGTGAACATTTGGGGAGTAAACCAACAGAAGGAAGACCTTTCTCTCTGCCTCTCTCTGTCTATAAGTCTACCTGTCAAATAAACAAAAATAAATAAATTTAAATACAATAATATCTAACATTTATAGAACCACATAAGTTTATTCACTAGTAGAATTACATATAAACAATATAACTTAATTGTTCATATGAAACTATAGAAATAAACATCTTTTATGTTTAAAGATTTATTTACTTATTCATTTCTAAGGTAAAATAACAGAGAGAGAGAGAGAAAGGGAATGAGAAAGTGGGAGAGAGAGAAAGAGAGAATCTTCCTTCATCTCCTTCACTCTGCAGATAGCCAGGGCTAGGCCAGGCAGAAGTCAGGAACCAGGAACTTTGTCCAGGTCCACCATGTGGGTAGCAGGAATGCAAGAAATCTGGCCATGATTTGCTACATTAGTAGAATGCTGAACTGGAGGCAGACGTGTGACTCAATCCCAAGCATTCCAATATGGGGTGGATATTTCCCAAGCAGAAATTCAAACAGCCTCACTACACACTCACCCCAACAGATTTATTTTTAGGGATGAGAAAACCTAGATGCAAAGACATTAAGTAC
The DNA here is from genome assembly GCF_033115175.1 of Lepus europaeus. NCBI lineage: Eukaryota > Metazoa > Chordata > Mammalia > Lagomorpha > Leporidae > Lepus > Lepus europaeus. The sequence continues at coordinate 370,864 of NW_026909015.1, forward strand.
TAGTAAGTGATAAACACAAAGCACAACTTGAGGTATTATCTTCAGAGTCCACATTGTGAATCAACCATGAGAGAATTTATGATATTGACAGAAAATAAATTCCAATATCTGACAAGGAATGAATCTGATTTACATCCAGAGAGACTGGTGCCATACCATGGATGCAGATACATTGCGGGCCGGTGCCGCGGCTCACTAGGCTAATCCTCCGCCTTGTGGCACTGGCACACTAGGTTCTAGTCCCGGTCAGAGCACTGGATTCTGTCCCGGTTGCCCCTCTTCCAGGCCAGCTCTCTGCTGTGGCTCAGGAGTGCAGTGGAGGATGGCCCAAGTGCTTGGGCTCTGCACCCCATGGGAGACCAGGATAAGCACCTGGCTCCTGCCATCGGATCAGTGTGGTGCGCCGGCCACAGCGCACCAGCTGCAGAGGCCATTGGAGGGTGAACCAATGGCAAAGGAAGACCTTTCTCTCTCTCTCTCTCTCTCACTGTCCACTTTGCCTGTCCAAAAACAACAACAACAACAACAACAACAACAACAACAACAACAACAACAAAACCAGATTCTTTGCATGGAATCCCCTAGAATTTGAACCTCTGCCCTTGCAAATGAACACATTCATTGTTCTAGCTTCAAAGAAAACTAGGAATGGTCTTTTGCTCCACACCAAAAACCACAGCAAAGCAAACAAAAACAAGACCAAAAATGAGAAACGAAAAATTTCAAAAAATGGAAGCTGGATGAGTTGTAGTTGTAGCTGCAGATGGATTTCCTGATGATGCAGCAGCCACCTGGCAGCTAAAGTGTGATGATTCAGTGCACCTTGTGGACTTACATGCTCCACAGAGTGTACTTGCACTGAGTGTTTGGTCTGTGTCAGACATTACACTAGAATAAAGCAACATAAGAATGCTGGAATAACTCAGGAAATGTGCAGTGCCATGGCAGAAATGTTTAATGCCCTCCACATGGCTATGTGATCCAGAATATTTTCAAATTCTCTTGCAGGTCTACACGACTTTGTTCTGATCCCTGAGTTGTGAGCACAGAAATGACACATTTCACCTTGGCATCAAAGAATAGGAGAGCAGGTATGTGACCCTCCACCTCTGTCTCCCCTGCTGTGCTATACAGGAAACACACATTGAGATGATGAATTCACTGGGGCCAACTGCTGCCCTGAGGGCCAGCTTGCATCAAAATCTGCAGGAATAAGTACTGAATTTTTGCTAAGCCAGCAAGATGTAGAGGTTAACCATGCTGACAGCATTGTCCAGCACATCCTGAATAATGCACCTGACTCTCCTTTTTTCTCAGAGACCACTGTTGGACCAACTCTTTCAAGCAGCTCAACCGTGAATTAACTTTGATGCCCAGAGGAGTAACTATCTGCTTCAAGTAGGATGTTTTGCTGCTCCAAGAAGTTCCTGTGTTTCCTTGAGCTCTTCTCTGGAGATTTCCAGGTGTGGTGCCACATGGTGAAGCTTCTCATCATAGGGTCAAGGGGATCAACTTACACAGGGATTCTGGCCCTACATCATTTTGACAGATATATGTGTAATTTGGTACTTATGTACAAGAAAAGGAATAAAGAGGGAAAAAAGTTAAATGACATTCTCTAGCACAGCACTGACCAAGAGAAGTATAATGCAAGCCACGTACATAATTTTCAATTTTCCACTCAGGAAGTAAAATGAAAGGGATGTAATAAATAGTAACAATATACTTTATGTAGCTCAGTGTTCCATGGTAAGCATTTGCATTATAATCAATATAAATTTGTTAATTTCTAGTGAATTCTTTAAAGTTGGATGTGATTTTTTCATTTTAATAGTGAAATACCATTTGGAATAGCCACATTTAAGATTGCACTATAACCATATGACTATCCAACAGTGAGCATTAGCGGTAACTGAAACTTACTAAGTGTTTGTTTAGCTTTATTAGAACTGTGATAGCCACATTGCAATATTGTCTAATTTATTAGAATACTATTTTGTGTTAAAAAATTGGCACACTCCCAGAATTAGAAAGTGTCAGAGCTAAGATCCTAACCAATTCTCTGCCCTCCCTCTGGGCTACTCCAGTACCGTGGGATTTCTCTGTAATTCAAGCCAGAAGGGTGACACCCTCAAATAAAATCATGACACTGGTGATGGAGAGAAGGCTGTAGTTAATGAATATTAAAGAGCTCTACTTGCGAATACTCTTCTTGATGATTGATTGTGTCTGTGTGAGGGAGGAAAAAAAGCAGTTTCTGTAGGGTGGCTTCCCACTTCTGACTCAAGCAATGGAGTTGTCCCTAGTGGGAAGGAGAGAGACACTGTCAGGGCATTTGTTCAACAGAAATTGAAATTTAGCAAATTTTGATCATTGGAATTACTAGTACAGTATGAAGAACTAAACCCGATTTTTGTTTTAGCTGTGACTCCTTTATATGTGGCACAAATGCCAGGTGACAACTATTGGATAAGCGCTACTTATGTAAAAAAGGCATCTATGTAACAGAATGATGCCTGGATGCACGGATTGGTGTGTTTGTAATACTGTTATAGAAAGAACACCCATAGCTAATTCAACAGCCTTAAATTTACAGTGCATAATATTTGCAAGCTTTAATGGATTTGTTTATATCTCTTCTATAGATACTCATTCAGCTCTGAGCCACCACACACACAATAGGGAAGAGCTTTGAGGAACTCTGTAATTATGAGCTAATCTTTGCTTCTGAAAGAATGCCAAGTGATAGCACTTGGGCTTGAGCCATCTACCTGGGCAGAATTCATCCAATTATGCTATGCCACATACTTTGGAAGATCTGATCTTAAAAATCCAAAGGCTACAAGAGGTGACTAAGAAGAGAACTTGTAGCAATTCAAGCATCTCTTAAGCTATTGACAGGTGCTATTGCCTTACGAATGATAACTATGAAGGGAAAAATGAAAACAAATTATGCTGGAAAGTCATAAATATGGTATTTTAATTTGTTTACATTTACCATTTCTGAAGCATATTCTTAAAAGTTATTTGTGATCAACAGCATTATGCTGTTTGATTATTGATCAATTTATTCAATTTGGACTTGTGTATGTATCTTCACAGAAAGGTTCATCTCACTATAACCAGCACACTTAATCTGTTTAATAAATTTTGTTGCCAAAATGCTGCTACAGAGCAGTACAGATGCCCTAAATGACAGGAAAGGACTGTCCAGTTTCTCCTCACTCCTGAGGCCATGTTTGACGTCAGCTGTGAGTTTATTACTTTTTATCCTGAAAGATTTCAGGATAATTTTCACTTTTTCAGTCCCTGCTGCTGTCCTGTGCTCTGGTCATTTATACTCACAGCAGTCAGTGGTTACAAATGTGGAATAGGACCAAGGCATGGGGTGACCACAGGACAAGCATCATATAAAATAAGGGTATTGTGTGGGGATGGGTCTTCTGTTGTCTCTCTCCCTGGTAGAAGAATCTCCTTTAGTATTTGTATGTTGTGGGGTTCCCAGGGAGCTTTGTTTGGGTCAGACAAGTCCGCCTATGGGTTAAAGTGACTCAGACCATAGGAGCACTTGCATTTTCTGGGCCCCTGGGCTGGAGCTGGAATTCCCTCTGAGCTCTGTTTAGCACTGCATTCTACCAGAATTCCCTTGCTTGTTCCCTGAAGTGCTCTAGGGTGAAGCTGGCACAAACATTTGAAAATTTTCATTCAGCCACTGACAGTTGCTGAAAACCTTCCAATACATGTATATGCTCTTATCTCAGCTTTACAAAAGCCATGACCTAAAAATAAATGCAATTTAGAAAAAAAAATACATTCAACTACAGTGAGTTTCAGGTGACCAACATGTGAGACAAAAAGGCAGGGATCGTTCACACTTTTAGGCTTTGGGTAGTGTGTGCCTATCCAGGCATCAGCAAGGCCTTTACCCAGGGTTCCCACTAAACATGAGCAATTATTTAAAGCTGTTTCTTTTTTAAAATTTTTAATCAAAATATGTATACTGCTTGGTTAAATGCAGGACCATTTCTGATCACTTAATTTTTTAAAGATTTATTTATTATTTATTTGAATGAGTTACACAGATAGAGGAGTGGCAGAGAGAAAAAGAAAGAGAGTGAGACAGGTCTTCCATCCAATGCTTCACTCCTCAGTTGTCCACAATGGATGGCTGGAGCTGCACTGATCCAAAGCCAGGAGCCAGGAGCTTCTTTCAGGTCTCCCAAGTGGGTGCAGTGGCCCAAGGGCTAGGGCTACCTTCTACTGCTTTCCCAGGCCATAGTAGAAGTGGAGCAGCTGGGACTAGAACCGGTGCCCATATGGGATGCCGGCACTTCATGCCAGGGCGTTAACCCACTGCACCACAGCACCAGCCCCTGATCACTTAATTTTTTAACTGAGATGTGTTCCTGAGATCTTTTATGATTAGCATATGCATGTGGCTAATGTCTTAAAAATTAGACATTTTTTCCTGTATCTTTCAACTGATCTTTCTTTTAGCCTTTTCACTTGCTAAACACTGTTTTTGGTTTTCCTTTGGCTAATCTGACCTCCTATAATCTGAATTCTCAGGTCAATGGAGACACAGGCTGAGAGTTGTGATTTAGTCACTTTCCTCCTTGTTTTCATCTATGTCCCTGGACCCTTGCCATGTATAAAATGTTCCATTGCACTTCTCAAAAATCTTCTTTAAAACCCTAAGCTTTATAAATTAAGTACTAACATTAAACTTTGAAAAATATTTTTATGAGAGATCCTGTATTTGGCCATAACTTCCACTTTGTAAGCTATGCAAATGCAGAACTTTCTCTCTTGTGTCTCTAAACAAGAAGGCTGACATCAAAGGCAGCTGGCCTTTCCTTGCTGAGTCTGGCTCCTATAAAATTAGAGTGGTGAAGGGAAATATTTGGAGGCACTTACTAACACAACTAACACAGAAGGGCTTTAGTGATTCAAATCATAAACCTAAACTTACAAGGGTAAAACTAATTTTAGAATGAAACATACGACAAATGGATGAAGTACAAAAAACAAAAACACACACAAAAAACTGACCTAAGCGCTAAGATGACAACAGGCAGGCTCAATTCTTCAAGTTGGAAAACTTTGAGGACTAAGGTTTTACCTGTAATTCCCATCTTTAGTTTCCACCGAGTTTTTGCTGTCTAAATTTATTAACTTGATCTAAATTCAACCCATTTTAAAGGATCGCATTACTTTTTATGACCTGGGAGCAGTAAATGTAGAATTTCCTTAAATTGTGGATAGAAATGGAATGGTCATGAGTTTGAACTTGTGGAATTTATAATGTATTATTTAGCTATACATGGCATTTTATTATAGAGAGAGAGAGAAGAGGCAATTTTCAACTACAGAATTTTGAAAATATCTAAAAGTATCAATAAAAATAAGAAGAGCTGGGGTGAATTCAAATTAAAATGTAGGAATCCTAAGCAATTATTCCCATTTGCACCATGAAGAGCTGACTGTGCACTAAGTCTGGATTTAAAACAGGTGGACTGAAGGAAGTGCACTTAGATGTCTGAGAAATCTGAGGGCAGTCACTGTCCTCCCTATGTTACTGCTGCCCACTAAGAAAAGAACAAAAAACGAATGAAAGAAAAAAGGTGAAATGCATGAATGATTGTAGAAAGCATTGGAAGTACGGAGGACTATGTTTTGTATGTTCAATGAAATATTTTACATTTGATTTTACCAGTGATCATTTTTTTTTGGACAGGCAGAGTAGATAGTAAGAGAGAGAGACAGAGAAAGGTCTTCCTTTTTGCCATTGGTTCACCCTCCAATGGCTGCTGCGGCCAGCGAATCTCGCTGATCCAAAGCCAGGAGCCTGGTCTCCCATTGGGTGCAGGGCCCAAGGACTTGGGCCATCCTCCACTGCCTTCCCTAGCCATAGCAGAGAGCTGGCCTGGAAGAGGGGCAACTGGGATAGAATCCAGCGCCCCAACCGGGACTAGAACCCAGTGTGATGGCGCCGCAGGGCAGAGGATTAGCCTGTTAAGCCATGGCGCCGGCCACCAGTGATCATTTTTATTTTGTGCTGGTTTTCTGAAGACTATTGGCAAAAAAGCTTGCATTATTTTGACACATTGTGTTTCATCTCATTGCTTTAGGCATATATTTACTATTTCATGCAGTATTGTTTACTATAAGGCACTGAACTGAACTGAAGAAAATCACCGATTTCTGAAAGAAACCATAAATCTAAATGTAGGAAGACCTAGAAGTTAGAAAAACCAAGTATGTCGGATGTTGCTTTAAATTTCAGAGGTAACATATTTATTTCTTATAGTATATGTAGAAATACAGCAAGTTTTATTGTGAAAGCATCAGTTAGTGTTACATGAAAATAGCATTTAGAAAATCTGCTAAACTATGAAACAGTCACTAAATAGTATACATAAGCCATAGCAAAATTGTTCCTTAAACTTTATAATGTGTAATTCCCTAAGAAAGGCAATTCTATAGTTTCATGAAATGGAATACATTATATACCACATAAATTACTCCTGGGCATTTAGCATATTTGAATATATTTTCAAAATTCTTTATTTCAGAAGGGCCAATTAAAGAACATATCTGTTAGGAAACTGGCACAGTTTTAGCCAGGTGGCCACATGGCCCAGCTACCTGAGCCAGGCTCCACCCCCATCCTAATGGGATTCGCTGCCTCTGCGTCCCTGCCCGCCCTCAGGTGAAGTTTTAAAAGGGCCTGTTCCTGCACACGTGCTCTCTTGGTTCTTCTCTCTTGATCCTTCTCTCCTGTGCTCTCTTGGCCTCTCTTGGCTTCTCTCCTCCTCTCGTCTCTCTTCTCCCTCCTCTCTGTCTCTCTCTCTTACAGTCTCCTTCTCTCTTTTTCCTTCGCCACCCCTTCACTCCGGTCTGTAGGGCGTTCCCCAATAAACCCTTTCCCTTACTCCAGTGTCCGGTGTGCTTAGCGACGGCTAACATTAAGATACAACATTGGTGCCGTGACTCGGATAGCCTTATATTGGTAATCCAGCATCCTCCAGTGCTCTGGGGTCCTGGATTTTTGCTGGTCGTGAAGCACACCTCCGGAACTCTTTCCAAGCCACTGAACGCTCTGCGATCTCCATCCACACATCGGCCTTCCAAATTCTGAGGTAAGACGTGGAACGAAAATTCCTCACGCGACTGCTATTTGAGTGGTGGTCTGCTGTCGGATACTCGCCTGACTACTCTCGTAAAGGTCGTACACTGGACTCTAGCCACCACTCCTACTTCTACTTAAGGCCTTTAGCCTCTACGGACACTGTGTCTAGGCAACAGTGGGTGTGAGCGACGACTCCATCTCTGTTCACCTCTTTACAGGCTAGGCCCTGGGCTCCAGTGGGCGCTTGGGTGACGACCCTGCCTTCTGCTCCCATATTCTCTCACTAGTCAGATAGCCGGGATGCAAGGACGCTTGCAATCCACGGCTCTGACTCTACAGGTTGCAATGGGAACTTTTCTCTAACCACTTCCGTCTGATGGTCCCTCTCAAATTGGCCTCAGCCTTCAAAAGTGGCCCCTCCATGGTGGCGCATTTGGCCCTGAGGGATCGGAAGTCAGAGTAGTTTGACCCTGATAACATCTTTATCACTTCCGTGAGCATTCGGGAAAATGGAAGGAGATTCCATACGTTCAAGGTATAAGACCCCTGCTAAAAGTAAGACCCCTGCTAAAAGTAAATATTAAAATAATTCTAGCAAGGGTTAAAAAGTTTGGCTGCTGACAGTAGCCATTCCTTAAGATAACTGTGTCTCCACCTGCCTGCAGAATAACCTTGGGAAACTGCCTTGTGAAGCTGCTCTGTGTCTGTGTAACGGTGTCACGCGATAACACTTGCAGGAGTCCGGAAAAGAGTTACAATAAGGTTCTGTGACTGAAAGGGCTAATCAAGAGACAAGATGGGGGAACTAAGGTTAACACTAACCAAATTTTTACTTCTGTATAATGGCTAAGCTTGTAAAACATGTGTTATTTTTAGAGAACAAAGAAGAACGGAAAGTCTCCAACCCCTTATCTTGTGACATACTAAGGTTTTACTGTTCTACTGCCATCCTCGTCCTTGCTTGCTTTAGCTGATAAGAAGAAACTGCCCGCGACCCCCATCCCAAGCCTCTTACCTAGCAACCATTAACTTACCCAATAAAATGCTAGTAACCTGTAGCTTGCCCAATAGAATTGTAACACAATTAAGTATGCTAATACTGTGGTTTTTAGTTTTAAATACTCTGTAAGCTATTGTTCGGGGCCGCTCTCTCTCTCTGCACCTTACCAGAGGGTGCTGCGGAGACGGCCCATTTGCAAATGTAATAAACTTTCCTCTTGCCTTTTGCATCGATTGGAGTGGAGTCTGTGTTTCTGGGGTCCGGTTTGTGGGTTTGTGGGACGCCTGCTTAAGGGGTCTTACAAAGGCTTTTCCTATCTTCGAACTAAACCTTCCCAGTGTACTTCTTGCTGTCCTGCTCAAGTCCTTCTGGTCTCCAAGATTTGCACTAGGAGGCAGAAGCCTGAGCAAAAAATCCTTTCTACTGCCCCGATCCCTGTTCCAGCCACTACCACAACCTCCTTTGATCCTGCAGATGAACCTCCCCCTTACCACTCCAATCTCCAGGCACTGGCTCAGCCGCCTCCTGAGGCCTCATCGGCTGAAGTTCCAGTGCCATTATCTCCCACGCAGCAGCTCTGGCCCTGGCTGCATCCTCACCTCCCCCTCCCATCAAATTCCAGGGGGCGGGTCAACCTCTACTCCCACCTCCACTGTAATCTCTTCCATCTGATCTCAAGCCTCTTGCATACTTATTCCTCCAAGCCATTCTCTGCCCACGTGTACTTCCTCCCTAGCTCCTACCCCGACTCTCTCAGTCTCTCCCCCTCCCACCTAGAAATTCTGACTTTATCTTAAAACCAGTCATGGCCCAAAGTCTACTGTCTCTGTCTTATCAGTTTGGGAATGGAGGTCTCCAACTGGTCTTTTGTCCCTCTCTTGTCCCAGTCTTACCATAAGAATAGCAAGGGAATGGTAGTCCCATGCTTTTGGGGTCCCTGCTTATTGAGAAACAAATTAGGTATCCCAGCCTTCTGATGGCAAGCCAGACAGGAGAATCAGATTTCCTGCATGGACCTGGCCCACTGTAACTAATTTTTCTTTGAATCTAAAAAGAGCACTAACTTTCAAAATATTGCTTTGTAAAATGCTGAACTTATTTTGCAATTTATTTTAACAGGTTTCCGGGTAATCGGTACTCAATGAAACAGCAATGGGTAATTAGTACTTGTCTTAGATGAATGCAATTTTAATTAAATTCAGATAAAATGTCAGCACCTTTAGTCATTTAGGTGTAACTGCTAATTTAAATTGGGTAAAGGCGAATAAAATGTGTCTAAATGTAAACTTTTGTATACTCAACATGTTATATTCTATAAAAAACTATTTGGGTTAGTTCATAAACTGTCTATAAAAATAGTTCAACACTGTTTAAGTAACTCAGGCTAAAATTGATGCGTTACCTTAATCTTAATTTGAAGATTTTTAACAGTTTATCTCAAAATGTACATCAAGGACATTGGCAGATGGAAAACATCACAAGTATACTAATCTATTTCTCTTTGACATAGAATTAAAATCTGATTCTCTGTTAAAGCAATAAGTTAAAATAATCTGTTATGTTCTCTTTGCTAAATTCTAATTGTTTAAAAACAACTAAATTTTTATTAAGAGTTATGGGTTATTTAAATATGAGCTTATTTTCAAATATTTAAATAATCACCTTGTAACAGTGATCAAATTTGGTCTATGGTATGTCATGATTTTAAGGGATCTTATTTCAACCAGATATTTTAAATTTTGAGCCTTCTTGACATTCTTGACAGACATTCAAAAATCAAAGTTTCAAAGAATTTGGACTCAAATTTCCAGTAAATTTTGGACTTCGGTTTTTCCAGTTTGGGCCCAACTGAAAAAATCCAAGGACTTATGTCTCTCATCTTGTAGAGACACCAACTAATCAGACTATTTGGATTATATTAGAAGTGTTAGATAGGAAGTCAGTTATGAGCTTATGTGTGTGTAACAGGCCTAAAGAGAAGACATCTATGTCCAGCTTATGCATCTGCATCTCAAAGTCATCCTGATAATGTTTCAGGGGCAGCCTGGCCCTTGCATCCTGCCCTGCCCCCTTCTACCTGATAACCTGCCAGGAGGAGTTCCCCACCTCTTCTGCCTGACAATCTTCCACAATCTCCCAGTATCTGCATCTCAAACACCCTGCTCCCTTCCTCCTGTCTGATAACATTTGCATCCATAAAGTCCTTTGTTTCAGACCTTCAAGAGAAGTTTTTCTATTTACATCCAAAAAGCCCTTTGTTCCAAGAGGAGCAGAGGTGGGGAAGCAAGACCCATATCCTTAAAAACCCCCAGCCTCAACTGGACTGTGCTCTCAGCTCTCTGCATCTTTGCTGAGCTGCCCGCATGGCCTGGTCAGGTGTAATCTCTCCACTCAACATGTAACCTCACTCCTTCCTCCTCCCCAGTCTCTCAGGTTCTGTCTGGAGAGGTGCCCATCCGTCCTTACAGATGTCCCTTCCCTAATAAACCTTGCTATTTTACCTCCCACTACTATCTGTCTCATGCCTGAATTCTTTCTTGCGCAAAGACAAGAACCCTGCAATTACTCCAGTAACAGAAGTACTGTCAAGATGTGAAGTGGTGCAAAATTTTAAGTTTCTATAATATAAAATGCTGTTAATACAAATGTCTGAAAATTAAAAAGCCTAATAATCTTGTATATCTAGACATGATAGTTATCTTAATGAGAAAGCCCCAGAGGCCTAAAGATGGAAAATGCTTTGTAAAATCCTACAGGTGCTTTCAAAAATACTGTGTGCAGTAAGCAAATGCCTCTTGTTGGTTTATAATTTTAAACGTGGCAACTTAAAGTCTTTTGTCATCGACAGTTTTATATATCAGATTTGCTGCTCATAAAACTAAAGCATTGTTGGTTCTGTGTTTAGCTGTCCTCCTATAGGTTCAGATGGAATTTTTCCAGCCACATCTATTGTATTCAGTACTTTGGGATGGCTCTGTAAACAGAAGAAGCCAATAATGTATTTTTTTCTTTTGACAGGCAGAGTGGATAGTGAGAGAGAGACAGAGAGAAAGGTCTTCCTTTTTGCCGTTGGTTCACCCTCCAATGGCCGCCGCGGTAGGCACGCTTGTGGCCAGCGCACTGCGCTGATCCGAAGGCAGGAGCCAGGTGCTTCTCCTGGTCTCCCATGGGGTGCAGGGCCCAAGCACTTGGGCCATCCTCCACTGCACTCCCGGGCCACAGCAGAGAGCTGGCCTGGAAGAGGGGCAACCGGGACAGGATCGGTGCCCCGACCAGGACTAGAACCCGGTGTGCCGGCGCCGCAAGTTGGAGGATTAACCTGGTGAGCCGCGGCGCTGGCCTGCTTAAATTATAATTTCTTAGCTAAATTTACTTCGCCACCAGTGAGGTAAACAGGGAAGAAAAGACCTCCCTTTCAGCACAAAGGGAAAAAAAGTTTTAAAGTGAGAATATAGTTTTTCTCATGGGCATTGTCTACCTTAGAAAAACTACTACAGAACATACCTGTGACTATAGACTTGTAGTTTAGGCCACCGAAGATTAGAGATGGGACTTGAGCACCCCCTTGACTTGTATCCTCTGGTCTGCTTGAACAAAAATCAGGAGAAAAAGAAAGCTAGGCATCAGAAAAGTAGAGATAGGTGACAGGCCTATTAAATGTAGCTCTGCACAGTGATCTGCCCTCAAAGTGATCTGCCACAGCGCTGGCCCATTCTAAATATTCTTAAAGGATATAAAGTGTAAAGCATGGTATGGAATAATTCATACAGTTTTAGAAACTCAGAGAAAAATAAGTCATTAATTCTAGGCTGCAGTAATGTTAGGTAGGAAGTCAGATATGAGCTTATGTGTGTGTGACAAAGGCCTAAAGCGAAGACTTATGTCCAGCACATGCATCTCAAAGTCATCCCGATAATGTTTCAGGGGCAGCCCAATGTTTGCATCCTGCCCTGCCCCCTCCTTCCTGATAACCTGCCAGGTAGGTGTCCCTGCTCCTACTGCCTGATAACTTTCCAGGTGCAGCTCAGTATCTGCACTTCAAAGGCCCTCCCTGCCCTTCCTTTAATGGGGTCGGCACCAGCCAGACTTCCCACTGTCTGATAACTTCAGGGAGTTTTTCTATTTACATCCAAAAACTCTTGTTTCAGGAGGAGGTGTGTGAAGACAAAGACCCATCTCCCTAAAAACCCCTGGCCTCAACCGGACTGTGCGTTCAGCACTCTGCCTCTCTGCTGAGCTGCCAGCCTGGCCTGGTCAGGTGTATTCTCCACTCAACCATGTAACCTCGCTCTTCCCCCACTCCGAGCAACTGTGCACCCTCTCTCAGGTCTGTCTGGAGAGGTGCCCATCTGTTCTTACGGGTGTCCCTTCCCTAGTAAACTTTGCTATTTTACTTTCCACTACTCTCTGTCTCATGCCTGAATTCTTTCTTGCATGAAGACAAGAACCCTGCTGTTCACCGGTAACATTTTGGCAACCACGAAGGGATTTTAAGAAGATATCTGTAGGTCAATATTCCTTCCCTCAAGCAGGACCAGATCTGTGGAAGTGACCGTGGAGTGTCTGGCACCCCACAGCTCTCCGAGAATGTGGAGTACCCCCAGTCATGATGGCTGAAACTCCAGAGGGATTTTAAGGAACAGGAAGGTGATTATGAAGAGTAATTGGCTGGATATTTCTGGAGGAATGTGAGGGCAGTCACTCACATGTTATCCTCTGTTGCTTTCCCCCTTCCTCCTCTCGGTCTCCCTCCCCCTCTCTTTGTTCTCCTCATCTCTACTCCTATACCACAGGCCTAGAGGAAGGGAGAGGAAAAACTCCAGGTCTCTCCACCTAAGAAAGGGAAAAAGCTGTTACCCGTTAACCCTTTCCAATCTGGTAGAAGGTTTTCCAATCTTTGCAACTTAGGGTAGCTCTGGTACATCTTGAAAAGCTTTTGTGTGCTGAGGACTGAATCTGAAAAGGAGCTAAAGCTAACTATCTTTTTTAATTGACTGAGTGATTACAGTAGTCCTGATTAGATCTGGCTTTGGCTGAATTATAGGAGGTTCCCAGCACTCTTGGTGAAACGGTGCACCTACCCAACCCCACGGCCTGTCCTGCTAGGCCTGGGAGTATGCAGTCTTCCCTGTAAATGGGGGACCATGGCCTTTCTCTGCACTCTATTCCAGAATACATGGCCTGCCTCACCCATGCAGGCACAGCTAGTGCTCCTCAGGGCTGCTTTTTTCTCTCCATTTCCAATTCAATACCCCTCCTCACTGGGGCAGGGGGATGCCTCTGGCTACTGCTGGCCTTACCTAAGGGAGCAAGAACCTTAATCCATGAACTCTTTCCAACCTGATGGGTCTTTCTCTTTGCAGTTAATGGAAACCTAAGCAATGGGCTCATACGCTGATGATCATCTCTTTTCTGTGCTGCTGTAGCTAACTTATCTGATGAGAGTTTGCACACGTCTTGAAGGATTCATATTTTTCTATTGCCAGTACTGAGTCTTGATTGGGAAAACTGCAATGCGAAGTTGTTTACTTTATTGGCCTGTTTTTAATGTTTGAGCGATTACCTAATTGATCAGATCTAGCCCACAGCTTTGCTTAAAATACTCAGCTTAAACATACTGATTTTTGGCTAAACAGTTTGACTCTGACAGTTTAAATTCTAAACTGAGTCTTCCAACGTTGAGGCTTCCAGTCAGATCCCTGGAACTCCCAAAGGATGAGACTCTAAATTTGTTAAAGTAACAAGTGTTTGAGTCAATTCAAATTATGCGACGTGTATTAAAATTTTGTAAGTGATGTCAGACTTATGTTGTATTCATGTTTTTGCTTTCTAGCTAGAGTGGTCTTATAAAAATGAGAGTAGGCCAGTGCCACAGCTCATAGGCTAATCCTCCACTTGCAGTGCCAGCACCCTGGGTTCGAGTCCCGGTCGGAGCACTCGATTCTGTCCTGGTTGCTCCTCTTCCATTCCAGCTCTCTGCTATGGCCCAGGAGTGCAGTGGAGGATGGCCCAAGTGCTTGGGCCCTGTACCCACAAGGGAGACCAGGAGAAACACATGGCTCATGGCTACAGATCAGCGCAATGCACTCGCCACAGTGTGCTGGCTGCAGCAGCCATTGGGGGATGAACCAATGGAAAAAGGAAGACCTTTTTCTCTGTCTCTCTCTCTCACTGTCCACTCTGCCTGTCAAAAAAATGAGAGTAAATCCTGTGTATACAAGCCTTTATGTTTTTAACTAAAGTAAGCCAATACAGATTGGTTCAGAAAATTGGGTTAATGCAAATGCCCCTTGGTTTGCTTGGTTCACTTGCTCAGTTTTACATGTCTTTGATATGCTTTAAACTTGTTTATTTTAAAGATGAAGATCTTTTCAAAGTTGTAAACATGCACTTTGTTTGCTGCTCAGGAGGTGTTATCCTTATCAGTTACTTAAAAGCCTGGAAATGTAATTTTGACATTTAATTCAGATAATGGTGTGGTATTCATTAATAACTCACAGTCTTAAGTCATCTAGGCATCGGTGCTAAGTAAAACTTGGGAAAATGTATTATGTGTACTTTTAACATCTTAAATTCGATAAGAGAGACTGTTTGAGTTTGTTAGCATGTTTTCTCACAGGTTGTCCATACACGACAATTCAAGACTCTGTAAAAGTAACTACGGTTGTAAGTTTCAGAAGGTGTGAGCAAGTAAAAAAAAGTTTTAAAAAGTTTATGATTTTAAAACCTTGTTTACAGAGTTTTCTATAAGTTGAGTGTTAATGCTGAAATTACACTGACCTAAAGTTGAAGTCTGGTCTTCTATTACAACAATGAGGTTTTAAAAAATGCATACTAATGTTAGTAAATATCTGGAAATGGTCTAAATCATAAATCTTTTTTTTTGACAGGCAGAGTGGATAGTGAGAGAGAGACAGAGAGAAAGGTCTTCCTTTTTGCCGTTGGTTCACCCTCCAATGGCCGCTGTGGCTGGCACGCTGTGTCCTGCACACCGCACTGATCCGATGGCAGGAGCCAGGTGCTTCTCCTGGTCTCCCATGGGGTGCAGGGCCCAAGCACTTGGGCCATCCTCCACTGCACTCCCGGGCCATAGCAGAGAGCTGGCCTGGAAGAGGGGCAACCGGGACAGAATCTGGTGCCCCGACCAGGACTAGAACCCGGTGTGCCGGCGCCGCAAGGCGCAGGATTAGCCTAGTGAGCCGCGGCGCCGGCCTAAATCATAAATCTTAAAATCTGTTTTTACAAAAGCTGTAATGTCTCTTTTTAACAGTGTCTGCTTAATTGGTTGCTCTGGAATTTCTAGAGTTAGGTCCTGTAAGCTCTATTTGACTGTTAAATAGTTCTGAGTTATGTGATGATTTCATGTGCTAACTCCTATGTTCAAGGTTTTTATTTCTGGTTTATTCGACAACAAGAGACATAGAATTCATGTCCTGCTAAAGTATCTATTGTGTACTCTATTGTTTCTGTTAAGTTCAGATTGATGAAAAGCATTAAGTCTTAAAAAGTTATGTTAAATAACATTAGGATTAGATCTGGTCTAAAAGTGTTATAATCACCCTGACTAAATGAATGGCTATCATTTCAGGATGTTAAGGAATTCTATTTTGACCAGATACTCTAAGTTCTGTTGGCACCTTTAACAGATGTTCTGAAAACCAAAGTTCTAAATTCTCTGGACTTTTGGTACCTCCAGAGGGCCCCTGGAGATGTCAAAAGATATATCTCTCATCTTGCAGAGATAATAACCAATTGGGCTGTTTAGATTAAAAGTGCTGCCAAGATGTGAAATGATGCTGAACTTCAGTTATAAACATGCTTCTTTCTAGCTGCTCCAGTCTCTGGCTCAGAAGCCAGATTCTTTAAAGAGGGACTGACAAAGTCTCCATCCAGCTAACGCTGAATAACCAGGCATCGCTAGTTCAAATATATTGCTAGTTCAAATGTGGATCATACGGAGGTCTAGCCAAAAGGGAGAAAGTGTTCCAAAAGAGACTTAGAGACGATTGGAAATGGTTATGTGCCAGATACTAGAGAACTGGGTTCCAGGAGCCCCAGAAAGCTCTAGCGTCCACAGCCTACACAGTGAAACCCAGAAGCCCAAAAACCTAAAGTTATGGGTTTCGCGGCAAGACTAGTTAAACCCAGAAACCCAGGCCCATAACCCACTGGCTACACGGTAAATATCTGGAAACCAAAGGATGGCACAGACGTCTGCCACAATTTCTCCTCTAAGTCAGCCTATTCAGTAAACACTGGTTAAATGACAGTTAAATCTGAAAGCCCAAGAAGTTAGGCAAAGCAACCAGAGACCCAACTCGCTGCCTCATTTCTCCTCTTTTCTCTTCCAGAAGGAAGTTACTACTGCTCTGCAGGACTCAACACTGTAATGTATGGTTTGATCCCCAGACCTGATGAAAGAGATGATTGACCTTTTCTGTAATAATGCCTGCCCACAGTATAGAGCACCAAAAAGCATAGCCAAAAAATTAGAGATTAAACTATGAAATAATGTTACAGCTAGATTGTAGGGCAGAACTCTCCTTTTCAACCAAATAGAGGGAAAGATAGAAAGCTGTACTGATGACCTCAAAGCATTCAAACAAGTCACCACAGTTAATCTGACCTAAAAGGTTTGTTTTCCTCATGGGCACGGTCTTAACATGGTTTTTTTAACTTAACTTTTACTGAGTGTCAGAAATTGCCCATGACCATAGTTTTCTATGTCACCCTGATGACATTAAAAAAATTTTGGAAAATCAGGATTGGGTTAAGCACTCCCTTGGCTGACATCATAGAGGTTGCCTCCATGGTCTACTTTATTAGAGACCAGGAGAATGAGGAGCAAGCTCACAGCAGGAGCAATGTAAGGATAGGCAACAGGCCAATCAATGGCTGCTTAGCAAGGTGATCTGCTGTCAAGGAGACCCAAAAAGGCCAGTGCACCCCAAATGGAACCTGTTTCTGACATAAGCAGCCAGGGCATTGGGCAAGCAGCTGTCGTGACAGAAACTGCCTTTTGTCAGCTCTGCCAAGAGCAAAGCCACTGGACACAGAACTGCCCTAGGTGTTGAAGGACTCCTGGTTCAGAACCACAGACCCTGTGGCCCCGAGCTAAAAAGCCTTTGGCTCTGCCCAGCTTCCAACTCTAGCCACTGCTACTGAAGAGATGGCCTAGGGTCAGTAAAACATAAGTTGCCTATTTGTACCAGCCTCCTATTCAGCTCTCCTAATTCAACCATGTAATGCAAGTCAACTGGGTGCTTCCCTTAAAGGAGATTTGCATCTCTTGCAATTCTCTTCCAGCACCCCATGGATAGGTCTGGGCCTCACATACCCAACTAGGCCTTAAAAGTCTATCCAAATAGTATTAAGCTTAAAGAGTCCTCCTTGCCAGTTCCAAAAAAACAGGGCTTTCAGTAATAGCTAACTTAGTCCTGCACCTATCTGGACAGGGCCTCACCGAGGACTAAAAGGACCTATCTCTTGAGAGGGGTGCACAATAATCCAAAGTGTAGATGGTTAAATGTAAATAATTTGTTAGTCTGTCTCCTTTCTCAGCCTGAGACTCTAGTCTTGTACATTGGCTTAACTTCCTAGCAAAACTAGCTACTAGGTATTCAGAGGAAAACAAAACATAGCTGGCCCATTAGAGTATTAATTATTTAACCATTATCCTCACCCCTGGGGAGAGAAAACCTGCCCCAGAGAGGATATGGGTCATGCAGCAAATTCCTACATCTGCAAACCTCTGGGCAGTCCCAGCTTTTCTCTACCAGGTTACAGGTTCCTAGATAGAGGGAAACAGCACAGTTCCTAAACCAGGCTCTCAACGGGGAGCCAAAGCAGATCCCCCTCCTTTGGGAGAAAGACCAAACCACAGCCTTTGCTCAGCTAAAGGATGCTATGACTAAAGCCCCAGTGCTAGGACTGCCAAACCCAAAAAAAGTCTCAGCTGTACGTTACTGGGAGGCAGGGAGTCACCTTAGGAGGGTTAACTCAGGATCTGGGACTTGTTAAGTAACCTGTGGGCTACTTTTCTAAAGTCTTATACATGGTTGCAAAGGGTGGCCTCACTGCCTAACGGTGATAGCAGCAGCTGCCTTGCTGACAGGAGGTATCTAAAATCTCACTGGAGCAAAATATCAATAAATTCTCTATTACAGCAAAAGGGTTCTCACTGGCTCACAGCAGAATACTAAAATATCAGGTCCTCCTTCTGGAAAACAGGTAAAAATAAGGCATTGCTCTACTTTAAACCCAGCTACTTTAATGCCAGTTCCAGGGGAAAGTGGTCCCCTCCACTCCTATACTGAAACTATAGACTTGATCTATGCCAGCAAAGGGGACCCAAAAGACAGCCCCCTGAATAATGCAAAGTTTGGTTCACAGATGGAAGCCGCTTTGTCTGAGACGGGACCAGCTTCTTAGGGTATGCAATAGTTATGGCGTGGCACATTCACAGTGCATTCAGCACTCTGCCTCTCTGCTGAGCCACCAGCCTGGCCTGGTCAGGTGTACTCTCCACTCAACCATGTAACCTCACTCTTCCCCCAGTCCGAGTGACTGGGCACTTTCAGGTTTTGTCCGAAGAGGTGCCCATGCATTGTTATGGGTGTCCCTTCCCTGCTAAACTTTGCTATTTTACTTTCCACAACTCTCTGTCTCATGCCTGAATTCTTTCCTGTGTGAAGACAAGAACCCTGCCATTCACTGGTAACAGTAAGAAGACAGTCTTTGATTTCTTTTTTCTTGGAGTCGCACCCTTTCTCCTCCCAAGTACATTTTCCTTATATTGCACTTTCTGTTAGAGACCTGGACTGTGGAATTTCTACCCAGAGGAAGCCTGCTGGGTCTTCCCTTTAAAGGACCTGTCTCCCCTGCAGGAGAATTGGAGCACACACTGAGGGCAGCAGAGATTCCCTGTGTGGTCCTTGGGAAAGAGCTTCCAATCTCTGGCTCCTGTGGGTATATCATTCGCCTGCTAACTACCTCCAATTACGTTCAGCTGTGCAGAATTACTTCCCTTTTGAATCAAAAAAAAAAGAAAGAAAGATTTCCCACTCCTAACCTGGGAGTGTCATCTTTGAAACACCCTCAACACAGAGGAACCAAACACAGCTCTCAGTCCACACTCATCTCAAGCCTCTAAGGCTCCACCGAAAGCAGACAGTCCACTTAATATAGAGCCACAGTGTAACAAGAAAAAACACCACAGTGAAGAAATCAAAGAATATCTCCACAATACCAAACAAATGCAGAAAAAGAGGTAACAAGAACAAGGAAGACACTATGACGCCCCCAAATGAAAAAGACACCCCAATTCAAGATTATGAAGACGATGAGATAAAAGAAATGCAAGAAGCGGATCTCAAAAAATTGATAAGAACATTAAGAAGTTCTCAAAAACAAATTCTTGAACTACAGAAATCCTTAATGGACAAGATAGAAAATCTCTCTCGTGAAAATGAAATATTAAGAAGGAATCAAAATGAAATGAAACAACTAGTAGAATAAGAAACTGTGATAGTGATGAGAAATCATAATGAATGAAGAATTCAATAGATCAAATGACAAACACATTAGAGAGCCTTAAAAACAGAATGGGTGAAGCAGAAGAGAGAATATCGGACTTAGAAGACAGAGAACAGGAAAGGAAACAGGCAAACCAAAGAAAAGAAGAGGAAATCAGAAATTAAAGAATATTGTCAGGAATCTACAGGATACTATTAAAAAACCTAACATTCGGGTTCTAGGAGTTCCTGAAGGCATGGAGAAGGAGAAAGGATTAGAAGGCATTTTCAGTGAGATACTAGCAGAAAATTTCCCAGGTTTGGAGAAGGACAGAGGCATCTTAGTACAGGAAGCTTATAGAACCCCTAATAAACATGACCAAAAGAGATCCTCACCACGACGTGTTGTAATCAAACTCACTACAGTGAAACATAAAGAAAAGATTCTAAAATGTGCAAGAGAGAAACATCAGATTACTCTTAGAGGATCTCCAATTAGACTCACAGCAGAATTCTCATCAGAAACCCTACAAGCTAGAAGGGAATGGTGAGATATAGCCCAGGTACTAAGAGAAAAACTGCGAGCCCAGAATATTATATCCTGCAAAGCTCTCATTTGTGAATGAAGGTGAAAGAAAGACTTTCCATAGCAAAGACAAACTGAAAGAATTTGTTGCCACTCGTCCTGCCCTGCAAAAGATGCTTAAAGATGTGTTACACACAGAAACACAGAAACACGGTCACCAATATTAAAGAAGGTAAAGGAAGGAAACCTCACAGCAAAAGATCACAGGAAGCTCAATTTCTCTTTGACATAGAATTAAACTCTGATGCTCTGTTAAAGCAATGTGTTAAAGTAATCTATTGTGTTCTCTTGATATCTGTTAAATTCTAATTGTTCAAAAACAGCTGAATTTTTATTAAGATTTTTGGGTTATTTAAATAGGTGCTTATTTTCAAAGATTTGAATAATCACCTTGTAACAATGATCAAATTTGGTCTATGGTATGTCATGATTTTAAGGAAACTTATATCAACCAGATATTTTGGATTTTGAGCCTTCTTGGCATTCTTGACAGGCATTCAAAAAATCAAAGTTCCAAACAATCTGGACTCTAAAATTTCCAGTAAATCTTGGACTTTGTTTTTTCCAGTTTGGGCCCAACTGAAAAAATCGAAGGACCTATGTCTTTCATCTTATAGAGACACCAACTAATCAGGCTATTTGGATTTTATTAGAAGTACTGTCAAGATGTGATGTGGTACCAAACTTTTAGTTTCTATAATGGAAAATGCTATAAATACAAATGTTTGAGAATTAAAAAGTCTAATGATTTTGTGTTACTAGACATGATAGTTATCTTAATGAGAAAGCCCCAGAGGCCTAAAGGGTTAAATACTTGTAAAATCGGATATAAAATCAATGCACAAAAATCAACAGCCTTTGTATACACAGGCAATGCCACGGCTGAGGAAGAACTTCTAAGATCAATCCCATTCACAATAGCTACAAAAACAATCAAATACCTTGGAATAAACTTAACCAAGGACGTTAAAGATCTCTACGATGAAAACTACAAAACCTTAGAGAAAGAAATAGAAGAGGATACCAAAAAATGGAGAAATCTTCCATGCTCATGGATTGGAAGAATCAATATCATCAAAATGTCTATTCTCCTAAAAGCAATTTATACATTCAATGCAATACCAATCAAGATACCAAAGACATTCTTCTCAGATCTGGAAAAAATGATGCTGAAATTCATATGGCGACACAGAAGACCTTGAATAGCCAAAGCAATCTTGTACAACAAAAACAAAGCCGGAGGCATCACAATACCAGATTTCAGGACATACTACAGGGCATTTGTTATCAAAACAGCATGGTACTGGTACAGAAACAGATGGATAGACCAATGGAACAGAATAGAAACACCAGAAATCAATCCAAACATCTACAGCCAACTTATATTTGATCAAAGATTCAAAATTAATCCCTGGAATAAGGACAGCCTATTCAATAAATGGTGCTGGGAAAATTGGATTTCCATGTGCAGAAGCTTGAAGCAAGACCCATACCTTTCACCTTACACAAAAATTCACTCAACGTGGATTAAAGACTTCATTCTACGACCAGACACCATCAAATTATTAGAGAGCATTTGAGAAACCCTGCAAGATATAGGCGTAGGTAAAGACTTCTTGGAAAAGACCCCAGGAGCACAGGCAGTCAAAACCAAAATTACCATTTGGGATTGCATCAAATTGAGAAGTTTCTGTACTTCAAAAGAAACAGTCAGGAAAGTGAAGAGGCAACCGACAGAATGGAAAAAAATATTTGCAAACTATACTACAGATAAAGGGTTGATAACCAGAATCTACAAAGAAATCAAGAAACTCCACAACATCAAAACAAACAACCCACTGAAGAGATGGGCCAAGGACCTCAATAGACATTTTTCAAAAGAGGAAATCCAAATGGCCAACAGACACATGAAAAAATGTTCAAGATCACTAGCAATCAGAGAAATGCAAATCAAAACCACAATGAGGATTCACCTCACCCCGGTGAGAATGGCTTACATTCAGAAATCTACCAACAATAGATGCTGGAGAGGATGTGGGGGAAAAGGGACACTAACCCACTGTTGGTGGGAATGCAAACTGGTTAAGCCACTATGGAAGTCAGTCTGGAGATTCCTCAGAAACCTGAATATAACCCTACCATTCAACGCAGCCATCCCACTCCTTGGAATTTGCCCAAAGGAAATTAAATTGGCAAACAAAAAAGCCATCTGCACATTAATGTTTATTGCAGCTCAATTCACAATAGCTAAGACCTGGAACCAACCCAAATGCCCATCAACAGTAGACTGGATAAAGAAATTATGGGACATGTACTCCATAGAATACTATACAGCAGTAAGAAACAATGAAACCCAGTCATTTGCAACAAGATGGAGGGATCTGGAAAACATGCTGAGTGAATTAAGCCTGTCCCAAAGAGACAAATATCATTTGTTTTCCCTGATCGGCGACAACTGAGCACCAAAGGGGAAACCTGTTGAAGTGAAATGGACACTATAAGAAACAATGACCTGATCAGCTTTTGTCCTGACTCTAGATGTACAATGTAATACTTTATCCTTTTTAGTATTTGCTGTTGTTGTTGTTTTTGTTGTTCTAGTACTAGTGGTTGAACTCTGTAATTAACACACAATTATTCTTAGGTGTTTAAATTTTAATTGAAAAGTGATCCCTGTTAAATTTCAGAGTGGAAAAAGAGAGGGAGGAGATGCACAATTTGGGACATGCACAATCAGTCTTGCCCCAAATGATGGAGTTAGAAATGTGCCAGGGGATTCCAATACAATCCCATCAAGGTGGCATGTACCAATGCCATCTCACTAGTCCAAGTGATCAATTTCAGTTCACATTCGATGGCTTGGATAGGTCTAAGAAACAAAGGGATCACACAAACAAGACAAGTGTCTGCTAATACTAACTGATAGAATCAAAAAGGGAGAGAAAGATCCAGCATGGGAAGTGGGATACACAGCAGAGTCATAGAATGGCAGATGTCCTAAAGAACAACTCTGGCCTCAGAATCAGCCCTTAAGGCATTCGGACCTGGCTGAAGAGCCCATGAGAGTATTGTAGGCATGGAAAGCCAAGATACCATGGAAAAGAAAAAAAGAAGAAGACCCAAATGAAAGATCTCTGTTAGTGAGATCCCAGTGGAAAGAATGGGGCCATCAAAGAAGGAAGTACCTTTCTCTGAAGGGAGGAGAGAACTTCCACTTTGACTGTGACCCTATCGGAATAAGATGTAAAGATTTTAAAAGCTATTATTAAAATTGCTATATTGGTTTATTATGCTATGTTATATGTGTGTACATATTGTATGTCCACATGGGGAAATTTTATTAAGAGTTTTATTTTAAATGGCTTATAGATAAGATTGTCCATAAATTTAAGCTGCTAAAATCAATCAAAGATACATTTTAATTTGTGTGACCTGAATCTGTGTATCATAGGTTTTAAACTTGTTGGTAGAAAGAAACTAAAAACATTTTATATGGTTGTGCTTAAGTTTACTGGTTAAACAAACTACACCATGTTAGATATTTAAGAGGTGTTTTCAAATACATGATTCTTAAAATTTATAGAAGGCATTGGACCTTCTGGTAAATGTTTTCTTAAGTTGTTATGTAATGGTTGAAATGGTTTGCTAAGTATTCATGTAATATAGCTATTGTCAGCAAGCAATCTAGGACTTGCTCCCTCATTTCTCTATTCTAAGCCCAACTTGTTCTTTCATTTCTCTATTCTCTTCAAGGTAGGAAACTAATTCTATTATGAAGGAATCTGTAGGACGCACAATTTAATCTTTAGACCTTATAAAAGAGATGGCTAACATTTTTCTATAATAGCATAGCCAAAATAAGAACTTAAATAATAATCTCATAGCTAGATTCACTTCGCCATCAGCGAAGTATACAGTAAGTAGAAAAAACCTCCCTTTCAGACCAAAGGGAAAGAAAGTTTTAAAGTGAGAATATAATTTTCCTCATGGGCATTGTCTACCTTAGAAAAACTACTACAGAACATGCCTGTGACTATAGACTTGTAGTTCAGGCCACCGAAGATTAGAGATGGGACATGGGCACTCCCTTGACTTGCATCCTCTGGTCTGCTTTAACACAAACCAGGAGGAAAAGAAAGCTAGGCATCAGAAGCAATGGGTGGCAGGCCTATTAATGGCTGATCTGTACAGTGATCTGCCCTCAAGGAGACCCAACAGGCCAGTCCACTGCAGTGGCTTTCAATGTGGTAAGTCTGGGCTTCAGCAGAAGTCAGCTTGTGAAGAGCCCTGGCAGCTCTGCCAAGAGTTGGATCACTGGAAATGGACCTTCCCTGGAGTCGAAGGATGCCCAGGTCAGAGCCACAGATCTTATTGGCTCTAAGCTGAAAAGCCCTTCACTCAGCCCAACTTCCAAAGTGACCACTGCAGCTGAGGGTATGGTCAAGTAGGGTCAGCAACATTGCAGGCAGAACCGTAAATTTCTTGTTAGAGTTGCCCCTGCCTTTACCTGGCCAGCTCTCCTCCCAGGCCAGCCAAGTAATGAAAGTCAACAGAGTGCCTTCCCCTAGGAGGTTCACACCTCCCTTAGGATATACCCCATGTGAAGAGATAGATAGGTCTGGGCCTCTGAATTTACAAGGCCTAAAGCCCACCAGATTATTATCAAGCCCCTTCTATCAGGTTCTATTTGCCTCTCAATGAGAAAACTTAATTGTAGCTTAGACAGCACCTTTCTTAGCTCCTCTAATAATGACTCTGTCCTTTGTTCTAGACCCTGTCTAGCGTACTTGGGCCTCATTCCTTTGTAATCATAACTTCTACTCTACCACCAATGGCTCTACTCCCAACCTGTGTGTACTGATGGTCCTCTTCCCCACTTAATGCTGTATAATTGTTCAAACCTGGTAAATGCCACTCTTAGGGTCATTGGTTACTATCCTCACTCTGTCTTTTATGACCTTGTCTAAATATGATCAGAGTCGGCAAACTTGGAAGGCTTCCATAGCCTTGGCAACTCATGACGACAGCCTAGGGTGGTTACTGGCGCCACAAACTAGAGTGTCAATTTGTTGGGTCAACAACAGGAGCCACTGTGCACTTGCTCCTCATGTGGGATCTCTGTCCTTAATGTGCTGTCCATTGTGATTTAATGCTATAACTAGTACTCAAACAGTATGTTTCACTTTGTGTTTCTATGTGGGTGCAAACTGTTGAAATCTTTATACTAAATTGATCTTCTGTATATAAAGAGAATTGAAAATGAATCTTGATGTGAATGGAAGGGGAGAGGGAGAGGGAGAGGGGAGGGTTTTGGGTGGGAGGGAAGTTATGGGAGGGGGAAGCCATTGTAATCCATAAGCCTTACACTGGCAATTTATATTCATTAAATAAAAGTTATATATAAATATATATAAATATATATATATATATATATATATATATATATATATATATATATATATATATAAAGGACCTGTCTCCCTAGATTCCCTTCAGCTGCATGTCTAGGGAGTGCCTCTCCTAACTCCAACAGTTTTGAATTTTGCTTCCCAGGTCTCTGGCCTCGCAGTGCCCAAAGCTGACTGCAGCAGGTTGTGGAGAGATCGCTGGGCCTGTTAGCATCCGACACAGTAAGGGGGGAGGCAGCCAGCCTGGGGCACGGCTCAGGGTCCCTGACCGTTACCAGCCCCAGAGCTGGGAAACTGGTGGAGCACTCCGTACACGAAGCAGCTTCCCCTGCACTCAGGGGTGCGTGGCTTCACAGCTGCTGAACCAACAGGAAGCAAACCCAAAAGACCTTTATGGGTGCTTTGCCCCATGTCTGTGGGTCGGGTGGCATTCTGGGTCCCTCTTGCCTGACATTTTCCACCAGCTTCTGGGTGCCAGTGTCCTTAT
This sequence comes from Lepus europaeus, assembly GCF_033115175.1. Taxonomy (NCBI): domain Eukaryota; kingdom Metazoa; phylum Chordata; class Mammalia; order Lagomorpha; family Leporidae; genus Lepus; species Lepus europaeus. The sequence continues at coordinate 396,990 of NW_026909015.1, forward strand.
CAAGCCCTCGTGTCCAGTTAACTTCATGAACATGCTTGCCTCAATTCCACTATGGATTAAAAAAAAAAGTCTTGCTCCTTGCACCCACTTTCCAGAGAGTAGCTAAGGGTGTTGGGGGAGTTTGTGTTGCTCTTTGTACCTCAAAGTTCCCTATCAGAACATGCAGTGGAGCCATCAACACAATGGAAACTTAAATATTCCAAAGGTTTTGGAGGTAGAGATCCCCTCTCCCTCCCCTTTATTATTGTTATTGTTATTATTTTAATTCTTAAAGACCCAAGAGCTGAGGGAGTGGCAGGAAGGAATATCCTTAAGCTCTGAGTCTTGAACGCTGCCCTGCGAGCGTGAACACCCCTAGAAACATGCAACCCGCAGAAGACCCCCTCTGGGAGTCTGGAACTGCAGGAGAGGTCGGAAACGCAGGCGCAGACAACCTCACTGTCCAGGGCCTGCGGACGCTTCCAGTTCAGACCCAGACTGGAAGGCTGAGCTGCCACTCAACAAAAGTTTTAGCTTTTTCTTTTCTTTCTTTTTCTTTTATTTTTTTCTTTTTGACAGGCAGAGTGGATAGTGAGAGAGAGACAGAGAGAAAAGTCTTCCTTTTTTCCGTTGGTTCACCCTCCAATGGCCACTGCGGCCGGCACATTGTGCTGATCTGAAGCCAGGGGCCAGGCGCTTCTCCCAGTTTCCCATGCGGGTGCAGGGCCCAAGGACTTGGGCCATAGCAGAGAGCTGGCCTGGAAGAGGGGCAACCAGGATAGACTCCGGCACCCCAACCGGGACTAGAACCCGGTGTGCCGACGCCGCAAGGCAGAGGATTAGCCTGTTAAACCATGGCGCCGGCCTCTTTTCTTTCATTTTTTAACGAAGTCTGCAAAACTAATTTCCCTCCAAATAAGGCTCCATTTCCGTTCAAGCCAGCAGTGCCCACAGGGCTCCCAATTCTCCATCAAATCCCCTGCACCCCACCTCCAGGCCACGGAAACAAATTCCATCCTTCCCATGGATGCCAGGGCTCTCGCCAAGCTGTGGCGCTGTGGCTCCCCTCCAAAGGACCACGGGGATGGGCAGAAAGGCGCTCACGGACCCGAAACTTTTTAGGCTCTGCTGTTGGCAGGATGCAAACCCGAGTTGCCCAAACGCAGGTGGCACGCATCAGAGGGTTCGGTTTCCCAGTAAGTGGCACCATAGCGCAGTGGGGAGCGGCGTGTGCAAGGAGCTGGTTTGTGTGGGAGCGGGAGAGAGACGGTGGGGTTCTGGAGGAAAATCGGGGGACCCGGGTTGGCCCCTGGGGGAGGAGGGGGCGAGGCTGGGAGCACGCGTGCAAACCAGCACATAACATGTGACAGGAACAGAATCTTCGGAATCTTTCCGGCCCAGGACGGCTTGCTCTAATGGACTGGTGGCTGGGACATGGAGTGGGGCCGGGTTCGCGGTGGGGGCCAGGGGGCGGGGCGCCGAGGCAGGGCTCCAGGGGGCGGCTCTGGTCGAGATGCCTGGGCGCAGGTTTCCGCACACTTTCCGCCGGCTCGCCGCACCCGCTCCTGGTCCATTCGGGCCCCAGCGCTGCCCACTGGAGGGCCGCGATGCCTAAACCCGCACATGGGCCCTGCGCCAGAGCCGGGTGCCCGCCAGCGCACACCTTGGCGGCAAAAGGCCCGGCAAGCCATGCTCCCGCGGCACAGGCACCTGCGGAAGTCTGAGAAACCTCTCAGCCAGCGCCAGACTGGGCTCGCTCTGCCCTTTGCTGCCTCATTATGCCTAGCGCGCTCAACCAGGGGCTGGGTCAGCCCTAAGCTTTCCTGTGAGTGACAGTTTCCAAATGGCACTGACAAGTCACAGTGCGCGGGTAGGGAGCGGGGGGATGGGTGTGGAGCCCGGGCTGGCAGGAGTACAGTGTTTTGGACGATTGGTTTTTACATTTTGTAATATGTTTTTGGGTCTCATATCTGCATATGAACAAAAATGATCAGATAACATCTATATTGTAACTATCCGTTTTTGGGGAAAGCATTTGTATGAAAAAGACTTTCAAAAATATTCACTTTGCTTTCTATATACCATATACATTTACAAACTACTAAATTGGATCTTCAACTTATGAAATATTATTGTAGTGTTATTTTAAAAAATTAACATTTATTCAAAAGTACGGATTCTGAGTTGTTTGTGTACATCGATGGCTTCATTCTTAACCTCCTTGAAATTTTTACTTTTATTGCAAATATAGAATAATATGTAATACCTCAGTGGTACAAATTTCAGGGTTTTGATTGCAGCTTTAAATTCACAAGTTGTGGCTCCTCAAAGTTCCAATGTTTCAAATATATTTAAATATTATTTTGTGTGTGCTTGTGTAGGCTTTATACTGAAGATGCTATAGAAACGTTTTCTGATGCTCACATAGCATATAGGGGTTGAAATTCTCAATACAAAGTGTTTATTTTATGGTGTTTGGTTTTTATTGTATTTTGGTGTAAAGTTCAGTGGCAAAGAGGTTAACAATGAGAATACTGAATTAATTAACATCTGACAGCTATTGAGAAATAATTCCTTTATAGATAACATTTGCAGATATGTACTTTAATAGGTAAATAGAGATCCAAATTAGATCTATTCATGGAATTAAGTCTAAATTAGAGAGTCTTCATTAAATGCCGAAATATGAGGTTAAGTGCTACAAACACAAAGTAAAATATTAAGCTTGCATAATCTACAGCTGTGTGGTGAGATACAGAAGGCTGCAAGTGATGATCAATGACAGTTATAAAAGCCAAGCCTGCCAGGTCCCCTGTAGGTTTTAATTTTGTTTTTCTCTTTCTCTTGCCATTACTTTCTACAATCTTCAAGAGACTTCCATTGTCTCCAAGAAAACATATCCAGTTATCTTCCTTGAGTGTGGGCATGAGAATGGCCCAGGTGAAGTCATCCCTGAGGCTCTGCTGAAACCCAGAGGAGGGTCCAGCCGAGGCTGGAGGAGGTGAGTTGCATTTTGAAGCCTTGTAGTTTTCTTCTTTGAAAATATAGCCTTCAAACTTTTCCAGAAATGACACCCAAATAAAAGTGTGCTTTTGAAAATTGGTAGTTATTTGCGAATGCAGTGGTGTATTCCATATCTGTAGAGGCAGCTTTTTACACTGGACTGCTCAGCAAACATTTGTATTATTCTTAGCTACCTGAAAAACTAGCAAATAAAACTGAGGCATATTCTTATTAATTGAAGAAAAATAACAAAATGATCAGTGACTTATCAAGTCGATATGACTGCAAAGTAAAATTCACACATCACTGGTTTATTTTGGTAGCTGAAATATGTGGTCCATGAAAATAGCATCGTACCATAAAACACTTAGTGGAAACCGAATGGATAAAACTTTGCTTTAATTTTCTAAGACACCAGTAATTTGGCAAACAGCTTTCACAATTCAAGGACCATGTGCACAGTGCTTTACCATTAACTGGGTGAATTTAAATCGAGTGACATCTATCCTTATTTGATATTTTTCAACTGTAAAATCAGATTTGAATATGTTTGCTTCCTTTAACATCAAAATCTCTTCCAAGCATATACTATGTTTACATGGGCTTTCTTTTTCTTATTTGAAATATAAATGGATCTGGATGCATTAAACTAGACAGCATGTAGATGTAAACTATTGGGACAGATAGAAATGGCAGGAAAGCCAGAGTTCATGTATCCAAATCTGGGGCCTGCTGATGGCTGTATTTCCTTGGGAATGTCCACCTTCAGTTCAGGCAATTAGAGATACCTTTTTCTTCTAGGCCTCTTTCTTTGTTCCTGGAGGAGGAACTTTTAACAAATTATTATTGGGAATCCAGATGTTTGGAATGATGAAAAGATGTGACAACATTTCTTTTGCACAGTTAAGCCATTAGTTGTTAAATCATAGAGAAATTTTCATGTTTCTCAGTGGTCCTATCAGACGGGAAAACAGGTGCCAAACTCAAGAGAACACAGAAGATTTTTTTTTTGCCAGGCAGATTGGACAGTGAGAGAGAAAGACAGAGAGAAAGGTCTTCCTTTGCCGTTGGTTCACCTTCCAATGGCCACCGCGGCCAGCGCACTGCAGCCAGCGCACCATGCTGATCCGAAGGCAGGAGCCAGGTGCTTCTCCTGGTCTCCCACGTGGGTGCAGGGCCCAAGCACTTTGGCCATCCTCCACTGCACTCCTGGGCCATAGCAGACAGCTGGCCTGGAAGAGGGGCAACCGAGACAGAATCCGGTACCCCGACCGGGACTAGAACCTGGTGTGCCGGCGCTGCTAGGTGGAGGATTAGCCTGTTGAGCCATGGCGCCGGCCACAGAAGATTTTGATGATGACAATTGGATGGTGCACGGTGTCCAGGGAAGCAGCAGAAAATGAATTACAGATGAAGATGAGGTGCTCCCCTAAACTTGAGGTGACACAGAGGGAGCTTTTGCTAGAATCCAATGAGAGTAGCAGGACAGGGCTCTTGGCAGGGTTGGGACTTCAGGTGGAGGTTGGTAGCTGGTGTCAAAGAAGGATACTAACCTGTCTTCTTCATGTCCTCCAATCTCTTACTTTGCCCTCTGTTGACAAAACACAATCAGAAGCCAGATTCTTGCAGGTTTGCTGTATGAAATACATAGAAGCTGACCAAAGGAGGACTGTGGATGGTGGATCTGGGAGAACCCATCCATGAGGGCCAGACCCTTGCCCCATCTTACACCAGCCATCGCGTCACGGTCAGCAATTGAACTTGTCCTCACCTTAGTTTCCCAAGAACTACACGACGTTAATATTCTTGAAGCACTTAGAATGACCTGTGAGTCAGGGAGGTCAGGGACTATCTTTACCACGGATCAGTGGAAGTGCGATGATCTTGTGAGTTGCATTGTCTGAAAATACTCTCTGTCTTATGGTCTCTCCTCACATTTTACTACAAAAATTTGTGTAAGATATTGCTTGCCTAAGTATTGCTAAGGATTTGAAGAAACCTGTACTGATTATTTTAGCCAGTTGTGAATTTAATAATTTGCATGATATTTTCCTGAAATGTGGAGTGAACTTTAGCCAAGTTATATAACAGCTTCAAGTTGCCTTCTCTGCCCTTACACTTCTCAGCCTCTTTTGCTTGGGGATTCCCTAGGCTCCTCCTCAAAGTGTCTCTTACCACTTCTCCATCAAAATCTGTTTTGCCGGAAGAGCATATGTAGAATAAAATAAAGAATAAAATTCTGTCTAATAAAGAAAGGAATGTACAGAGAGACAATTAGTCAAGAAGAACAGAACTTAAAGCCCCAAAGATGACAATGACATTTCATGTGTTTGTTTTAGCTGTTAACCAGGAAGGCAGGCATGACATTTCCTGCTCTGATGTGAAGTGTACTGCAGAGAAAATATGCATCCTGGAGGTCATTGGTATTTTTAGAAGTTGTATGGGAGACTTTCATGACTGGTAGCTATGCAAATACAGGTACAGAATAAAAATGTATTATATCCCTGAATACATGTTTCGATTTGGAGAAAGTGACTTTTTACAAAGACAATGTGTATTCAACCAATTCTCAAGAAACATTGCTCAGGTTGAGGCCTCAGAGAACACTAAAACTCCCAGGGAACAGTCCTGGGAAACTGACTCTGTTCACTTCCTAGACATTCACCATACAATGCGGAGGACTGGGAAATTTATTTCAGAGAAATTCTAAATTATTATAGGTGATGGTCATCAGCAGTTGATTTTGAATAAGTAATTTAATAAAATACTATACCAAAATCCAGAATACAGAGTTGACTCTTTTGGACTTCTCAGAGTCACAACAATGTGAGCCCTAGCATGAGGAAAATGGAAAGGGCCAGTGGTTACTTTTCTTCTAGGTAATGAAAGAACAGGGAAGGAGTGGGGAGAACAGAATGTGAAATGGTCAGTAGTATGCAGAAGTGACTAGTAAGACTCAGCCACATCCACTATTTCATTAACTCCCTGATTTCAGGATATATCTGCTCTGTCATCGTTTTCTTAATGAGGTATAGCTTATAATCAGACGAATCCTGAGACTCAGAAGTATCCGCTACTAGAAGAGACTCAGGTACTACTCATTTCCATGAATGCATTTTCTGGATGAGGGAATGTACCCAGAGAAGTGAAGTAATGTCTGCCCATTCTGCCAAGGAGTGGCAACTGAACTGCCATAGCCTGACTGCAACCTAGTGCCCTTAAAAGGAAAATCTCATAAAATATTTTGAAAGCTTGTGTTTTTTAAAAGACTTATTTATTAATTTATTTGACAGTCAGAGTTACACAGAGAGAGGAGAGGCAGAGAGACAGAGAGAGGTCTTCCACCCGATGGTTTAGTCCCCAACTTGCTGCAATGGCCGGAACTGCGCCAATAAGCCAGGAGCCAGAAGCCTCCTCCAGGTCTCCCCCGTGGGTGCAGGGGCCCAAGGACTTGAGCCATCCTCTACTGCTTTCCTAGGCCATAGCAGAGAGCTGGATCAGAAGTCGAGCAGCCAGGACTCAAACCAATACCCATATTGAAACCTTAAGTTTTTAGCCTTCCCAATAAAAATAAATCTCAGCACCATTTAAAATGTTGGCTACTGCCATTGAGTGAACACAATGCAATTTGACAAAACACTTTACTTGGGTGTAAAATACCATCCTCTGAATCAGATTTTATGATTACCAAAGTCATTTTTGATCCTCATTTTATGAAAGTAAACACTGATTAAATTTCTTCGCTTCAGTTTTCTAACATGTAAGTGATGTAGCTGCTGCTAACAAAGTACCTGAATATTTTTGACACCTCTTGAAAAATATCATAGCCTTTTAATGCTTCATATCTGGTCATATACACATGGAACTATTATAAATTAGATATTTTTATAAATAAAATTATTTTTTGGATAATCATTAAATTGAAGAATCTATTTCCTATTCTAAAATTTTTAATTTAAGGCAATTTTGTGAAGTTGAATTCTACCTATAGTTTTGTCTTTGTGTCCAGATAAAGTGCTAAATAAAATAACTCCAATTATACCAAGCAACCCTTCCTTGTCTCTAGTACTTAACTTCTCTCTGCATTCTTAGATAACTGCTGGTTTCTTAAATTGAACAGTTATCTTGTCCAGCAGCTGCTCAAGCACATTTGTGATTGGCCATTTTGTTTGCACTAAGCAGACATGCTTTCCTTCTTTCTCTCCCTCTCTGGTCCACATCATCTTCCCATCACCTTGCACCCCAGGCCCATCTGTTCCTTCCTCCTCCAATAAATCACTGAACCCTGCAAAGATCCTAACTCTGACCTCTTATTGTTATTCCAGATCCTTGTTTTTTCAAGACCTTCAAAACAAAATCAAGTATGGAAAATAGAGTTGATTATGCCACATTTTTTTGGTCTAATCATGACTGTAACCCCAAACACACACATAAATATGCTTTACATAATTGATTTTAATTTGCTTTCCAAATGTCTTCAGGTTAATGATGTCTGTTGGTAACTTCTCCTTCTTATCTACACTTACATTGGGTCCTAAGTTAATTGTCCTCTGAGCATTTTATCTGTTTTTATCTCCCCTAGTGGGATTTTGTAGGATTTCTTTACTATATCACAGAGTAATATGTTGACTTGATCATGTATCTTAGAATTTTGCATTAAGCTGAAGCTATTCCACACTTGTTATACAAATGTTTAATCACAAACTTTGATGCATATGACACATAAAAGTGCCTGATATCCATCGCTGACACACTATGCAACTTTGCTTGGACTGGCTCTTGAGTGCAATTGAGTTTTATTGAGCACAGAGTTTTTCTGTCAGAACTATTCTTTGGAGCACGATTTTACAAGGTTAGCATTCAAGACAATGTTCTGTTAGTTTATGATGTGAGTACCTAGAACTCACTGTGAAGGATTCATTCAAGAAAATTTGCTGAAGATTTTCTGCACCCATAATTTAGCCAAGAACCCCTAGTGACATGCAGTACCATATTCACTATCTGATTTCCTTTAATAAGAATTTCAGGGTGGAGGCTGGCTCCATGGCACACTAGGTTAATCCTCCGCATGGGGTGCCAGCATTCCATATGGGCACCGGTTCTAGTCCCGGTTTCTCCTCTTCCAGTCTAGCTCTCTGCTGTGGCCTGGGAGGGCAGTGGAGGATGGTCCAAGTGCTTGGGCCCCTGCACCCACATGGGAGATCTGGAGGAAGATCCTGGCTCCTGACTTTGGATTGGCGTAGCTCCAGCCATCAACCATTTGGGGAGTGAAACAATGGAAGGAAGACCTTTGTTTCTGTCTCTCTCTCTCTCTCACTGTCTGTAACTCTACCTGTCAAATAAATAAATAAATAAATAAAATCTTTAAAAAATTTAAGGGTGTCTTAATAGGCTTTCATCTAGAATTTCTTAGACCAATTATTAAAGCCTTTATTGATTAGTTGATTACATTTGCACTGATAATTGATTTGTTTCATTTTTACAAATATTTTTCCAATAAACTTGTTTCTGCTTAGCACTTCACTACAAAAACTATTTTGAGTCAAGCATAAATTCATGTGCAGTATTTACAGAAATAATGTAGAGGTATCCTATAAATGCTTTACCTAACTTCCCCCAACAGTAACTTGAATAATTGCAGTATAATAGCATCACCAGGAAATTCATATTGATACAATTCACCAACATTACCTAGATTTTATTAGTTTTACATGTTCTGTGTATGTGTGTGTATTTAGCACTATTTTGCCTATCAGATTTATTTATAATTTTTTTGAGTTTTTTTATTTATTTATTTGACAGGTAGAGTTACAGACAGAGAGAGAGAGAGAGACAGAGAGAAAGGTCTTCCTCCCATTGGTTCACTCCCCAAATGGCTGTTATGGCCAGCACTGCACTGATCTGAAGCCAGGAGCCTGGTACTTCCTCCTGGTCTCCCATACAGGTGAGGGGCACTAGGACTTGGGCCATCCTCCACTGCCTTCCTGGGCCACAGCAGGGAACTGGACTGGAATAGAGCAACTGGGACTAGAACCGGTGCCCATATGGGATGCCGGCACCACAGTTGGAGGATTAATCAAGTGAGCTATGGCGCTGGGCTCAAGATTTATTTATTCTTTAACCCACAGACTGCAGTATCTTTTTGACAAGCTGCATGCATTGTTTTTTAAAATCTGCATGACACCTTGTCAGATACATACTCCTCTAATTAATGATTACATTTTCCACTGGTAGTAAAGGCTGTTACTTGCATAGAGTCAGGTAAATCCTATTTGTTTGGTAAATCTTACTTCTGGTATAGAAACTGCTGCACTAATGATGAATGAATCCTCCATGGTTGAGATTATCTGACGTTCCTAGATCCACATTTTTTAATAGTAGGATGAATTTGGAAAATGTTTGGTCAACACACAGGAAAAATAGACGGACATTCACTAAAGTCTCATCATTTGTGTTTGTGTGTGGTTGCTATCAATGGATGCTAAGACCTAATATCTTTGGTTATTTGTGATATATTTACCATTTTTGTATTAAGTCTGGACAAAAATAAGTGCACATTTATTAAACAGTTTATCATAACCAAGCTAAAGAAATGAGTATTTTTTTCTTTTTTTAACTTTTATTTAATGAATATAAATTTCCAATGTACAGCTTATGGATTACAATGGCTTCCCCCTCCCATAACTTCCCTCCCACCTGCAACCCTCCCCTCTCCCACTACCTCTCCCCTTCCACTCACATCAAGATTCATTTTCAATTCTCTTTATATACAGAAGATCAATTTAGTATACATTAAGTAAAGATTTCAACAGTTTGCACCCACATAGAAACACATAGAAACTAGTTATAGCATTAAATCACAATGGACAGCACATTAAGGACAGAGATCCCACATGAGGAGCAAGTGCACAGTGGCTCCTGTTGTTGACCCAACAAATTGACACTCTAGTTTATGGCGCCAGTAACCACCCTAGGCTGTTGTCATGAGTTGCCAAGGCTATGGAAGCCTTCCAAGTTTGCCGACTCTGATCATATTTAGATAAGGTCATAAAAGACAGGGTGAGGATAGTAACCAGTGATCCTAAGAGTGGCATTAACCAGGTCTGAACAATTATACAGCATTAAATGGGGAAGAGGACCATCAGTACACACAGGTTGGGAGTAGAGCCATTGGTGGTAGAGTAGAAGTTATGATTACAAAGGAATGAGGCCCAAGTGCGCTAGACAGCATCTAGAACAAAGGGCAGAGTCATTATTAGAGGAGCTAAGAAAGGTGCTGTCTAAGCTACAATTAAGTTTTCTGATTGAGAGGCAAATAGAACCGGATAGAAGGGGCTTGATAATAATCTGGTGGGCTTTAGGCCTTTTCAGTTAAGAGGCCCAGACCTATCTATCTCTTCACATGGGGTATATCCTAAGGGAGGTGTGAACCTCCTAGGGGAAGGCACTCTGTTGACATGGGTCTGCGACATTGACTGATGACCACATGGGTGGCCTGGCCAGTGAATAAAGTAGAAGGAAAGGGAGGGTGGGCAGACCAACAGTACTCTTCCCATGGGGTCTTCTGAGATAGGTTCCATAAACCACCTGGAAAGGAAAGTTGGTGGTAAATCTACTTGTGCAACACCGTTAGCAATATTTTCTGAAAGGGAGTTAAGATAATGCACATGGCAATGTATTTTTGTCAGTCTTTTTATCTTTTAATAAAACGATTATTTATCTACTAATTTGAAAGGCAGAGTGACAGAGAGGGAAAAGATAGAGAGGTTTTGCATGTACTGGGTCACTTCCCAAATACCCAAAGCATCCAGGGCTGGGCCAGGCAGAAGCCAGCCACCAGGAACCAGGAATTCCTTTCTAGTCTGCCACATGGGTAGAAGGAGCCCAGGTACTTGGACCATCAGGTGCATTACCTGGATTAGAAGCAGAGCAGTTGAGACTCAAACCAGCACTCTGATATGGGATGCCAATGTCACCAGCAGTGGCTTAACCAGCCTGCTCCTTGATGAGTGTTTTTTCTAATAAATATTGTTTTCCATCACTCTGCTATTGATTCCTTTTTTCTGATCTCTTCAGATCTTTTTTTTTTTTTTTGGACAGGCAGAGTGGATAGTGAGAGAGAGAGAGAGAGAGAGAGAGAGAGAAAGGTTTTCCTTTTTGCCGTTGGTTCACCCTCCAATGGCCACTGCGGCCCGCGCACCGCGCTGATCTGAAGCCAGGAGCCAGGTGCTTCTCATGGTCTCCCATGCGGGTGCAGGGCCCAAGCACTTGGGCTATCCTCCACTGTCTTCCAGGGCCATAGCAGAGAGCTGGCCTGGAGGAGGGGCAACCGGGATCGAATCCAGTGCCCCAACCGGGACTAGAACCTGGTGTGCCGGCGCCACAAGGCGGAGGATTAGCCTGTTAAGCCATGGCGCCGGCCAATCTCTTCAGATCTTAAGGAAAGTTAGTTCATATTCTCTGTGCATCAGGACTTCTTCATAAACCAGTATCTCTCAAACTTTGTGAGCATTGGAGTAATACAGGCAGGCCCTTTCCAAAGATACAGAAGCCCCTTGCATTACAATTAAGTTCATCTAGAGTGGAGCTGCAATTTGTTAAATTTGGCAATACATAGAAATCGTAGCATGAAATGGGAGAACGGAGTATGGGACGTGTGCACGGCCTGTTCAGTGTTTATCAGCACGTGATAAATGCCAGCTCATTTCTGCCATCCTGTCTCTGCTCCCATTGTTCCCAGCAGTTTGATGCAAATACCAAGTGTTTCATCATTTCATCAGGACACTGCCAGCCTACGAAAAGTCCCCAGGTGATTCCTATACACCGTCAGAGTTGAGAATTCCAAGACAAGAAGAGTCTTGTTTCTCAATGAGAAGTCCTAAGACACAAGCACTTGTCCTCTGGATGTCATTCTTTTCAACATGACTGTCCAACAAAGCATTACAGATTTACTACAAGGCAGGCTTGTCTCTGTGGCTATCAGCAATAATTGTAGTATTCCCTTTTATAAAAATATTTAATTTTATGTATTTGAAAGGCAGAGGAACAGAGAGACAGACACAGGCAGAATGTGATCTCTTATTTATTGATTCATTCTGCAAATGGCTGCCACAGCTGTGTTTGGGTCTGGCAAAGCCAGGAGCCTGGAACTCCATCTAGGACTCCCATGTGGGTGTCCCTGACTTAGCTTTTCATTTGTTACCTGCTGCCTCCCTACCCTGCCCTAGCCCTAGCCTTAGCTTTACCCATAAACCTAAACCTTGCTTGCCCTAGCTCTAGCCCAAGCCCTAATCCTATCCCTAGCCCTAACCCTAACCCTAACCATAAAGTTAGCCCTAGACCTGACCCTAAACTTAAACCTAAACCTAGCCCTAGCTCTAGACCTAACCCTAATATTGCCCCTAACCCTAACCCTAACACCAACCTTAACACTTGCCTTAGACCTAGCCCTAAAGATAATACTAACCCTAAACATAGCTGTAAGCCCTCACCTGAGCCCTAGACCTATACTTAGCCCTTGCCCTATCCCTAACACTAAACCTAATGCTAGCCCAGGCCCAATGGGAGCAGGCACAGGGGCTGTGTCTCCCACATGGGGCTGTGGGCCCCAGGTCAAGTGTGTGTGGGCATGGGGGCTGTGTGTCCTGCATCAGGCTGTGGGTGGCAGGCCATGTGACACTCTTACCAGTCCATGCAATCCAGTACAGAGTATGCATTTAGTGTAGTTTTATATTTTTTATCGTTTACTTCAACTTTAAAAAAAAAAAGGTAGATGTTTAGTAACATACAACACTGCCAAAAGTACTTAACTTTCTGACACACTTATTAAGATCATGTATTGTCAGAAATGTGGAACTACAAGGGCATAAAACATGAAATACCATGAGAAAGTAACACTCCTGGCCTGCTCCTTCTCCTCACGTCACTCATAAGAGGGACGAGGGGCACTGGACTAGGAGCTCAGCACGGCCTGCTTGGCTCACCTGTCCAAAGTCAAGGCTGTACCACGCCCTCGCAGCTACCTCTCCTCCACTTGGGCGTGGCCCTCCCCACCCTCCAGAGGCCAGGCCCCACTGCCCTCCCCACATTCCAGGACCCAGCCCCTCTCTTCTCAAGCACAGTTCTCCTTCACTCCAGGGCCTGAGCCCCACTCCCCTCACCATCCTCCAGGGCCTGGCCCACTCTCCTCAGGCCTGGACTTACACCCCTCCATGGCCGGCCCTGCTCCCCTCCTTGCCCTCCAGTGCAAGGCCCTGCTCCCCTCAGGTGTGGCCCTCGCCATCTTCCTGGGCTGGTCGCCTGCTCTCCTCCTTGCCCTCAAGAGCCTGGCCCCAATTGCATAGGGTGCAGCCCCTGCCACCTTCCGGGGCCTGGCCCCTCCTCCCGTTGCCACCCTCCAGGGCTGGGCCACTCCTCCTCTCTTTGCACTCCAGGGCCATACCCCATCCTTGCACCCTCTCCCCTCCTCCACCTCCAGGACCAGGCACTGCTCCACTCCTTGCCCTCCAGGGCCTGGGCCCTGCTCTGCTCACTGCCTCCAGGGCCAGGCCCCACATTCCTCAGGGACAGGCCCTGCTGACTTCCATGGCCGGCCTGCTCCCTCCTTGCCCTCCAGGGCCAGGCCCTGCTCCCCTCAGGTGCGACCCTCGCCACCCTACAGGGCTGGTCCCCTGCTCCTCTCCTTGCCCTCCATAGCCTGCCCTCCACTTCTTTCCTCACCCTCCATGGCCTGAGCCCCGCTCCCCTCCTTGCCCTCCAGGGTCTGGCCCCCACTCCTCTCCTCACCCTCCATGGCCTGAGCCCTGCTCCCCTAGCCATCCACCAAGACCTGGCTCCACTCTCCTGAGGTGCTGGCCTCGCAGCCCTCCTCCCCTCCTCCCCTCCTCGCCATTCAGTGCCTCTACTCCCCTACTCCTCTCCTCACCCTCCAGAGCCAGGCCACCACTCCCCTCAGGCATGGCCCTTGCCACCCTCCAGGGCCCATCCCCTGCTCCCCTCCTCACCCTCCAGGGTCAGCCCCACTCCCCTCCTTGCCCTACAGGGCACGACCCTGCTCCCCTACTTGCCCTCCAGGACACAGCCCTGCTCCCTTCCAGCGCATCGCTCGCCACCCTCAGGGCAAGGCCCTGCTCCCCGCTTTGATCTCCAGGGCTGCCCCCTCCCCAGGCTCCCCTACTCGCCCTCCAGAGCAGGGCCCAGCTCCCCTCAGGCACTGCCCTCATGACCCTCCAGGGCCAGGCCTGCTCCCCTCCTTGCCCTCCAGGGCCCATCCCCACTCCACTAGGGTGCAGCACTTGCCACCCTCCTGGGCCTGGCCACCACTCCCCTCCTCCCTCTCCAGTGCTGAGCCCTGATCCTCTCTCTGCCCTCCAGGGCTGGGTCCCACTCTCCTGAGGTACAGTCCTTGCTGCCCTCCAGGGCTGGGCCCACTTCCCTCCTCAACCTCCAGGGCTGCCCCCTCACCCCATTATGCTCCTAGCCTTCCAGGGCCAGGCCCCCTCTCCCCTCAGGCATGGCCCTAGCCACCCTCTGGGGCTGGGTCCTCGCTCCCCTCCTCACACTCCAGAGCCCAGCCCTGCTCCCCTCCTTGCCCTCCAGGGCCAGGCCCCACTCTCCTCAGGCGCTGGTTTGCTGCACTCAATTACCGGCTCCCGCCCACCCCTGCCAGCTCCCATCCTTGCCCTCCAGAGCCCATCCCAGTTCCCCTGGGGTGAGCACTTGCCACCCTCCAGAGCCAGTCCCCACTCCCCGCAGACTCAGCCCTCCTCACACTCCAGAGCCCAGCCCTGCTCCCCTCCTTGCCCTCTAGGGCCCAGCCCCACTCCCGTAGGGCACACCACTTGCCACCCTCTAGACTCTGGCACCTGCTCACATCCTCACCCATCAGGGCTGTGCCCTGCTCCCCTCGCTGCCCTCCAGGGCCAGGCCTGCTCCCCTCCTCGTCCTCCAGAGCCAGGCCCTGCTCCCTTCAGGCTCGGCCCTGGCCACCCTTCAGGGCCAGACCCTGCTCCCCTTTTTGACCTCCAGGGCTGCCCAACCCCCACCCCTGCTTGCCCTCCAGGGCTAGGCCCTGCTCCCTTTCTTGACCTCCAGGGCACCTGCTCTGCTCACCGCCCTCCAGGGCCAGGCCCCACTCACCTAGGGTCCAGCCCCTGCCACCCTCCATGGCCAGGCCCCGCTCCCTTTCTTGACCTCCAGGAGCTGGCACCTGCTTTGCTCACTGCCTTCCAGGGTCAGGCAGGCCCCACTCTCCTCAGGCACTGGCCTTGCCGCCCTCAATGGCCTGCCCTGCACCCCTCCTTGCCCTCTAGGGTCAGGCCCTGCTCCCCTCTTTCCCACCAGGGCCAGCCCTGCTCCA
Organism: Lepus europaeus; assembly: GCF_033115175.1. Classification (NCBI taxonomy): domain Eukaryota; kingdom Metazoa; phylum Chordata; class Mammalia; order Lagomorpha; family Leporidae; genus Lepus; species Lepus europaeus. The sequence goes on from NW_026909015.1 coordinate 412,330, forward strand.
CTACCCCTCCTCCAGGTCTGGGCCCTACTCTTCTGAGGTGCAGGCCTCGCTGCCCTCCAGGGCCAGGCCTGCTCCACTCCTTGCCTTCCAGGGCAAGGCCCTGCTCCACGCACCATCTTCCAGGGCTTGGCCCTGCTCCCCTCCTTGCCCTCCAGAGCCAGTCCCCACTCACCTAGGGTGCAGCCCCTGCCACCCTCCAGGGCCTGGCCCCAGCTCCCCTCCTGGTCCTCCAGAGCTGAGCCCCACTTCCCTCCTTCCCCTCCAGGGCCACCCAACACCCTGCTCCCCTCCTGACCCTCTAGTGATGCCCACCCCCCCATCTCCTGCTCCCCTCCTCAACCTCCAGTGCCAGTCCCCGCTCTCCACAGGCCCGGGCCTTGTGGCCCTCCATGGCCTGCCCTGCACTCCTACTTGCCCTCCAGTGCCAGGCCCTGCTCCCCTCAGGTATGACCCTTGCCACTCTCCAGGGCAAGGCCAGCTCCTCTCCTTGCCCTCCAGTGCCAGGCACCACTCCACTCACAGCTCTCCAGGGCCACCCAACTCCCCTCCTCACCCTCCAGGGCTTTTCTCGCTGCCCTCCAGGGCCAGGCCCCGCACTCCTCAGGCACAGACCTTGCTGCCCTCCATGGCTGGCTCTGCTCCCCTCCTTGCCCTCCAGGGCCAGGCCCTGCTCCCCTCAGGTGTGACCCTCGGCACCCTCCAGGGCCTGGCCCTCCTCCTCTCCTTGCCCTCCAGAGACCAGCCCTACTCCCACAGGGTGCAGCCCTTGTCACCCTCCATGGCCAGGTCCCTGCTCCCCTCCTCACCCTCCAGGGCCCACCCCTGCTCCCCTCAGGCATGGCCCTTGCCACACTCCAGGGCCAGGCCCCAATCACCTCCTTGGCCTCCATGGCTAGCCCCTCACAGGCTCCCCTACTCACCCTCCAGGGCCAGGCCTGCTCCCCTCCTTGCCCTGCAGAGCCTGGCCCCCACTCCTCTCCTCGCCCTCCATGGCCCTGATCCCCACTCCACTCACCTGGCCTGGCCCAACTCTCCTGAGGTGCTGGCCTCCCAGCCCTCCAGGGCCTGGCCCTCCTCCCCTCCTCAGCCTCCAGGGCTGGCCCCACCCCACTCCTCTCCTTGTCATCCAGTGCTGCCACCCCACCCCCCAACCCTGCCTTGGGCTCCTCTCCTAGCCCTCCAGGGCCAGGCCCAGCTCCCCTCAGGAACAGCCTCGCCACCCTCCAGGGCCTGGCCCCACTACCTCTGGCACAGGCCTTGCTGCCATTACTGCCCCCCATCCCCGCTCCCCTCCTTGCCCTCCAGGGCCCAGCTCTGCTCTGCTCAGGCTTGGCCCTGACCACCCTCCAGTGCCTGGCCCCTGCTCCCCTTCTTGCCCTCCACAGCCCAGCCCCATGTCCCTCAGGCACAGCCCTTCCCACCATCCATGGCCGGACATGCTCCCCTCCTTGTCCTCAAGGGCCAGGCCCTTCTCTCAGGAGCGGCCCTCACCACCCTCCTGGGCAAGGCCAGCTCCCCTCCTTCCCCTCCAGTGCTGGGCCCTGCTCCAATCACAGCCCTCCAGGGCCTGGCACTCCTCCCCTCCACCCCCTCAAGGGCCACCCCACTCCCTTCCTCATCCTCCAGGGCCAGCCCTGCTCCCCTGCTTGCTCTCCAGGGTGGGCCCTGTTCCCCTCTCTGTCCTCCAGGGCCAGCCCCTGCTTCCTTCCTTGATCTCAAGGGCCGCCACCTTCCCCGCTTCCCTCCTTGCCCTCCAGGACTGGGCCCCTGCTCTCCTCCTCACCCTCACCCTCCAGGGCCTGCTCTGCTCCCCTCCTCACCCTCCAGGGCCCACCCCTGCTCCCCTTAGGCATGGCCCTTGCCACACTCCAGGGCTGGGCCCCAGTCACCTCCTTGGCCTCCATGACCTTCCTCTACCCAGGCTCCCCTACTAGCCCTCCAGGGCCAGGTTGCTCCCCTCCTTGCCCTCCAGGGCCAAGCCCTGATCCCCTACTTGCCCTCCAGAGTCCCTCCCCACTCCCCTAGGGCACAGCCCTTGCCACACTCCAGGGCCTGGCCCAGCTTCCTTTATGTGCATCCCTCACCACCCTCCAGTGCAAGGCCAGCTCCCCTCCTTGCCCTCCAGGGCCCGGCCCTCCTTCTGTCCTAGCCCTCCATGGCTGGTCCTGCTCCTGACCTCACCCTGCAGGGTGGGCCGCCTCCCATCCTTGCCCTCCAGAGCCTGGCCCTGCTCCCCTCCTAGCCCATCAGGGCTGGGCCTGCTCCTCTTTTAGCCCTCCAGGGCCAGGCCCTGCTCCCCTCTTTGACCTCCAGGGCCACTCCACGCCATCCCCTGCTTGCCCTCCAGGGCCAGGCCCTGCTCTCCTCAAACTAGGCCTTGCTCCCCTCTTCGCCCTCCATGTCCCGGCCCTGCTACCCTCCTAGCCCATGAAGGCTGGGCCCACTCCTCTTCCAGGGCCAGGCCCTGCTCCCCTCTTTGACCTCCAGGGCCACCCCATGCCCTCCCCTCCTTGCCCTCCAGTGCGGGGCCCTGCTCCACTCACAGCCCTCCAGGGCAGGGCCCTCTTCCCTTCGTCACCCTCCAGGGTTGACCTGCTCCTCTCCTTGCCCTCCAGAGCCATGCCCTGCTCCCCTCCAAGCTCTCCAAAGCCGGGCCCCTCTCCCCTTCTTGACCTCCATGGCCAGGCCCTGCTCCCTTCTTTGATCTCCAGGGCCGCCTCACTCCCTCCCCTGCTAGCCCTCCAGGGTTGGGCCCGGCTCTGCTCACTGCCCTCCAGGGCCAGGCCTGCTCCCTTCCTCGCTTTTCAGGGCCAGGAACTGTTCTCCTCAAATACAGGCCTTGTTGCCCTCCAGCGCCAGCCCCTGCTCCCCTCCTTGCCTCCTAGACCCTGGCCCCGCTCCTCTAGGGCACAGCCTTCACCATCCTCCAGGGCTGGGCCCCATTCTCCTCCTCACCCCCCAGGGCTGTGCCCTGCTCCCCACCTAGTCCACCAGAGCCAGGCCCCGCTCCCCTCGCCATCTTCCAGGGCTGGGCCCTGCTCTCCTGAGGTGTCGGCCTCACTGCCCTCCATGGCAGGCCCAGCTCCCCTAGTCACTCTCCAAAGCTGGCCTCTCACTCCCATAGTACTCAGCCCTTGACACCATCCAGGGCTGGGTCTCACTCCCCTCCTTGCCCTCCAGGACTGGGCCCCACTTCCCTCCTCACCCTCCAAAGCTGCCCCCCTGCTCACCCTCCAGTGCTGCCCATTGCACCCCCCTGCCGCTCCCCTCCTTGCCCTTCGGGGCTGGCCCTACTCCACTGCTTGCCCTCCAGTGTGGGCCCCACTCCCCTCCTTGTCCTCCAGGGCCTGGGCCCCAATCTGCTCACTGCTCTAAAGGGCCAGGGCCCACAATCATCAGGCATAGGCCTTGCTGTCCTCAATGTCCGGCCTTGCTCCCTTCCTCGACCTCTAGGGCCAGGCCCCACCCCCTCCTTGCCCTCCATGGCCGCCCCCCCTCCCAGGCTCCCTTACTCACCCTCCAGGGCCAGGCCCATCTCCTCTCAGTCGCTGCCCTCCCAGCCTTCCTTGTTGCCCTCCAGTGCCAGGCCTGATCTCCTTCTTGCTCTCCAGGGCCAGGCTCAGCTCCCCTAGTTGCCCTCCAAAGCCAGCCCCCCATCTCATAGGACTCAGCCCTTGCCACCACCCAGGGTTGGGCCCCTGCTCCCCGCCTTGCCCTCCAGAGCCTGCCCTGCTACCCTCTTCACCCTGCAGGGCCCACCCCTGCTCCCCTCAGGTGAGGCCTTTGCCACCCTCCAGGGCCGGGCCCAGCTCCCCTACCTGCCATCCATGGTTGCCCCACCCCCAGGCTCCCCTACTTGCCCTCCAGGGCCAGGCCCAGCTCCCCTCAGGCACAGCCCTTGCCACACTCCAGGGCCTGGCCCTTGTTTCCCTTTTTGCCCTCCATGGTCTCCCTCTCCCCTACTCACCCTCCAGGGCCTGGCTCTGCTCCACATAGAGCCCTCCAGGGCCAGGTCCCTGCTCTCCTCAGGTATGGCCCTTGTCACCCTCTATGGCCAGGCCCAATTTCCCTTGAGAGTAGGTAGCCCTCACCACCCTCCTGTTCCAGGCCTGCTCACGTCCTTTCCCTCCAGGGCCAGGATCTGTTCCCCTCCTCCCTCTCCAGGGCTGGTCCCCGCTACCCTCCTAGTCTTCCAGGGCCGGGACCCTGCTCCCCTACTTCTGCTCCAGAGCCTAGTCCCACTCCCCTAGGGTACAGTCCTTGCCACCCTCCAGGGCCAGGCCTTCTCCCTCCTTGCTCTCCAGAGCCTGACCCCGCTCCCTTAGGTCACAGCCCTTGCCACCATCCAAGGCCTGGCCCCCACTCCGTTCCTCACCCTCCAGGGCTGAGCCCTGCTCTCCTGAGGTGCAGGCCTCACTGGCCTCCAGGGCCAGGCCCTGTTACACTCACCATCCTTCAGGTCTGGCCCTCCTCCCCTCCTTGTCATCTAGGGCCAGGCCTTGCTCTCCTTAGTCATCGCTCTCACAACCCTGCAGGGCCGGGTCTCTGTTCCCCTCCTCACCCTCCAGAGCCCACACTGCTTGCCTTGGGCGGGGCCCTTGTCAACCTCCAGGGCTGGACCAAGCACTCCTCCTTGCCCTCAAGAGCCTGGCCCTGCTCCCCTCCTCCACTTCCAGGGCCAGGGACAGCTCCCTTCCTCGCCCTCCAAAGCTGGCCCCCGCTCCCCTAGGGCTCAGCCCTTGCCACCCTCCAGGCCTGGCCCGCCTCCCCTCCTTGCCCTCCAGGGCAGGGCCCTGCTCTCCTCAGATGTGGGTCTCCTCTCCCTCCCAGGCCTGAGCCCAGTGGTTATGGCCACATCTAGAGCAGTGAAAGACCTGCACTGCACCTGCCCATGGGGGAGCGCAGAGCCCCGCGCCTGATGGGGGCTGAGCCTGCAGGTGGAGCTGTGATCTCCCTGACTCTGGGAACCTGAGGACGACCACTGTCTGCATGCCTCGTCGCTGACAAATGGTTGAGGAAAGCAGGGGAAGCAGCCGCCTCGCTGACTTCTCTACCAGCGGTGGGGGCGCTGCTGCCCAGCACTGGGCTGTGCCCTCTGCGACAACCCTCACCCGCTGGTCATGGCCTGGAAGTGGCTGCCTGGATCCTGGTTGGCACAGTCTCAATGTCCTCCTGCTCTTCAGTTGTGAGGCGGCTGGGTTGGGGGGGCCCTGTGCCTGGCAGGCAGAGACGGAGAGACTAGGGTACTGGGTGCCAGAGGAGGTCCCAGTGCGGGCCATGGTTATAGAGCTCAGAGCCAGTACACCCAGAGTGCCCCAAGGCCTTGCTAGCAAAGGGCAAGCAGAGCGCTCAAGGCTGCCCAGGGAGGAGGGTGCAAGGTCCGGGGTGAGATTCAGGAACAAGGGGGACAGAGGGGATGCGGGAGGACAGTGCACCCAGGAACCAGATCCCAGGGCTTCCTTAGCCTCCGGGTTGCTACAAGAACGCTGCCAGGCGGTGCTGGCAAAGGTGGCAGCAGAAACCATGAGCCATGGAAAGGAGTTTGCATGGACAGTCGGGAGCTAGTGCAGAAAGAGGTTAGGGAGCCATGAGGCAGGTGCCCCGGGTGTAATGTCTGGGCCGAGGGATGGATTTGCTCACCAGGGTCAGCCCTGGGCTTTTGGGCCATGGGCGAGGTGGAGGTGCAACTAGCAGGTCACAGGGCATTCTTCCCACCTTCTGGGCATGGTCCTGCCACTTCACTGACCTGGACCCTGGGACTCTGCACCTGCCCTAACCCCAGGACCTGGTGTTGGCCCTGCATTCCCTCGGGGCAGGAGTGTCTCCATGGGTGGTGGTGAGCCACCAGGCAATCAGGTGCACAAAAAACCTCAGAGCCATTGTGGCTGTGCTTTCCATGAAATGGAGAAAGGGAAGAAGTGGGAAAGCCTTAGCAAAAAAGTATACCAGACATGGACGAGCCTCCTGCAGTGTTTTTCAGGAGATGTCCAAGTCCCTTGAGAGGTGCAGCTGTTGGAAAGAGCCCTGTCCCACCCATGTCTCCATGCTGGCAGGGGCTGAGTTGGAGGCAGGACAGGGCAGAGGACTCAGGGGTTGGTGAAGCGGTGCAGGGCCTGGGCTGAGATCTGGGCATGACGGGCTGCACTGCGGTTGACAGGAGAGCTGGATGCTCTCCAAGGTTTGAAAACCCCGCGCCTCTGCAAAACAGTGACAGCAGTAAGAAATGTGTGGACTCGAATCCCAGGGAGATAAGACACCCTCCAGCCATGCCCCCTACCCGTGTGTTCCCCAGGAAAATCGGAGACCCAGGCTATATGAGAAGCTGATTTGGCTGGGAGGTGCCCATGCATCTTTGTGGACGATGATTCCCTGGTAGCACCTAGCCTAGGCCTGTTTACCTGCCTAGTGTGCTCTCACCCAGTGTGCAGACCTGCGGTAGGGTGTGCACGCAGGGATGCGCCCTGCTGCACCTTCCCACAGGCCACTCCCTGGGCTGGCCTAGGCATTCCTGCCACAAGTTTAGGAGAGGTCAGGTACTGCAGCGGGCTGATGACATTGGCCTTACTCCTCCCCTCCCCGCCTCCAAATGTGAACAACCAGACTCACCCACTCCTGCTCCCCCGCCCCACCCCGCATAGGCCCTGTGCCAGCCCCAGCTGGTTGCAATGCTGGCAGACAGGCCAGCCCTGGGGACTGTGCTTGGCTTTCTGCTCTGGCTCGCCTAGACAAGGGGCTGGCCCTGTGCTCCGTACTCTCAGGAAGCTGATGCTCTCTCAGTTAGTCCTGTGGAGAGGCAAAGCGGGCTTTAGGAAAGGAATGAATTACTGTGCAGTAGTTTGTGTTGTGTTGTTTGTCAGTTTACACTGTTCCTGTGTGTTCACCTTCAGTGCTACGCAAGGCGGAGTGTAGCTGTGTGACAGCTCCAAACAATTTGGGGATGAACCAGCAGATAGAAGACCTCTCTCTCTCTCTCTCTCTCTCTCTCTCTCTCTTTCTCTCTCTCTGCCTCTGACTCTCTGTAACTCTGCCTTTCAAATAAATATTTTTTTAAAAAAAGACCTAAGACACACATTTAAAAAAAAGTAAAATCCAGGAGGCAATGTTGTGACATGACAAGTTAGGCCACCACCTGCCATCCATACAAGCACCCCAAATTGGCACAAGCTCAAATCACTAACGCTGTACTTCTGATCCAGCTCCTTGCTCATGTGCTTGTGAAAGCAGTGGAAAGTGGCCCAAGTTCTTGGAGGTCCCGTCTTCTTACTTCAGCTTGTCCCAGCCCCAGCCATTGATGCCATTTGTGGAGTGAACCAGTAAATGGAATATCTCTATCTCCTCTCCCTCATAGAAAAAAAATCTGTTTTCTGAGACTCTCAGTGGCTCCCCTGGCTCCAGGTTAAAACCCAAAACCTCTCCATCTGAGTAAGGCCTGGAGCTCTTGACTACCCCAAGGCTGCCTGGCACCTATTTCCCTCTGCTGACAATGTTACTCTCAGGGGGCTTCCAGAGGCATGTGCTGCTCCCCAGCTGCAGGCCCTTGCTCTCCCCCGCCTCTGCTCTTCTCTGGTCCTCTATCATTAAGTCCGCTGGAGCTCCTGTCACAGTCTGCCATGTGCATTTAAGAAGAGGTGGGAACAAGAGCTGCTGTGCCCATGTCTGGTGGTAAGAGCCTGGCTTTAGTTCTAACCATCTTGGGTTACAGCCCTGGTCCTTCCACTCCTTGGGCAGGCACCATGGAGCAAAGACCCCCTGTCCTGTTCTGAGCTTCTCTTTCCTCACTTATCAAATGGGCTCCCTCCATACCCTTCAGGATGCAAAGAATGGAAGGGCTACGAAGTACCTGATGCAGCTCCCAGGGAGTTCAGTTTCTCAGCAGCCTCTTTGATCCTGTTTGTTTTTTCCTAAGATGGGAAAAAACAAAAAGATGTGCCCATTTGGGTGGCATCAGAATCACCAAGAGCGGAGAGCTAGGAAATCTGGGTGCCTGGCAGAGGTAAGAATGGGTGACGCTTGCTGGTCCCACTCCACACTGCCCCTGGTTGGGGCAATGAGGCACAGCTCTCCAACCTGAAGGTGCCTGAGTGGCTGCCTGTCCTGCACAGCTGGTTCTATGACACAGATGTATCATCTCACCACATCTGCAGGTCAGAGCCTGCGTGCTTCAGGCTCAAGGTCTCTCTGAGGTTACATGGGCCATCTGGGATGCTGTGGTCTCAGTTCCTTGTTGCTGTAGGGCTACATCCCCTTTTTCTGCCTGGCCTGGTGGTTTGCGTGGATGCTCATGTGGAGTGAGCTGATGCATGGTCAGGTTTTTGGTCAGGTCCAAGGGGAGTGTCTGGTCCTCTCAGGCCCTGGCTGACTTGCTCAGTGCCACCCACATTGTCTCCCTTTACACTGACACAGTCACTGATTCAGGGTCCTCCACCGCAGCTGCAGAGTCTGTCCCACGATGGGGTACCACAGGAGAACAATACCGTGGGGTGAGATCCAGGATCAGGTTGCACCTGTGGGGCATGGGCAGGCATCCTGGGGGGAGGGGGCTGCACAGTGAGAGCCAGAAGGAGGGCAGGGCAGGTTGTCCAAGGAACAGCAGCAGAGAGCCCCCAGCAGGCAGGCAGGCAGTGCAGCCAGAGAGCAGGGAGCCTGGACGGAGATGTCTCCCAGGAAGCAAGACAGCTCAACCCCTCTCAGGATCATCAGGAAGATCCAAAGCTGTGTCCTCCAGTGAGGGAGTTACAATGTGAGACAGCAAGTCTCAGGGGGCAGAGAAACAAATCTGGAGTGGAGTGACAGTGGTGACAGATCCACAGGGCCCAGGGCCTGGCCAGGTGTCTCCCTGATGTTTGGCAGGCCTGCATGAGGCATGGGGACAGCACCAGGCATGGGGACAGCCCCAGACATCAGTATCCCAGTGCCTGTGGGCCAGGCCTAGTACTATATCTGTTTGCTTCCTTTAATTGAGCAGAGTCCACAAAACATGAAATTTTAGAGCAGACAGCTCAGCTACATTAAGAACGTCCCCATGGCTGGGCAGCCCTCACCATCCTGTCTCAAGCCAGGGTCCCGACCTGCCTTCCTTGGCCTGTGTACTACTCAGCCCACTGTCTGCTCCCCCTGATCCCAATGATCTGTACAAGATGAGGGGAGACACACGGCAGCTGAGCCTGGGAGTCAGGGCTCTCATCTGCCCACAGGACAGCATGGAGGACATCCGTAACCCTCTGTGCCACTCAAGTTGTCCGGCGCACTCAAGCACCACTGGAATGGAGACGCAGCCTTTCAGTTTATTGTGCCTTCTTTTTCTTAATAAAACTGCAAACCTCCAAAAAATAAAATACAGTCAAAGGAATGTCTACTTATTTTCACCTTGTTGAAAGGTAGAGAGAGAGGCCGGCGCCGTGGCTCAACAGGCTAATCCTCCGCCTTGCGGCACCGGCACACGGGGTTCTAGTCCCGGTCGGGGCACCGATCCTGTCCCAGTTGCCCCTCTTCCAGGCCAGCTCTCTGCTGTGGCCAGGGAGTGCAGTGGAGGATGGCCCAAGTGCTTGGGCTCTGCACCCCATGGGAGACCAGGAGAAGCACCTGGCTCCTGGCTTCGGAACAGCGCAGTGCGCGGGCCGCAGCGCGCTACCGTGGCGGCCATTGGAGGGTGAACCAACCGCAAAAAGGAAGACCTTTCTCTCTGTCTCTCTCTCACTGTCCACTCTGCCTGTCAAAAAATAAATAAATAAATAAAAAGAAAGGTAGAGAGACACAGAGAAAAGTCTCCCATTAACTGCTACACTTCCCAGATGCCCACAGCCACCAACATAGGACCAGGCAGAAGCCAGGAGCCAGAAACTCCCTCTGCATCTCCCATGTGGGTATCAGAGGCCCAGGGACGACTTGGGTCACCATCTGCTGCCTCTCAGCACATTTGACACCTCAGCTACATTAAGAGGGAAGCTGGATCAGAAGCAGGGTAGCCAGGTCTTCATCCAGCACTCTGACAAGAAATGGGGGTGCCCCAAGGGGAGGCTCCAATTTACTTCGTATGCTGGCCAAGAATGCAAAACTATTAGGTACACTGGTGAAATGAGCTTCCACTTTTCATTTTTGCTATGGGTAAATTTTTTTAAAGATTTATTTTGTTTCTTTGAAAGAGTTAGAGGCAGAGCCAAGAGAGAGAGGTCTTCTCACTGGTTAAGTCCCAAATGCCCGCAATGGCCAGAGCTGAGCCAATCCAAAGCTGAGATTATTCCAGGTTTCCTACATGGGTGCTGGGGCCATCCTCTGCTACTTGTCCCAGGCACATTAGCAGGGAGCTGGATTGGAAATGGAGAAGCTGGGACTTGGACTGGCACCCATATATGATGCAGGCACTGCAGGCTGGGGCTTTAAGCCTCTGTGCCACAGCGCCAGCCCCATCTATGGATAATGTTAACCACATAACCTGAAACATATATTCTAAATATAAATTGCATACAAATACACAATCCTTAACTTGCGCAGCCTCAGTTCTATTTATATAAAAATTCATGTCCCCTTTAAAAATGTTTTTCCCATTACAGAGAAGAAAACATTTCATTTTTATTTTATATATGAGCAGTTCAAGAGGCCACTTGACCATCTGGGGAGTGAACCAACAGGTGGAAGATATCTTTGTCTCTCCCTCTTCCTGTAACTGTGACTTTCAAAAAAATAATCTATTTTTTAAAAGAATTAGAAATTCTAGAGATGCAGAGAAGCCTCAGAGGGCAGATCTCCTGTGCAGTGTTCTCAGCACAACAAAAGGAAGTGGAAGAATCACAGAGAGCAGGGCCAGCACAGCCGTGTTCTTGTCAGCCCTTCAGGGAGAACCATATGGGAGGAAGCTGGGCATTACGAACACAATGCACACCTGGCACTCATCCCCCTGCCCCTTCTACATGCCCAGCCCTGCCTCCTCAGCCAGATCCCTCCACGGCCTACCTCCAGGTACACCCTGTACTTTGTTTAACATTGACACCTGTCCTTCCTTAAGTAACGCAGCAGGTGGACAAAGGCCAAAAAGTGGGGTCTGTTCCTCCCATCATTCTCTCCACAAACACTGCACAATCAGGTAATTCCTGCATCTCCACACCCAGGCCACAAATGCTAAATGGCCCAAGGACAACAGTGAGAGACTCAGGAAGCAGCAGCCCTGAGTGTCCACACTTGAGCACAGCTCCTGATCCCCTGGGAGCTTGTTCTCTACAGGAACTGAGCCTGGTGACCTAGGGCCCACAAGTTAATAGGTGGTGGCCCCCAAATCTCCTGCTATGGGCTGGAGGCAGGGACCACAGTGGAGGCTGGGGAGTGACCGTCCTGGTGAGACAGGAAAGATTCTGAGGTCTGAAGGGGGCAGATTCTGAGCCAAGGCCCAGAAGTGAAGCCCTGCTCCCCACTCACACACACCTGACCAGCGTCCATATGTACTTATAGTCATCTGACCCCTGCTTGGGCTCCCAGCATGCTGGCTGCATCCTCTTCAGCCCAGCTCCCAAGGCCACCACTGTCTGGCCCTGTGTTCCTACCCAGCCTGACTGCTTCCCCCACGAGTGCTTCCACCCCTCAGTAGAGACCCCTACTCTTCTTCTCCCCAACACCATGCTTGCTGTCCCCAGAGGCCCTGATACCTTCTTCTGCCTCACTCACCCATTCAGGCAAAACATCCACAGCAAACACCAGCCCAGCCCTTAGGACGGCCTGGACCTGAGCCAAGCACTGAACACGGGAACTCCTGTATGACCCACAGTGGCCCTTTGGGGGCACCTTCTGAGACTCCTCACTTTAACATTTAGAAAACTGATGCAGAGAGAGGAAGTGGCTTCTTTGAGGCCCTGCAGCCAGAAGGGACAGAACAGATTCAAACCCTGTCAATGAAGCGCTTTTGTCTGCAAGTTTGGCCCCAATACAAATTAGACAACCACAGCCACTGGCCAGAATTTGGCACCTTTGATCAAAACATCCCTACGGTGGCCAGGGCTGTGGCTTACTTGGCTAATCCTCTGCCTGTGATGTCGGCACTCCAGGTTCTAGTCCCGGTTGGGGCACCAGTTCTGTCCCGGTTGCTCCTCTTCCAGTCCAGTTCTCTGCTGTGGCCTGGGAAGGCAGTGGAAGATGGCCCAAGTGCTTGGGCCCTGCACCCGCATGGGAACCAAGGGAAGCACCTGGCTCCTGGCTTTGGATCAGCACAGTGCACCAGCCATAGTGACCATTTTTGGGGTGAACCAATGGAAGGAAGACCTTTCTCTCTGTCTCTCTCTCACTGTCTAACTCTGCCTGTCAAAAAAAATCCCTACGGACCTATATAAATTCCTCAACAAAATGGCAAGTGGTTTGAGGTTCGCTACTTGCAAGGATTCTTTACAACCAACAGTCTTTGTATAATGTCCTTCTCTGCTTCCCCCTTTCCCTTCCAAGCCTACCTCAAACTCTAGAGCTGATGCCTCACCCTTTGCTCCAGCTGTTTTCAATCCAGCTAATGAGCGCCTCCTTACTGACCCCCACCCTCTGCTTTGCCCAAACCATTCAATTCCCCATAACAACCCAGTCCCAGCCTTGACCTCCCAGCCCCTCTTGGAAACTCCCTCAAATACTTAACACTTCCAACAATTATAGAGTTCCCACAGGATCCCCGGAGCACCCCCTTGGGTCAGGCACACTCATTCATCTCCTCCCTCTCTTCTCATGCCTTCCCATACCAACCACATGGATTGAGTCCTTCCCCATACACCTGCATCCCTGGAACTCGCCCCCCCCCCCAACTCAATCTCAGAGCACAGAGAAACATATGTTCCACGTAATGGAGGTGGCAGGCCCAGAGAGTCCCACTGAGGTCATGTCCCCTTCTCTTCCCTCCTCCACCAAAGAAACATTTTATTTAATGAGCACAAATTTCATAAGTACAACTTAAGGAATGTAGAGATTCTTCTCACTATATCCACCTTCCAACCCTACCTCCTCCCTCTCCCATTCCCAGTCCCATTCCCCAATAAGAAAAAAAAAAAACCAAACTGTTCCTCGACAGTCAAGACAAGCACTGTTCAAGACATTGCTTCTCAAAGTGTCAATTTCACTTCCACAGATTTCCTTTTAGGTGCTCTATTAGCTATCGCAGATCAGGGAGAACATCAAGGGGTCATGTCTCCTTCTCATTGTCTGATAGAGAGCCTGACAAAAAATTAGGCTCCTTTTCAGAAAGCCCATCTAAATACAAAATGGAGTTCCTTCACCTCACCCAAGCATACCTTTAACCCGGTGAGATGTCTATTATACGCTAACCTCCAAGCTCCCTGCTGATGAAAATGAGCACATCTGGCACTCAGCCTGGACTCACGTGGACTGCCTGCATGAACAAGACCCCTCACAATATCAGATGGCAGACACCACTCTCCTGGGCACAGAGCCAATCTGGACCTATCAGCCTGGGGATTCAGGTACTCAGAGACTTCATCATATGTTAATCTGTCTCCTAGGAGGTATGCACAAGAATGCTCATACCTATGTTAACTATGACAGCAAAATTACTCAAGGCCCTGATGAAAACTGGCCCTCTTTATCTTGCCTTAAAGAGGCAGTATAAAAATTTATGAATTTAGATGTAACTACCTGCCCCGGGGTAATCAACTAGGACATGAGGAGGGCAGACCTGAATGGAGAGACAAACCAGACACGAGAAGGGAGACCAAGACAGTATTCTGATCAAGGTCTCACTTTATTGGAGAAGGAGGCAGCTTATATAATACAAGGCAAGGATTGTAACCGTCGAGGGCGAGCAGGTGTCATCTCACAACATAGTTCAAAGGAATAATTTCACAGGAATCAGTATCAATTTGAGAAAGGGAGTTACAGCGAGGTCTCACAGCTAGCAGATATGCTTATCAAGGTACAAGAAAGAGAGCACTGAAGCCAGATGGCCAGGCGCTAACCACATCAGTGAACTGTACAAATGGAATTTTCTAGTGAATTCTCCTCACAGGAATACAGTTCAAGGTTAGTCTGAACAAAGGCCTATACATGGAACCCAGCACAGTGGCTCCCAACAACTACCCCTACCGGTCTCTGTATCATCAAGTCCAGTTCATTAGCCAGTCTTCCCGTGATACCAGACTCATTTTTGACAGTTTCAGGTAAGAGACAAATATGGTATAATCCTAGAGGTCTACAACATCACAAAACCAGGTTCCTTCCCAGTTATTATTCAGTTCTATGCTTGCAAGGCTGCAAACAAAGGACAAATACATTGCAGGGGAATAAGCTGGGAATGGTCTTATACCTAGGAATACAAACACATGTGTTTCCAAGAAGGCAGTTTAGCCAAGAAGTGGGGGTTCCCAACCCAAGACTCTCTCTCTCCTTCCCAGTACTATTACCCTTTGTGGATATGCAAGGATGAATTTTACCCTCTAATGTTCCCCTAGGCTGAGGTCAAGATTTAAAACTAAAAACAGTGGTCCCTGTTTCATCTCCTCGCAGCCCTGGGGAATGCAATTCAGTAACATACACCATTACCAATCTCATAGAACCCAAGTGCATTGGAGGACAGAGGGTCAGTATTCATACTGATGGCAAAAGATCCTAGGGCATAATTCACATAATAAAAATCCTTGTAGAAAACCACAACCCCTGCAGGCAAATCAGGACTTTGCACAAGTTCAATCTATGACCAAACAGGATAAGCCCAAGCAAACCTTTTCATTCTTTTACCCCCCGACTCCCTGCTGTACAACTAGCAAGTCTTACCTACACCATCCTCCAATCCTCGGGATCATTCTCAGGTCTGTCTCTGAATAAACCAGCTCTAGCTACTGAGTTTGTAGTTTCCAGTCTGTCTTCCCTTTGTCTTGTGCACATAGTCTAAAACCGACCATCAGGGAAATGAGAAAACTAGAAAATGCCAGCATTCAGTCCACAGTCACTAGAAACCATTAAATGGATTCCCTGGCATAGGAACGTTCCATGTGTTTGAGTTCAGTTTCTCATTCACCCACTGATCCACTCCCCACACACCTGCAATGGCCCCAGGTGAAAGTCAAGAACCAGGAACTCACCCCAGATCTCCCCCAAGTGGCAGTAACCCAATTGTTTGAGCCTTAACCTCCTAGGATCTGTATTAGTGGGAAGGTGACAGGCACGAAACCCAGGTGCTCTGATACTCTGATGTCCCAACCATGAAACACAATGCTCACACCCCCACTTTAATTATTAAATAACAGAACACTCACCTGGACGGATGGTGAAATGTCCTGCCAACAACACCTCAGCTAGCAAATGACCAGGCCAAGACTTCAACTCAGATAGGACTGAAACCAGAAGTTGTAACGGGGAACCTTTAGGAGGGGTACACCCTCTTGTTTGAAGAGGACTTGGAGAACCTAAGAACCAGTTCATACCTACCAGATGACAAAGAGAAAGATGTCTGGTGCTAGCAACCCAAAATTTGGGGATTCTCCACCAAGTCCACCATGACCTCAGCCATAAGACCAAACTGGCCACTCTTAGAAACAAAAGCTTGTGTAGGCTGGGCCCTGTTTGCAATCATTCTCCACCTTTTATGAGCTGTTCACAGCCCTGACACCAGAGGAAAAGGACGCTTCCCACTCCCCCTCTTCCCATGGCTTATAAAAGGAAAGTGAGGGGGCAGAGCCAAGATGGCGGAAGAGTGAGGGCGCACACAACAGTTTGGGAAAAGAAATTTTAACAAGGGTGGAGTTACTGTACCCTTAAGAAGAGACTCAGAGGAAAAAACTGTAGAGGAAACTCTTCCGGATCTAGTGGAGGTGACATGGAGGACCTACAAGGAGAGCAAGGTGGCCCACTGCCGTGCAGAGCTGCGCCGAGCCCTGCTGAGCCGCATGGAGCCGCACTGAGCCGCATCTAGCAGTGCCCAGCTGCACCACCCCACACTGACCCGACCCACACTGAGCCACGCCACGGACACGGGGGCCACGAGAGTTGGCAAAACAGCGAGCCCAGCTACAGAAGACCACCCACAGAATTTGAGCCCCGGTGCTGGAATGAAAGGTAACCCGAGACATTGGCCGTGAAGGTTAGACCGTGGTCGGAGCTCACGCGGTGGGGAGGGGGAAATACACCAGGCTGACTGGAGGAGAGAAAAAAAAAGGGGGGGGGAACCAGCTGGGACACTAGCCTCTATCTGCACTCTCCTTACAAACCCCAGAAAGACAAAGAGTAGGAACCACTTTACATAAGTAAAACAAACTCCTTAGCCAAGGCAACACTGAAGAACCAAACAGAGCTCTTTGGCCACACCTCCAAGATGCCAAACAAACGTAGAAACCAAGGTAACAAGAGCAAGGAAGACATTATGATGCCCCCAAATGAAAAAGACACCCCAATTCAAGATTATGAAGATGATGAGATAGAAGAAATGCAAGAAGCAGATCTCAAAAAATTGGTAAGATCATTAAGAAGCTCTCAAAAACAAATTCTTGAACTACAGAAATCCTTAATGGACAAGATAGAAAATCTCTCAGTGAACATGAAATATTAAGGAGGAATCAAAATGAAATGAAACAACTAGTAAAATAAGAAACTGTGATAGTAACGAGAAACCATAATGAAATGAAGAATTCAATAGATCAAATGACAAACACATTAGAGAGCCTTAAAAACAGAATGGGTGAAGCAGAAGAGAGAATATCGGACTTAGAAGACAGAGAACAGGAAAGGAAACAGGCAAACCAAAGAAAAGAAGAGGAAATCAGAAATTAAAGAATATTGTCGGGAATCTACAGGATACTATTAAAAAACCCAACATTCGGGTTCTAGGAGTTCCTGAAGGCATGGAGAGGGAGAAAGGATTAGAAGGTCTTTTTAGTGAGATACTAGCAGAAAATTTCCCAGGTTTGGAGAAGGACAGAGGCATCTTAGTACAGGAAGCTCATAGAACCCCTAATAAACATGACCAAAAGAGATCCTAACCATGACACATTGTAATCAAACTCACCACAGTGAAACATTAAGAAAAGATCCTAAAATGTGCAAGAGAGAAACATCAGACCAGTCTCAGAGGATTCCCAATTAGACTCACAGCTGACTTCTCATCAGAAACCCTACAAGCGAGGAGGGAATGGCGAGATATAGCCCAGGTACTAAGAGAGAAAAACTGCCAGCCCAGAATACTATATCCTGCAAAGCTCTCATTTGTGAATGAAGGTGAAAGAAAGACCTTTCATAGCAAACAGAAATTGAAAGAATTCGTCGCCACTGGTCCAGCCCTGCAAAAGATGCTTAAAGATGTGATACACGCAGAAACACAGAAATGTGGTCACCAATATGAAAGAAGGTAAAGGAAGGAAGCCTCACAGCAAAAGATCACTGGAAACCCAAAAATGATAGGGCAAAGTTACTACTTATCGATAGTCATATTAGACGTTAAAGGCCTGAAAAATCCAGTTAAAAGACACCAATTGGCTGATTGGGTTAAGGAACAAAACCCATCTATCTGCTGCTTACAAGAAACACATCTTTCTAACAAAGATGCACACAGACTGAAAGTGAAAGGCTGGAAAAAGATATACCATGCCAACAGAAATGAAAAAAGAGCGGGAGCAGCCATCTTAATATCAGATAACATAAATTTTACCACAAAAACTATTAGGAGAGACAAAGAGGGGCACGATATAATGATTAAGGGATCCATTCAACAGGAAGATATAATGATTATCAATGTATATGCACCTAATTACAGGGCACCAGCTTATTTAAAAGACTTGTTAAGGAAATTAAAGGGAGACTTAGACCCCAATACAATAGTACTGGGGGACTTCAATACTCCACTCTCAGAGATAGACAGATCATCAGGACAGAAGACCAACAAGGAGACAGTAGATTTAAATGACACTATAGCCCAAATGGATCTAACAGATATCTACAGAACTTTTTATCCTACATAGAAAGACTTTACATTCTTCTCAGCAGTACATGGAACCTTCTCTAGGATTGACCACATGCTAGGCCATAAAGCAAGTCTCAGCAAATTCAAAAGAATTAGAATCATACCATGCAGCTTCTCAGACCATAAAGGAATAAAGTTGGAAATTAGCAACTCGGGAATCACTAGAGTACGTACAAACACAAGGAGACTGAACAACACGCTCCTGAATGAACAATGGGTCATAGAAGAAATTAAAAGAGAAATCAAACATTTTCTGGATGTAAATGAGGATAAAAGCACATCATAGCAAAACCTATGGGATACAACTAAAGCAGTGTTAAGAGGAAAGTTTATAGCAATAGGTGCCTACATCAAGAAATTGGAAAGGCACCAAATAGATGAACTTTCAAGTCATCTCAAGGATCTAGAAAATCAGCAGCAAACCAGACGCAAAGCTAGTAGGAGAAGAGAAATAATTAAAATCAAAGAAGAAATCAACAGGATTGAATCCAAAAAAACATTACAAAAAATCAGCCAAACGAGGAGCTGGTTTTTTGAAAAAATAAATAAAATGGACACCCCATTGGCCCAACTAACTAAAAAAAGAAGAGAAAGACCCAAATCAATAAATTAGAGATGAAAAAGGAAACGTAACAACAGACACCACAGAAATAAAGAAAATCATCAGAAATTACTACAAGGACTTGTATGCCAGCAAACAGGGAAATCTATCAGAAATGGATAGATTCTTGGACACATATCCTACCAAAATTGAACCAGGAAGACATAGAAAACCTAAACAGACCCATAACTGAGACAGAAATTGAAACAGTAATAAAGGCCCTGCCAACAAAGAAAAGCCCAGGACCAGATGGATTCATGGCTGAATTCTACCAGACGTTTAAAGAAGAATTAACCCCAATTCTCAAACTATTAAGGGCAATCGAAAAAGAAGGAATCCTCCAAAATTCTTTCTATAAAACCAGCATCACCTTAATTCCTAAGCCAGAAAAATGCAGCCTTGAAAGAGAATTGCCAATATCCCTGATGAACATAGATGCAAAAATCCTCAATAAAATTCAAGGCAATAGAATGCAACATCACATTAGAAAGATCATCCACCCAGACCAAGTGGGATTTATCTCTGGTATGCAGGGATGGTTCAATATTCGCAAAACAATCAACATGATACACCACATTAACAGACTGCAGAAGAAAAACCATATGATTCTCTCAATAGACGCAGAGAAAGCATTTGATAAAATACAACACCCTTTCATGATCAAAACTCTAAGCAAACTGGGTATGGAAGGAACATTCCTCAATACAATCAAAGCAATTTATGAAAAACCTACGGCCAGTATCCTATTGAATGGGAAAAGTTGGAAGCATTTCCACTGAGATCTGGTACCAGACAGGGATGCCTGCCCTCACCACTGCTCTTCAATATAGTTCTGGAAGTCTTAGCCAGAGCTATTAGGCAAGAAAAAAAATTAAAGGGATACAAATTGGGAAGGAAGAACTCAAACTATCCCTCTCTGCAGATGATATGATTCTTTATTTAGGGGACCCAAAGAACTCTATTAAGAGACTATTGGAACTCATCGAAGAGTTTGGCAAAGTAGCAGGATATAAAATCAATGCACAAAAATCAACAGCCTTTGTATACACAGACAATGCCACGGCTGAGGAAGAACTTCTAAGTTCAATCCCATTCTCAATAACTACAAAAAGAAACAAATACCTTGGAATAAACTTAACCAAGGACATTAAAGATCTCTACGATGAAAATTACAAAACCTTAAAGAAAGAAATAGAAGAGGATACCAAAAAATGGAGGAATCTTCCATGCTCATGGATTGGAAGAATCAATATCATCAAAATGTCCATTCTCCCAAAAGCAATTTATACATTCAATGCAATACCAATCAAAATACCAAAGACATTCTTCTCAGATCTGGAAAAAATGATGCTGAAATTCATATGGAGACACAGGAGACCTCGCATAGCTAAAGCAATCTTGTACAACAAAAACAAAGCTGGAGGCATCACAATACCAGATTTCAGGACATACTACAGGGCAGTAGTTATCAAAACAGCATGGTACTGGTACAGAAACAGATGGATAGACCAATGGAACAGAATAGAAATACCAGAAATCAATCCAAACATCTACAGCCAACTCATATTTGATTAAGGATCCAAAACCAATCCCTGGAGTAAGGACAGTATATTCAATAAATGGTGCTGGGAAAATTGGATTTCCACATGCAGAATCATGAAGCAAGATCCCTACCTTTCACCTTACACAAAATTCACTCAACATGGATTAAAAACTTAAATCTACGACCAGACACCATCAAATTATTAGAGAGCATTGGAGAAACCCTGCAAGATATAGGCATAGGTAAAGACTTCTTGGAAAATACCCCAGGAGCACAGGCAGTCAAAGCCAAAATTAACTATTGGGATTGCATCAAACTGAGAAGTTTCTGTACTGCAAAAGAAACAGTCAGGAAAGTGAATAGGAAACCGACAGAATGGGAAAAATATTTGCAAACTATGCAACAGATAAAGGGTTGATAACCAGAATCTACAAAGAAATCAAGAAACTCCACATCATCAAAAGAAACAATCCACTTAAGAGATGGGCCAAAGACCTCAACAGACATCTTTCCAAAGAGGAAATCCAAATGGCCAACAGACACATGAAAAAATGTTCAAGATCACTAGCAATCAGGGAAATGCAAATCAAAACCACAATGAGGTTTCACCTCACCCCGGTTAGAATGGCCCACTTTCAGAAATTTACCAACAATAGATGCTGGAGAGGATGTTGGGGAAAAGGGACACTAACGCACTGATGGTGGGAATGTAAACTGGTTAAGCCACTATAGAAGTCAGTCTGGAGATTCCTCAGAAACCTGAATATAACCCTACCATTCAACCCAGCCATTCCACTCCTTGGAATTTACCCAAAGGAAATTAAATTGGCAAACAAAAAAGCCATCTGCACATTAATGTTTATTGCAGCTCAATTCACAATAGCTAAGACCTGGAACCAACCCAAATGCCCATCAACAGTAGACTGGATAAAGAAACTATGGGACATGTACTCTATAGAATACTATACAGCAGTCAAAAACAATGAAACCGTCATTTGCCAGAAGATGGAGCAATCTGGAAAGCATCATGCTAAGTGAATTAAGCCAGTCCCAAAGAGACAAATAGCATTTGTTTTCCCTGATCGGCGGCAACTAACTGAGCACCAAAGGGTAACCTGTGGAAGTATAATAGACACTATGAGAAATAGTGACTTCATCAGCTATGGTGCTGACTGTTGATGTACAATATAACACTTTATCCATTTTAGTATTTTGTTTGGTAAACTCTGTAATTAACACAAAATTATTCTCAGGTGTCTAAATCTTAACTGAAAAGTGATCCTGGTTAAATATAAGAATGAGAAATAGAGAGGGAGGAGATGTACAATAGGGGACATGCTTAATTGGATTTGCCCCAAATGATGGAGTTAGAAAAGTGCCAGGGGATTCCAATACAATCCCATCAAGGTGGCATGTACCAATGCCATCTCACCAGCCCAGGTGATCAATTTCAGTTCACAACTGATCACACTGATAGGCCTAAGAATCAAAGGGATCACAAACAAGATTAATGTCTGCTAATACTAACTGATTAAAAAAAAGGGAGAGAAGGATCCAACATGGGAAGGGAGAGACACAGCAGACTCATAGAATGACAGATGTCCTAAATAGCACTCTGGCCTCAGAATCAGCCCTTACGGCATTCAGATCTGGCTCAAGAGCCCATGAGAGTATTTTAGGCATGGAAAGCCAAGATACGCTGGGGAAAAAAAAAAGATGAAGAAGAAGAAGAAGACCTAAATGACGGATCTCAGTGAGTGTGATCCCAGTGGAAAGAACGGGGCCATCAAAGTAGGAGGTACCTTTCTCTGAAGGGAGGAGAGAACTTCCACTTTGACTATGGCCTTGTCGGAATAGGATCGAAGTCGGTGAACCCTAAAGGCTTCCATAGTCTCGGCAACTCATGACTAGCGCCTAGGGAGATTACTGACGCCATAAACAAGAGTGTTAAATTGTTAAGTCAACAACAGGAGTCACTGTATACTTACGTCCCATGTGGGATCGGTTCTTAATAGGTTGTCGAATGTGAAGTAATGATATAGCTAGTACTGAAACAGTAGTTTTACACTTTGTGGTTATGTGAGGGTGCAAACTGATGAAATCTTTACTTAGTATATACTAAAGGGATCTTCTGTGTATAAAGATAATTGAAAATGAAAAAAAAAAAACCCTTGGTTTCAAATTGGAAATTAAATAGAAAAATAATCAATCTCTTTTTAAAAAAAATATCTTGCAGAATCTGTCATTAATGTGATGTACACTGTTATTTGATGCTATAACTGGTACTCCAACAGTATTTTTTCACTTTGTGTTGCTATGTGGGGGCAAACTGTTGAAATCTTTATATATACTAAACTGATTTTCTGTATATAAAGAGAATTGAAAATGAATCTTGATGGGAATGGAAGGGGAGAGCGAGGGAGAAAGGGGAGGGTTGCGGGTGGTGGGGAGGTTGTGGGGGGGGCCTTTGTAATCCATAAGCTGTACTTTGGAAATTTATATTCACTAAATATATATATATATATATATATATATATATATATATATATATATATATTAAAAAAAGGAAAGTGAATCCCTAAAGTGAAAGCAGGGCAATGTCAGGGCTGAGGAAAGATCAGCAAGGGGGCTCCAAAGTCAAGTACACTTGTTGTGGCACACTGTCCCCTAAACTCCAGGGGACTTGGAAAAGGAACCAAGGGTTCATTTTTATATTTACAAAACCAAACTGAGGAGGTCATCCCTTAGTAACATAATGGAAGGTGGAGGGCTCAACCTAAGTCATTGGGGAAAGGGGTAGCTGTGGTTGAGGGGCAGCCAGGGCCTCAACCAAGCCTACCATCAACACCATGTCCTCCCTGGGCAGTCAGGAGCCACCAAGAGAATGAAATGGCCTGACTGCGGATCAGGGTGGTAAGGTCACCCTGTCAGTGCTCACCATTGACTTCACAGTCTCCCTTGTCTACAGGTAAATACACTTTATTGTGTCTCTTCATTTAAATCAGGGACAGCACTCAATGTCAAGTCTACCATTGCTTTAAGAAAAACAAAGAGCCAACTGCATTTCCCTCCCCTCATCCCCACCCTCCCAGGGAGAAGCCCCAGAGCAAGTGGGCCTCAGAGGTGCTAATTCAGCCCCTTTCTAAGCACAGCCCATTGCCCAAAGAGGAGGGGAGTGGAGCCTTCCAACCCGGCCCCACCATCCCAGCTCTGCAATAAGGGAAGCCAGGTGCCCCGCAGGTGCAGGACTCTTTCTGTTCTCACCCAGAGCACATCCATCCCCCATCCTTGGTTTTCCTCTCTGTAAAATGGAAGTTCTCATGGAGACCACACATTAGCCTCCTTGCCGCTCTGAACATCTAAACCCATTTTGTTTGCATGTCCCCATGTCTCCAGGAATAGCAGCTCTTCCCTTAAAGAAGACACGTGGCTGTGCCTTGTACCCACCCCTTGGTGACCCCATGTGGCTGGGAAAGTGCCGTAGCCAGAGCTGTGACTGCTTGTGGCATCCCACTGTCACCAGCCCTGCTGTGTTCTGTGGATTTTCCCTGAGGCTGCTTCCCTCAACCCCACAGCCCCGATAAAACCCTGCCTGCCGCTCCCCATTTCCAGTGTCCACGTCGGCTTCCAGAAATTCCCAACACCCACCCAATCCTGCCTGCTGCTTGAGAGGGGTCAGAGCCTTTCTGGAACCCATGCTTAAGCCCCTGCCCCAGCCTCCCCCAGGGTGTCATTCTAGACCCAGCCCCCTCCTCAGTCAGCCAACCTGGCAGTGGGTTCTCCCTGCACACCTGGCCATGGAAGAGACAGTGCCTCGGGTCAGCACCTGAGAACCCCACCTCTCCCAGCCTGCAGGGGTCCACACCTGCCTGCAGAGAGGAAGGCCTTTCGATGCCCAGAGGGAAGGGGCAGCCAACTGGGCCCCACAGCAGCTTTTTGGGAAGAGCCCAGCAGGTCAGCCAGCACTTACTGGTGGTCCAGGGGCTGTGCAGGCCGGGGACAGGTGCCAGGTGTGGACACTGCAGACTCAAAGCTTCTATAGTGGCTTCAGTGTCTGGGATGCCATCAGAAGTTCCAGTGCCCGGGAGCGCAGGAGAGCACAACCCTGTGCTCCCCATGCACTTAACATAAAGGTCCCGTGCCCAGCTCCCGCCGCCAGCTTCCGACCACGGGAGGGCATCCTACTTCTGCTGCTCATGCAGCCTGCTTGCCCCTGACCATCAGGTGGACCACATGGGCAGTGGCGATTCCCTGAGCCCAGAGCCCCCATCTTCCTTACCCCAAGCTGGGTTGGGGCACCAGGGCCCCCATCTACCACAGTGCTGAGTGAAGAGCCAAAGTGACTCCATTTTAAAACAATAAAAAAAAGTAGCCCCCGTTTCCCATAGCAAACTTGAGTCCTTGTAAAGCAGGCATTCAGGCATTCTGGAGATATCAAAGCTTACCAGGAACAACTAGCTCAGTAGACCAAGGACAGCACAGTAGAGATTGCTAAACAGAGTAACTCCCTGTGCCAAAGCTCCCATGCTGTAAGCCCCCACTGATGTAACTCTTTTTTTCCTGCTGATGTAGCCCTTTTTTTCCTTTAAAAACTCTCCCAAACAAAGACCAGGGCCTCATTCCTTCCTCTGTTGTGCCAGCTGGTTGGATGGGGTCCCTGTCACAGCTTGTACTCCTGAATAGACCCTGCTTTTGCATTTCGGTGTGATCAGGTGGCTGATAGCTTCTTGGGGATCTACTTATCTGGGCACAACACTGCCAGCAAAGTCATGCGAGCAGCAGCCACAGGACTGGGCCCTGGAAGCCACCTAGAGCTTAAACACCAGCCCCCCAGCTGTGGGCGCTATGGGGCAAGGGGTGCGAGGAATGCCCCAGCTGGGGGGCCTGCATGTAGGCTGCAAATGCTGACTTTTCTGCTAGAAACTTCTAATAATAGAATATTTAGGGGGAAAGCTGTGGAGACTGCTAAGGATGCCTGAATGAGGAAAATGTTTCCAAAATGGCATCTTGGGGGAGGAAAGAACACCATCGGCCCTGCGGCCTCCTCTCTCCATTTTCCCAGTGTCCCTGGCTGCTGTGGACCATTCAGGCCTCTCAAGGGCCGCTGGGAAGGCCACACATCTGGGTATCCTCAGCCACGGGCCACTGGCTTCAGGCATCCCCACATAACCTAGTGACAAAGTAGACTGGGGGAGGGAGGAGTTCCCCAAAGAAACTGCCTCCATCATCTGCCTGGGCTTCTGCAGCAGGGGGAAGGGCATGACCAAGGCCAGCCATAGACCGCAGGGCCCCTCCTGCTTCCGCACCGGCGACATCTTCATACTTTCTGTGTTCAGAAAATGGCGGCCGTCTCCTCCCCTGGCAGAGAACTGGATAGCGTTATGACGAAAGCCTAGCTCAGGTCCACAAGATCTGACTCAAACTGGGCTCTTGCTGCTGCTTGGGTGGTGGTTTGTGGCGGCCCAGACACTCTGAGTTCAGTGTAACAGTTAAGCTCTCCGGGTACATCTGGAAAACAAGCCCCATGCGGTTTACATCTCCTGCCCCTGTTCAGTTCCCCCCTCGCCACTTTCCCCAAATCCTACACATTTGGCTACCAGACGCCCCCTGAGATGTTTCACTCCCATCTGGAGGGGTAAGGCAGGAAGTCATGCTTCTGTAACTACTTCTTGCTGAACCTGGACAAGGCCCACGTTGATGGAGTGAGACTCTCAAGATCCACGAAGGAGTCGAGAAACCCAGAGTAGCCCCTAGAGGCTGTGGGCAACAGGGCAGGCATTTAGAAGCATCCTTACCTGACATTCAATGTGGGCCCTTTAGAGCAGCAGTTTGAGGTCCGACATGGGCTCTCCAAGGAGCCATCCAGGGTTCAGGTGAGACAAGAAACTTTTCTGCTCTCAGGTGTGGTGGCTGCAAGGAGTCCCATGTGGTAGTTTAAGAGAACAATCAGTGGTACAAGGGCCAAGTGTGGTCCTGCCCAGAATGGGTTAAACTGCTCCTGAAGAGAGCTCAGTTTACAATCAAGGGGGTGGGCTTCCTACCTGTGTAGGTGAGAGTAGGTCTTATTTGCACATCAGATGAGAGCAGCCACTACCTGCCCTAAGTGTATTTTCTTGTTCTCATTTTCCACTTTTGGTGGGTCAAAGGGCCAGCCCAATTGGGAAAGAGCCTTCCACAGACAATTCAAATGGGCTGAATCTTAATTCCTTTTTGTGGTTGCTGTAATGCAGGTTAAGGCACTTGGTGAAGACCTTTAAGCAGTTTTCATGAATTTCCTAACAAAGGTTAACTGAATTTATATTTAGGGTCTGATTGGATTGTTCCAGACAATTGGGGTCTCCAGGCAGCAAGTCATATGTACCTTACACCTAAAACCTGAGGGACTCCAGCCATCTTTGAAACCAAAAACTACCCATTACCACTTTGTTCTATTATAAGCAGACCAAATCTCAAATTTCCCTCTACAGACTTTTAAAACCTTGTTTATTTATTTGAAAAAGAGAGCACAAATCTGCTGATTCACTCCTGAAATGCCCACTACTGGGGCTGGGCACTCAGTTGAGATCTGACACATGGGTGGCAGAGACCCAACTAGTTGAGCCATTGTGTGCTGTCACAAGAAGCTAGAATCAAAGTAGAGATAAGACTGGAATCTAAGCATCGCCACATGGGATGTGTGTATCCCCCACAGTGTCCGAACTCCTGCTTCAAATCCTAGCAATAGAAAGCTTTTAATGACTTAGAGATCCACTGCTGCTTCATCCTGACTTAAAGACACAGAAGCATCTGATTTTGTAGCCAGCCTCTTTCCAAGAGTGGGATGGGGAGCTCAGGAAATGAGTGAGTCAGAACTTTAAAACCAGGCCATAGGGCAGAGGTTCCACCTGTTGCTGTGTCTCCTGTCACTGAAACTCCTTTAATAGCTCATTTTGTGACTCTAGTGTCCCTCTATATCTCTCCAGCTTGTCCTCTTCTATCTCTAGGGTAGCCAGGGGCTCCACAAGGGATTTGGATTTTATCCAGAGGCCATCTGCAGAACCAGTAATCCATCAGTCTTCTTCTGTTGAGGGGAGCTGAGCCCTTCCATCTGGGGACACCTTGGCCACTCCTCACCAGTGTCCTTCCTGCTTGCTGTAGGCACATGGACGAGGCTCTAACTTATCTGCTAATGTATGGATGAGTGCTTTGTGGTTTCAGGGTCACCCACCTGTGTCAGTGTCCCTCATCCTCTTGAGTTCCCTGGAATAGACTGGAGAGCAGTGAGCAAGCCAGCATCCTGCCTCCACATCTTTCTGTTCCCATGCTGATGTTCTCAATGTTATGACTCACAAAACACAGAAAGCAGTGTCTACCAATAAAGAGGATTAGCCTCAGGACTGATAGTGTTTAGGTTGTCTGGACACTCTGAGATAGGAAGCAGCTGTTAGAACCACCTGACTTTCCTGGGCATCAGGGTCCCAGGAAGCCTGCTGTCTCACACACCCTCGTAGCCTCTTTGGGATGTAGAGTCCACTGTAGAGTAACGGGAGTCAGGTAGGGGATGGTTTAAGTCCAGATTCCAGCTTGAAAAAGATACTCCCCCCGGGCAGGTGCACAAAACTGGTGAAACATGAAAGCCTCTAGGGACTGGGGGAGCAAGGAGAACAAAATCCCAGATTTACATCAAGTGGTGGGAAGGCGAACCCAACATCAGAGTCATCCATTGTGAACCATGAGATTCCCTCTCAATTTCTACCTATAAAAGGCAGGGGTCTCTAACCCCGAATAAAGTGGCCCCATGCTGTGAAGCAGGGAAGGTCAGACCCAGCAACACAGAGACTAGGCTCAGGGGTTTCTCAGACCTCTCGCTTTGCACTCCTCTGTCTTCCAGAGGAGAACCTGACACCAGCATTCTGACATCCTGAGAAAGGCTGTCCGTTTCTCTTCCACAATTCTGATCTGATGCTGAACTTCCAGTCCTGACAATCATGTTTAGAATACTTAAGACACTTATCAGAGCTGCCTAAATGACTCAGCCCTGATTCCTGTGAGATGCTGAACAAACAGGAGTGCAGGTGACCATGCACCTCTCAGCTCTCTGCATCAGTAGCTCAGCATGGGCAGGTCCTAAGCCACACCTGAGTGGCACAGGGTGGGGTAAGTGTCCCCAAGAGTAAGTGCTCATCGATGTGCTGCTGCCACCATTGCTCAGATCTTGGTGATGAACATCTTGACCCAGGATGCAGCAAGTGTTACCCACAAGCTGCTTGGCACTCTTTAATCTGACACTTCCACTTGCTTAACTCCCAGTTCCCAGAAACCCCAACCCCAGGCTAGGAACCATCCCATGTAGGTCACCACCGTCATTGCTGGAGTGTTGGCTATAGCTCAGCCTCAAGCAGAAGCAGCATAAAGAAGAGCATTACAAACTTGTGAGGAGTAAGAGAGAAATGGGGGAGGCAAAATCATCTCCCTGGGGCCTGCATTATGGAACAGCAGGTTAAGCCACCACCTGCAACTCCGGCATCCCATATCTCAGTGTAGGTTTGAGCCCTGGTTGCCCCACTTCCAACTGAGCTCCCTGCTCATACAACTGGGAAAGCAGTGGAAAACCATCCCCATGCATTGGCTCCTGCTACCCTTGGGAGAGATCCAGATGGAGTTCTGCCTAGCTCACTTTGGAATGACAGCCTTTTATGGGGGAGGGGTGAACCAGCAGCTGTAACACAATGCTATGTCCCTCTCTCTCTCTCTCTCCCTCTCTCTTTCACTCTTTCAGATAAACTTGAGAGAGAGAGAGAGAGCGCAGAAAGGACAACCATGGCCATGAGAATCAGATTTCCTGTTCCACTACAGCCAGACCTATGGGAGTGGCTAAGATGTGGCAGGAGAGGCCAGGGAAGCCCCTCCTTTTCCTAGAACTCTAAGCATGTCCCATTCATTGTCCAGCCCTCCTTGGGATCTTCCACATCTAGGTGTTTGCATCATACAGGTGATGCCAGGCCTAGGGGTTCCTTGGCACTACCGAACTGATGTCATCCCTTGCAAGCAGATGCTAGAATGATCCCCAGAGACAAGAAGAGAGACTAAGAATGTCCAGACAGGAACAATGATCTGTGCAGGGTCAAACTTGTACAAGGACGAGAGAGCAGGTCTGAGCCCAGGTGTGGCACTGTCTGCCCCCAGGCCAGCCCTGTGGCAGGTGTTGTCTGTGTTGGTGCAACAGTGGACAGTGGGCACATGGCATGGGGTAGTGGAATAGGTAGTGCCCACTGAGAATTTGGGGGTATTTTGTGTGAGGAGGGGGCTCAACTTAGGAGCCACAGGAAGTGACCTCACTATGTTGGTGATGACCTAGAGAACTGGTTGCCCCGGCAACCACCCCAACATTCCAGAGTTGAGTCTGAGCC
This sequence comes from Lepus europaeus, assembly GCF_033115175.1. Classification (NCBI taxonomy): domain Eukaryota; kingdom Metazoa; phylum Chordata; class Mammalia; order Lagomorpha; family Leporidae; genus Lepus; species Lepus europaeus. The sequence continues at coordinate 441,786 of NW_026909015.1, forward strand.
AGCTCATTTGGATAGAGTCTCGTAGGAATATGTTCCTCTGTTGTATCCCTTGACGCCGAAGCCCAGGCCCCAAGAAACCCCTCTGTGGGCGCCTTGCCCAGTGGTGGGGATGCTGGGCCAGCCCTCACCCCTGACGCACCTGGTGCTTCAAACAGAAAAAGGCCAGGGTAAGTCTGGTAGCCAGGGCAGGTCTCTGCCAGCCAGGACACCACTGGGACCCCACTGGGAGCCCATAGATCTCTGGGTGAGGGGGATAGGGGCCTCTTCACCCTTGGAGGAAGGAGGCTGGAGTTCAGAGGTGGGGGCAGCCTGAGGCCCAGAGCTGCTGGCTATGGAGGGATCTCTGGGACTACCTCTTTCCTGCCATTCTCTGCTCTTGTCTCCTAGGTCCAGGACAGGTCAGCTTCACCCCTGGCACAGCACAGTGGGCTGGGGATTGCCAGCAGCCTGGACATGTGTCAGCTGCCTAAAAGCGATGACCTGTGTGTGGAGGGGCAGTGGTCAAACATACCCACTATTATGAAGCTACCATCACGGGCATTCCCCAGCGCGCACAAACCACGTGAGGTCCCCCTTAGTCACTTACTGTTAGTAACAGCCCAGATAGAGCCTAGGGGGTCCATAAATGCCCGTCTCCCAGTGGGGGCAGTGGGGCCTGACAATGGCTCTGCCTATACCAGAAGTGAAGCAAGGCCAGGGCCTGGGCTGGCACCTGACCTCACGGCTGGGATGGAGCAGATCACTGACCTTCAAGCAACACCCCCGTTGGAGCAGTGCTGGCCCTCCAAGGAGGAGCACTGGCACAAGGATGTGTGGGGGACAGCCATGTCCCCCCTGGGCACTGAGCAGGGCTCACCAGACACAGCACTGGCTTCAGCTTCAGCCACAGCTCCTGAAGTCCGATCTGCTTCAGCCCCAGTGCCCCACCTGTCCTTCCCCACCCCCGTGATCCTGTATTTCTCTCTGAAGGACCCTTATGGGGGAGAGGGACAAGAAACTAGGCCTGGGCAGATATCAGGGGCTTCTTAAGAGGTTAGATGTTCCCCAGAGTCCAGCGGGCAGGACGTTCTCTGGGAAGGAAAAGTCAATCCCCTTCAGAGAACCTCTAGGCACGCCCAGAGCAGAGCTGCCACTCCCCTTCGGAGAGTCCCTCAGCATGTTCCCTCAGCACTCTCCCTCAGCACTCTCCCTCAGCACGCTCCCTCAGCACTCTCCCTCAGCACGCTCCCTCAGCACTCTCCCTCAGCACGCTCCCTCAGCACGTTCCCTCAGCACTCTCCCTCAGCACTCTCCCTCAGCATTCTCCGGTATGCTAATGGTCCCTCTGAACTGACCAATCCTACGCATGCGCATTAGGAATATGCTAATTCGTTGCCTATATAACCTGTGTGAAACTGCCGCTCAGGGCTCCTCACTGCCTGAGGTGGGGGCCCGTTTGCGCAAACGTTCAATAAAAACCTCGTGCTTTTTGCATCAACTGGTCTGGAGTCTGGATCTTTGGGCGTCCTCCCAAGCAAGTGGGCATCTCTGCAACTGAGAGGTCCAACATTTGGTGGCCCGTACGGGGCTTTTAGGTCGCCCTCAGACCCATTCCCTGTGAACCAGTTGGAGGTATGATTAAGTGTTTTCTGTTTGTTGTTCTTCGTCTTGAGTGTTCTGACTGGCCAGTACCTGACTCTGTGAGACCAGTGGGGGAGGCAGGCGTGCCCAGCAACCCCTGGTCCGTTCCCCCGGAAGACGCTCCCGGGGTGGTCTGGAGGTGGGTTGGAGACCAAGTCTCCCTCCTTCCCGGGGAGGGCTGGTCAGGCAGCCGCTCCCAAAAATAGCGCAATAGCGTTCGATTTGTCGTAGGTCTGTTGCTGCGCGGTTTTTGTTGGCTGTTCTTTTTGCTTGGTTTGACGTGCCTGGAATGGTCTGGAGGAAGGTCAGGGACCAAGTCTCCCTCCTTCCCGGGAAAAGCCTGGCCAAGCGGCTCTTCCCATCTGAGGTAGCATTGTCGATTTGTCCTAGAGCTGGTGCCGCGCGGTTTGTCTTGTTTACTGTATGTGTCTGTGTATTGGCTGTTCTTTTTGTTTGGGCTGAAATCTTTGCACCCATGGGTCAACAAATAACCACCCCTTTAAGTCTCACTCTAGATCACTGGAAGGACGTTCGAGAACGCGCGCGCCACCTCTCAGTGGAGGTTAAAAGGAAACGATGGGCAAAATTCTGTTCCTCAGAGTGGCCGGCCTTCGAGGTCGGCTGGCCAAGGAACGGCACTTTTAACCTCGATATTATTTTACAGATTAAGGCGCGAGTCTTTCAGCCAGGATCCAATGGACACCCTGATCAGGTGCCCTACATTACCACGTGGGAGGATCTTTCACATAACCCCCCTCCTCCTATCCCGGTTGTGCCAACCTCCTCCCTATACCCTCTGAAGGAGATTCGAGATCCAAAACCTGACAAGCCACCGGTTCTTCCGGCTGATCAGGACTTTCTGCTCTTTGACTCTCCCCCACCCTATCTTCCCGGCCAGCCTGCTCCCCCGCAGGAACCCCCACAACAACCAGAGCGGGATGTGCAACCTTCTGCACCATCCCCTGATTCCACGAGGGCAGGGGAAGAAGTCTCAGCGCCTTCCCCACCCTCCAGCCGCCTGCGCCTCCGTCGGGGGCAGGCAGGGGGCTCAGGAAGCGTCTGGACTTCACAGGCCTTTCCTCTTCGTTCGGTGGCTGGCCATATGCAGTACTGGCCATTTTCTGCTTCCGATCTTTACAATTGGAAAACCCATAACCCCTCTTTCTCTCAGGACCCCCAGGCTCTGACTGGGCTGATCGAGTCAATTTTATTGACTCACCAGCCCACCTGGGATGATTGTAGGCAGCTTCTGCAGACCCTCCTCACTACTGAGGAAAAGCAGCGTGTCTACCTTGAGGCACGGAAAAACGTCCCTGGAGCAGATGGCCGACCGACCCTACTGCCAAACGAAATCGAGGAGACGTTTCCCTTAACCCGTCCTGACTGGGACTACACCACCGTTGCTGGTAGGGAGCGACTTCGTCTTTACCGCCAGATTCTCCTTGCGGGTCTCAGAGGGGCTGGAAAGCGCCCCACCAATTTGGCCAAGGTACGTGCAGTAGTGCAGGGGGCTGAGGAAATGCCGGCAGGATTCCTAGAAAGATTAATGGAAGCCTACCGTATGTACACCCCGTTTGACCCCCTGGCAGAGGACCGGCAGGGAGATGTAATCATGTCCTTTATAGGACAGTCAGCGCCGGACATCTGCAATAAATTGCAGCGGCTAGAGGGGCTTCAGGGGTATACTATACAAGATTTAATGAAGGAGGCAGAAAAGATTTACAACAAAAGGGAGACCCGAGAGGAGAAGGAGGAAAGGATCCGCAAGGAGCAGGAGGAAAGGGAAGACAAAAGAGACAAAAGATGTAATCGAGAGCTTAGTAGAATTTTGGCCACCGTAGTGCAGGATACAGAAAGGAGTAGGCCAGGACAGAATAGGGACTTGGGAGACAAACGAAAGCCTCGGGTGGAAAGAGATCAATGTGCCTATTGTAAAGAAAAAGGACACTGGGTCAAAGACGACTTGACTCTTTAGTCCAGCAGGTGACTGAATCCTGTGTTCCGTGTGCCAAGGTAAATGCCAGACACCTCAAGCTCCCGGAGGGAGCTAGGTTAAGAGGAGACCGACCAGGGATCAACTGGGAGGTCAATTTCACTGAGATAAGGCCGGGCAGTTATGGGAATAAGTATCTTCTAGTTTTTGTAGACACCTTCTCCGGATGGACTGAGGCATTCCCCACAAAACGGGAAACCGCCCGGGTGGTCGTCAAGAAGATCATAGAGGAGATCTTCCCCCGGTTCGGCTTGCCTAAGGTAATCGGGTCCGACAACGGCCCAGCGTTTGTCTCCCAGGTAAGTCAGTTGGTGGCCAAAGCATTAGGCATAAATTGGAAATTGCACTGTGCCTATAGACCCCAAAGTTCAGGACAGGTAGAAAGAATGAACAGAACAATTAAAGAGACCTTGACCAAATTAGCGTTGGAGACTGGCATTAAAGACTGGGTCCAACTCCTCCCTATGGTGTTGTTCCGGGACCGAAACACGCCCTCTCATTGCGGGCTGACGCCATACGAAATCCTTTATGGAGGGCCCCCACCAGTAGCCGGCTTGCTTGACCTTGCCAGTGACTCCGTTGCCGATGCCCCTAAATTCTAAGACTCTAGAGCCCTGGTGGAACGGCCCCTTCACTGTGCTGTTGACAACTCCCACCGCTCTCAAGGTCGACGGAATTGCTGCTTGGGTCCACGCCTCACATGTGAAGCGAGCACCCCCCCCCCCCCGGGCCCCGAGGATCCAGATAGACCAGCCAAATGGAAGCTCCAGCGCACTCAGAACCCACTCAAGCTAAGACTTTCAAAAACTGTTTAATATTTGTGATGTTCCTGGCCTTTCCCCATTGTTTTTCCAATCCCCATGCTCCACAATTGTTAACGTGGAACCCAACCCAGTCCAGCAAGAACAGAGTTCCCTCCCTCCAGTGAGGCAGGCTCTCCCCAGGCCGGTCCAATAGATTTTAGGATTAAAATCTTTGCAAAAAGAAAAGGAGGGAATGAAGGACCCTTATGGGGGAGAGGGACAAGAAACTAGGCCTGGGCAGATATCAGGGGCTTCTTAAGAGGTTAGATGTTCCCCAGAGTCCAGCGGGCAGGACGTTCTCTGGGAAGGAAAAGTCAATCCCCTTCAGAGAACCTCTAGGCATGCCCAGAGCAGAGCTGCCACTCCCCTTCGGAGAGTCCCTCAGCATGTTCCCTCAGCACTCTCCCTCAGCACTCTCCCTCAGCACGCTCCCTCAGCACTCTCCCTCAGCACGCTCCCTCAGCACTCTCCCTCAGCACTCTCCCTCAGCATTCTCCGGTATGCTAATGGTCCCTCTGAACTGACCAATCCTACGCATGCGCATTAGGGATATGCTAATTCGTTGCCTATATAACCTGTGTGAAACTGCCGCTCAGGGCTCCTCACTGCCTGAGGTGGGGGCCCGTTTGCGCAAACGTTCAATAAAAACCTCGTGCTTTTTGCATCAACTGGTCTGGAGTCTGGATCTTTGGGCGTCCTCCCAAGCAAGTGGGCATCTCTGCAACTGAGAGTTCCAACGTCTCTACTCCTCCCCATTGTGTTCCTTTTCTCCACCTTATTGTCCCTATACTATAACAAAATTTAATTCCTTATCCATTGTCTTACATACAATTCGCACTATGCAAACTCCTCAGGCCTCCTCTCCCCACTCTCACTGCACAATGGCCCCAATGTCAAGGACCTGGATCCTCTGGAGACAACACTGACACCTCCCCAGGGACAGAGCCAGGGTTGCCTTTTTGAAAAAAGAGCACCAAATGCTGGGAAGGCCAAGGTTCCATATGGGTATCTTCAGCGCTGCAACCAGCTGGGGCTCGCACAAGGCCCATGCGGGGCAGAGCAGGTGAGTGGGAGTGGGTAAGTGTGCATGTTCACCTTTGAGAGGGGTGGGAAGGAGTGGAGGCCAATGTCATCAGCCCGCTGCAGTACCTGACCTCTCCTAAACTTGTGGCAGGAATGCCTAGGCCAGCCCAGGGAGTGGCCTGTGGGAAGGTGCAGCAGGGTGCATCCCTGCGTGCCCACCCTACCGCAGGTCTGCACACTGGGTGAGAGCACACTAGGCAGGTAAACAGGCCTAGGCTAGGTGCTACCAGGGAATCATCGTCCACAAAGATGCATGGGCACCTCCCAGCCAAATCAGCTTCTCATATAGCCTGGGTCTCCGATTTTCCTGGGGAACACACGGGTAGGAGGCATGGCTGGAGGGTGTCTTATCTCCCTGGGATTCGAGTCCACACATTTCTTACTGCTGTCACTGTTTTGCAGAGGCGCGGGGTTTTCAAACCTTGGAGAGCATCCAGCTCTCCTGTCAACCGCAGTGCAGCCCGTCATGCCCAGATCTCAGCCCAGGCCCTGCACCGCTTCCCCAAACCCTGAGTCCTCTGCCCTGTCCTGCCTCCAACTCAGCCCCTGCCAGCATGGAGACGTGGGTGGGCCAGAGCTCTTTCCAACAGCTGCACCTCTCAAGGGACTTGGACATCCCCTGAAAAACACTGCAGGAGGCTCTTCCATGTCTGGTATATTTTTTTGTAAGGCTTTCCCACTTCTTCCCTTTCTCCATTTCATGGAAAGCACAGCCACAATGGCTCTGAGGTTTTTTGTGCACCTGATTGCCTGGTGGCTCACCACCACCCATGGAGATGCTCCTGCCCCGAGGGAATGCAGGCCAACACCAGGCCCTGGGGTTAGGGCAGGTGCAGAATCCCAGGGTCCAGGTCAGTGAAGTGGCAGAACCATGCCCAGAAGGTGGGAAGAATGCCCTGTGACCTGCTAGTTGCACCTCCACCTCGCCCATGGCCTAAAAGCCCAGGGCTGACCCTGGTGAGCAAATCCATCCCTCGGCCCAGACATTACACCCGGGGCACCTGCCTCATGGCTCCCTAACCTCTTTCTGCACTAGCTCCCGACTGTCCATGCAAACTCCTTTCCATGGCTCATGGTTTCTGCTGCCACCTTTGCCAGCACCGCCTGGCAGCGTTCTTGTAGCAACCCGGAGGCTAAGGAAGCCCTGGGATCTGGTTCCTGGGTGCACTGTCCTCCCGCGTCCCCTCTGTCCCCCTTGTTCCTGGATCTCACCCCGGACCTTGCACCCTCCTCCCTGGTCAGCCCTGAGCACTCCACTCGCCCTTTGCTAGCAAGGCCTTGGGGCACTTGGGTGCACCTGCCCTGAGCTTACAACCTTGGCCCACACTGGTACCCCCTCCAGCACCTGGTACCCTAGTCTCTCCATCTCCACCTGCCATGCACACGGCCACCCAGCCCAGCCGCCTCACAACTGAAGAGCAGGGGGACATCAAGGCTGCACCAGCCAGGAGCCAGGCAGCCACCCAGAGTTTCAGGATTTGACTTTCAGGCCATGACCAGCGGGTGAGGGTTGTTGCAGAGGGCACAGCCCAGTGCTGGGCAGCAGCGCCCCCACCGCTGGTAGAGAAGTCAGCGAGGCGGCTGCTTCCCCTGCTTTCCTCAACCATTTGTCAGCGACGAGGCATGCAGACAGTGGTCGTCCTCAGGTTCCCAGAGGCAGGGAGATCACAGCTCCACCTGCAGGCTCAGCCCCCATCAGGCGCGGGGCTCTGTGCTCCCCCATGGGCAGGTGCAGTGCAGGTCTTTCACTGCTCTAGATGTGGCCATAACCACTGGGCTCAGGCCTGGGAGGGAGAGGAGACCCGCATCTGAGGAGAGCAGGGCCCTGCCCTGGAGGGCAAGGAGGGGAGGAGGGCCAGGCCTGGAAAGTGAGGAGGGAAGTGGGGCCTAGTCCTGGACGATGGCTAGGGCCACAACCAAGGGGAGCAGGGGCAGGCTCTGGAGGGCGAGATGGGGAGCAGGTGCCTGACCCTGAAGGATGAGGAGGGGAACAGGGCGCAGCCCTGGAGGGCAAGGGTGGAGCAAAGCCCAGTTTGGAGGACAGCAAGTGGAGCTGGGCCTGGCCCTAGAGGTTGAGGAGAGGAGCTGGGCTTGGCCCTGGAGGGAAGCGAGGCCTCTGCCTCAGGAGAGCAGGACCCGGCCCTGGAGGTTGGTGAGGGGAGTGGGGCCCAGCCGTGGAAGGTGAGGAGGGGAGCAGGGCTGGGCTCCTGAAGGCAAGAAGGGGCGCTGGGCCCAGCCCTAGAGGTTGCCAAGTGCCATGCCCAAGGGAAGCAGTGCTGGAGAGCAAGAAGGGGAGCTGGTCTTGCCCTGGAGGGCAGCAAGGGGGGCAGGGCACAGCCCTGGAGGGAGAGTAGGGGAGCTGGACCCAGCCTTGGAGGATGGCGAGGGGAGTGGGGCCTGGCCCTGGAGGGTGACGGGGGAAGTGGGGACCAGCCATGGAGGGTGGCAAGGGCTATGCCGTAGGGGAGTGGGCCAGGCTCTGGAGGGCAAAGAGGGGAGCAGGGGCCCGGCCCTGGAGTGGGAGGAGGGGAGCAGGGCCTGCCCTGGAGGGTGAGGTGGGGAGTGAGGCTTGACCCTGGAGGGTGGCAAGGGCTGCGCCCTAGGGGAGCGGGACTGGGCTTGGGGGCAAGGAGGGGAGCAGGGGCTGGCACTGGAGGGCAGCAAGGCCTGTGTTTGAGGAGAGCAGGGCCTGGCCCTGAAGGCTGAGAAAGGGAACAGGGCCTGGCCCTGGAGGGTGAGGAGGGGAGAAGTGCCTGGCCCTGGAGGGCAGTGAGGGGAGCGGGACTCAGCCCTGGAGGGCTGTGAGGGAAGCAAGGTCCAGTCCTGGAGGGCAAGGAGGGGAGCAGGGCCGGCCCTGGAGGGCAAGGACGGGAGTGGGACCCAGCTCTGCAGAATGGCATGGGCCACATCTGAGGGGAGCTTTGCCTGGCCCTGGAGGAGAGCCTGGGGGTGTGGCTAGCCATGGAGGGCAAGGAGGGGAGCAGGGCCCGGACCTGGAGGGTGGCATGGCCTTGGAGGGCAAGGAGGGGAACGAGTTGGGGGGAGGGCAGTGAGGCCAGCACTTTGGGAGAGCAGGGGCCGGGCCTTGGAGAAGGTGAGGGGAGTGGAGCTCAGGCCCTGGAGGGCAAGTTGGGGGGGCAGGGGCCAGGCCCTGGATGGTAGCAAGGACTGAGCCCTAGGGGAGTGGGGCCAGCTTTGGAGTGCAAGGAGGGGAGCAGGGCCGGCCCTGGAGGGCGAGAAGGGGAGTGAAGCCCAGCTCTGGAGGACAGCAATGGGATCAGGGCCTGGCCTGCAGGGTAGAAGGAGAGTTGGGGTGGGGGGGCCCTGGAGGTCAAGGATGGAAGCTGGGCCTGACCCTGGAGGGCAGAAGGGGAGTTGGGGGGGTGGCCCTAGAGGTCAAGGATGGAAGCTGGGCCTGACCCTGGAGGGCTAGGAGGGGAGCAGGGGCCAGGCCCTGGAGTGTGGCAAGGGCTATGCCCTAGGGGAGTGGGGCTGGGCCCTGGAGGGCAAGAAGGGGAGCAGGGCAGCCCTGGAGAGGGTGGAGAGGAGGAGGAGGGCCGGGCACTGGAAGGCAAGGAAGAGAGCTGGCCTTGCCCTGGAGGGCAGTGAGGGCCACGCTGGAGTGGAGCTGGGCCCGTGCCTGGCCCTGGAGGGCGAGTAGAGGAGCCTGGCAGATCAAAGGGGAGAGCATGGCCTTGCCCTGGAAGGTGGCAAGAGCATTGCCTGAGAGGAGCATGGTCAGGCCCTGGAGGGCTAGGAGGGGAGCAGGACAGACCCTGGAGGGCAAGGAGGGGAGGGGCCCAGCCCTGGATGATGGCAAGGGCTAAGTCCTATGGGAGCGGGGTCCAGCTTTGGAAGGCGACTAGGGGAGCTGGGCCCAGCCCTGGAGGGCAAGGAGGGAAGCAGGGCAGGGCCCAACCCTGGAGGACGGCAAGGACCATGCCTGAGAGGAGCAGGGGCCGGCCTTGGAGGGCAAGGAGTGGAGCAGGGCCCAGCCATGGAGGGCTAGGAGGGGAGCAGGGCCGGACACTGGAGGGCGAGCAGGGGAGCAGGGTCTGCTCTGGAGGGCTGTGAGTGCAGCAGGGCCTGCCCTGGAGGGCAAGGAGGGGAGTAGGGCCTGCACTGGAGGGTGAGTAGTGGAGCAGGGCCCAGCCCTGGGGGGTGAGGAGGGGAGTGGGGCTCAGCCCTGGAGGGTGGCAAGGGCTGCAAACTAGGGGAGTGGGGCCGGGCTCTGGGGGGCAAGGAGGGGAGCAGGCCTGGCCCTGGAGGGCAGTAAGGAAGGCTGTGAGGGCTGCACTTGAGGGGAGATGGGCCTGGCCCTGGAGGGCAAGTAGAGGAGCCTGAGGGGGGCAGCCATGGAGGGCAAGGAGGGGGTGGGGCCTGGCCTTGGAGGGCGAGGAGGGGAGGAGGGCCAGGCCCTGGAAGGCAGTGATGCCAGCACCTCAGGAGAGTGGGGCCAGGCCCTGGAAGAAGGTGAGTGGAGAGGGGCTCCCGCCATGGCGGGCAAAGAGAAGACTGGGGGCCAGGCCCTGGAGGTTGAGGATGGGAGCAGGGCCAGCCCTGGAGGGTCAGCCGGGGAGGAGGGCCCTGCCCTGGATGCCTGTGAGTATAGCAGGGCCTGGCTCTGGAGGGCAAGTAGGGGAGTGGGGCTTGCCCTGGAGGGCTGTGAGTGGAGCAGGGCCTGGCACTGGAGGGCAAGGTGGGGAGCTGGCCTTGTCCTGGAGGGCAGTGAGGGCTGTGCTTGAGTGGAGCTGGGTCTGGTCCTGGAGGGCGAGTAGGGGGGCCTAGCGGGGGCAGCCATGGAGGGCAAGGAGAGGAACAGGGCCTTGTCCTGGAGGGTGGCAAGGGCATGCTTGAGGGGAGCAGGGGCCAGCCCTGGAGGGTGAGGAGTGGAGCGGGGGCCAGGCCCTGGAGGTGTCAAAGGCTGAATCCTAAGGCAGCGAGGCCCGTGCCTCAGGAGAGCTGGGTCTGGCCCTGGAGGACAAGAATGGGAGTGGGGCCTAGCCCTGGAGGGCGAGGAAGGGAGCTGCCCTTGCTCTGGAGGACAGCAAGGGCCACATCTGATAGGGGCTGGGCCTGGCCTTTGAGGGCTAGAAGAGGAGCAGGTCCCGGCCCTGATGGGCTAAGAGGGGAACCGGGCCGCGCTCTGGAGGGCAAGGAAGGGAGGCGGCCTGCCCTGGAGGGTGAGCACAGGAGCAGGGCCAGCCATGGAGGGCAAGGAGGGGAGCAGGGCCTGGTCCTGGAGGATAAGGAGGGGAGCAGTGGACCGGCCCTGGAAGATGGCAAGGGCCATGCCTGAGGGGAGCAGGAGCCTGGCCCTGGAAGGCAAGGAGGGGAACAGGACTGGCCATGGAGGGCAGCAAGGCCTGGGCCTGAGGAGAGCGGGGCCTGGCACTGGAGGTCGGGGGGGGGGGTGAGGGAGGGTGGGCAGCACTGGAGGGCCAGGAGGGGAACAGGGTGTTGGGCAGCCCTGGAGGGGAAGGAGGAAAGTGGGGCTCAGCCCTGGAGGGCAAGGAAGGGTGCAGGGCAGGCCATGGAGGGCAGTAAGGCCCACGCCTGAGGGGAGCAGGGCCTGGCTCTGGAGGGTGGTGAGCAGAGTGGGGGCCTAGGCCCTGGAGGTCAAAGAGAGGAGCAGGGCCTGGCCCTACAGGGTGGCCAGAGCTGAGCCTAAGGGGAAACAGGAGGCTCCTGGCCTAGGAGGGCAAGAAGGGGAGCGGGGCCTGGCCTTGGAGGGTTAAGAGGGGAGCAGGGCTGGGCTCTGGAGGATAAGCAGAGGAATAGGGCTGGCCATGGAGGGCATGGAGGAAGTGGGGTGGCCCTGGAGGGTGAGGAGGGGAGGAGGGCCCAGCCCTGGAGGGCTGTGAGTGGAGCAGTGCCTGGCTCTGGAGGTCAAGGAGGGGAACTGTCCTTGCCCTGGAGGGCAGAGAGGGCTGCCCCTGAGGGGAGCTGGGCCTGGCCCTGGAAGGGGATAGGGTCACCTTGTCGGGGTGGCACTGGAGGTCAAAGAGGGGATCAGGGCCTTGACCTGGAGGGTGGTGAGGGCCCCACTGGAGGAGAACAGGGCCCAGCCCTGGAGGGCAAGGGGGGAAGCAGGCTCTGGAGTGTGAGGAGGGCTGAGCTTGAGGGGAGTGGGGACAGGCTCTGTAGTATGGCCAGGGCTCTCCCCAGGGGAGCGGGGCTGGGCTCTGGAGAGCAAGGAGAGGAGCAAGGGCCTGGCCCTGGAGTGCAAGGAGGGGAGCAGACCTGACCCTGGAGGGCAGTAAGGCCTGCACCTCAGGAGAGCAGGGCCCGGCCCTGGAGGACAGTGAGGGGAGCAGGGCTCAGCACTGGAGGGTGAGAAGGGGAGTGGTGGCCAGGCCCTGGATGGTGGCAAGGGCTGCACCCTAGGGGAGTGGGGCTGGGCTCTAGAGGGCAAAGAGGGTACCAGGGCCTGGCCCTGGGGGAGCAGGCCTGGCCCTGGAGGGCAGTGAGGTCTGTGCCTGAGGGAAGCTGAATCTGGCCCTGGAGGGCAAGTAGGGGAGCCTAGGGGGTTGGCCATGAAGGGCAGGGAGGTGACTGGGGCCTGTCCCTGGAGGGGCCCATGGCAAGGGCCATGCCTGAGGGCAAGGAGGGGCCTGCCCTGGAGGGCAAGGAGGGGAGCCTGGTGAGGGGCCGGCCCTGGAGGTCATAGCGGGAGCAGGGCCTTGCCCTGGAGGATGGCAAGTGCTGCGCTTAAGGGGAGCAGGGTTGGGCCTTGGAGGGAGAGGAGGGGAGCAGGGGACAGGCACTAGAGGGAGAGGAGGGGAGCAGGGCCTGGCCCTGGAGGGTGGCAAGGGCAATGCCTGAGGGGAGCAGTGGCTGGACTCTGGACAGCAAGGAGAGGAGTAGGGGGTGGCAGTGGCACTGGATGGTGAGGAGGGGAGCGAGGTGTGGGGTGGCCATGGAGGGTGAGAAGGGGAGGAAAGGCCAGGCCCTGGAGGGCAGCAATGCCAGCACCTCAGAAGAGTGGGGCCAGGCCCTGGAGGAAGGCAAGGGGAGTGGGGCTCAGTTCTGGAGAGCGAGGAGAGGAGTGGAGGCCAGGCCCTGGAGGGTGGCATGGGTCATGCCTGAGGGGAGCAGGGCCTGGCCCTGGAGGGCAAAGAGGGGAGGAGGAACTTGGCCTGGAGGGTGGCAAGGGCTGCACCCTATGGGATTGGGTCTGGGCTCTGGAGGACAAGGAGGGGAGCACACGACAGGCCCAGGAGTCTGGTGAGCACCGCACCTGAGGGCAGCAGGCAAGAAGGGGAGCAGGGTCGGCCATAGTGGGCAGCAAGGCCTGTGCCTGAGAACAGGGCCTGGCCCTGGAGGTGGTGAGCAGAGTGGGGCCCAGGTCCTGGAGGGCAAGGAGGGGAGTGGTGCCCAACCTTGGAGGGCAGGGAAGGCCGTGCCTGAGGGGAGTGGGGCAGGGCTCTGGCGGGTGGCTAAAGGAGCACCAGCCTGGCCCTGGAGGGTGGAAAGGGCCAAGCCTGAGGGGAGCAGGGCCTGGCCCTGGAGGATGCTGAGAGAAGTAGGGCTCAGGCCCTGGAGTGTGAGGAGACCTGTGCCTGAGGAGAGAGGGGCTTGGCCCTGGAGTGTTGGGAGGGGAGTGGGACCCAGGCCCTGGAGGGCAGGGTGGGGAGTGGGGCCTGGCCTCTGGAGTGCTGGGAGGGCAGCGTGCAAGTGGGGGAGAGGTGGCTGCTAGGGCATGGTACAGCCTTTGCTTATGACAGGTGAGCTGAGCTCCTGGTCCGGTGCCCCTCATGCCTCTGATGAGAGACTTGAGGAGAAGGAGCAGGCCAGGAGTGTTACTTTCTCATATTTCTGGTTTTATACCTGTGTAGTTCCACATTTCTGATGATACATGATCTTAATAAGTGTGTCTGAAAGTAAAGTAACTTTTGGCAATGTTGTATGTTACTAAACATCTACCTTTTTTTTTAAGTTGAAGTAAATGATAAAAAAACATAACACTACATTAAATGCATACTCTGTATTGGATTGCATGGACTGGTGAGAGTGTCACATGGCCAGCCACCCGCAGCCTGATGCAGGACACACAGCTCCCATGCCCGCACACATTCGACCTGGGACCCACAGCCCCACGTGGAAGACACAGCCCCTGTGCCTGCCCCCACTTGGCCTGACACCTACAGCCCCATGTGGGAGACTGGGCTAGGGCTAGGGCTAGCATTAGGTTTAGTGTTAGGGATAGGACAAGGGCTAAGTATAGGGCTAGGGCTCAGGTGAGGGCTTACAGCTATGTTTAGGGTTAGTATTATCTTTAGGGCTAGGTCTAGGGCAAGTGTTAAGGTTGATGTTAGGGTTAGGGTTAGTGTTAGGGGCAATGTTAGGGTTAGGTCTAGAGCTATGGCTAGGTTTAGGTTTAGGGTCAGGTCTAGGGCTAACTTTATGGTTAGGGTTAGGGTTAGGGCTAGGGACAGGGGATATGGTTAGGGTTCAGGCTAGGGCTTGGGTTAGAGCTAGGGCTAGGTTTAGGTTTATGGGTAGGGCTAACAGTAGGGCTAGGACAGGGTAGGGAGGCAGCAGGTAACAAATGAAAAGCTAAGTCAGGGACACCCACACGGGAGACCTAGATGGAGTTCCAGGCTCCTGGCTTTGCCAGACCCAAACACAGCTGTGGCAGCCATTTGCAGAATGAATCAATAAATAAGAGATCACATTCTGCCTGTGTCTGTCTCTCTGTTCCTCTGCCTTTCAAATACATAAAATTAAATATTTTTATAAAAGGGAATACTACAATTACTGCTGATAGCCACAGAGACAAGCCTGCCTTGTAGTAAATCTGTAATGCTTTGTTGGACAGTCATGTTGAAAAGAATGACATCCAGAGGACAAGTGATTGTGTCTTAGGACTTCTCATTGAGAAATAAGACTCTTCTTGTCTTGGAATTCTCAACTCTGATGGTGTATAGGAATCACCTGGGACTTTTCGTAGGCTGGCAGTGTCCTGATGAAATGATGAAACACTTGGTATTTGCATCAAACTGCTGGGAACAATGGGAGCAGAGACAGGATGGCAGAAATGAGTTGGCATTTATCACGTGCTGATAAACACTGAACAGGCCGTGCACACGTCCCATACTCCGTTCTCCCATTTCATGCTACGATTTCCATGTATTGTCAAATTTAACAAATTGCAGCTCCACTCTAGATGAACTTAATTGTAATGCAAGGGGCTTCTGTATCTTTGGAAAGGGCCTGCCTGTATTACTTCAATGCTCACAAAGTTTGAGAGATACTGGTTTATGAAGAAGTCCTGATGCACAGAGAATATGAACTAACTTTCCTTAAGATCTGAAGAGATCAGAAAAAAGGAATCAATAGCAGAGTGATGGAAAACAATATTTATTAAAAAAAAACACTCATCAAGGAGTAGGCTGTTTAAGCCACTGCTGGTGACATTGGCATCCCATATCAGAGTGCAGGTTTCAGTTTCAACTGCTCTGCTTCTATCCAGCTTCCTGTTAATGCACCTGATGGTCCAAGTACCTGGGCTTCTGCTACCCATGTGGCAGACTAGAAAGGAATTCCTCGGCTGGCACCGTGGCTTAACAGGCTAATCCTCCACCTTGTGGTGCTGGCACACCAGGTTCTAGTCCCGGTTGGGGCGCCGGATTTTATCCCAGTTGCCCCTCTTCCAGGCCAACTCTCTGCTATGGCCTGGGAAGGCAGTGGAGGATGGCCCAAGTCCTTGGGCCCTGCACCCACATGGGAGACCAGGAGAAGCGCCTGGCTCCTGGCTTCGGATCAGCGCGGTGCGCTGGCCACAGCGGCCATTGGAGGGTGAACCAACTGCAAAAAGGAAGACCTTTCTCTCTCTCTCTCTCTCACTATCCACTCTGCCTGTCAAAAAAAAAGAAAGGAATTCCTGGCTCCTGGTGGCTGGCTTCTGCCTGGCCCAGCCCTGGATGCTTTGGGTATTTGGGAAGTGACCCAGTACATGCAAAACCTCTCTATGTCTTTCTTTTTCCTCTCTGTCACTCTGTCTTTCAAATTAGTAGATGAATAATCTTTTATAAAAAGAAATAAAAAGACTGACTGAAATGCATTGCCATGTGCATTATCTTAACTACCTTACAGAAAATAATGCTAACTGTGTTGCACAAGTAGATTTACCACCAACTTTCCTTTCCAGATCAAGTCAACATATTACTGTGTGTTATAGTAAAGAAATCCTATAAAATACCACTAGGGAAGAATAAAAACAGATGAAAATGCTCAGAAGACAATTAACTTAGGAGTTCTATGGGGAAGGGAATACATTAAATTTGAGAGACACTAAAGTGGCAATAGGAAAAAAATAAAGGATGATGTCAAACAGAGTGCATTTAGTCCATTCTGAGTAGGATAAAGCCATGGTACTGAGGACCGAATGTAAGTGTAGATGAAGAGTCACCAACAGAGATAATTAATGGGAAGAAATTTCGAAAGCAAATGAAAATTAGTTGTATAAGCAGGCATTTTTATGTGTGTGTTTGAGATTAGAGTCATGATTAGACAAAAAATGTGGAATAATCAACCTTATTTTCCATACTTGATTTTGTTTTGAGAGTCTTGAAAAAACAAGGATCTGGAATAACCATGAGAGGTCAGAGTTAGGGTCTTTGCAGGGTTCAGTGATTTATTGGAGGAGGAAGGAACAGATGGGTGCACAGGTGATGGGAAGATGATGTGGACCAGAGAGGGGGAGAAAGAAGGAAAGCATGTTTGCTTAGTGCAAACAAAATGGCCAATCACAAATGTGCTTGAGCAGCTGCTGGACAAGATGACTGTTCAATTTAAGAAACCAGCAGTTATCTAAGAATGCAGAGAGAAGTTAAGTACTAGAGACAAGGAAGGGTTGCTTGGTATAATTGGAGTTATTTTATTTATTACTTTATCTGGACACAAAGACAAAACTATAGGTAGAATTCAACTTCACAAAATTGCCTTAAATTAAAAATTTTAGAACAGGAAATAGATTCTTTTTTTTTTGATAGGCAGAGTGAACAGTGAGAGAGAGACAGAGAGAAAGGTCTTGCTTTTGCTGTTGGTTCACCCTACAATGGCCGCCACGGCTAGCGCACCACTCTGATCCAAAAGCAGGATCCAGATGCTTCTCCTAGTCTCCCATGAGATGCAGGGCCCAAGCACTTGGGCCATCCTCCACTGCCTTCCCTGGCCACAGCCGAGAGCTGGCCTGGAAGAGGGGCAATCGGCACCCCAACCGGGACTAGAACCCGGTGTGCCAGCACCACAGGCAGAGGATTAGCCTATTGAGCCACGGCGCCGGCCGGCAATAGATTCTTCAATTCATCAATGATTATCCAAAATGTGATTCTATATATAAAAAATATCTCTAATAGATCCCATGTGTATATGACCAGATATGAAGCATTAAAAGGCTATGATATTTTTCAAGAGGTGTCAAAAATATTCAGGTACTTTGTTAGCAGCAGCTACATCACTTACATGTTAGAAAACTGAAGCGAAGAAATTTAATCAGCGCTTACTTTCATAAGATGAGGATCAAAATGACTTTGGTAATCATAAACTCTGATTCAGAGGATGGTATTTTACACCCAAGTAAAGTGTTTTGTCAAATTGCATTGTGTTCACTCAGGCAGTAGCCAACATTTCAAATGGTGCTGAGATTTATTTTTGTTGGGAAGGCTAAAAACTTAAGGTTTCAATATGGGTATTGGTTTGAGTCCTGGCTGCTCGACTTCTGATCCAGCTCTCTGCTATGGCCTAGGAAAGCAGTAGAAGATGGCTCAAGTCCTTGGGCCCCTGCACCCACGGGGGAGACCTGGAGGAGGCTCCTGGCTCCTGGCTTATTGGCGCAGTTCCAGCCATTGCAGCCAGTTGGGGAGTAAACCATCGGGTGGAAGACCTCTCTCTCTCTCTCTCTCTCTCTCTCTCTCTCTCGTGGAAGACCTCTCTCTCTCTCTCTCTGTCTCTCTGCCTCTCCTCTCTCTGTGTAACTCTGACTGTCAAATAAATAAATAAATAAATAAATCTTTAAAAAAATGGAAGCTTTCAAAATATTTTATGAGATTTTCCTTTTAAGGGCACTAGGTTGCAGTCAGGCTATGGCAGTTCAGTTGCCACTCCTTGGCAGAATGGGCAGACATTACTTCACTTCTCTGGGTACATTCCCTCATCCAGAAAATGCATTCATGGAAATGAGTAGTACCTGAGTCTCTTCTAGTAGCGGATACTTCTGAGTCTCAGGATTCGTCTGATTATAAGCTATACCTCATTAAGAAAATGATGACAGAGCAGATATATCCTGAAATCAGGGAGTTAATGAAATAGTGGATGTGGCTGAGTCTTACTAGTCACTTCTGCATACTACTGATCATTTCACATTCTGTTCTCCCCACTCCTTCCCTGTTCTTTCAATACCTAGAAGAAAAGTAACCATTGGCCCTTTCCATTTTCCTCATGCTAGGGCTCACATTGTTGTGACTCTGAGAAGTCCAAAAGAGTCAACTCTGTATTCTGGATTTTGGTATAGTATTTTATTAAATTACTTATTCAAAATCAACTGCTGATGACCATCACCTATAATAATTTAGAATTTCTCTGAAATAAATTTCCCAGTCCTCCGCATTGTATGGTGAATGTCTAGGAAGTGAACAGAGTCAGTTTCCCAGGACTGTTCCCTGGGAGTTTTAGTGTTCTCTGAGGCCTCAACCTGAGCAATGTTTCTTGAGAATTGGTTGAATACACATTGTCTTTGTAAAAAGTCACTTTCTCCAAATCGAAACATGTTTTTATTCATGTATTCAGGGATATAATACATTTTTTTTAACAGGCAGAGTGGATAGTGAGAGAGAGTCAGAGAGGAAGGTCTTCCTTTGCTGTTGGTTCACCCTCCAATGGCCGCTGTGGCTGGTGCGCTGCGGCCAGCGCACCGCGCTGATCCAATGGCAGGAGCCAGGTGCTTCTCCTGGTCTCCCATGCGGGTGCAGGACCCAAGCACTTGGGCCATCCTCCACTGCACTCCCTGGCCACAGCAGAGAGTTGGCCTAGAAGCGGGGCAACCGGGACAGAACTGGCACCCCGACTGGGACTAGAACCTGGTGTGCCAGTGCCGAAAGGTGGAGATTAGCCTTGTGAGCCATGGCGCCGGCCCAGGGATATAATACATTTTTATTCTTTACCTGTATTTGCATAGTTACCATTCATGAAAGTCTCCCATACAACTTCTAAAAATACCAATGACCTCCAGGATGTATATTTTCTCTGCAGTACACTTCATATCAGAGCAGGAAATGTCATGCCTGCCTTCCTGGTTAACAGCTAAAACAAACACATGAAATGTCATTGTCATCTTTGAGGCTTTAAGTTCTGTTCTTCTTGACTAATTGTCTCTCTGTACATTCCTTTCTTTATTAGACAGAATTTTATTCTTTATTTTATTCTACATATGCTCTCCCAGCAAAACAGATTTTGATGGAGAAGTGGCAAGAGACACTTTGAAGAGGAGCCTAGGGAATCCCCAAGCAAAAGAGGCTGAGAAGTGTAAGGGCAGAGAAGGCAACTTGAAGCTGTTATATAACTTGGCTAAAATTCACTCCACATTTTATGAAAATATCATGCAAATCATTAAATTCACAACTGGCTAAAATAATCAGTACAGGTTTTTTTTCATATCCTTAGCAATAACGTAGGCAAGCAACACCTTACCAAAGTCTTTTAGCAAAACATCAAGAGGGACCATAAGACAATATTTTAAGACAGTGCAACTCAGAAGATCATTGCACTTCCACTGATCCATGGCAAAGATAGTCCCTGATCCTCCCTGACTCACAGGTTGTTCTAAGTGCTTTTTTATTTTTTTTGTTAACTATTATTTAATGAATATAAATTTCCAAAGTACAGCTTATGGATTACAATGGCTTTCCTCCCCCCAAACTTCCCTCCCACCCACAACCATCCCCTTTCCCGTTCCCTCTCCCCTTCCATTCACATCAAGATTTATTTTCAATTCTCTTTATATACAGAAGATCAGTTCAGTATATATTAAGCAATGATTTCAACAGTTTGCCCCCACATAGCAACACAAAGTGAAAAATACTGTTGGAGTACTAGTTATAGCATTAAATCACAATGTACAGCACATTAAGGACAGATTTCCTACATATTTTTAAAAAATTGATTAATTTTCTATGCCATTTCCAATTTAACACCAGGTTTTTTTTTTCATTTCCAATTATCTTTATATACAGAAGATCGATTCAGTATATACTAAGTAGGGATTTCATCAATTTGCACCCACACATCACCACAAAGTGTAAAAATACTGTTTCAGTACTAGTTATAGCATCACTTCACATTGGACAACAAATTAAGGACAGATCCCACATGAGACGTAAGTACACAGTGACTCCTGTTGTTGAGTTAACAATTTGACACTCTTGTTTATGGCGTCAGTAATCTCCCTAGGCTCTAGTCATGAGTTGCCAAGACTATGGAAGCCTTTAGGGTTCGCCGACTTCGATCTTATTCCGATAGGGTCATAGTCAAATTAGAAGTTCTCTCCTCCCTTCAGAGAAAGTTACCTCCTTCTTTGATGGCGCTGTTCTTTCCACTGGGATCTCACTTGCAGATCTTTCATTTAGGACTTTTTTTTTCCCCAGCGTATCTTGGCTTTCCATGCCTAAAATACTCTCATGGGCTCTTCAGCCAGATCTGAATGCCGTAAGGGCTGATTCTGAGGCCAGAGTGCTATTTAGGACATCTGCTATTCTATGGGTCTGCTGTGTATCCCGCTTCCCATGTTGGATTTTTCTCTCTCTTTTTGATTCTATCAGTTAGTATTAGCAGACACTAGTCTTGTTTGTGTGATCCCTTTGACTCTTAGACCTATCAGAGCCATCAATTGTGAGCTGAAATTGATCACTTGGACTAGTGAGATGGCATTGCTACATGCCACCTTGATGGGATTGTATTGGAATCCCTGGCACGTTTCTAACTCCACCATTTGGGGCAAGTCCGATTGAGCATGTCCCCTATTGTACATCTCCTCCCTCTCTTTTTCTCATTCTTATATTTAACAGGGATCACTTTTCAGTTAAAATTTAAACACCTAAGAATAATTGTGTGTTAATTACAGAGTTCAGCCACCAGTACTAGAAAAAAAATACTAAAATGCATAAAGTACTACATTGTACACCAACAGTCAGGACAGGAGCTGATCAAATTTCTCATAGTGTCCATTTCACTTCAATAGGTTTCCCCTTTGGTGCTCCGTTAGTTGTCACTGATCAGGAAAAAAAAACGATATTTGTCTCTTTGGGACTTAATTCACTCAGCATAATGTTTTCCAGATTGATCCATCTTGTTGCAAATGACCAGATTTCATTGTTTTTGACTGCTGTATAGTATTCTATAGAGTACATGTCCCATAATTTCTTTATCCAGTCTACTATTGATGGGCATTTGGGTTGGTTCCAGGTCTTAGCTATTGTGAATTGAGCTGCAATAAACATTAATGTGCAGATGGCTTTTTTGTTTGCCAGTTTAATTTCCTTTGGGTAAATTAAAGTAGTGGGATGGCTGGGTTGTATAGTAGGGTTATGTTCAGGTTTCTGAGGAATCTCCAGACTGACTTCCATAGTGGATTAACCAGTTTGCATTCCCACCAACAGTGAGTTAGTGTCCCTTTTTCTCCACATCCTCTCCAGCATCTGTTGTTGGTAGATTTCTGAATGTGAGCCATTCTAACCGGGGTGACGTGAAACATCATTCTGGTTTTGATTTGCATTTCACTGATGGCTAGTGATCTTAAACATGTTTTCATATGTCTGTTGGACATTTGGATTTCCTCTTTGGGAAAATGTCTATTGAGGTCCTTGGTCCATCTCTTAAGTGGGTTGTTTGTTTTGATGTTGTGGAGTTTTTTGATTACTTTGTAGATTATGGTTAACAACCCTTTATCTGTAGCATAGTTTGCAAATATTTTTCCCATTCTGTCAGTTGCCTCTTCACTTTCCTGACTGTTTCTTTTGAAGTACAGAAACTTCTCAATTTGATGCAATCCCAAATGTTAATTTTGGTTTGACTGCCTGTGCTGCTGGAGTATTTTCCCAGAAGTCTTTGCCAGTACCCATAAATGCAGGGTTTCTCCAATGCTCTCTAATAATTTGATAGTGTCAGGTCATAGATTTAAGTCTTTAATCCATGTTGAGTGGATTTTTGTGTAAGGTGAAAGGTAGGGGCCTTGCTTCATGATTCTGCATGTGGAAATCCAATTTTCCCAGCACCATTTATTGAATGGACTGGCCTTACTCTAGGGATTAGTTTTGGATCTTTGATCAAATATAAGTTGGCCCTAGATGTTTGGGTTGATTTCTGTTGTTTCCATTCTGTTCCATTGGTCCATCCATCTGTTTCTGTACCAGTATCATGTGTTTTAATAACAACTGCCCTGTAGTATGTCCTGAAATCTGGTATTGTGATGCCTCCAGCTTTGTTTTTGTTGTACAAGGTTGCTGTGGCTATGCGAGGTCTCCTGTGTCTCCATATGAATTTCAGCATCATTTTTTCCAGATCTGAGAAGAATGTCTTTGGTATTTTGATTGGTATTGCATTGAATGTATAAATTGCTTTTTGGGAGAATGGACATTTTGATGATATTGATTCTTCCAATCCATGAGCATGGAAGATTTCTCCATTTTTTGGTACCCTATTTCTTTCTTTAAGGTTTATAATTTTCATCTTAGAGATTTTTAACGTCCTTGGTTAAGTTTATTCCAAGGTATTTGATTGGTTTTGTAGCTATTGTGAATGGGATTAATCTTAGAAGCTCTTCCTCAGCCATGGCATTGCCTGTGTATACAAAGGCTCTTGATTTTTGTGCATTGATTTTATATCCTGCGACTTTGCCAAACTCTTCGATGAGTTCCAGCAGTCTCTTAGTAGAGTTATTTGGGTCCCCTAAATACAGAATCATATCATCTGCAGAGAGGGATAGTTTGAGTTCTTCCTTCCCAATTTGTATCCCTTTAATTTCTTTTCTTGCTTAATAGCTCTGGCTAAAACCTCCAGAACCATATTGAATAGCAGTGGTGAGAGCGGGCATCCCTGTCTGGTACCAGATCTCAGTGGAAATGCTTCCAACTTTTCCCCATTCAATAGGATGTTGGCCATGGGTTTTTCATATATTGCTTTGATTGTATTAAGGAATGTTCCTTCCATACCCAGTTTGCTTAGAGTTTTGATCATGAAAGGGTGTTGTATTTTATCAAATGCTTTCTCTGCGTCTATTGAGAGAATCATATGGTTTTTCTTCTTCAGTCTGTTAATGTGGTGTATCACGTTGACTGTTTTGTGAACACTGAACCATCCCTGCATACCAGAGATAAATCCCACTTGGTCTGGGTGAATGATCTTTCTCATGTGTTGTTGCATTCTATTGGTCAGAATTTTATTGAGGATTTTTGCATTTGTGTTCATCAGGGATATTGGTCTGTAATTCTCTTTCAATGCTGCATCTTTTTCCAGCTTAGGAATTAAGGTGATGCTGGCTTCATAGAAAGAATTTGGGAGGATTCCCTCTTTTACGATTGTTCTGAATAGTTTGAGAAGAATTGCAGTTAGTTCTTCTCTAAGTGTCTGGTAGAATTTAGCATGAATCCATCTGGTCCTGGGCTTTTCTTTTGTTGGTAGGGCCTTTATTACTGTTTCAATTTCTGTCTCAGTTATGGGTCTGTTTAGGTTTTCTATGTCTTCCTGGTTCAATTTAGGTATGTTTTATGTGTCTAGGAATCTATCCATTTCTGATAGATTTCCCTGATTGATGGCATACAAGTCCTTGTAGTAATTTCTGATGATTTTCTTTATTTCTGTGGTGTCTGTTGTTACATTTCCTTTGTCATCTCTGATTTTATTGATTTGGGTCTTTTCTCTTCTTTTTTTAGTTAGTTGGGCCAATGGGGTGTCCATTTTATTTATTTTTTCAAAAAACCAGCTCCTCGTTTGGCCGATTTTTTGTAATGTTTTTTATTCAATCCTGTTGATTTCTTCTTTGATTTTAATTATTTCTCTTCTCCTACTAGCTTTGCGTCTGGTTTGCTGCTGATTTTCTAGATCCTCGAGATGACTTGAAAGCTCATCTATTTGGTGCCTTTCCAATTTCTTGATGTAGACACCTATTGATATAAACTTTCCTCTTAACACTGCTTTTGCTGTATCCCATAGGTTTTGCTATGATGTGCTGTTATCCTGATTACTTCCAGAAAATGTTTGATTTCTCTTTTAATTTCTTCTATGACCCATTGTTCATTCAGGAGCATGTTCAGTCTCCATGTGTTTGCATATGCTCTAGGGATTCCCGAGTTGCTAATTTCCAACTTTATTCCTTTGTGGTCTGAGAAGCTGCATGGTATGATTCTAATTCTTTTAACTTTGCTGAGACTTGCTTTATGGCCTAGTATGTGGTCAATCCCAGAGAAGGTTCCATGTACTGCTGAGAATGCAAATGCTTTATGTGTAGGATGGAAAGTTCTGTAGAGATCTGTTAGATCCATTTGGGCTATAGTGTCATTTAAATCTACTATCTCCTTGTTGATCTTCTGTCCTGTTGATCTGTCTATCTCTGAGAGTGGAGTGTTGAAGTCCTCCAGTACTATTGTATTGGTGTCTAAGTCTCCCTTTAAGTCGTTTAGCAAATATTTTAAATAAACTGGTGCCCTGTAATTAGGTGCATATACATTGAAAATCATTATATTTTCCTGTTGAATGGATCCATTAATCATTATATAGTGCCCCTCTTTGTCTCTCCTGACAGTTTTTGTGGTGAAGTTTATGTCGTCTGATATTAAGATGGCTACGCCTGCTCTTTTTTCATTTCTGTTGGCTTGGTATATCTTTTTCCAGCCTTTCACTTTCAGTCTGTATGCATCTTTGTTGGAAAGATGTGTTTCTTGTAAGCAGCAAATAGATGGGTTTTGTTCATTAATCCAATCAGCCAATCTTTGTCTTTTAACTGGACAGTTCAGGCCATTAACGTTCAAGGTGACTATTGCGAAGGACTAACTTTGCCCTGTCATTTGCCAAAGCTATTTTCTAATATATGGTTTGAGATTCCTGTGATCTTTTGCTGTGAGGTTTCCTTCCTTTACCTTCTTTCATATTGATGACCGTGTTTCTGTGTTTCTGTGTGTAACACATCTTTAAGCATCTTTTGCAGGGCTGGATGAGTGGCGACAAATTCTTTCAATTTCTGTTTGCTGTGAAAGGTCTTTATTTCACCTTCATTCATAAATGAGAGCTTTGCTGATATAATATTCTGGGCTGGCAATTTTTCTCTTAGTACCTGGGCTATATCTCGCATTACCTCCTAGCTTGTAGGGTTTCTGATGAGAGGTCAGCTGTGAGTCTAATTGGAGATCCTCTGAGAGTAATCTGACGTTTCTCTCTTGCACATTTTAGGATCTTTTCTTTATGTTTCACTGTGGTGAGTTTAATTACGATGTGTCGTGATGAGGATGCATCCAGATCCATTTATATTTCAAATAAGAAAAAGAAAGCCCATGTAAACATAGTATATGCTTGGAAGAGATTTTGATGTTAAAGGAAGCAAACATATTCAAATCTGATTTTACAGTTGAAAAATATCAAATAAGGATAGATGTCACTCGATTTAAATTCACCCAGTTAATGGTAAAGCACTGTGCACATGGTCCTTGAATTGTGAAAGCTGTTTGCCAAATTACTGGTGTCTTACAAAATTAAAGCAAAGTTTTATCCATTCGGTTTCCACTAAGCATTTGAAAACACAATTCTATTTTCATGGACCACGTATTTCAGCTACCAAAATAAACCAGTGATGTGTGACTTTTACTTTGCAGTCATATCGACTTGATAAGTCACTGATCATTTTGTTATTTTTCTTCAATTAATAAGAATATGCCTCAGTTTTATTTGCTAGTTTTTCAGGTAGCTAAGAATAATACAAATGTTTGCTGAGCAGTCCAGTGTAAAAAGCTGCCTCTATGGATATTGAATACACTGCTGCATTCACAAATAACTACCAATTTTCAAAAGTACACTTTTATTTGGGTGTCATTTCTAGCAAAGCTTGAAGGCTGAATTTTAAAGAAGAAAACTACAAGGCTTCAAAATACAACTGGCCTCCACCAGCCTCGGCTGCACCCTCCTCTGGGTTTCAGCAGAGCCTCAGAGATGACTTAACCTATATCATTCTCATGCCCACACTCAAGGAAGATAACTGGATATGTTTTCTTGTAGAAAATGGAAGTCTCTTGAAGACTGTAGAAAGTAATGGCAAGAGAAAGAAAAAAAAACCAAAAAAAAAAAAAAATAAAACCTACAGGGGACCTGGCAGGCTTGACTTTCATAACTGTCATTCATCCTCACTTCCAGCCTGCTCGATCTCTCCACACAGCTGTATATCATGCAAGCTTAATATTTTACTTTGTGATTGTAGCACTTAACATCATATTTCAGCATTTAATATAGTTACTCTAATTCAGACTTACTGTTATGAAGAAATTTAATTTGGATTTCCATTGACCTATTCAGGTACATATATGCAAATATTAAGATTGTCTATAAAGGAATTATTTTATGTATAGTGCCAGATGTTAATTAATTCAGTATCCTCATTGTTATCCTCTCTTTGCTACTGAACTTTACACCAAAATATGATAAAAACCAAACACCATAAAATAAACACTTTGTATTGAGAATTTCAACCCCTATATGCTATGTGAGCATCAGAAAAGGTATGTATAGCCTATAAAAGCACACACACAAAATATTTAAATATATTTGAAATATTGGAACTTAATTGATTCTATGAAATTCTGAGGAGCCACAACTTGTGAATTTAAAGCTGCAATCAAAACCTGAAATTTGTACCACTGAGGTATTACATATTATTGTATATTTGCAATGAAAGTAAAAGTGTCAAGGAGGTAAAAAGTGAAGCCATCGATGCACACAAATATCTCAGATTCCTTGCTTTTGAATAAATGCTATTAAAAAAATAACACTACAATAATATCCTGTAAGTTGAAGAGCCAATTTAGTAGCTTTTAAATGTATATGATATGGAGAAAGCAAAGTGTATACTTTCAAATGTCTTCTTATTTTATACAAATGCTTTCCCCCAAAAATGAATAGTTACACTATAGATTTTATTTGATCATTTTATTCATATGCAGATATGAGACCCAAAAACATATTACAAAATGTAAAAACCAATAGTCTGAAACACAGTACTCAGCTTGAAAACAGTACTATGTATAAATTCAGAAATATTATATTGCTGTGGGAAACAACATTATAAATGAAAGTTTCATGAATAGTTGGATACTTTGTTATTGTGTATTTAAGATTTTAAGTATAGACAGAAATTATTAGCCCATTCAATCACACTTTAGACACCAAGTTATTTTCTGTAGATTTATACACTTATCAATTAATTCAGTAATGCACATGTCAAAAGATTTTTAAGTAGAAATATTTATTCTGAAACATAAAAACATTGCTGGGGCCAGTGTCGTGGCTCACTTGGTGAATCCTCTGCCTGCGGCACCGGCATCCCATATGGGTACCGGGTTCTAGTCCCTGCTGCTCCTCTTCTGGTCCAGCTCTCTGCTGTGGCCTGGGAAGGCAGTGGAGGATGGCCCAAGTGCTTGGGCATCTGCACCCACATGGGAGACCAGGAGAAAGCTCCTGGCTCCTGGCTTCGGATCAGTGCAGCACCTGCCATGGTGGCCATTTGAGGAGTGAACCAACAGATGAAAGACCTTTCTCTCTGTCTCTCTCTCTCACTGTCTATAACTCTACCTGTCAAACAAATAATTTAAAAAATGTAAAAACAATGTCTGGTATTTATACTCATCGATTTTACGGTATTTATATTAATGTTACTGATTATTTTCTATCAGAAAATATTACTTATCATCATTTTCTTACAGGGAAAATAACTTGTCTATACTCTGATAATGTATGTAAAACAGGAAGAACCACTTGGGTAAAGAGCATCCCATTTAGATTAATTCTGTGGCAAAACAGATAGTATCAACAAAAGCTGAGCTGTGAATGACCTTTACCCTAATACATTTCACTACATCAAAGCAATAAAGTAATCCATAAGTTTTTCCCCAGTTCAGTTTTGCACTTCATGATGTAGGAGTAGTGTGAAGAGTTTTGCAACTCATTTTTCTTTATGCTATTTCTGTTTCAATTGGAGGCCTCTGTTCAAGTAAAGCTATTTAAAGAAACAGTCCCAGCCAAACCAAATATAAAAAATTGAGTGCTTCATTATCTTTACAACCTTTGCAAAAGAAAAAAAGAAACCTCTGTATTATTCAATAAGCTGTGTTAACAGCTACAATACATGATATAGAGAAATAAATAGTGATGATAAAATGGGTCTTGTTGTAGAATTATGTTGTAGGAGAGACGTGTTGTACCTACCTCAATTTCTGTTTTGTGATTTGTCTTTGGTCTGTATTTTATCTTTGTTCCTTTTGATTTTTAACCACTGGAATTGGTCACAAATATAAGTCAAGAAATGCAATGTAGTTGGTAAATCAATAGCGGATCCTTCTTATTTTAGGATTACAGCTATGGGGGAAATGTTACTCTTGATCATCTCACTTCATGTACTAATATATCTTCCTCACAAAATGCTTCATTGTTATAAAAATCAGTGTGTAAAAATACAGAATATTTGGGAAAGATGGCTTATACACAGCTATGATCTCAACCAATGTTAATTAAATAATTTTGTAATACCTGTTTTCCAATTTTTTAATCTAAGTAGCATTTATTGATAATAGATTTTTGGAACCCTCAATACAATGCTTGTAAAAACAATAGGCTCTGAAATTTCAGAAATAAATTACTGAAGAGAGTGCAGTCTAAGGCTTAAATATGTTGTCATATAATATTGATTTTTCTCATTGGAAATGGAAATATAAACAGCACTCACATCTTTGCTCTGTATTTCATACTACCATTTTAAGACAACTAAATAAATAAAATTGTCCAACCAAGACTACATTACCAGACCAAAGAAATGCAATACATTTATATATAGGGAATTTACACACGATTCAGCTATTAGTTCATCTATAGGCTGACATCTTCAAATGAAAAAAGCACTAGTTCTTCCATTATCTTTGAAATTAGCCTCTCAAATTTCCATAAGTATAAGAGAGAGAATTGATCCTTTCTGGTGTTTTATTTATTATCATTTAAAACTAATTTCTTTGAATGATTAGGCCTTATAGCAAATATTATAAGTTGTGACTTCCAGCATTGTGATAAAGGCCAATGTTTTCAGGCACAGAGGGGAGAGGGGTAATGGAAAAAAACATGGTCTTTTTCAGTTTAAGAGTGGAAATCAGCTTACATCAACATAATGGCCTCCATTGACAGTTACTATTAAATAATGATTAAATGTTAAATATTTAGCAATTTCTAACCTGAGGGAAAGCTTATATGTTGTCATGTCTTACACTTAATCATCTTACTATTGAAATGTTATAAAGATTTGCACAGAACTAGAAATATTCCTATTTTATTTACATTCTTCCTTTAATTCATTAATGACTTTCTTTTTTAAAAAGATTTTATTTTTTTGAAAGTCAGAGTTACACAGAGAGGAGAGGCAGAGAAAGAGAAGTCTTCCATCTGAAGATTCACTCCCCAGTTGGCTGCAATGACTGGAGCTGTGCTGATCTGAAGCCAGGAGCCAGGAGCTTCTTCTAGGTCTTCCACACAGGTGCAGGGGCCCAAGGAGTTGGGCTATCTTGTACTGCTTTCCCAGGCCATAACAGAGAGCTGGATGGGAAGTGGAACAGCCGGGTTTAGAACCAGTGCCCATATGGGATGCCAACACTTCAGGCCAGGGTGTTAACCCACTGTACCACAGCGCCAGCCCCTAATTCATTGATGACTTTCAACAACAAGGCATCTTCATTTCAATGAGTTCTTACCCAAAAATTAATCTACTACTCCAAGAAAAAGACTGAAAGTGGTGCATTCTATAGTTTTGAGACTTTTAAATTGTTCAACATTCTCCTTAATCTTTGAGATCCAATAGAGTGTTTTTTCTATTCTAAAGCTAATACTAAAAAAACACAACTCAGTAACAGAAATGAATAATAAAACACAGTGATAGAATATCTAGGAAAAATTACAATATGATGTACAATTTGTTTGAGATGTAACTTTAGGTTTAACTTCAGTTTATTAAATGCAGTGGGTACTTGTCTTTCTGTAATGCCAAGCATATGGACAAACACTATTCCATAACAAATGTTTTATGAATTGGTGGCTATAAATAAAATATTTGCCATTCTACAAGAATCTAATATAATGCAACATCTAATAAAATTCATGTCCCCAAATCATGCCCTGTTTTGGATTAAGTTCTGACTTTCAGGAATACTAATTTGAAAGAATATATTTACAATATATATATTGTATGTCTCCCACAAAAAAAACCTGACATTACACCGATTAATAACTTTTAGTTATTTTAACTGAAAGTGGGCAGTTTATACCCTGTTCCCACACTGCATAGAGACAATAAAATGTAATTGAAGCCAAGCAATTGACACTATTTATAGACATTGCTCAAGATCACCTGCTTTGTATTGTTTGAAGCACCATTGTAAACTTTCAATTTTTAGGAGTCCCTTTGAAGATGTAGCAGATGTTGGCTTGCTAATAATGCTAGAAAGCACAGCAAGTTCAAAATTATAAAAATGTTAACACTTATAAAATATATTAAACTTTGTTATTTTCAATTGTCAGTAAACTATAATGGAGGCCTAAAGTCCATAAATATTTGCTTCTAAACCCTTAAGCATCCATGATTTGCACTAGTGTGCGTTCATGTGTGTTTGTGAAGGGGAAATGCATATAAATTCATACTGGGAAATGTTACATATTGTACTTTTAACATCATTGCTAAGGATATAGATGTGAGGTTTATAAATATTTGGGCTGCTTTTCAATATTTTGTAGTGATTCAAATCTGTTAGAATTTAGCATGGTCACAAACACTACATGTACAGTTTGATGTTAGATGCAGGAGTTCGGACTTGGCTGTGGTTGTATGCATCGTGTTCACTCTCCACTATAACTAGACAGTGATTATAAACTTTATGACCAATGAACATGATCTCCACAATGCATGATCTGCATTTCACTTAACACAATTTCAACTTTTCAGAGTTCAGAAATCAACTTCATTTTAGGTTTTAGAAATATTGCAATATTAAAACTGTGCTATAAAGCAAGAGTTATAATATTAACATGCATGATAAGAATAGACCAGGATAAGAAATATTTCTACTGTTGCTTCAGTTTCTGCTATGTCAAGAAGCCCTTATCACACTAAGGAGCATGATAAATTCTAACATAAATTATGGAAAACCGAATGCAATATAGGAGAAAGGTATCTTAAATTTATTTTTTTTAACTTTTATTTAATGAATATAAATTTCCAGTATACAACTTATGGATTACAATGGCTTCCCCTTCCCATAATTTCCCTCCCACCCGCAACCCTCCCCTCTCCCGCTCCCTCTCCCTTTCCATTCACATCAAGATTCATTTTCAATTCTATTTATATACAGAAGATCAATTTAGTATAAAGATTTCAACAGTTTGCACCCACATAGAAACACAAAGTGAAACATACTGTTTGAGTACTAGTTATAGCATTAAATCAAAATGTACAGTACATTAAGGACAGAGATCCCACATCAGGAGCAAGCGCACAGTGGCTCCTGTTGTTGACCCAACAAATTGACACTCTAGTTTATGGCACCAGTAACCACCCTAGGCTGTCGTCATAAGTTGCCAAGGCTATGGAAGCTTAAATTTAAATCTACCTAAATGTCTAGTCAATATTAACTCAGAGGCTAAAATCGGCAAATTAAGTTTAATTTCAATAATTGTACCATAAACAGATTGAGCCAGAAACTGTTGTGATGTTTCCTGGTAGTCGGATTCTACTAGAACGTACCTTCCACCAAAACCCTCATCTAAAGTCCCCAGTGATTTCATCCTGGTGATGGCTGAGTGGATTTTCCACTCAGGTTGTAATCTATCAATATTTATGCAGATTACACAAACTTTTACTAGGCTTGCTTTTCAGGGACCTAAATATCAGCTTCAACATGTAAAATTGAATTTTCCTTTCTTATGTGGCTAATTTCCCATTCATGAGAGAGGAGCTAAGGAACATTAAAGGAGGCCAATTTTTTTTTTTATTTTTAAGTTTCATTGAAACAATTCATGGGTATCAGTTTTGCATTCCACTTTTTCTGTCTGCCCCAGACAAAATCACACTTGCCCCTATGAAAGTCGGATTTGCCCTAAGACACTCATAGCAGGGCCTGTTTCGGGACACCTGAGGAGGGAGCCCACCACCCAGTTTCTGCCACGGAAAGTGAGAAGGGCCGCTCAGAGATTCTAGTTCCTGCAGGATTGTTCTCGTCAACCTGAACTGCCTGAACTGCCACCGCTTCCACACCAACACTGATATCCAGCACTCAGTCTATGCAAGGGCCATTGCAGTCTAACACTGGCCCTTGTTTGTTTATTTGGCTTTAAATAATGAAGATGGAAACCTTCTTGCAGGGATTAACCTTTCAGCTGGTCTTAAGAGAGTTTCATTTGTAGTTAGTAAAATCCATTAAAAATGAGTGACATCACTGGTAATTTTCTTAGATATCAACTAATTTGTGATGGGGCATTAATGGCTCACCCCTGACCCTGGAAAGTAAAAGTCGAAAGAAATCCAGCGCAAGCTAAACTGAAGAAAGATCGGTAGCATTGCTGCAAAGCAATACCAATGCACACTTCCATCTGTGATTGTTTCATACTTTACCAGAATTTTTAAATGCTACTATTTTCACATACCACTGACTGATGCTTTCACAATAAAACTTGCTGTATTTCTACATATACTATAAGAAATAAATGTGATACCTCTGAAATTTCAAGCAATATCCAACATACTTGTTTTTTTTTTTTTTTCTAACTTCTAGCTCCTCCTGCATTTAGATTTATGGTTTCTTTCAGAAATTGGTGATTTTCTTCATTTTAATTCAGTGCCTTATAGTAAACAATACTGCATGAAATAGTAAATATAACTCTATGCCTAAAGCAATGAGACAAAACACAATGTGTCAAAATAATGCAAACTTTTTTTTGACAGGCAGAGTGGACAGTGAGAGAGAGAGAGACAGAGAGAAAGGTCTTCCTTTTCCATTAGTTCACCCCACAATGGCCACTGCGGCTGATGCCCCGCACTGATCCGAAGCCAGGAACCAGGTTCCTCTCCTGGTCTCCCATGCAGGTGAAGGGCCCAAGGACTTGGGCCTTCTTCCACTGCACTCCTGGGCCACAGCAGAGAGCAGCTGGACTGGAAGAGGAGCAACCGGAACAGAATCCAGCACCCCAACCAGGACTAAAAACCAATAATCTTCAGAAAACCAGCACGAAATAAAAATGATCACTGGTAAAATCAAATGTAAAAGATTTCACTGAACATTCGAAACATAGACAGTCCTCCGTACTTCCAATGCTTTCTACAAGCATTCATGCATTTCATCTTTTTCTTTCATTCGTTTTTTGTTCTTCTCTTAGTGGGCAGCAGTAACATAGGGAGGACAGTGACTGCCCTCAGATTTCTCAGACTTCTAAGTGCACTTCCTTCAGTCCACCTGTTTTAAATCCAGACTTAGTGCACAGTCAGCTCTTCATGGTGCAAATGGGAATAATTGCTTAGGATTCCTACATTTTAATTTGAATTCACCCCAGCTCTTCTTATTTTTATTGATACTTTTAGATATTTTCAAAATTCTGTAGTTGAAAATTGCCTCTTCTCTCTCTCTCTATAATAAAATGCCATGTATAGCTAAATAATACATTATAAATTCCACAAGTTCAAACTCATGACCATTCCATTTCTATCCACAATTTAAGGAAATTCTACATTTACTGCTCCCAGGTCATAAAAAGTAATGCGATCCTTTAAAATGGGTTGAATTTAGATCAAGTTAATAAATTTAGACAGCAAAAACTCGGTGGAAACTAAAGATGGGAATTACAGGTAAAACCTTAGTCCTCAAAGTTTTCCAACTTGAAGAACTGAGCCTGCCTGTTGTCATCTTAGTGCTTAGATCATTTTTTGTGTGTGTTTTTATTTTTCATACTTCATCCATTTGTTGTATGTTTCATTCTCAAATTAGCTTTACCCTTGTGAGTTTAGGTTTATTAT
This sequence comes from Lepus europaeus, assembly GCF_033115175.1. Lineage (NCBI taxonomy): Eukaryota > Metazoa > Chordata > Mammalia > Lagomorpha > Leporidae > Lepus > Lepus europaeus. The sequence continues at coordinate 475,573 of NW_026909015.1, forward strand.
TTGAATCGCTAAAGCCCTCCTGTGTAAGTTGTGTTAGTAAGTGCCTCCAAATATTTCCCTACACCACTCTATTTTTATAGGAGCCAGACTCAGCAAGGAAAGGCCAGCTGCCTTTGATGTCAGCCTTCTTGTTTAGAGACACAAAAGAGGAAGTTCTGCATTTGCATAGCGTACAAAGTGGAAGTTATGGCCAAATACAGGATCTCTCATAAAAATATTTTTCAAAGTTTAATGTTAGTACTTAATTTATAAAGCTTAGAGTTTTAAAGATTTTGAGAATTGCTATGGAATATTTTATACATGGCAAGGGCCCAGAGACATGGATGAAAACAAGGAGGAAAATGACTAAATCACAACTCTCAGCCTGTGTCTCCATTGACCTGAGAATTCAGAGATTATAGGAGGGGGCCGGTTGGAGCCCTGGCCTGAAGGGCTGGCATCCCATAAGGGTCTGGTTCTAGAGTGGCTGCTCCTCTTCAGATCCAGCTCTCTGCTGTGACCTAGGATGGCATTGGAGGATGGCCCAGGTCCTTGGGCCTCTGCACCCACACGGGAGACCAGGGAGGAGCTCCTAGCTCCTGCCTTTGGATCCGCACAGTTCAGACTATTGGGGTCATCTGAGGAGTGAGCCAGCGGATGGAGGACCTCTCCCTCTGCCTCTGCCTCTCTCTGCAACACTTCAAATAAATAAAATAAATCTTCAACAAAAAAAGATTATAGGATATCAGATTAGGCCAAAGGAAACCAGAAAACAGTGTTTAGCAAGTGAAAAGGCAAAAAGAAAGATCAGTTGAAAGCTACAGGAAAAAAATATCTAATTTTTAAGACATTAGCTACATGCATATGTTAATAGTAAAAGATCTCAGGAACACATCTCAGTTAAAAAATTAAGTGATCAGGGGCTGGCACTGTGGCACAGTGTGTTAAAACCCTGGCCTGAAGCACCAGGATCTCATATGGGTGCCGGTTCTAGTCATGGCTGCTCCACTTCCCATCCAGCTCTCTGCTATGTCCTGGGAAAGCAGTAGAAGATGGCCCTAGCCGTGGGCCCCTGCACCAGCGTGGGAGACCCAGAAGAAGCTCCTGGCTCCTGGCTTTGGATCGGTGCAGCTCCAGCCATTGTGGCCAATTGGGGAGTGAGCCATCAGATGGAAGACCTCTCTCTCTCTCATTCATTCTCTCTGCCTCTCCTCTCTCTGTGTAACTCTTTCAAATAAATAGTAAGTCTTAAAAAAATTAAGTGATCAGAAATGGTCCTGCATTTAACCACAGAGTATACATATTTTGATTAAAATTTTAAATAATTACTCATGTCTAGTGGGAACCCTGGGTAAAGGCCTTGCTGATGCCTGGACAAGCACACACCACCTAAAGCCTAAAGGTCTGAATGATCCCTGCCTTTTTGTCTCACAGCTTGGTTACCTGAAACCCACTCTAGTTCAATGTATTTTTTTTTTCTAAATTGTATTTATTTTTAGGGCATGGCTTTTGCAAAGCTGAGATAAGAGCATATACATGTATTGGAAGGTTTTCAGCAACTGTCAGTGGCTGAGTTAAATTTTTCAAATGTTTTGTGCCAGCTTCACCCTACAGAACTTCAGGGAACAAGCAAGGGAATTCTGGTAGAACGCAGTGCTAAACAGAGCTCAGAGGGAATTCCAGCTCCAGTCCAGGGGCCCAGAAAATACAAGTGCTCCTATGGTCTGAGTCACTTTCACCCACAGGGTGACTTGTCTGAACCAAACAAAGCTCCCTGGGAACCACATAACATACAAATACTAAAGGAGACTCTTCCACCAGGGAGAGAGACAACAGAAGACCCATCCTCCCACAATACACTCATTTTATATGATCCCTGTCCTGTGGTCACCCCATGCTTTGGTCCCATTCCACATTTCCAACCACTGACTGCTGTGAGTATAAATGACCAGAGCACAGGACAGCAGCAGGGACTGAAAAAGTGAAAATTATCCTGAAATCATTCAAGATAAAAAATAATAAACTCGCAGCTGATGTCAAACATGGACTCAGGGGTGAGGAGAAACTGGACAGTCCTTTCCTGTCATTTAGGGCATCTGTACTGCTCTGTAGCAGCATTTTGGCAACAAAATTTATTAAACAGATTAAGTGTGCTGGTTATAGTGAGACGAACCTTTCTGTGAAGATATATACCCAAGGTCAAATTGAATAAATTGATCAATAATCAAACAGCATAATGCTGTTGATCACAAATAACTTTTAAGAATATGCTTCAGAAATGGTAAATGTAAACAAATTAAAATACCATATTTATGACTTTCCAGCATAATTTGTTTTCATTTTTCCCTTCATAGTTATCATTCGTAAGGCAATAGCACCTGTCAATAGCTTAAGAGATGCTTGAATTCCTACAAGTTCTCTTCTTAGTCACCTCTTGTAGCCTTTGGATTTTTAAGATCAGATCTTCCAAAGTATGTGGCATAGCATAATTGGATGAATTCTGCCCAGGTAGATGGCTCAGGCCCAAGTGCTATCACTTGGCATTCTTTCAGAAGCAAAGATTAGCTCATAATTACAGAGTTCCTCAAAGCTCTTCCCTATTGTGTGTGTGGTGGCTCAGAGCTGAATGAGTATCTATAGAAGAGATATAAAGAAATCCATTAAAGCTTGCAAATATTATGCACTGTAAATTTAAGGCTGTTGAATTAGCTATGGGTGTTCTTTCTATAACAGTATTACAAACACACCAATCCGTGCATCCAGGCATCATTCTGTTACATAGATGCCTTTTTTACATAAGTAGTGCTCATCCAATAGTTGTCACCTGGCATTTGTGCCACATATAAAGGAGTCACAGTTAAAACAAAAATCGGGTTTAGTTCGTCATACTGTACTAGTAATTCCAATGATCAAAATTTGCTAAATTTCAATTTCTGTTGAACAAATGCTGTGACAGTGTCTCTCTCCTTCCCACTAGGGACAACTCCGTTGCTTGAGTCAGAAGTGGGAGGCCACCCTACAGAAACTGCTTTTTTTCCTCCCTCACACAGACACAATCAATCATCAAGAAGAGTATTCGCAAGTAGAGTTCTTTAATATTCATTAACTACAGCCTTCTCTCCATCACCAGTGTCATGATTTTATTTGAGGGTGTCACCCTTCTGGCTTGAATTACAGAGAAATCCCACGGTACTGGAGTAGCCCAAGGGAGGGCAGAGAATTGGTTAGGATCTTAGCTCTGACACTTTCTAATTCTGGGAGTATACCCATTTGTTAACACAAAGTAGTATTCTAATAAATGACAATATTGCAATGTGGCTATCACAATTCTAATAAAGCTAAACAAACACTGAGTAAGTTTGTTACCTTCAATGCTGCACTGTTCAATAGACAAATGGTTTTAGTGCTATCTTAAAATTGGCTGTTCCAAATAGAGTTTCACTTTAAGATTAAACGCACATCTAACTTTAAAGAATTCACTGGAAATTAACAAATTTATATTGATTACAATGCAAATGGTTACAGTTGGAACACTGAGCTAAATAAAGTATATTGTTACTATTCATCGCATCCCTTTCATTTTCCTTCCTTAGTGAGTGGAAAATTGAAAATGACATATGTGGCTTGAATTATAATTCTCTTGGACAATGCTGTACTAGAGAATGTCATTTACTTTTTTTCCCTCTTTCTTCCTTCCCTTGAAAATAGGTACCAAATTACACATATATCTGTCAAAATGATGTAGGGCCAGAATCCCTGTGTAAGTTGATCCCCTTGACCCTATGATGAGAAGCTTCACCATGTGGCACCACACCTGGAAACCTCCAGAGAAGAGCTCAAGGAAACACAGGAACTTCCTGGAGCAGCAAAACATCCTACTTGAAGCTGTTCAGTTATTCCTCTGGGCATCAGAGTTGAGCTGCTTGAAAGAGTTGGTCCAATAGTGGTCTCTGAGGAGAAAGGAGAGGGATGCACTGGAAAATGCTGTCACCATTGTTACACTCTACATCTTACTGGCTTAGAAAAATTCAGTTCTTACTCCTGCAGATTTTGATGCAAGCTGGCTGGCCCTCAGGGCAGCAGTTGGCCCCAGTGAATTCGTCATCTCAGTGTGTCTCCTGGATAGCACAGCAGGGGAAGACAGAGGTGGAGGGTCACATACCTGCTCTCCTATTCTTCGATGCCAAGGTAAAATGTGTCATTTCTGTGCTCACAACTCAGGGACCAGAACAAAGCTGTGTAGACCTGCAAGAGAATTTGAAAATATTCTGGATCACATAGCCATGTGGAGGGCATTAAACATTTCTGCCATGGCACTGCACATTTCCTGAGTTATTCCAGCATTCTTATGTTGCTTTATTCTAGTGTAATGTCTGACACAGACCAAACACTCAGTGCAAGTACACTCTGTGGAGCATGTAAGTCCACAAGGTGCACTGAATCATCACACTTTAGCTGCCAGGTGGCTGCTGCATCATCAGGAAATCCATCTGCAGCTACAACTACAACTCATCCAGCTTCCATTTTTTGAGTTTTTTTGTTTGTTTCTCATTTTTGGTCTTGTTTTGTTTGCTTTGCTGTGGTTTTACTGTGGAGCAGAAGACCATTCCTAGTTTTCTTTGAAGCTAGAACAATGAATGTGTTCATTTGCAAGGGCAGAGGTTCAAATTCTAGGGGATTTCATGCACAAGAATCTGCATCTATGGTATAGCACCAATCTCTCTGGGTGCAAATCAGAGTCATTCCTTATCAGATATTCTATTTTGTTTGCTAAAAATATCATAAATTCTCTCATCGTTGACTCACAGTGTGGACTCTGAAGATAGTATCTTGAGTTGTCCTTTGTGTTTGTCACTTACTAGTACTTATTATCTTTGCATCTAGGTTTTCTCATCCCCAAAATTAAATCTGCTGTGGTGAATGTGTAGTGAGGCTGCTGTTTGAACTCCTGCTTAGGAAATATCCATCCGATATTGGAATGCTTGTGACTGAGTCACACTCTGCCTCCAGTTAAGCATTCTACTAATGTAGCAAATCATGGCCCAATATCTTGTGTTCCTTCTACCCACACGTTAGACCTGGACAAATTCCTGGTTCCTGACTTCTGCATGGTACAGCCCTGGCTATCTGCAGTGTGAGGGAGATGAAGGAAGATTCTCTCTCTCCCTCTCTCTCTCTCTCATTCCCTTTCTCTCTCTCTCTCTCTTTTTTACCTTAGAAATGAATACGTAAATAAATTTTTAAAAATAAAAGATGTTTATTTCTATAGCTTCATATTAACAATTAAATTACACTGTATATATGTAATTCTACTAGTGAATAAAATTATGTGGTTCTATAAATGTTAGATATTATTGTATTTAAATTTTTTAAGTTTTATTTAATGAATATAAATTTCCAAAGTACATCTTATGGATTACAATGGCTTCATCCCCATAACTTCCCTCCCACCCACAACCCTCACCTTTCCACTCCCTCTCCCCTTCCATTCCCATCAAGATTCATTTTCAATTCTCTTTAAATAGATAAGATCAATTTAGTATATATTAAGTAAAGATTTCAACAGTTTGCCCCCACATAGCAACACAAAGTGAAAAATACTGTTGGAGTACTAGTTATAGCATTAAATCACAATGTACAACACATTAAGGACAGAGATTAAGGACATGATATTTTAAAAAAATTAATTAATTTTCCATGCAATTTCCAATTTAACACCAAGTTTTTTTTTTCATTTTCAATTATCTTTATATACAGAAGATTTCCACCGTTTGCACCCGCACAGAAACACAAAGTGTAAAAATACTGTTTTAGTACTAGTTATAGCATTACTTCTCATTGGACAACACATTAAGGACAGATCCCACATGAGATGAAAGTACACAGTGACTCCTGTTGTTGATTTAACAATTTAACACTCTTGTTTAAGGCGTCAGTAATCTCCCTAGGCTCAAGTCTTGAGTTGCCAAGACTATGGAAGCCTTTAGGGTCACCGACTTTGATCTTATTCTGACAGGGTCATAGTCAAAGTGGGAGTCCTCCCATCCCTTCAGAGAAAGGTACCTCTTTCTTTGATGGCCCCGTTCTTTCCACTAGGATCTCACTCACACAGATCTTTCATTTAGGTCTTTTTCTTTTTTCTTTTTTTTTTTTTTGCCAGTGTCTTGGCTTTCCATGCCTAAAATACTCTCATGGGCTCTTGAGCCATATCTGAATGCCTTAAGGGCTGATTCTGAGGCCAGAGTGCTATTTAGGACATCTGCCATTCTATGAGTCTGCTGTGTATCCCACTTCCCATGTTGGATCGTTCCTTCCTTTTTTTGATTCTATCAGTTAGTATTAGCAGACACTAGTCTTGTTTGTGTGATCCCTTTGACTCTTAGACCCATCAGTGTGATCAACTGTGAAATGAAATTGATCACTTGGACTAGTGAGATGGCATTGGTACATGCCACCTTGATGGGATTGTATTGGAATCCCGTGGCACGTTTCTAACTCCACCATTTGGGGCAAGTCCGATTGAGCATGTCCCAAATTGTACATCTCCTCCCTCTCTTATTCCCACTCTTATATTTAACAGGGATCACTTTTCAGTTAAAATTTAAACACCTAAGAATAACTGTGTGTTACACAGTTCAGCCACTAGTACTAGAACAACAACAACAACAACAACAAAAAAACGAAAAAGGATAAAGTATTACATTTTACACCAACAGTCAGGAAGGAGATGATCATGTCACTGTTTCTTATAGTGTCCAATTCACCTAACAGGTTTCTCCTTTGGTGCTCCGTTAGTTGTCGCTGATCAGGAAGACAAATGATATTCGTCTCTTTGGGACTTGCTTAATTCACTCAGCACAATGTTTTCCAGATTGATCCATCTTGTTGCAAATGACAAATTTCATTATTTTTGACTGCTGTATAGTATTCTATAGAGTACATGTCCCATAATTTCTTTATCCAGTCTACTATTGATGGGCATTTGGGTTGGTTCCAGGTCTTAGCTATTGTGAATTGAGCTGCAATAAACATTAATGTGCAGATGGCTTTTTGTTTACCAGTTTAATTTCCTTTGGGTAAATTAAAGTAGTGGGATGGCTGGGTTGTATAGTAGGGTTATGTTCAGGTTTCTGAGGAATCTCCAGACTGACATCCATAGTGGATTAACCAGTTTGCATTCCCACCAACAGTGCGTTAGTGTCCCTTTTTCCCCACATCCTCTCCAGCATCTATTGTTGGTAAATTTCTGAATGTGGGCCATTCTAACCGGGGTGAAGTGAAACATCATTCTGGTTTTGATTTGCATTTCCCTGATGGCTAGTGATTTTGAACATTTTTTCATGTGTCTGTTGGCCATTTGGATTTCCTCTTTGGGAACATGTCTATTGAGGTCCTTGGTCCATCTCTTACGTGGGTTGTTTGTTTTGATGTTGTGGAGTTTCTTGGTTTCTTTGTAGATTCTGGTTATCAACCCTTTATCTGTAGTATAGTTTGCAAATATTTTTCCCATTCTGTCATTGCCTCTTCACTTTCCTGACTGTTTCTTTTGAAGTACAGAAACTTCTCAATTTGATGCAATCCCAAATGGTTATTTTGGTTTTGACTGCCTGTGCTGCTGGAGTATTTTCCAAGAAGTCTTTGCCTGTACCTATATCTTGCAGGGTTTCTCCAATGCTCTCTAATAATTTGATAGTGTCAGGTCATAGATTTAAGTCTTTAATCCATGTTGAGTGGATTTTTGTGTAAGGTGAAAGGTAGGGGCCTTGCTTCATGATTCTGCATGTGGAAATCCAATTTTCCCAGCACCATTTATTGAATCGACTGTCCTTATTCCAGGGATTCGTTTTGGATCTTTGATCAAATATAAGTTGGCCCTAGATGTTTGGGTTGATTTCTGGTGTTTCCATTCTGTTCCATTGGTCCATCCATCTGTTTCTGTACCAGTACCATGCTGTTTTAATAACAACTGCCCTGTAGTATGTCCTGACATCTGGTATTGTGATGCCTCCGGCTTTGTTTTTGTTGTACAAGATTGCTTTGGCTATGCGAGGTCTCCTGTGTCTCCATATGAATTTCAGCATCATTTTTTTCCAGATCTGAGAAGAATGTCTTTGGTATCTTGATTGGTATTGCATTGAATGTATAAATTGCTTTTTGGGAGAATGGACATTTTGATGATATTGATTCTTCCAATCCATGAGCATGGAAGATTTCTCCATTTTTTGGTACCCTATTTCTTTCTTTAAGGTTTATAATTTTCATCTTAGAGATTTTTAATGTCCTTGGTTAAGTTTATTCCAAGGTATTTGATTGGTTTTGTAGCTATTGTGAATGCGATTAATCTTAGAAGCTCTTCCTCAGCCATGGCATTGCCTGTGTATACAAAGGCTCTTGATTTTTGTGCATTGATTTTATATCCTGCGACTTTGCCAAACTCTTCGATGAGTTCCAGCAGTCTCTTAGTAGAGTTATTTGGGTCCCCTAAATACAGAATCATATCATCTGCAGAGAGGGATAGTTTGAGTTCTTCCTTCCCAATTTGTATCCCTTTAATTTCTTTTCTTGCCTAATAGCTCTGGCTAAAACTTCCAGAACTATATTGAAGAGCAGTGGTGAGAGTGGGCATCCCTGTCTGGTACCAGATCTCAGTGGAAATGCTTCCAACTTTTCCCCATTCAATAGGATGTTGGCCATGGGTTTTTCATATATTGCTTTGATTGTATTGAGGAATGTTCCTTCCATACCCAGTTTGCTTAGAGTTTTCATCATGAAAGGGTGTTGTATTTTATCAAATGCTTTCTCTGCGTCTATTGAGAGAATCATATGGTTTTTCTTCTTCAGTCTGTTAATGTGGTGTATCACGTTGACTGTTTTGTGAACACTGTACCATCCCTGCATACCAGGGATAAATCCCACTTGGTCTGTGTGGATGATCTTTCTCAGGTGTTGTTGCATTCTATTGGTCAGAATTTTATTGAGGATTTTTGCATCTGTGTTCTTCAGGGATATAGGTCTGTAATTCTCTCTCTCTCTCTCTTTTTTTTTGAAAGGCAGAGTGGACAGTGAAAGAGAGAGACAGAGAGAAAGGTCTTCCTTTTGCCATTGGTTCACCTTCCAATGGCTGCCGTGGCCGGCGCGTTGCGGCCAGTGCACCGCGCTAATCCGAAGCGAGGAGCCAGGTGCTTCCCCTGGTCTCCCATGGTGTGCAGTGCCCAAGCACTGGGGCCATCCTCCACTGCACTCCCGGGCCACAGCAGAGAGCTGGCCTGGAAGAGGGGCAACAGGGACAGAATCCGGTGCCCTTGCCGGGAGTAGAACCCGATGTGGCAGCGCCGCATGGTGGAGGATTAGCCTGTTGAGCCTTGTGCCGGCATGTAATTCTCTTTCAATTCCGGCTTAGGAAATATGGTGATGCTGGCTTCATAGAAAGAATTTAGGAGGATTCCCTCTTTTTGATTGCTCTGAATAGTTTGAGAAGAATTGGAGTCAGTTCTTCTTTAAATGTCTGTTAGAATTCAGCCCTGAATCCATCTGGTCCTGGGCTTTCCTTGTTGGAAGGGCCTTTATTACTGTTTCAATTTCTGTGTCAGTTGTGGGTCTGTTTAGGTTTTATGTCTTCCTGGCTCAATTTAGGTAGGTTGTATGTGTCCAAGAATCTGTCCATCTCTGATAGATTTCCCTGCTTGCTCGCATACAAGTCCTTGTAGTAATTTCTGGTGATTCTTTCTATTTCTGTGGTGTCTGTTGTTACATTTCCTTTTTCATCTCTGATTTTATTGATTTGGGTCTTTTCTTTTTTTAGTTAGTTGGGCCAATGGGGTGCCAATTTTGTTTATTTTTTCAAAAAACCAGCTCCTCATTTGGCTGATTTTTTGTAATTTTTTTTTTTTGATTCAATCCTGTTGATTTTTTCTCTGATTTTAATTATTTCTCTCTCCTACTAGCTTTGGGTCTGGTTTGCTGCAGATTTTCTAGATCCTCGAGATGAATTGAAAGCTCATCTATTTGGTGCCTTTCCAATTTCTTGATGTAGGCACCTATTGATATAAACTTCCCTCTTAACACTGCTTTTGTTGTATCCCATAAGTTTTGCTATTATGTGCTGTTATCCTCATTACTTCCAGAAAATGTTTGATTTCTCTTTTGATTTCTTCTATGACCCATTGTTCATTCAGGAGCATGTTCAGTCTGCATGTGTTTGCATATGCTCTAGTGATTCCCGAGTTGCTAATTTCCAACTTCATTCCTTTGTGGTCTGAGAAGCTGCATGGTATGATTCTAATTCTTTTAACTTTGCTGAGACTTGCTTTATGGCCTAGTATGTGGTCAATCCCAGAGAAGGTTCCATGTACTGCTGAGAATGCAAATGCTTTATGTGTAGGATGGAAAGTTCTGTAGAGATCTGTTAGATCCATTTGGGCTATAGTGTCCTTTAAATCTGCTGTCTCCTTGTTGATCTTCTGTCCTGTTGATCTGTCTATCTCTGAGAGTGGAGTGTTGAAGTCCTCCAGTACTATTGTATTGGTGTCTAAGTCTCCCTTTAAGTCGTTTAACAAATATTTTAAATAAACTGGTGCCCTGTAATTAGGTGCATATACATTGAAAATCATTATATTTTCCTGTTGAATGGATCCATTAATCATTAAATAGTGCCCCTCTTTGTCTCTCCTAACAGTTTTTGTGGTGAAGTTTATGTTGTCCGATATTAAGATGGCTACCCCCGCTCTTTTTTCATTTCTGTTGGCTTGGTATATCTTTTTCCAGCCTTTCACTTTCAGTCTGTATGCATCTTTGTTGGAAAGATGTGTTTCTTGTAAGCAACAAATAGATGGGTTTTGTTCATTAATCCAATCAGCCAATCTTTGTCTTTTAACTGGACAGTTCAGGCCATTAACGTTCAAGGTGACTATTGCGAAGGACTAACTTTGCCCTGTCATTTGCCAAAGCTATTTTCTAATATATGGTTTGAGATTCCTGTGATCTTTTGCTGTGAGGTTTCCTTCCTTTACCTTCTTTCATATTGATGACCGTGTTTCTGTGTTTCTGTGTGTAACACATCTTTAAGCATCTTTTGCAGGGCTGGACGAGTGGCGACAAATTCTTTCAATTTCTGTTTGCTGTGAAAGGTCTTTATTTCACCTTCCTTCATAAATGAGAGCTTTGCAGGATATAATATTCTGGGCTTGCAGTTTTTCTCTTAGTACCTCGGCTATATCTCACATTCCCTCCTAGCTTGTAGGGTTTCTGATGAGAGGTCAGCTGTGAGTCTAATTGGAGATCCTCTGAGAGTAATCTGATGTTTCTCTCTTGCACATTTTAGGACCTTTTCTTTATGTTTCACTGTAGTGAGTTTGATTACGACGTGTCATGGTTAGGATCTCTTTTGGTCATGTTTATTAGGGGTTCTATGAGCTTCCTGTACTAGGATGTCTCTGTCCTCCTCCAAACCTGGGAAATTTTCTGCTAATATCTCACTAAAAAGGCCTTTTAGTTCTTTCTCCCTCTCCATGCCTTCAGGAACTCCTAGAACACGAATGCTGGGTTTTTTGATAGTATCCTGTAGATTCCCGACAATATTTTTTAGATTTCTGATTTGCTCTTCTTTGTTTGATTTGACTGTTTCCTTTCCTGTTCTCTGTCTTCTGATATTCTCTCATCTGCTTCACCCATTCTGTTTTTAAGGCTCTCTAATATGTTTGTCATTTGATCTATTGAGTTCTTCATCTCATTATGGTTTCTTGTCACTACCACAGTTTCATGTTCTACTAGTTGTTTCATTTCATTTTGATTGCTCCTTAATGTTTCATGTTCACTGAGAGATTTTCTATCTTGTCCATTAAGGATTTCTGTAACTCAAGAATTTGTTTTTGAGAACTTCTTAATGTTCTTATCAACTTTTTGAGATCCGCTTTTTGCATTTCCTCTATCTCTTCATCTTTATAATCTTGAATTGTGGTGTCTTGTTCATTTGGGTGCATCATAGTGTCTTCCTTGCTCTTGTTACCTCGGTTTCTGCATTTTCTGTTTGGCATATTGGAGATATTCTTTGGTTTCTTTGCTGTGGTGTTTTTTTCTCATTATACTATGACTCTAGATTAAGTGGGCTGTCGGCTTTGATAGATCCTTAGAGGCTGTGATGGGTATGGCCAGAGAGCTCTGTTTGATTCTTCAGGGTTAAGGGTGTGCCAAAGGTGACTCATCAAGATTGTTCTCTCCATCACTCGCTTTTTTTTTTTTTTTTTTTGACTGAGTTGGGAAGTAATTCTGCATAGCTGAGTGGAATTGAGGGTAGTTGAAATCTGGCCTCTGTGGGTATTTGTTTGATCTACCCCTAGGACCACACAAAGAGTTTATGCAGCCCTCAGTGTGTTCTCAAATTTCTCCACAGTCTCTCACTGGGTTGCCAAGGTTACTGAGTTTGTGTACTCGGTGAGTTCTCTTGCCCCCCACCCCCCTTTGATTTTCACAGTCACAGATCATTAACTACACCTATTTTCACCAGATTCTAACCTCCTGTTATTTCTCCCAACCAGAGTCAAGTTTTTCTGCTTGGCTGCTGGTGGTTGCCACTTTACATATGTAAAATGGCGCCTGCTCTTTGTCTTGCTTGGTTTAGTAAGGTGAGAGGAGAGAGAGGCTAGTGTCTGTGCTGGTTCCCCTCATTTATTCATTTTTTTCTCTCCTCCAGTCAGCCTGGCAAACTTTCCCCAGTGGGGCCTCAGGCCTCATTCTGCCCTTCCCCACCAATGTCTCAGGTTTCTGAGGTTTTTGTCTTACCTCCCCTTCCAGTGCTGGCACACAGATTCTGTGGCTTGGCTCCCATGGCTCGGCTTCCACACGGTGGGCAACCTTGCTCTCCCCATAGGTCCTCTGTGTCACATCCACTAGATCTGAAAGAGTTCCCTCTGCAGTTTTTTCCTGAGACTTTTCCTGAGGCTACAGTAATTCCACTTTTATTAAACTATCTTTTCGCGGACTATTGGTGCACGCCCTCACTATCTGCCATCTTGGCCTGTATTTAAATTTTTTAATTTTTATTTATTTGACAGGTAGAGTTATAGACAGAGAGAGGCAGAGAAAGGTCTTCCTTCTGTTGGTTCACTCCCCAAATGTTCACCACAGGGATCTGAAGCTAGGAGCCAGGTGCTTCTTCCTGGTCTCCCGTGTGGAGTTAAATTTGGGATTTAACTTCTATTTACATAATATATGCACTTGGGCCATCCTCCACTGCCCTCCTGGGCCACAGTAGAGAGCTGGCCTGGAAGAGGAGCAACCAGGATTAGAACCCAGTGCCCACATGGGATACTGGTGCCGCAGGCGAAGGATTCTCCAAGTGAGCCAAGGTGCCAGCCTCAGATGTTATTGTTATCATAACTTATATTATAATCAATATCATTAGTTCCATTGTTCTTGTTCTGTATAAAAAGAGCCATAGTTTGTCTAAAGGTGTAAAATAAGTTTTGAATTTTTACTTATATCTAATGATCCATTCCATCTTCTCTCAATTAGTATACAATACTTTAAAAAAATTTTTTTTATTGTATTTATTTATTTATTTTTTTGACAGGCAGAGTGGACAGTGAGAGAGACAGAGAGAAAGGTCTTCCTTTGCCATTGGTTCACCCTCCAATGGCTGCCGCGGTTGCCACACTGCGGCCGGCGCACCGCGCTGATCCGATGGCAGGAGCCAGGTGCCTATCCTGGTCTCCCATGGGATGCAGGGCCCAAGCTCTTGAGCCATCCTCCACTGCACTCCCTGGCCACAGCAGAGAGCTGGCCTGGAAGAGGGGCAGCCGGGACAGAACCAGTGCCCCGACGGGGACTAGAACCCAGTGTGCTGTCGCTGCAAGGCGGAGGATTAGCCTAGTGAGCCGCGGCGCCGGCCGATTGTACAATACTTTGAGACATACTGGCTAGGACAAAATTAATTCTAAAATTTTGAGGGAGTAAATAATGCACTCATGAAAAAATAACTTAAATTATCCCAACACTTTTAATGTAATTACCATACATTTAGATTGTGCATGTTTCATTTTATTTTTATATTTGTTTCAAAATAAGATTAAAACAAAAGTTCTCAGCATATAGAATCTTGGGTTTGAGATGACTGACAATATGCTCCATGTGGCCAAAAGTTATACTGTTCCCAAGTTACTTGACTTCCTTGTAATGGAAATTGATAAGAGGCCAATGTGCAACTCAGACAAGGTTTAATGGGAGCTTATGTATGAACACACAAGCAGTCTTTTACAGAAAGGTTCTGGACAGTGCTTGCTTCTGATGGGTCTGGAGCTGGCAATGCATCCAGGTCAGGTCAGGAAGGGCTAGATTGAGTGAATCCTGCTTCTAACCCATCTCAAAAGGACTATTAGATTCCCAGGAAGAAGACACACTGTTGCAAGCCTATAGCACTTTGGAATGACTTTTCAGTGCTATTTGACTCTTGTGATTGTAGGTTTTACTGGACCTAGCCTTTGGCTATCAGATGATGAACAGTATGCTGACAAAAGAGATTTAGTGAGACAGACAAATTGTATGTTCATTTTCAATGTCATATTCAACTCCCTTAAGTCCAAAAAATCAGGCATACTAACAATAAAATAAAAAGCCCCTTAAACAACACAGAATTTGGGATTTAACATATATTTACATAATATATGCTTGATTTATACAGCGAACTTATATAAGCTGCTCATACTAATTACTACTGACTAAAGTACATACTAATTTATAACTGAACCTTCCTAGTTCTAGAAAGGTTCATGATAAAATATACTAGAAGAAAGTAATTTAAAACGAACACAGGAGAAGTTCTAAAGTTGTTTCCAAGCCTTGGTTATAAGAAGATCTGTTTTTGCCACTTGAATTTGTGATGGAATCCAGCTGTGACAAAGACTGTGGGATGCACAGCTGCTGCAGAAGACGCAGTAAAAGGGTCCCCGAGTTCTTTTGCAGTGGTTTCCCTTCTTCACACCTATTACAGGTTCATGTCTAGCAACTACAAGGAAGATAATGAATCTGGATGCAACTTGAAAACTACTCATCTCTCCAATGCCCACAAAAAAGTCATAGCTAGGTTTTCAAGGTCCATTACTCCACTTGAATATGAATTAAGAGTCAAATAAGAAATACATATCTGGATGGACTTTTGCCATGGCAGCAAGACACTAGTTAAGAAGCCCACATCCTGCACCTGATCATGTGGGCTTAATTCCCGGCTCTGGCTCTTGATTCCAGCTTCCTGACAATGCAGACTGTGGGAGGCAGACAGAATACCTGAAGTGGTTGGATACCTGCCACTTACACGGGAGATCTGGATTGAGTTCTTGGCTACTGGTTTAGAGTTTGGCTCAGTTCGTCATTGCAGGAATCTGGAGAGTGAACCAGCGGAATGGAACGCTTCTCTCCCTTTCTCTCTTTCCCATGGAAATAACTAAATAATTTTTTCAAAGTCTATGTGTAGAACAGCTCTATAAAGTCTGAACAATAAAATATTATTCAGTAGTTCTAAGCAAACTGAATCCCATGGTATTCACTGCCAGTAAATCAGAGTGACTATTGGAAAAGGAGGTGAAGGACAGGAATCCCTTATTTAGTGAAGAAATATAAACAATGAGCAGAAGAAAACTATTGCAGCCTCACTCGCAGTGGTATAACAAGTCAAACGGATAGTGCTTACCAGTTACTAATCTGACAAAGTCAAACCACAATAGGTGGTAGTAGCAGAGGCTTAGGAAAATTATAAATCACATTCACTACTAGTGAGATAATATGTAAAATGCATCTCCAAGAGGAATTAGCAGCACATCAAATTCTACTAATTCCAGATGAATCAATATATTAAATGTAAATGATCAAACATATTGAAATAATTCTCTGTGTATCTGAAGTATTATCATATTAATATGTGTCAAACAGTAAAAATTGATTAAACACGGCAAGGTAAATTATTATAAATGCACTGCAAGTCCTAAAAATCACATCTAAAATAAGGAAGAATATGAAAAGTTGGTCATCACATGAAGCCAAGAGTAGGTTTCAAGCCTATGTATAAAATAATTGAAGTGCATTCACATTATGTGTTTTTATATATAATTTAAATAGATATTTGACATCAAATATACACTCAAAAGGACAACAATTAAATCCCATAACTGGTTGATGGGATTAGTGAATATTCGTGTATTATATCCTAAAATGTTTCATAATTTTCTTATAATTTTTATAATTAGACTATGAGTTATAATGAACATATATTTATGTACTTTATCACCAAGAAAATAACCATGTTATCTGTAAACAATTAAACAGTTGAGTAAGATTTTCAGATGCTAACAATGTGCAGACAGCTTTTTTGTTTGCCAATTTAAAGCCCTTTGGGTAAATTCCAAGGAGTGGGATGGCTGAGTTGTATGGTAGGGTTATGTTCAGGTTCCTGAGGAATCTCCAGACTGACTTCCATAGTGGCTTAACCAGTTTGCATTCCCACCAACAGTGGGTTAGTGTCCCTTTCTACCCACATCCTCTCCAGCATCTATTGTTGGTAGATTTCTGAATGTGAGCCATTCTAACCTGGGTAGGTGAAACCTCATTGTGGTTTTGATTTGCATTTCCCTGATTGCTAGTGATCTTGAACGTTTTTTAATGTGTCTGTTGGCCATTTGGATTTCCTCGTTTGAAAAATGTCTATTGAGGTCCTTGGCCCATCTCTTAGGTGGGTTGTTTGTTTTGTTGTTGTAGAGTTTCTTGATTTCTTTGTAGATTCTGGTTATCAACCCTTTATCTGTTGCATAGTTTGCAAATCTTTTTTCCCATTCTATCAGTTGCCTCTTCACTTTCCTGAAATCTGGTCATTTGCAACAAGATGGAGGAATCTGGAAAACATTATGCTGAGTGAATTAAGCAAGTCCCAAAGAGACAAACATCATATGTTCTCCCTGATCGGCGACAACTAACTGAGCACCAAAGGGGAAACCTGTTGAAGTGAAATGGACACTATGAGAAACAGTGACTTGATCAGCCCTTGTTCTGACTGTTGATGTACAATGTAATACTTTATTCCTTTTAGTATTTTTTTGTTCTAGTACTATTGGTTGAACTCTGTAATTAAAACAAAATTATTCTTAGGTGTTTAAATTTTAATGGAAACGTGATCCCTGTTAAATATAAGAGCAGGAAAAAAGAGAGGAGATGTACAATTTGGGACATGTTCAATCGGACTTGCCCCAAATGGTGGAGTTAGAAACGTGCCACGGGATTCCAATACAATCCTATCAAGGTGGCATGTACCAATGCCATCTCACTAGTCCAAGTGATCAATTTCAGTTCACAATTGATCACACTGATAAGTTTAAGAGTCAAAGGGATCACACAAACAAGACTAGTGTCTGCTAATACTAACTGATAGAATAAAAAAGGGAGAGAATGATCCAACATGGAAAGTGGGATACACAGCAGCCTCATAGAAAGGCAGACCTAAATAGCACTCTGGCCTCAGAATCAGCCCTTAAGGCAATTGGATCTGGCTGAAGAGCCCATGAGAGTATTTTAGGCATGGAAAGCCAAGACACTGGCAAAAAAACAAAAAAACAAAAATAAAACAAAACAAAAAACACCTAAATGAAATCTCTCTGCAAGTGAGATCCCTGTAGAAAGAATGAGCCATCAAAGGAGGTACCTTTCTCTGAAGGGAGGGGAGGACTTCCACTTTGACTATGACCTTGTCTAAATAAGATCAATGTCCATGAACTCAAGAGGCTTCCAAACCCTTGGAAACTCATGACTAGAGCCTAGGGAGATTTCTGACACTATAAACAAGAGTGTCAAATTGTTAAGTCAACAACAGGAGTCACTGTGTACTTACTTCTCATGTGGGATCTGTCCTAAATGTGTTGTCCAATGTGAAGTAATGCTATAACTAGTACTGAAACAGTATTTTGCACTTTGTGTTTCTGTGTGAGTGCAAACTGATGAAATCTTTACTTAATATATACTAAATTGATCTTCTGTATATAAAGATAATTGAAAATGAATCTTTTTTTTTTTTTTTGACAGGCAGAGTGGACAGTGAGAGAGAGAGACAGAGAGAAAGGTCTTCCTTTTGCCGTTGGTTCACCCTCCAATGGCCGCCGCAGTTGGCGCGCTGCGGCCGGCGCACCGCGCTGATCCGATGGCAGGAGCCAGGTGTTTATCCTGGTCTCCCATGGGGTGCAGGGCCCAAGCACTTGGGCCATCCTCCACTGCACTCCCTGGCCACAGCAGAGAGCTGGCCTGGAAGAGGGGCAACCGGGACAGGATCGGTGCCCCGACCGGGACTAGAACCTGGTGTGCCGGCGCCGCTAGGCGGAGGATTAGCCTATTGAGCCGCGGCGCCGGCGAAAATGAATCTTGATGTGAATGGAATGGGAGAGGGAGTGGGCAATGGGAGGGGAGCGAGTGAGAGGGAAGTTATGGGGGGGCATTTTATTCCATAAACTGTACTTTGGAAATGTATATTTAGTAAATAAAAGTTAAAAAAAAAAGATAAAAAAGAAAAGATGCCCCCATTCCGTACTGGACTCCTAGCTCTACTTCCAACTCCAGCTTCCTGTCAATATGCACCCTAGAAGGCAACAGGTCATGGATCAAGTACCTGAGTCCCTGCCACCCACATGGGAGACTAGATGCAGTAACCAGCTCATGGCTTCAGCCTGTCCCTGTCCCAGTTGTTGCTGGTCTTTAAGGAGTGAATCAATTAGCAGATGATCTCTTTATCTCTCTCTCATTCCCTCTCCTCTCCCTCTTTTTTGCTATCAAATAATAGGTAAATTTAATACTTTCCAAAATGCTAATTTTAACATTTATGTCTCCTAGTTGGAGAAAAGTTAAATAAAACATAGTTTGTGTTTAATTCCAGATTTAATTACACAATTTAGTTGTTAATGATTTCACCTCAGCTAATATATGTTTAAATCTTGAAATAACTGAGTACTGAGAAAAATGGAATTTCCTCATCCATATCAGCAAGTCTTTGTGAATGATCACTATTTCACTGGCTTGTTAGCCTTTTAAAATATTATTCTTTCATTTTATATAGGCAAGGTTAACCATAACTACTTTCCATAAAAGTCTGCTTTTATATTTGTGTGTGTTACTAAAGCACCGCTAGAACTTACATCTAAGGAAAGGGAGTAGTAAATACCTTCCACTGCCTACCAATTATTATATTATCTCAAATTCCCATTGTCAACTAAAGCATCACCATTCTTACACTTTAAAAATAATTTTCAGGGGCTGGCACTGTGGTGTAATGGGTAAAGCCACTGCCTGCAGTTGCATCATCCCATATGGGTGCTGGTTTAAGTCCCAGCTGCTATACTTCTGATCTAGCTCTCTACAAATAGCCAGGGAAAGCTGCAGAATATGCCCCAAGTTCCTGGAGCCTTGCATCCCCATTGGAGACTTGCATGAAGCTCCTGGATCCTAGCTTTGTACAGACCCAGCTCTGGCCATTGCAGCAATTTGGGAAATGAAACAGCAGATTGAAGTCCCCCCCCCCCCCAACTCTGCCTTTCAAATAAACAAATAAGTCTTTTATATATAAAAATAATTCATGCCAAAGAAGCCATGCACAAAGACAAGTTTTCACATACTAGGAGGACCTTGATCCATGATGTCCACTAGATATATATTTTTCCTTATAAAATGATGAGGAAAGCTAAAAGGTTTTTGGGAAAGACAGTGATCAAGAGGAGAGATTCAAGTTTCCATAGATAGAAAAGTTGGCTGCCCACTTGGTGCTCTGTCTCAAAGGCCCATCATGAACTGGGTGCCATCTGACACAGCAAGCCACTGGGTGTGCACAGCAACATGCTCTCATCAAGCTGAATACTCCTCATCCACTCTGAGCAGACCCTGGAGACACAAGCAAGTTACAGGGAGAACTGGCCCAAATGCCCCTGGTCCCCACTGCTGCCACTCTGTCTTCCCTGCTCCAGACTCTGCCTGTGGTCACTTGAGAAGTTCGCTGTGATCAACAGAGGATGAGATGTCTCGGGGCTGGTTTGAAGGACATTCTGCATTATATTTGGGCACTTCCTGAAGGAGGACACTGGCCATATGAATGCAACAAAGAGACACACATAGGGCATTCTTCTTATCCTGCCCCTACAACTCAGCCTTTGCACACAGACCACAACCTACACACTGATGTTCCCCTGATTCTTTGAACTTGGACTGGTGACTCCACCAGAATTGGCCATTCTTCAGCTTTCAGAGGATGACTTCTTTATTATTTTTATTATTTTATTATACATTTCTTTTTTACTGTTAATAAAATGTTTTAATGTTTACATAAAAACTTATACAATAATTCTCCCTGAGATTTTGTTTTACATGTTTTTTTAGAAAGCTTTTATTTAATGAATACAAATTTCATAGGTAAAGTTTTAGGAAAACATAGCAGTTCTTCCTCCCATAGCCATACTCCCACCCTCAACTCCTGTCCCACCTCCTAAACCCTCTCCCATCCCACTATTCATTAAGATTCATTTTTAATTATCTTTATATACAAAGACCAACTCTAAGTAAAGATCTCAACAGTTTGCACTCCCCCCACACACAATATAAAATATTCTTTGGAAACAAGTGTTACCATTAATTCTCATATTACAACTCATTAAGGACAGAAGGCCTACATGGGGAGTAAGTGTACAGTGACTCCTGTTGTTGATTTAAGAATTGATGCACTTATTCATGACATCAGTGATCACCCAAGACTCTTGTCATGAGCTGCCAAGGCCATGGAAGCCCTTTGAGTCTACAAACTCTGTCAGTGCATAGACAGAGTCATAAATAAAGTGAAAGTTCTCTCCTCTCTTCAGAAAAAAGTACCTCCTTCTTTGATGGCCACTTCTTTCCACTGGGATCTCATTCACAGATCTTTCACGTGATCATTTTTTTGCAACAGTTTCTTGGCTTCCCACGCCTGAAATGCTCTCATGGGCGTTTCCGCCAGATCCAAATGCCTGAAGGGCTGATTCTGAGGTCAGACTGCTGCTAAGTGCGTTTGTCATTCTGAGTCGGCTGTGTAGCCTACTTCCTGTGTTGGATAATTCTCTCCTCTTTAATTCTATCTATCATAATTTGATTTCTATAACTCCTTATAGATTTTCAGGTTAAAAATTAACAATATGCATTGGAATAACAATCTATTTCTAGACATTGCAAATTACAGATAAATGCTAAAAGGCAGTAAAATATACACAAGGGGTGCCGGCGGTCCGCCTGTGGTGCTGGCATCCCATATGAGTGCTGGTTCTAGTCCCGGTTGTCCTCTTCCAGTCCGGCTCTCTACTGTGCCCCAGGAGGGCAGTGGAGGATGGCCCAAGTGCTTGGGCCCCTGCACCTGCATGGGAGACCAGGAGAAATTGCCTGGCTCCTGGCTTTGGATTCGCGCAGTGCCAGCCACAGTGGCCATTTGGGGAGTGAACCAATGGAAGAAAGAACTTTCTCTCTCTCTCTCTCTAACTCTACCTGTCAAATAAATTTTTAAAACATAAAATACACATAAATTATTTTTTGAAATTTTAGTCAACATGTACTGGAAGGCCTAGCTAAAGAAATTGGGCAAGAAAAATAACAGACCTCCAAATTGGAAAGGAGAAGTCAAATCATCACTGTTGGCAAATGACGTGATCTTAGAAAACCCCTAAGGTTCAACCAAAAACCTGATAGAACTAAGACATTGTGCAAAGCTGCAAAAAGGTCGATGTACAAAACCAGTAGCACTGTTATACACTGATAGTGAATCATCTGGAAAAGAAACCTAGAGAGCAATTCCATGCTGAATAGCTACAATAAAGAAAAAGAATGCCCAAGAATAAATGTAACCAAGGAAACAAAAGATCTCTAAAACAAAGCTTAAAACTCATAGATTTAAGAAATTGAAGAATATTTTTAAATTTGGGAGTAGCATGCAATACTTGTAGACTTAAGGGCCAAAGTACACTATTCTAACACATACCCAGCACAATGTGATCCTACCAGACAATCAGCCTTCCCAGAGATCTTTCTTTATGGCTTTGGCTTCCAGTCTGGGTTCCTGCTGTACAACCACAAAGATCCCTTTTATGCAGAGCAGATCTAGTGGTGAAACTCCGTATCCCTGCAAACTTCATGATCGAACTTCAAGGTCCATGCTACAGTATACAGAGGTGGGGAACACAGGACTAGGGCTCCAATCTCTTTTACAGGATGAATGAGTTTCTGTTTTCTAAAAAAAAAAAAAAAAAAGACATTTATTTATTTGAAAGTCACAGTTATAGAGAGTGAAGGCAGGAGACAGAGAGAAAAGGTGGCAAGACTGAGGGAAGAAGAGGGAGAG
Organism: Lepus europaeus; assembly: GCF_033115175.1. NCBI lineage: Eukaryota > Metazoa > Chordata > Mammalia > Lagomorpha > Leporidae > Lepus > Lepus europaeus. The sequence continues at coordinate 497,915 of NW_026909015.1, forward strand.
ATAGCTTCCAACTGCTGGTTCACTCCCCAAATAGTCACAATTGCCACCTCTGGGTCAGGCCAAAGCCAGGAGACTAGAACTCCATCCAGGTCTCCCCATGGGCCATCTTCTGTTGCTTACCCTGGGAATATAGTAGAGAGCTGGTTTGGAAGTGGAGCCAGGCCTCCCCCAGTGCCACATGGGATGCTGATGTAGCAGGGTTTAATCTGGATCCCAGTGTAGGCCACAGGCTACCTGTCTGTCTAAAGGGCTAGATGGGGTGAGGTCTGTGCTTTCAAAATCTGAAGACACCCCATGAAGACAGGCCAGCAGCAGATTGAGTTCCTTCCAGACATCAAGTCTGCTGGAGCTCTGACCTTCATCTTCCAGCCTCCAGAACAAACACTGAGGAAAGAATTTCAGTTCTTTTTCAATGTCTCAGTTCAAGACACTTTGTTAGAGTAGCCTAGGAACCCTGAGACATCAGGAAATGCCTCAATTTCTCCCTCCGATTCTAAGGACAATTTGGAGGCTGCAGCTCTCTCAGTTGACACTTGGATGGCCTTCCACAACTGGACTATACCAACCCAGCTACCTTCTGGTCCCCTAGGGTTTCTAATAAATCTGTTGAGGATCTTAGTGGAAAAGGATGATAAAAGATCCCTTCCTCTCAGCTCTGCCCATGTGAATAATGTGCCTGGTGGTGTCATGGGTAACAGAACACTTTGTCAAGGTTATCCTGATGCCAGAAAAGTTGTAACATTATTCTGAGACCTATCATTCAAAGGTTCAAGAAAATGGGATGTGTCTCTTCATGTAGACAATCAGAGGTCTTAAAGACCCAACAATTGTTATCACTCATTATACTAGAAATGAAAAGGCCATAGGTACATCCTACGTGTTTAATGTTCAAATTATGAACATCAGTCTGTATCACCAATCTGAGCAAAAGCTCTTGGGGTCTTTGATATTAAGAGGAAGCCCCAAGGATTAGCTGTGGCTGATCGGTCCCTGCCCATCTCTGACTTCATAAGGACCAACTCCCATAAAATAGAAATTCATGCAAGTCCCCGCCAGACTGCCATTGGTCCATTTCTCAATCTGACTTCATAAGGAGCCCTATGACAACAGAATTCCACATGCCTACCTAAGTGGCTGCAAGACCCAGGTTTTTGTCTGCTTTACCAGGGAGTTATTTCGGTGACCTATATGACTTGGACCCATCTTTCTTTGTGCTTGTGCCCAGCCTTGGAGGAGCTCCTGAGCTGGCTGCTCAGCCCGGACCCCTGCAGCAGGCCTACACCAGAAATCTCCAACCAGTAATGGTGGTTTAACCCCTTATAAGCAGGAGCTGAGGTCAAGGAGGTGACCGTAGTGCAGCCCCTGGGGGTTCCCGAGGACCCAGAGGCCCAGGAGTACGTGGTGGGCATGGGTCTGCTGCCAGACGCTGGAGCCTCAGAGCCATCTGGCCCTGGAGGATCCAGCTGGATGTCCCTGCCATTGGAACGGTGGAGCCTGTAGCAGGTACAGCCCTGTTGGCAGAGCGTGGTTCTGGCAGTGGTCTTTCCGCACAGCCTCATCATTTTGTGGGCATGAGGGAGGTACAGAGTGCACCTGTCCTTATCACCTACTCTCCCCTGTCACCTCAGAAACAGAGAGAGCACAAGCCTGAGCTGGAGTCAGAGTCAGATTCAGATTCAGAGCTGGAGTCCGTGTAGCATCTTGAATAAGAGCCAGAGTTGGAGTCACTACCAGAGCTGGAGCCGAAGGCTGCTGTTGCTGCCCCAGTGGTTGTATTTTCCTTCCCTAGACAGGTGCAGGAGAGGAGCCTGGGCACAAGCCCAAGCCCTGAGCCCATCCCTGTGGCTGCCCTCTCCACCCCCAGACCCAGCCCAGGAGCAGTTTACACCTGGTGGTACCAGAATTCCCAGCAGCTGAGTCTGGGACATCAGCATTGGCCTCTGTCCTGAGCAAGGGCTGGCAGGGGCTGGGCAGGAGGATCCTCAGATTCCTCCTGTGTGGTTGCTGTCTGTCAGCCCAGTCAGTAGCCCTGGCCCCCGCAGCTGAATTGTGGTCCTCAGGTAGCCTACCTCAGTGTGTAAGCTGAGATGCCTGAGCATCCGGTGTTCACCTTGGCATGGTTGGATGGAGTTGACTACCAGATGGATCTCACCTGAACAAGTACAGACCCCTCTCGTTGCTCTGGGGCTAACACAAAGGCTGACCTCCTGGCCCTGAGATGAGAGCAATGGTTCCCAGAAGCTGGCTGGGGGGGGGGGGGGCTGATGGGGGCTAGTGGTGGGTGGGGGATTGGGTGTGAGGTTTAGGGCAAGGTGGGAGTGTGGAGTGTCTGGGGTGTGGGATTTTAAGGGGTTAGAGGTGATCATGGTGAGGCTTGTGAGGGGGAGGGAGTCAATGATGGTAGGGAGAGGCTCAAACCTGCTCAGTTGCTCCTGCACAGGAAGGAGGGTCCATGCAACTGTGACACAGCAGGGAGGTCCTGCCATTAGTGATGTGCATTGAGGCAGAGCTGAGAGTGTCTATTCCCAAAGTCCACCTGCATTGCCAATGGAGAACAAGACCCCACCTCTGAAGGCCAAAGTTCATCATATCACAGTGTACAGGAATGGCCAGGCTGGGCAGGAATTCTAACTGTGGCCTGGGTTTAGCAAAGAACATGGCAGGCCCTGTACTGGGGTTTTCTCTGCAAATGTCAGGACAATGGGGCACCTGGCCACACCCTGGCCTTCAAAAAGTACCTTTGAAACAGGAGGGAGCAGAAAGGAAAGCTGGGGGCTGCCTGTAGAGAGGGCCCCTCGGGTTCCACCCAGGGAAGCTCTCCACACCCATTTACATGTCTTAACTCCATGTTTCTGGGGGACTTCAGATTATTCTTAGATCATGATCATTTCTTTCAAATCTGAAGGTAACATGGATGCTCCACCAAGATGGATCACAGCCCTTTTGGTGTTCAGCCTCTTTCCAGGACAGAATCAGGACTGTGAGTGCTTCAGCTTGAGCAGTGGTCAGGCTATTCTTGGAGGAGCTCTGGGAAGTTACAGTAGAAAATGATTTCAGAGAAATCTCAAGGTCACCTCCAAGAGTGATAAATGGTTCATGGTGATCATGATGTTTAAGGCTGTGAGCCACATGCAGGGCAGACACACAGATTTTCTGTGTGAGTTCCCAGCACACATGTGATCTGGCTACTGATGTCAGAGGTGCAATGGGAACACAGGTCCTGCTGGCATGCATGCACCTGCCCTAAGTCCACAACACCATGACAAGTCCCCCAAGAAGCGGCTGCAGTTGAGTGTCACAGAGGTGGCCTAGGTTGGGCCTGCAGTGGGCTTGGTTCTCCTGATCTTGCTTCTCATTCCATAACTGGTCATGTCCAGTATCACAGCCCCTTCCCTAAGACGTGTTCTCCCCAATCTGTGGCCTTGAACAAATCTGTGAGTCTTTGCCACTTACCACTCAGGTTCCCTGGACCCTGGGTGCCAGAAGGGAGATTGATACTTAAACACAGCAGCCCTGAGGGGCTAGTGGGCAGGTGCTTTTGCTAAGTCAGGTTTCAAATCCCAGTCACCTGTATTTCCATGAGAGGCAGTGAATGTGTGGTTGGGAAAGTGCCTCTGGAACTTTCTCTGGGCAAGTCTTTCCTTTGCATTGACCTACAGCTGTCATTGGCCAGGTATAGACCTGGGTTCTCCTCATTCAGGTGATTGTCCTTCACCTGGGGGCAGGGCTGAGGAAGCAAGCAGGCAGGGGATGAGGTGGCAGGCTTGTTGCCCCCATCTGCTCCCTGGTGTGGATTTTCTTTATGCCCAGCAGCCCAAAGTGTGGACTCCCAGCATTGCTGTCCTTAAAACCCATACCAGGCTCTGTCCCCTTCAGGGCAGGACTCAGCTCCTCTCCTCACATTGGAGACCTTCACTCACCTGCCCTCCTGCCCATCTATCCCTCTGCACACATTGGATGCCCTTGTTAGACACAGATATTGAGCCACCTCTGGGCCTTTGCATGTGCTCTTTCCTCCCTGAGAAGTGAGCAGGCCCGAGTCACAAAACCAGTATCTCAAACTGAATCTGGGTCTCCCATATTGGGTGTCAGGGACCCAAGGACTTGGGTGCTCACCTGCTCCCTTTCTAGAATGTGTGGGAGTAGGAATGTGAAATCAAATGCAGTGCCAGATGGGGACACAGACACCTAGCAGGGTGTGTGTGCATTCCTAGTTGGGTCTTAACCCTTGCCCCAGACACATGCACCTCTTGGGTTTTATTTAAACTCTAAAGAACTCTATCTGAATGCTGCTATAGAGACAAGAGCATTTCTGGTTTTGAATCTTTAAAGATGCACTGCATGGCTCTTCTCTCTCTCTCTTGCTCTCTCTTCTCTATGCTATTGGCTCTCCTCTCCTCTCCCCCTTTCATCTCACTACTTTCTGCTCACTCTCTTCTCTTCTCGCTAGAATTTGGACTTTATCTTAGAACCAGGACTGGTCCTAGATCCAGGCCTGGTCCAAAGTCTACTCTCTCTGTCTTAACAGTTTGGGAATGATTGTCTCCATGCTTTCACTCTCCAGCCCTTGTCCTCCAACTGTCCTTGTGTCCCTCTCTCTCTTGTTGCAGTTTTACCATAAGAATAGCAAGGGAGTAGTAATCCCATCCTTTTGGGCTCCCTGCTTACTGTGAAACAAATTAGGTATCCCACCCTTCTGATGGCTCTTTTGTTTTATCATAAGCAAGCCAGACAGGAAAATCACGTCTTCTGAATTCCACTTCTTATTTTTGGTGCATCGACCTCTGGCCCACTGTCACCTTTGGGAACTGACTTGATGCAGTCCCAAGTGGCTGACTATGATGTCCTGGGCCTAAGGTGTTCTTAAGTAAAAGGCAAATAACTAGACACTGAGTTTGAAGGAATTTCTCTTTGAATCTAGGACGATCACTACCTTTAAAAATATTGCTTGTAACTTACTGCACTTATTTTTGCAATTTATTTTAACAGGTTTCTGGGTAATCAGCAATGGGTAATTAGTACTTGTTTTAGATTAATGCAATTTTAATTTTAATCAAATTCAGACAGATATATAATAACAGCATCCTAAGTCATTTAGGTGTAACTACTAATTTAAATGGGGTAAAGGTAAATGAAATAAATGCATCTAAATGTAAACTTTTGTATACTCAGCATGTTATATTGTATAAAAAAACTATTTGGGTTAGTTTATACACTGTCTATGAAAATAGTTCAACATTGCTTAGAGTAACTTAGGCTGAAATGTGCTGTGTTACCTTAATCTTAATCTGGAGATTTTTAACAGGTTATTTCAAAATGTACATCAAGGACATTGGCAGATGGAAAACATCACAAGTACACTAATCTATTTCTCTTTGACATAGAATTAAAATCTGATTCTCTTAAACCAATGAGTGAAAGAAATCTATTATCTTCTTTTGATGTCTCTGTTAAATTCTAATTGTTTGAAAACAGCTGAGTTTTTATGAAGATCTATGGGTTATTTAAATACGTGCTTATTTTCAAACATTTGAATAATCACCTTTTAACAATGTCAGATTTGGTCTCTATTATGTCATGTAAAGAAATCTTATTTAAACCACATATTTTGGATTTTGAGCCTTCTTGGCATCCTTGACAGACATGCAAAAAATCAAAAATCACAGTTCCAAAGAATTTGGATTGAAATTTCGAGTAAATTTTGGACTTCAGTTTTTCCAGTTTGGGCTGAAGTGGAAAAAAATCAAAGGACATACATGTCTCTCATCTTGTAGAGACACCAACTAATCAGGCTACTTGGACTATATTAGAAGTACTGTCAAGATGTGAAGTGGTGCTAAATTTTAAGTTTCTATAAAATAAAATGGTCTGATTAAAAAGTCTAATGACCTTGTGTTACTAGATGCGACGGTTATTTTAATGAGAAAGCCCCAGAGGCCTAAAAGAGTTAAATGCTTTGTAAAATCCTACAGGTGCTTTAAAAAATACTGTGTGAAGTAAGCAAGTGCCTCTTGTTGGTTAATGTAATTATAATTTTAATCATGATTATTTAAGGTCTTGTCATCCACAGTTTTATATATCAGATTTCTTGTTGGTTCTGTGTTTAGCTGTCCTCCTCCTATAGGTCCTGATGGACTTTTTCCAGCCACTTTTGTTGTATTCAGTAATTTGGAATTGCTCTGTAGACAGATGAAGCCAATAATGTATTACAGGTACCAACTGACAGAAAGTATGGTTAACTAAGTTTACTAAGAGCAGAAAGTAATTTGAGTCAACTGGCAATTTACAAAAAGGAGTTAAAGATTTTTTTTAAAAAGCTATTCTGAAAACGCTTTATTGTTCTATCTTGTAGGTTATATGTGTACACATATTGCATGTATACATGGAAAAATTCATTTTTATTTTAATTGACTTATAGGTAAAAGAGTGCCCATGAATTTAAACAGCTGAAATGAATCAAAGATGCATTTTGATTCATGTGACTTGAATCTCTGTATCATGTTTTAAAAGTGTTGGTAGAAAGAAACTAGAAACATTTTATATGCTTCTGCTTGAATTTGCTGGTTAAACGAGTTACACCACATTAAATATATAAGAGATGTTTCCAAATACATGTATTCTTAACATTTACAGAAGGCATTGGACCTTCTGGTAAATGTTTTCCTACGTTGTTATCTAATGGTTGAAATCACTTGCTAAGTTTTCATTTGATATTGTTATTGTCAGTAGGCAATCTAGGACTTACTCCCTCATTTCTCTATTCTAAGCCTGACTTGTTTTCTCATTTATCTGTTCTCTTCAAGGTAGGAAACTGGCTACGTGGAAGGACTCTCTAGGATGCACAAAGAAATCTTTAGACCTTATAAAAGAGATGGTTAACATTCTTATGTAATAGCAAAGCCAAAATGAGAACTTTAATTATAATTTCATAGCTAGATTTACTTCACCATCAGCAAAGTAAACAGTAAACAGGGAAAACCTCCCTTTCAGACCAAAGGGAAAGAAAGTTTTAAAGTAAGAACATAGTTTTCCTTATGGGCATTGTCTACCTCAGAAAAACCACTGCAGAACATGCCTGTGACTGTAGGCTTCTAGTTTAGGCCACAAAGATTAGAGATGGGACTTGAGCACTCCCTTGATTGCATCCTCTGGTCTGTTTTAACAAAAATTAGGAGGAAATGAAAACTAGGCATCAGAAATGTAAAGATAGGTGGCAGACCTCAAGGAGACCCAACAAGCCAGTCCACCCTCCTTCTCTCTCCTTTTCCTTCTTCAGCCCTTCCCTCTGGTCTGCTGGGTTTTTCCCAATAAACCCTTTCCCTTGGGGGGGAAAAAAAAACTTATGGAATATAGCCAAAGAAGTGTTAAGAGAAAAGCTTATAGCAAAAGTTGCCTACATCAAGAAATTCGAAAAGCACCAAATAAATGAACTATCAATGAATTTCAAAGATCTAGAAAAATTAGAGCAAACCAAACACAAAGCTAGTAGAAGAGAAATCATTAAAATTAGAGAAGAAATCAACAAAATTGAACCCAAAACAGCATTACAAGTGATTGGCAAAATGAAGAGCTGTTTTTTTGAAAAAATAAGCAAAATTTACACACCATTGGCCCAACAAACCAAAAAGAGTAGAAAAAGACCAAATAAATACAATTAGAAATGAAAAAGGGAATGTAACAACAGACACCACAGAAATAAAAAAAGTCATCAGTAACTACTACAAAGGGTTGTATGCTAACAAACTGGGAAATCTAGCCGAAATGGCCTAGATTCCTGGACACATACAACCTACCTAAATTGAACCATGAAGACATAGAAAACCTAAACAGACCCATAATCAGTAATAAAGGCTCTCCCAACAAAGTAAAGCCCAGGACTGGATGGATTCAGTGCTGAATTCTATCAGACATTTAAAGAACTAACTCATATTATTCTCAAACTATTCAAAACAATTGAAAGAGAGGAAATCCTCCCAAATTCTTTCTACAAAGCCAGCATCACCTTAATCCCTAAACCTGGAAAAGATGCAGCAGAGAAAGAGAATTATAGACCAGTTTCCCTGATGAACATAGATGCAAAAATCCTAATAAAATTCTAGCCAATAGAATTCAACAACACACTAGAAAGGTAATCCACCCAGACAAATTGGGATTTACCCCTGATATGCAGGGATGGTTCAACATTGGTAAATTTTTTTTTTTTTTTTGACAGGCAGAGTGGATAGTGAGAGAGAGAGACAGAAACGTCTTCCTTTGCCATTGATTCACCCTCCAATGGCCGCCACAGTTGGCGCGCTGCGGCCGGCGCACCACGCTGATCTGATGGCAGGAGCCAGGTGTTTATCCTGGTCTCCCATGGGGTGCAGGGCCCAAGTACTTGGGCCATCCTCCACTGCACTCCCGGGCCACAGCAGAGAGCTGGCCTGGAAGAGGGGCAACCGGGACAGAATCCGGCGCCCCGACCAGGACTAGAACCCGGTGTGCCGGCGCCGCAAGGCGGAGGATTAGCCTAGTGAGCCGCGGCGCCGGCCTCAACATTGGTAAATTTATCAATGAGATACACCACCTCAACAAACTGCAGAAGAAAAATCATATGATTATCTCAATAGATGTGGAGAAAATATTTGATACAATACAACACCCTTTCATGATGAAAACTATAAAGAAATTGGGTATAGAAGGAACATTCCTCAACAAAATCAAGGCAACTTATGACAAATGCACAGCCAGCGTCAAATTCAATGAGAAAAAGTTGGATGCATTCCCACTGAGATCCGGCACCAGAGAGGGATGCCCACTCTCATCATTGCTATTCAATATAGTACTGGAAGTTTTAGCCATAGCCATTAGTCAAGAAAAATAAATCAAAGGGATACAAACTGGGAAGGAAGAAATCAAACTATTCCTATTTGCCGACAATGACTTCTCTTTCATGAAATTCAAAAATCTGCTCCAAGATATTATTGGAATTTATAGAAGATTTTGGTAAAGTAGCAAGATACAAAATCAGGGGTCAGCACTGTTGTGCAGTGGGTTAATGACCTGGCCTGAAGTGCCGACATCCCAAAATCTGAACCTAAAATCTGAACCTAAAAACTAGTTCAGTGAAAACACAGATTTAGAAGCTATAAGTTGTCTGTATGTTTGTCATAAAAATCTAACAATTTTTGCTAGCTTGAAAAAAGTCAAGTATATTCAACTGAAGACATAGAGGTAACCAAGGAGGCTTTCAGAACCAAGGTGGATATAGTGGTGGAGGAGATGACCACCTAGGAGTTCTCCAATTCAGTGAAGGTAATAAATACATCCAAAACTGCTGGGTTTATAGCCAATAGCCAGCGTAACAAGAACTCAGAAATTGAGGCTGTTACAACTTGGAAATGGTCAATATCATGGCAGTTGCAGCTACCACCCAGGCATAGCCCTACTCAGACACCCTCAGGGGCAGCAGCAACAGCAGCAAGAACAGCAGCATCCCTGGCTGTAGTGCCAATACCAGCTATCCTGCCACCAGCAGCCACAGCTTTCCAAAAACATTACAGCCAGACATCCTACAATCTATATGAATTTCATGATGTGCAATGCGGGTTGAATTACGGCTTTCTAAGTAATTACAGCCCATAAAATTTCTCCTCATGTAAATTTTCTTAGGTTTAAAGAGGTATGATTTACAGCAAAAGGGTTTTCTACACTTGTTCTATTCATAAGGTTCTCCCTTTTGTGACTGTGAGGGAAATTGCTTGTGAATTCTCTGATGTCTTAGGTGCTAAAATTGATAGCAAAACACTTTCCCACAATCATTACATTCATGAGGTTTTCCCCTTTGTGGTGGAATGAGAAGATGGTCGCTGGCAAGCCAGCGTCAGGTACTCAGGAATGGCTTTGAAACCCACCTGGCAATGGAGCTGGCCTGGCAACAGGCTGTGATTGGTTGGGGCATACAGCGCCCATTGACAGGACAGGCTGGTCTTGGCTATATAAGCTGTTGTACGAACTGAAATAAATGAGTCTGTGGGCTGCTTGCCTCAAGCCTGCTTTCATCTGATGCCCGGGGTCTGTGTGGTGACCCCACACCTCTTGCCCCCACCACGCACCTCCTCTCAGAAATGAATCTACTGCAACATTGTTGAGAAATCAACTGCAACAACCCATGTATGAATTCTGTGATGAAGAATTCTGACTTACAGTCAACGGGTTTCACATAGTCATTACATATAGAAGAATACTCCCCTATCTGAATATTCAGATGCATTATGAGGTTTGATTTCTGGCCAAAGGCTGATTTTTCACAATCATCTCATTCATAAGGTTTCTCCCCTGGGGGAATTCTCCAATGCATTATGAGTTGTGACTTCTAGCCAAAGGCTTTCCCACAGGAATTACATTTATAAGGTTTATCCCCTGTGTGAATTCTCTAATGCATTCTAAGTTTTGATTTCTGGCCAAGGCTTTTCCAGTCATATTCATAAGGTTTCTCACCTGTGTGAATTCTCTGATGTTTGATGAGGTCCGACTTAGCTGCAAAGCCTTTTCCACAGTCATGACATTCATAAGGATTCTCCTCTGTGTGAATTCTCTGATGTGTTCTGAGGTCTGATTTATGGCCATATGCTTTTCCACAGTCATTACATTCATACGGTTTCTCCCCTGTGTGGATTCTCTGATGCCTGATGAGGTGTGACTTATTAGCAAAGGCTTTTCCACAGTCATTACATTCATAAGGTTTCTCCCCTGTGTGGATTCTCTGATGTCTGATGACGCGTGACTTCTGGACAAAGGCTTTTCCACAGTCATTGCATTCATACGGTTTCTCACCTGTGTGAATTCTCTGATGACTGATAACTTGTGACTTACTAGCAAAGGCTTTTCCACACTCATTACATTCATACGATTTCTCCTCTGTGTGAATTCTCTGATGTCTGATGACTTGTGACTTCTGGACAAAGGCTTTTCCACACTCATTACATTCATAAGGTTTCTCCCCTGTGTGGATTCTCTGATGTCTGATGACTTGTGACTTCTGGACAAAGGCTTTTCCACACTCATTACATTCATACGGTTTCTCCCCTGTGTGAATTCTCTGATGTCTGAAGAGTTGTGTCTTACTAGCAAAGGCTTTTCCACAGTCATTACATTCATAAGGTTTCTCCCCTGTGTGGATTCTCTGATGATTGATGACTTGTGACTTCCGGACAAAGGCTTTTCCACAGTCCTTGCATTCATACGGTTTCTCCCTTGTGTGAATTCTCTGATGTATGAAGAGTTGTGACTTATTAGCAAAGGCTTTTCCACAGTCATTACATTCATAAGGTTTCTCCCCTGTGTGGATTCTCTGATGACTGATGACTTGTGACTTCTGGACAAAGGCTTTTCCACACTCATTACATTCATAAGGTTTCTCCCCTGTGTGGATTCTCTGATGTCTGATGACTTGTGACTTCTGGACAAAGGCTTTTCCACACTCATTACATTCATACGGTTTCTCCCCTGTGTGAATTCTCTGATGTCTGAAGAGTTGTGACTTACTAGCAAAGGCTTTTCCACAGTCATTACATTCATAAGGTTTCTCACCTGTGTGGATTCTCTGATGATTGATGACTTGTGACTTCTGGACAAAGGCTTTTCCACAGTCATTACATTCATAAGGTTTCTCCCCTGTGTGAATTCTCTGATGATTGATGACTTGTGACTTCTGGACAAAGGCTTTTCCACACTCATTACATTCATAAGGTTTCTCCCCTGTGTGAATTCTCTGATGTCTGAAGAGTTGTGACTTACTAGCAAAGGCTTTTCCACAGTCATTACATTCATACGGTTTCTCCCCTGTGTGAATTCTCTGATGCATTATGAGGTTTGTCTTCCGGCTAAAGGCTTTTCCACAGTCATTACATTCATAAGGTTTCTCCCCTGTGTGGATTCTCTGATGACTGATGACTTGTGACTTACTATAAAAGGCTTTTCCACAGTCATCACATTTATGAGGTTTAACCTCTGTGTGAATTTTCTGATGCATGATGAGGTATGATTTACGGAACGTAGCTTTTCCATGCTCACTATTTCTCTTTTCAATAATCAGTTTTGGAATATGGCTTGAACTTAAATTAAGTGTTTTTCTTAATTCAACTCTCTTGGGAGTTGATGTCTTATTATTTTTCATTACATTCTGATTCAGATTTTTGTCCTGACTTTCCTGGTTGATCCTAGGCAGGTCACCCCTTTTCATGGAAACTGTAAGAATAAAATATAACTATGTCACTGAATCACATATAACTGTTTCTTCTAGCATATTCATGTAAAGGAAATGAAGTTACTTGTTATCCAAGTAGCATAAGATTTTTACAATATTAGTTCAAGATACTAATTCATGACAATTATATTGTTTTTACTCCCTAATACATGGATATTTTAATTTGTTCCAATATATAACCCAAAGTTCAACATAATCTTGTTTACTAACTGAATTTTTTTTCAAGTATGGCAGAATGGGTTTTGTGGCAACATGTGTTAAGTCACTGCTTAGGATGCCTGCAACCAAAAACAGTGCGAGTTTCAGCCCTGGCTACTCTGCTTCCAATACATCTGCTTATGTAAACTGGAAGGCAGTAAATGATGGTTCATGTGCTTGATCCCCTATAGTACGTCAGAAAGAACGTGACCTTGATACTCAGAATCTCACGACTGTCTTAATGAGTCTAGAATCACTTATTTGCATGCTTAGCTTCATGCTTTTCATGCTTAATTCCATGATTTATGACATCACAGCATAGAGGCTTACTCCTGACCATCATGTGCCCTTTACTTACTTATTTACTCACTTGAGAATCAGAGAGACAGAGAATGAGACACAAAAAGAGAATGAAACAGGGGGTTGTCAGCCTCTGGCTCACTTCTCAAATGTTTCCAACAACCTATCATTTTCTTATTTATCTGAGTCACAGAGAGAGAAAAAAATTAAAAGAGACAAAGAAAGAGAAAGTATTTACTGGTTCAGTCCTGAGATGCTAAAATAGCAAGTTTCCTGTCCAGGAAAACATGATTGGAACTCAATCTGAGTGATGAGTAACAAATTTCTATAAGTTACCCAGTTAATGAGCACCAAAGGAATTAATAGCTTAATGAAGGAAAAGTTATGAAAGTGTATAGAAGGACAAATTAGCATTTGTGGAATGTATCTAAACTAGAAAAGTGCATTAGTAACATCAGAGGAGGACTGGAAGGGTTTTGTTTGTCTTTTTGAAATCAAAGAACATCTTCATCCAAGAATAAAAGAGTTGGAGAAATACTGGTAGCCATAGATATTCTGTGTCTGAGTGTCTGGTGCACAAAACCAGCTGTCATCAGGAGTAAGACTTGGTAATAATTCATGGAAAGAGCACCAGTCAAGACCTGTTGCACTCTTTCTGCCTTGGCCCCCCTGCCCATTATGAGCAAACTGACCTGGAAGGCTCTGATTTAGACATTCTTCCATCATCCATGGCTCTGCACCTTGCTCCAACTTGAAGATCAAGTCAGGTTTGCTAATGCATTTTCCTATTAATGGAAACAATGTAAGACTTTGTGAAATCTATTTTGGGTTAACTAGAGGAGTACAGCTTGGTCTAGGAGCTATGCAGCAGATGTTCCAATGTGAATCCTTTCCTCGATGGCAGGTTTTCAGATTATTCATGGACTTAAATTCTATACCTGCGCATTATTAAATTTTATGAAGTGATCACTTATTTGTCAAATAGCAAGAAAATATTGCCATTCAGCTTGTGATGGATGTCACTCACCCAAGGAGAACAGACTGCTGTAAGTTTCTAGCATCACATCCTTGTACAGGATTTTCTGAGCTTTGTTCATATTCTGCCATTCTTCCCAGGTAAAGTACACAGCGAGGTCTTCAAATGTTATCATCACCTGTGATAGAACACTTTTGGTCAACATATCAATTCTGTCACATAACAACACTCACAGTTGTGTATTTTCTACATGGGTATGAAGGAGGAATTAAGGATATTTCTTTTTTCTTTTTCTTTTTAAAGTCAGAGTTATACAGAGAGAGAAGAAGAGGCAGAGAGAGAGGGAGGAGAGTTCTTCTATCCACTGGTTCACTCCTCAGGTGACCGCAATGGCCAGAGCTGCACCGATCCAAACCCAGAAGCAAGGAGTTTCTTCTGAGTCTCCCACAAGGGTGCAGGGGCCCAAGCACTTGGGCCATCTTCTACTGCTTTGCCAGGCCATAGCAAAGAGCTGGATCAGAAGTGGAACCACTGTGTCTCATACCGACACCCATTTTGGATGCTAGCACTGCAGGTGGCGGCTTTACACTCTATGCCACAGCACCGGCCCCAAGGATCTGGTTTCTTTTTAGACTTATTGAGCATTGGGCAGCCACACAAAAGCATTCAACAGGGAGTCAAACTATGTTCTAAAGACTGTAAAAAATACCCACTTCAAGGAACAGGAGTTTCAGGTCACAAATGGCCAGAATCTGTCAAGGGGGATTGCAGGGCAGGCTGAAAGAGGGACAATATTGACCCATAAATGAGCAATGTTAAGGAGAAGAATGTAGAAGTGTTCAGCGGGAAAGACTAGAAACCTTATGTGACACTATGAGGGGAATGAACAATGCTGACAACCCATATGTGTGCAAGTTTGTGTATTAGTTGCTCCACTTCTGAGCCAGCTCCCTGCCACTGCTCCTGGGAAAGCAGCAAAAGATGGCACAAGTGTGTGCACCTCTGCCACCCACACGGCAGACCCAGACACACCTCTTAGATTCAGCCTGGCCCACCTCTGGCCATAGTAGCTATTTTGGGGAGAGAATCAATGGATGGAAGATCTCATAACTATTTATTTCAATTACATAAATATTCTTTAAACGTTACTTATTTGAATGGCAGATTTCAAGAGAGAGAGAGAAATAAGGATCATTCATGTGCTTGTTCACAGCCCATATAGCTGCCATGTGGAGCTGGGACAATCTGAAGCCCGCAGCCAGGGGTTTCTTCTGCATCTCCTACATGGGTGAATAAGCTAAAGGACTTGGGACCTATTTTCCCAGACACTTTACCATGGAGCTGGATTGGAAATGATGAGCTGGGACATGAATCACTACCCATATGGGATGCTGCCACCACAGGTGGAGGCTTTAACTGCAGCACCACAGCACTGGCCCCAATAAATCTTTTTAAAAGTCTAGATAAATCAGAAAAATGAAAAAGGTATAAACTACACTTGTATATATGTATATATTTCTAAAAAGTGTATAATTTGATGTATTTGGAAATCTAAAATTTATTTTTAAATGGTATAATTAAAAAAGATAACAAAGATGCTGATTCTTATTCTTGACAGCATGAAATATACATCAACTTTCTCTGGTTCTGCATGCACTTATTCACAAAGTTTCAAAGGTATAATCAGTAGTGTATACAATAGTCTTACCCTAGGATCCTACTGAATTTAAACAGGGTACTCAATATAAATTTTTCATAAGTTCTAAAATGTGCATCAGAAGAAAAATAGTTTACTTGGTATATCTCACTTTAACTATAGTATTGCCTAATTTTTAATAGTTAAGTGTAGTAAAACAATCTGACAGCTGGAAGAGATAGTTTAAAGGAAAGAGTAATAAAATATAGCTCTTAAGTCAGAACTTGTCTAGAGAAAATAGGAATTCATAGATTCCCAAAATAAATTACCTAAATGGCCTGATAAATGGAAACTCAATGTCTTCAGGTATTAAATTTTATTACATTAAAAATCCACCCAAAATGGATGTAAATCTATGACTGGATACCATCAAATAATCACATAACATTGGGGAAACCCTGCAAAACATTGGCATGGGAAACATTTCTACTCAGCAAAGTGAAGAGGCAACCAACAGAATGAGAAATATTATTTGCAAACTATGAAACTGATAAAGGATTAATTACCAGAATATATAAAGAGATCAAGAAACTTAACAACAACAAAACAAACAATCCAGTTAAGAAATGAGGTAAGGACTTAAGCAGGCATCTTTCTCTTTTTTGAAAAAAAAAAAATTATTATATTATTTTATTTGAAAGAGTTCAAGAGAGGCAGAGAGAGAGAGAGAGGATTTCCATTCATTGGTTCATTCCCCAGATGGCTAAAACAGCCAGAGCTTTGCAGATCCAAATCCAGAAGCCAGTAGATTCTTCCAGGTCTCCCACCCACATGGGTGCAGGGACCCACGGACTTGGGCCATCTTCTACTATTTTCCAGGCCATAGCAGAGAGCTGGATTGGAAGTGTAGCAATCGGGATTCAAACTGGTGCCCATATGGGATGCAAGCACTGCAGGCAGCAGCCTTACCCACTCTGCCACAGTGTCAGCACCCAAATTGGCATTTTTCAAAAGAGGAAATCCAAATGACCAAGAGACCATGAAAAAATGCCCAGAATCATTAGCTGCCAGGGAAATGCAAATAAAAACCACAAGGAGGTTTCATCTCATCTCCATTACAATGGCTTTCATACAGAAAGCAACAAACAAATGCTGACAAGGATGTGGGAAAAAAGGTACCCTAATTCACTTTGGGTGGGAATGTAAACTGGTAAAGCCACTATGGATGACAGTTTGGAGATACCTCAGAAATCTGAATATAGACCAATCATATGACAGAAGCATTCTATTTCTGGGAATTTACTCAAAGGAAATGAAATCAGCATATAAAAGAGTTATCTGTATTCCCATGTTTATTGAAGCTAGCTGAATTAACAATAAGTAAGACATAGAAGCAACCCAAGTGTCATTCAAATGAAGACTGGATAAAGAAGTTATGGAATATTGACACTATGGAGTACTACACAGAGTTAAAAAACAAAAAACAAAACAAAATAAACAAAAAAACTTAGTCATTTGTAGCAAATGGAGGAAGCTGGAAATCATACTGAGTGAAATAAGCCAGTCCCAAAAGGTCAAATACCATACGTTCTGCCTGACCTTTGATAACAAATAGAGCACCAAAATTGTAATCTATAGAAGACAAAGTGACACTTTGAGAAGTAGTGAATTTGAAAAGCCCTTTTCTCAACTACTTAGGAACAATTAATTTTTTCCATACTATATTTTGAGCTCTTATATTATGTGTATGAAGTTAATTTAAAAATAGATATTAGTGGCTGGCGCCGTGGCTCAATAGGCTAATCCTCCACCTGTGGTGCCAGCACCCCAGGTTCTAGTCCCAGTCAGGGCACTGAATTCTGTCCCGGTTGCTCCTCTTCCAGTCCAGCTCTCTGCTGTGGCTGGGGAGTGCAGTGGAGGATGGCCCAGGTCCTTGGGCTCTGCACCTGCATGAGAGACCAGGAGAAGCACCTGGCTCCTGGCTGTGGATCAGTGTGGTGCGCCGGCTGCAGCAGTCATTCGGGGGTGAACCAACAGAAAAGGAAGACATTTCTCTTTGTCTCTCACTGTCCACTCTGCCGCCCCCCCCCCCAAAAAAAAAAATCAGACTTGGAAGAGGAGAGGGAGGAGGAGGAGCAGTGGGAGAGTGGGTGGGATGGTGGGTACAGTGGGAAGAATCAACATGATCCTAAAGTTCTAATTATTAAATATATAAAATTTGTATTCCTTAAATAAAAGTTTTCTGGGGAAAAAGTACTACATTAGACTTAATTAATAAGAAGGTTTTTATTCCGGGGGTTGGTTGGGGAGGGGGACCCAGGCTGGTCGTTGCTCCTCCTCCTCCAGCCGCTCTACCCCTCCTGAGCCTTGTGGGCCGGGCAGCCATTTTGGGAAGAGCTTTGTTATGGTTGTGGGCTAGTCACCTCTGGCAGGTCGAGAGGCTGGGGCCCCTGTCTTCAGACGCCACGTCTCATCCCTGTTGTAGCCCTGCCACTGCCCGAGTGGTGAATTTGTGTGGCCTTTTTAATGACTGAAATGGATCCAAAATAATAAGTGATTTCTCTACTGAAGCATTGAAGATTCTTTGAATCACCTTCCAGGAGCTGGATACAGTTTAGGGGAAGGAGCAGAGCAAGTAAAATAAAGAAACCAGAAGAGAAGCAAACCTCATTTTGGAACTGTCTTTCTCCTTGTCTATCCTTTACTCCTCTCTTTTTACTTATTTGAATTTTGCTCTGAATTTATGAAGAACAAAGAAATAGAATATACATTTAGGAGCTTTATACCAAGAAATTTGCCTTGAAAGCTGCTATTCCTTAGAGGGAAAAGTATATCAAGTTCCTGATTTTTTTAAAACTTTATAAACAAAATTTCTCCTATCCTTAGATTTTGAAGGTTAAGACAAGTATAAATATATATCTGCACACTTTTTAGTAGTTGTGTGAGAATAATGAGATTTATGTTTTAAGGGCTTTGTCATGTGGATATTTTGCCACTGGAGTTGACTACTCAGAAGATCTTTTATAGTGCTTTAATATTTTATTTTTCATTTATCACCTTAATGACAGTGTTTGCCCACATATGAGCTTACCTGTCTCTCTAGCTATGACCTTGTTATGAACAGTGTTTGCACTCACTGTTCAAATGCCCATGTATTACCCATTTAAGCAACATCATAGTGCCATTACTCAAGGAAGTTGAATGAGGTGAATGTAGACATAGCTCTTTCCCCTTCCCCC
This sequence comes from Lepus europaeus, assembly GCF_033115175.1. Classification (NCBI taxonomy): domain Eukaryota; kingdom Metazoa; phylum Chordata; class Mammalia; order Lagomorpha; family Leporidae; genus Lepus; species Lepus europaeus. Next base: position 516,511 of record NW_026909015.1, read on the forward strand.
CTTTTTTAAATGTAACAAATACTTTTTATGGCCCCCTTCCTCCTTCCTCTTCCCCCTTCCCCCCATTTGGAAACGTGTCAGAAACTAGATAGTTTAAGATGAACAATTGAAGGGACTGAGAGAGATCCACGCGGAGCCTGGCATTTTCTGTGCTTCATCACAAGGCATGCTGCTGGCCAGGCTACTTAAGCACCCTTTTCACAAGAAAATCTCGTGGGAGATCCAGCTGGCAGACTCAAGGAGTTCAAGAACAGGACCACAGAGGTTACACTCTGGGATCCTGGCCATGAGGTTGGATGCCTCACCTTGCTAAAAAGAGACTCTGGACCTAAATGGCGCAGCATGACTTTGTTCCTGCTTGGCCAAATTTCTCAACACCACAGTCAGCTAAGTCACCTACAGCCACCTTTGAAAAACACAGAGAACATCTTCCCTGAGGAGAAGGTAGATTTGGAGTAAGCTGCCATTGACACAATTCCTCTGATGGTTTTTTTAACAATGGACCCCTATGAACTACAGATTCCTGGCACCAGCCCTCCCTGTTCCACCATGATTCTGTGGACTCTGGTGTCTCTAAAGGAGCATATGCTGGAATCACAGGGAACACATCTGGTTGGCATGGCTCTTCGCGAGGTCAGCACGATGGTGTGAGCCAGCGGAGTGGAGGTGGAGCAGGAAACCAGACACTGGAATAGCAGCTTGCATATCCGGAAAGGCTGTGCCTTTCAGGAAAAGCCTCCAACAGAGATTAGGGAAGAAAAGAAAGAAGACAAGGTGGAAAAACTACAATTTGAAGAGGAAGATTTTCCTTCGTTGAATCCAGAAGCTGGCACACAGAATCAGCCATGCAGACCTATTGGGACCCTTTCTGGATTGTGGGAAAACCCACCTAGTGCCAAGCAACTTTCCAAGATGTTAGTCATCAAAAAAATTTCCCAAAAGGATCCTGCTGCTGCCTTCTCTGCTGCATTCACCTCACCAGGATCTCAGCATGCAAGTGGGAACAAAGCATCAACCATCACTCCAAGTGTCTATAAGAACTTGGTTGCTAAGCATGCACCACCTCCTTCCAAGCCCAATGCATGGAAAGCTAACAGATTGGAACACAAATCAGGATCCCTTTCCTCTAGCCGGGAGTCTGCTTTTACCAGTCCAATCTCTGTTACTAAGCCAGTGGCACTGGCTGGTGCTGCAGTTCTAAACTCTCCCAAAGAGAGTCCCTCCAGCACCACCCCTCCAATTGAGATCAGATCCTCTCATCTGACCAAGTTGAGCCGCCGAACCACTGACAGGAAGAGTGAGTTCCTGAAGACTCTGAAGGATGACCGAAATGGAGACTTCTCAGAGAGCAGAGACTGTGACAAACCTGAGGATTTGGAGGACAACAGCACACCTGAACCAAAGGAAAATGGAGAGGAAGGCTGTCATCAGAATGGTCTTTCTCTCCCTGTAGTGGAAGAAGGAGAGGTCCTCTCACATTCCCTGGAAGCAGAGCACAGGTTACTGAAAGCAATGGGATGGCAGGAATACCCTGAAAATGATGAGAATTGCCTTCCCCTCACAGAAGATGAGCTCAAAGAGTTCCACAGGAAGACAGAGCAGCTGAGAAGAAATGGCTTCAGGAAAAATGGCTTCTTGCAGAGCCGCAGTTCCGGCCTGTTCTCCCCTGGAGAAGCACTGGTAAAGCAGAGTTTGAGGAGGACTCAGACACAGAAACCAGTAGCAGTGAAACATCAGATGATGATGCCTGGAAGTAGACATAGAAATGCTCACAGTCATTTCTGACCCAGCAAACTCGGCCTGTGTGTTTAGGGAGTGTACGAGAGAAATCGTTCTTTTCCTTTCCTTATGTTTTCATTGACTTCTTCATGCACAAGGGAAATAATTGTAACCCAAAGAGAAAGCGATTGGCTTGTTTAGCTTTTGTCATTGTTCTTCCATGTTATCTGCTTAATAGAAAGAAGTTTGTGTGGAGGAAAGATTTTTAAAGTATATGTGTACATACACCCAGTGTACACGGTGGGAGCTGGCAGTGCAGAGATGTAGAGGAGACACTGGTCTGCAGCAACAGCTTCTACTACCAGCCCTGGGGCATGCAACCCTGTGCTCAAGCAATCATTGTCAATGACAAAGTAACTATTGAAGTTATAATTGTATTAAATTAATGCTAATAATTTGGATATTTTATTTTATTTTTGGCTGCTTGGGTAACTTTAGCCCTTAACCAAGCATATGTGGTTTTTTGTTTTTCTTTTTGGGTACAGCTGTAAAATATTTGGATATAGGAAATGTGTTATTCTTGCAGCCTTGATATACAGGGTGGATTGTAAAATATAAATTTTTGTGAGATTTCAAAGATTAGGATTATTTTGATAACATTATTTACAGATTTAAAAGATGTGGTTATCACAGGTCTGTTGAGGGGGAAAACTACTGCATAAAATAACTTACTTGGAATATTTTGCATCAGTTTGGAAAAAAGAAAAAATAAGGTTTTTCTTCCAAAATTCACGATTTGGCAAACTAATTTACCACTTAAATCTGGAAAAAAATATATGGCACCTCATGGTAGGTGACTAAAATCTTAATGTTATATGGCATCCATTATGTCTACAATGCCTTATATCTAATATTAACATACCTGATGCCTCTCAATAAATAAATGACATGTCTTGGCTATTACAAGCATGGCAATTGTGTTTTGTTCACTTTCCCAAAAGCCCCTCAGGCTCAGTTTGCTTTCACCTTGAAAAGACATTTCTTCTAGGGTATACATGGGCACCTCATTGAGTTTGGCATCAGACTCAATTTTTGCAAAGAATTTAACTGCACCCAACTTTTATTAGGAGCACAAGATACATGCTTACTGAAGAAGACTATTTGACACACTTGTGAAGAACATACAAGGCTAATATCTTACAATGCTTCTTGGGTTCTGGTGCAATGAATGCCTCATTTCAAAACTTAATTGTCACTAATACTACAAATTAGCCCTACTTTTATGGAACCCTCTCCAATGAAAGGTACTAAAACCAATCCAAATAAATTCTATAGGTGCTATCCTTAGTGCTCTCTGTGTCTTCTTCATTCTAGGGGCTCACATGCCTTTTAAATTACCTGGAACATAGGCGAAGTCCACTAGTTCTCAAGGCCCACCCACAAAAGGGACTTTGTACCAGATGGGTTCTATATCCTTGAACTACAAGGATAGTATCATAACATTAATGCTTCAAACTGATTCAGCTCACTGCTAATGTGTTTAGGAAGGCAGCATAGAATGGGCCAAATGCTTGGGACACTGAACCCCTGTGAGAGACATGAAAGAAGCTCCAGTCTCCTGACTTCAGGTCTCCTTGATGAGACCTGTATTACCTCCATTCCCAAATTAGAAAAAAAATATACAATACAGAAAGATAAATAAAGAACAATACCACTGATGAACACAGATGCAAAAATCCTCTTCAAAGTTCTTGCTTATTGAATCCAGCAACACATAAGAAAGATCATTCACACAGACCAAGAAGGACTTATCACTGGTATGAGGGAATATAGCTCAATATAAGCAAAACAATAAATGTGATACATCACATTAACAAACTGAATGAAAACCATATAATGATTTCAATAGAGGCATAAAAAGCATTTTATAAAACACAAAATTCTTTCATTATAAAAACTGTAAACATATTGGGTGTAGAAAGAACATTCCTTAACAAAATCAAGGCCATATACGGCAAATCTTCAACAGTATCATATTTAATGAGAAAAATTGGAAGCATCTCCACTGAAAACTGGAACCAGATGAAGTTGCTCACTCTCACCACTGCTATTCAATACAACTGTGAAAGTTTTAACCAGAGCAAAAATAAAAAACATAAAGGAAATCAAAGAAACACAAATTAGAATGGAGAAACTAAAATTTTCCCTGTTTGCAGATAACATAGCCTTATATATAGGGAAACCAAAAGGCTCCACAAAGAGACTATTAGAATACATGCATAAATTTAAAAAGAATAAACAAAATCAAAACCAATAAAAGAACACAAAAAATCAGTGAAATGAGAAGTTGATTTTTTTTTTTTTGACAGGCAGAGTGGACAGTGAGAGAGAGAGACAGAGAGAAAGGTCTTCCTTTTGCCGCTGGTTCACCCTCCAATGGCCGCCGCGGTAGCGCGCTGCGGCCGGCGCACCGCACTGTTCCGAAGGCAGGAGCCAGGTGCTTCTTCTGGTCTCCCATGGGGTGCAGGACCCAAGGACTTGGGCCATCCTCCACTGCACTCCCTAGCCACAGCAGAGAGCTGGCCTGGAAGAGGGGCAACCGGGACAGGATAGGTGCCCCGACCGGGACTAGAACCCGGTGTGCCGGCGCCGCAAGGCGGAGGATTAGCCTAGTGAGCCGCGGCGCCGGCTGAGAAGTTGATTTTTTAAAAACAAATAAAATTGATACATCATGGTGCAACTAACAAAAAAAGAACCAAATCAATAGAGGAAATGGGTAGAGTCCTAGAAAAATACAATCTACCAAAATTAGTCATGAAGATATAGAAAATCTAAATGGACCAGTAACCAAGATAGAGACTGAATTAGTAATAAAGACCCTCCTAACAAAGAAAAGCCCAGGGCCAGATGGCTTCACTGCTGAATTCTACCAAACATTTAAAGAAGACTTTTGAAACTCAAAATAGTGGTGAAGTGGCAGGATATAAAACTAACACAGAAATTCAATACATACACAACGCCATGCATGAGAAAGAACTTATAAGATCAGTACCATTCACAATAGCTCCAAAGAAAATCAAATATCTTGGAATAAATTTAAGCAACCAGGTGAAAGATCTCTACAATGAAAATTGCAAAACATTAAAGAAATAGAAGAAGACATAAAAAATAAACTTCATACTAGAAAAAGAAAACCTGAAATCAGATTTTTCTGATTCATCACTATTAAAAGTATTAGTCTTCACTCATGTCTGACCATACTTAGTTTTATATTTACTTATTTTATAATTACATTCTTTAAAAAGACAGATACATTTTATGTCACCATTCCTAACAAGGCCATCCAGAGTCATTCTTTTAGAACCACCTTCTACTACTCTATTAATTTCTCATGAATTAATATTCAGATTTTCCATAAAAGATGCAATGTATCCTAGGAAAGGGAAGCCATATTTTACATGGATTTTACTTATGTGTAAATATCACCACTCTCAACAACAGAACATTGTTGTCCATCCTGAAGCAAATTTGAAAGTGGGCATTTGACCAAGTTTTTAAGATGCTGCTATGGACACTCACATTCCACAATGCACAGATTTGAGTGCCAACTCCACTCCAGATACAATTCCAGTTTTCTGTGAAAGCACACCCTGAAGAACACAATCTGGGAATCAAGGGATCAAGTAGGTGGGAGCTTTAGAGACATGTTGGAGACTGGGGTATATTTATTTTTCTAAATAAAATTACTTATTTGAAAGAGAGAGAGAGAGAGAGAGAGAGAGAATCTTCCCTATCCCCATGTCTTCCAGTCTAAAGTTACTAAAAATGTGATGTTTCTGTAGATATGCTTATTTTGAATATGACATGTAATGGAAGATGGGATCTATGTGTTATCTTACCAAACAAAGAGATTCCATAATTCAGATAGGACAAGACCCTACCTCTCAGCCACATTCACCCAGAGCATATTATTGGCAACAGATAACTGGAGAGAGAGCAAATGAGGATAGATTGCCCCCAAATGGGCAGCAGACAGGAGAGGGGTCCTGGTGTTTCCATTTCACTGTGTCAGGATACGGGAGAAATAAGCAGACCTGTGTTCAGAGAGCACCAAGTCTCTTATTCTTATTGAATCTTACATTTTCTGTGGTATTTCTTTGCTTCTTATACATCTTTGGGACTTTACTAGCTTATTGTTTAGATTTTAAGTAATTCTCACAAATTTTACTAACAAGTGTCCCTACTGTTACTCACTGGCATGCCTACATTCTATGAATCATTCAATTTTAATACTTACATGCTTAGCTAATTATTAATTATGTTTGTAATTACAGTATACTAATGACAAAATAGCTGAATTAGCTAATGACAATCAAATGTCAGTCTTAAAACTGATTCATGTTATTATTTAGTTGTTTTGGAGACTATGAAGATGTTGACTACATGTATCATTAAAATGTAATTTTTAAAAATCCTGTAATGTTCACTAAACTGGTAAAATCCAATGCATGTGTTAAAAAACATGCATAGTGATAAATTTAGAAAAGCTGTTAAGTAGTATGAGTGGCTGCCAAAGAGCTGAAAAACCCACAATGACTAACTATGTCATTAATTTAGAATACAATGTTGAGAAAATCAAAAGTATTTGTTAAAATTTCTGCTACAATGAACTAGATTTATGATTTTCAGAATGTATCTTTCCTATGTGTACTGTAGTCCTGTGTAAATTTTTCGTGCCAGAAATTATAAGATGTGAAAGGTTTTCTCTTTTGCTTTTTAAAGATTTATTTATTAATTGGAGAGGCAGAGTTACAGACACAGAGATGAAGAGACAGAGAACAGAGGTCTTCTACCCACTGATTCACTCCCCAAATGGCCACAACAGCTGGAGGTGGGCTGATCTGAAGCCAGGAGCTAGGAGGTTCCTCTGGGTCTCCCACATGGATGCAGGAGCTCAGGCACTTGGGCCATATTCCACTTCTTTCCCAGACCATTAGCAAAGAGCTGGATCAGAAGTGCAATGGCAGGGACATGAATTGGCGCCCATGTGACACCAGTGCTACAGGTGGAGGCTTAACTTAGCTCACAGCATTGGCCTAGGAAAAGGTTTTAGGGAGACATCCTTCACGTAGACTAGTGTGTAACAATGTAAGATAGATTTAGGTTTTATGTCCCACATGTTATTATTTATTCTTTAACAACTATAAACACTGAATATTATACATATATATATATATATGTATATATTATGGAACTGTAGATTTTGTTGTCATTCCTTCTAATTTGCTTTTTAATGTCTGCCAATAAGATAATCTTATGGATTATTGTATTGATGCTACCTGTACACAGCCATCAGGCATTTCCTCTGTAGTATGTGTTCATGTATACAAGTATTTTTGTGTTTGTATATGTACATGCAAGTACAACTTTTGATGAGATAGTATTGAAAGTAATATTATGAGAAATCCTAACACCCACTTCAAATTTTCTGTCCCCTCCAGAGATGGCTGTCTATGAAGTAAAACATAGGGCCCTTTTATGGTCATGAACTGAAATGTGCCTCCATAAAAACTCATACCTTGAAGTGCTAACAACTAATGCAACATCATACACAGCATCATATGTGTGAAGCCCATCGGGAACATGGCATATGGAAAAATCAAGCCTCTTGTGAATTTGATCTTACATTTGCAACCTCCACAGCACTGAGAAGTAATTTTCCATGACTTAAATCATATCCTCTGTGGTAGTTTATTAGTAAATCAATACGTCCTCATTGCTTCCACCATGTCCTGCAGTCATATAGGTCTAATTATCAGAGAAATGTAGAAACTAAAATGTAGAAACTACAAACTACAACTTCAAATGGCTAAAACTTCTAGAAACCCAAGAAAGAAACCAGATAAGCAACTATTATCCTTCTCTAAGACCCAGAAAAAAACAAGAATGAGTCAAATCGAAGGGCAGTAGAGAAAAGTGAATAATAATTATCACAGCAGAAGTAAACAAGGAAGAATCTTAAGCATATTAAAACTGATGAAAATGAAGAGCTGATTCTTTGAAAAGAAAAAATAATTCTCTGGCTAGACTAACAAAAATAGGAAATGATTCAAATGAATGAAATCAGAGAAGAACAGTACCTATTCAAACAGGAAAATAAGAATTCAAATTTATATTTCTGGTTGTAGATAACATAGGTCTATTAGGAAAATGGAGAACTGGAACTGATAAATGAATTCAGTAAAATTGGCAATACAATATAAAAACAAAATCAGTAGGACTTTTGTACATAACAGGGAACTCATTGGGAAAAATTATAAGAATATATTTACAATTGTGACAAGAACATAAAATATCTTACAATCAATTCAACTAAGGATTTGAAAGCCTCCTACAACAAAATCACAAAGCAATGATGAAAGAAATTAAATATGTAACAATTGGAAAGATGTCTCACATTCCAATACTGAAAAAACTGTATCTTTGAAATTTTTATACTGTCCAATATAATGTACACATTTGATGCAATTATCATCAAAGCATCAATGAAATCCTTCATAGAGGGCTTAACACTTTGACACAATGTGTTAAGCTGCCACTTGCAATGCCAGTATCCCATATCAGAACAAGTGTTCAAGTCTTGACAGCTATACTTTTGATCCGACACCCTGTTAATGTGCTTGGAAAAGCAGCAAAAGATGACCCAACTTCCTGGATCCCTGCCAACAATGTGAGAAACCTAGGTGGAGCTCCAGATGCTGGATTTGACCTGGCTCAACCCCAGCAATGGTTGCTATTTGGGAAGTGTACTAGCAGATTCAAGAACTCATTTACTATATCTCTCTGTCACTCTGCCTTTGAAATAAATAAATCTTCTTAAAAAGAAAATAAATTCTTCAAATTTTCCTTCCTGCTTTTTAGCTCTAAAAGCAAACTAAAAATTCATTTGAAACAAGAAAACCCTCAAATGGTCCAAGCAATCTTTAAAAACATAATAAATCTGAAGGAATTACAGTATCTGATTTCAAGACATATTACAGAAACAAGAAAGCACTGGCATAAAAACACATAGGCCGGTACCACAGCTCACTAAGATAATCCTCTGCCTGTAGGACCAGCACCCAGGTTCTAGTCCCAGTTGGGGTGCTGGATTCTGTCCTGGTTGTTCCTCTTCCAGTCCAGCTCTCTGCTGTGGCCTGGGAAGGCAGTGGAGGATGGCCCAAGTGCTTGAGCCCTGCACCCGCATAGGAGACCAGGAAGAAGCACCTGGCTCTTGGCTTTGGATCAGCGCAGCACACTGGCCGTGATAGCCATTTGGGGCGTGAACCAACAGAAGGAATACCTTTCTCTCTGTCTCTCTCTCTCACTGTCTAACTCTGCCTGCCAAAAAAAAAAAAAAAAGACACATAGTTCAGTGTAACAGAATACAGAATAGACAGCGCAGAAATAAACCCACATTTCCAAAGGCAACTCATCTTTAACAAAGGAACCAAAATGCTTGGAAAAAGAAGAATTTCTTTAGCAAGTAGTAAAGAAAGTGACTAACCATATACTGAAGGCTGAAAATATACTCCCACACCTCTTACATTATAGAAAAGTCAACTCATGGTGAGTTAAAAATCTAAAGATAATACCATGAGATTCCAAGATGGCAGAATAGGTAGGGAGCTTAGTGCTCTAGTCTAGGGGAAGAAAGTTTAAGAAAAGTATAAAGAGTGCAATCTCAGGGAGGAGTTAAGAAGAAAACTGCAACAGCTTGTATCCACAAGCCCAGCAACTAGCTGAGAGGAGGCATCTGAGTCTGGTTGGTAGGACTGACAGGGGATTGCACACCCATGTAAGACTGTGAGGTGCCCCAAGACTCCAAGGACATCACTGGCTCCAGGGCTTAGGCTGACTGGGCATTCAACAACCCCCCCCCCCCAAAAAAAAAAAAAAAAAGAAAAGAAAGATGGATAGAAAGAGAAAGAGAAAGAGAGAGACAGAGAGAGAGGAAGGAAGGAAGGAAGGAAGGGAGGGAGAGAGAGAGAGAGAGATTAAAAAACAGGATGGCGATTTATGGAATAATATTAAATGACCAAAGATATGGGTCTTAGGAGTTCCTGAAGGTGTGGAATGACAAAATGGATGACATTTTAGTGAGATAATGGTCATCATTGTGAAAGAATGTACAGGCAGAAACTCTCCTGGTAAAATTGTAAGGGAAATCCAAAGGAAACAATGGAAATATTTATGAAAAATTGCAGGGCTAAGTCATCACTTATCAATAGTACCCTTGAATATAAGTGGTCTCTACTCTCCAAAAGAGGCAGACAGACCAAATGGATTAAAAAACAAGATCCATCTATTTGCTGCCTACAAGAAACACATCTCACCAAGAAACCCACAGTCAGAAAGTGAAAGGATGGAAAAGGTATACATGCTTATGGAAACCAAAAATGAGTAAGTGTAATCACCCTAATTTCAGACAAAATAGACTTTATCACAAAAACCATTAAAAGGGGAAAAAAAGGGCACTAAGATTAAGGGGTCAATTCAACAGGAAGATGTAACTATAATAAATATACATACACCCAATTACAGGACACCTGACAATTTAAGAGATGTTAATGGATCTAAAGGAAGACATTATAAAAATGATGTATGAAGGCAGAATGGTGATTCTGCAGGTTAAGCTGTTGCTTGCAACGCCAGCATCCCATAACAGAAAGCCTGATATCAGTCTTGGCTACTCTTCTGTTCCAGCTTCCTGGTAACCCAGCTTCCTGATAATGCACCTGAGAAGGCAGCAGAAGATGGCCCAAGTGCTTGGATCCCCACAACCTATGTTGGAGACCCAGATAGGGTTTCTTGTCCCTGGCTTCATCCTGGGCTACCCTAGATGTCACAACCATTTGGGGGAATAAACCAATAATTGGAGATTTCTCTCTCCCTCTCTCTATCATAAAAAAATACATGTTTAGCAATAATGCACATACTAGCTATTAAATACTGCAGAAGAGCCTAAAATAAAAACATTACCCCTTCTTTCTATACTATATTTCCCAGAACACATTACTCTTTTTTTTTTTTTTAAAGATTTATTTACCTGAAAGTCAGAGTTACACAAAGAGAGGCAGAGAGAGAGAGAGAAGTCTTCCATTTGCTGGTTTACTCCCCAATTGACCGCAATGACCAGAGCTGCACCAATCTGAAGCCAGGAGACAGGAGCTTCTTCCGTGTCTCCCATGTGGGTACAGGGCCCAAGGACTTGAGCCATCCTCCACGGCTTTCCCAGGCCACAGCAGAGAGCTGGATTGGAAGAGGAGCAGCTGGGACTAGAACTGGTGCCCTTTTGGGATGCCGGCACTTCAGACCAGGGCTTTAACATGCTGCACCAGAGCGCCAGCCCCCCAGAACATATTTCTCTTAAAAGTATCCTATATTATCTTCCGAGACATCTATACACATGTAAACAAGGGTACTTTATAGTGTCATTAAAAAGTCTGTCTTGCTGTAATAAATTTTGGAAGGTTTTAAAAACATTTATGTACTATGTGTTATAAAAAAGAATGAATTTCAATATTCACACCAAAATAATGTCATCTTTTAGCTCCATTTTCCATGATCCTTTTGAAGTGCATTCGTAATAGACATATTTAGGGAGCTGGTATTGTGGCAAAATACCTTCTTTGATGCTGGCATTCCTTATGGGCACTGGTTTGTGTCTGGCTGTTCCACTTCTGATCCAACTCCCTGCTAATGTGCCTGGCAAAGCAGTGAAAGATGGCTGAAATCCTTGGTTACTGTACCCATGTGGAAGACCCAGTTAAAGCTCCTGGCTCCTGGCTTGGCCTGTCCAAGTCCCAACAATTGCATTCATTTGGGGAGTGAACTAGCAGGCAGAAATCTCTTCCAGCCTGTCTCTCTGCTTTATGAATAAAATGAAAATAATTAAATAATATTTTTTCACAGGCAGAGTTAAACAATGAGGGAGAGAGAGACAGAGAGAAAGGTCTTCCTTTTCCGTTGGTTCACCCCCCCCACCAAATGGCAGCTACAGTCGACACACTGCGCCAATCTGAAGCCAAGAGCCAGGTGCTTCCTCCTGGTCTCTCATGTGGGTGCAGTGCCCAAGCACTTGGGCCATTCTCCACTGCCTTCCTGGGCCACAGCAGAGAGCTGGACTGGAAGAGGAGCAACTTGGACTAGTACTGATGCGCCAACTGGGATAGAACCTGGGGTGCTGGCACCACAGGCGGAGGATTAGCCAAGTGAGCCACAGCACCGGCCAGTAAATAAAATTTAAAATGAGATATATACCCATGTGTCTTTTTTTCTTTAGAAGGGGGCATTTTTTCTGTACCTTGTATTACATAAGCAATCTGTCTTTAAATCATTTTTCAGAACAATTACATATTTAACATTGGGTTGTATGGGTTTATCAATTCCCAATCAATATACATTTAGGTTGTTTCTGTTTTAATCCCATCATGAACAGTATTACAAACAACTTACAGTCTTTATGCATTTGACCAAATTTATGTAAGGTGAGTTTCTACAACTGAATCATACTAAGGGACATTTGCATTTCAAGTATTTTGTAGAGAGATCTCCCAAATTATCCTCCAAAGAGACTCTACTGCATTACATTCCTACCAATATGAATGCAAGAGCCTGTGTCCCCACACCTTCAACAAGTCTGTGTGATCAGGGTCAGAATTCCTTCAGATGCTTCCAATTTCACATTTCTTCTGATCTCTATCTTCAAATTTCCCTTCCTGCTTTTTAGCTCTCAGATCACACTTGGCTTTCTTACCAAACTTCTCTCTGAATGTGGCCTTGCGCTTATTTCCTCTATATTTACCCTCTATGCTGCCTTGTTTCACACCTCCAACCTCAGTTTTCCTGCTCACAAACTTCCTGAATAGCCTCCCTGAAGCTCAGCACAAGTAAACACAAAATAGGTACTCTTTCCCTGGTCTCCCAACCTGCCAGCCTCCTCAACCAACAGAGAATGTTAATCAGAGAACATGGAAATAATTTATCAGGGTCACATTATAACAAGAAATGAATTCCTATTGGTGTAGCCATGGGGAAAAGTCATCTAGAAGAATTCTGTATTGTCTTTTGTTAAAATGGAATCTGGAGCTGACACTGTGGCTTAGCAAGTAAAGCTGCCACCTGCAGTGCTGGATTCCATATGGGTGCCTACTTCACTTCTAATCCAGTCCTGGCTAATGAGCCTCAGAAAGAAGCAGAGGATGGCCTAGGTGCTCGGGTCCCTCTTTCCATATGGGAGACGTGGATGTAATCCTAGCTCCTGGCATCAGTTTAGGCCTGCCTGATCATTGTGGTCATTTGGGGCAGTGAATGACCAGAGGAAAGATCTCTTTCTGCCTCTGCCTCTGCCTCTCCTTTTCTGTAACTCTGCCTTTCAAATAAACAAATAAACTTTTAAAAAAGAAAAAGAAATTACAAGTAACTTAAAAATCAATGCAGGGGCCGGTGCTGTGGCTCAGTAGGCTAATCCTCAGCCTGCGGCGCTGGCACACCAGGTTCTAGTCCTGGTTGGGGCACCGGTTCTGTCCTGGTTGCTCCTCTTCCACCCTGGGAAGGCAGTGGAGGATGGCCCAAGTGCTTGGGCCCTGCACCTGTGTGGGAGACCAGGGGGAAGCACCTGGCTCTGGCTTCAGATCAGCACAGCGCACCGGTCATTTGGGGGATGAACCAGTGGAAGGAAGACCTTTCTCTCTGTCTCTCTCTCTCACTAACTCTGCCTGTCCAAAAACAAAACAAAACAAAAAAATCAATGCGTGGGTCAGTTCTGTGACATAGTTCTGTGACTGCAGTGCCAGCAACCCCTGTGGGCACTGTTTGGAGTCCCAGCTGCTCCACAACTGATCCAGCTCTCTGCTATGGCCTGGGAAAACAATGAAAGATGGCCTAAGTGGTTGGGCCCCTGCACCCATGTGGGAGATCTAAAAGCTCCAGGTTCCTAGCTTCAGATCAGCACATCTCTGGCCATTGCAACCAACTGGGGAGTGAATCATCAGATGGAAGACCTATCTCTTTCTCTCTGCCTCTCCTCCTCTCTCTGTGTAACTCTTTCAAATAAATAAATAAATCGTTTAAAAAATTGAATCTTTTTTTTCCATATTGCATACTAGATAGTATTCCTGTATTTGAATCAATAGTTCATGATAATTATTCATTATTCCTTCTGTGGAACTGGGAGTAATCAAAAATACAGAGGAAAGAAAGGAAAAATCTAAACATCTAAAGTACTAGATTGAAAGAAGGAACAAATGGACAGGAAGGCTAGAGTTGAGATTGTAAACATTAGGTTAAGAATAAAAGCCAACTTTGTAAATCCTTAAAAACAGAAAGGAAGAAGGGGGAAATAGGTAAGGAAGTATGGTTATGTTCTTAGAATTGTATCCATGAAAAATATGGAATCTGTTCTCTTTATATTAATAAAAATAAAACTGTTTAAAAATTAAAAGTTTTTTTTGTCTTTTACTGTGTCACTACTGCCTCATCCCAGCACTCTAAAAACAGAATCCCAAGGCAGGCATCAGTTGCAGGTTGGGGCACAGTGGAAGGGCCAGTGACAGCCCTATTTCTCTAACAGCAAACTCTGCATCCCAACTTCAGATCCAGCCAAGGTCTACCAACTACCCAGAATCAACTTCATAAAATAAACCTGTGACGGGGAACACTTGGAGAAAAATCAATGACCTCACTGTCTCCTTGCCCATGACACATCTTAGGAATTAGCATGCTGCTAAAGAAAGTGAGATTATGGCCAAGCTATGTATAAAGAACACAAGAATGAAAAGTTGGGAGGCATTTTTGTGGTTTATGAGCACTCACATTGAACTACAGATGATGGAAGGAGATGGATCCCAGAATGGGAGCTAAAGTAGCCAGCCCAGACAGAAGTGGTCAAGCAGCCTTTAAGTTGAGATTTATGAATATTTGCAAACTGTAAAATGAGTTCTACATACAGTAAATGTAATTTTTCCCCCTTAGGACACAAAGAACAACATTTTTCCCCCAATTTTATCCATTTATTTTTTCATTTCATTTGATAGGCAGGGAGAGAAGGAGAGGGAGAAGGAGAGAGATTTCCGTTGCTGGTACATCCCAAATGCGCACAACAGCCGGGAATGCACCAGCCTGAAGCCAGGACTCTGGAACTCCATCCAGGCCTGGGTGAGTTCAACTGATCCTGAAGACACACAGTCCTCAGTGATACCTACTTTTATATAGATACATCTTAGTATAAAATAACACCCCTTCTTGAATGGTTTTGAGATCTCATCACAGATGAGAAGACATTGTTCCAAAGGCTGATGTGAATCAACAGGTTTCCTGCCTACCTAAGAATCAGCCTGGTCACTAGGGAGACCAAGGAAAGAGGCCCAAGCAAAGCCACTTGGGACCTGTGCAGAGTCCATCTCTGGAGTGAGCAAGGAGGCAACGCCAGTCATGGGCAGTTCTGGGCCCCCTTGACCCTGGAGTGGGTACAAAAACTAGCCAACTCACATTTAGGCTGAGGGAACAGACCAGCATCCTGGCCAAAGATTGTGTCACCCATTCAGGAATCTGGACACAGGAGTGGCCTAAAAAGAACCACCACAAAGAGATGCACAAAACAGGAGTTAGCCAGAGTGCTAAGGGGGTAATAAAGGCACAGATTTTAGCCCAAGATAGCAGACCATGCCAACCTTCTCTTTTGTTGTAAAGTTCCCTTCTTTTATTTTAAAGGCTTTGGAAAACATATTTGTTAACACTTTGTCTGTAAAACATACATGGACTACTCATAACTGGACTATAAATATTATTTCTCTGAGCAATGACCATCAGGAACTACCTCAAGAAGGGACAATCAAAGGTGATTATTTCAGTCCCATTCATAGAGAGTTATGCATCCCCAAGGAACCTCTTTTTACAAGCAACTTCTCTTATACACTTAACCCAAATTGCTGTATTTCACTCTACACACACACACACACAAAATGAAAACTGAAATAAAGAACTCCAGGCTATCAATCCGCTAGTTTAAGCAAAGGGCACATGTGCATTATTCCAGGTCTGCACCCCCTTTGACTGTGCTCACAGGTGGACTATTTGCACAGGAATGTGGAGTGTGAGTCAGGAGTAACTGCAGCAGTGAAAGTGGTCAGTGTTTCCATAAAACTGATTTCAATGACCTCAGATGCAATCATCAAACTTCTGCTCCTAGCAAAGGACACACACACAGCCATATTCAACCCTTTCCCTACAAAATTCTGTTGCATGCTGTTTATTTAGGATTGTCTTTTCACATTTAATTACACCAGTTCTCTACTGCTTATAGAAATAGCAATGTAAGAATATTGAAAAGTGAGTCAACTATATCAAACTATTTTAGAAATTAACTCTAAATTAAAAAAAAAAAAAAAAACTAAAAGCCTAAAAGATAGAAGTTTAATTTTGGTAATCTGCACAAATGACCTATGTCTTATCTGTGCTTTTGAATACTTCCCGATCTCCCTTCTGGCCTTCCCCTCACCTCCTTTCTGCATCACTGCCCCACATGGCCCTGAAGCCACTCCCTTTGGAGCAGTCTACAGGACTGCTGCAGAAATGTTACTTATTTCAAAATGGCTCAGAAAGACAGGGCTGAATGCCATCTAATGGCAATACACAGGCCTTCTAATATCCCTTAAATATGTTGCCAGCATATGTGGGGCCAGCATTGTGGAATCTTAGGTAAAGCCACTGCCTGTGACACTGGATTCAACATGGGCTGTGGTTCATGTCCTAGTTACCCTACTTCTAATCCAGCTCCCTAGTCATGAGCCTGGAAAAGCACCAGAGAATAGCCCAAGTACTTGTATCCCTGCTCCTTCAAGGGAAACTTGAATGAATCCTCAGCACTTAGTACTGTGGTCACTGAAGAAGTGAACCAGTGGATGGAAGAAGATTGATCTCTCTCTCTCTCTCTCTGAGTGTGTGTGTGTGGAGGAGAGTGTCTTTCCCTCTCTTCAATTCTGCCTTTCAAATAAATAAGCTTTTTTAAAAAACCACTTTTAGGGCCATCCATGGATCATGTATCACATAAAAGACATGGATGGAGTCCTAGGATCCAGGCTATTAACGTGCCCAGCCCTGTTCACTGTGGCCATTTGAGGAGTGAAGCAGCAGATGCAAGATCCTCAGCCTTCTGTCTTTCTCTGTAAATCTGCCTTTAAAGTACAAATTTAAAGTAAAAATTTTAAAACGTACTAAAAAAAAAGGGGGGGGGGTGAAAAAGAAGCCACATCCAAACAACAGAGCCAGGCTACAGTTGTGCTGTCCCTCAGCAGCCTTCTGCTCCAAGTGGGAAGTCTCCAGCTTACAGACATTGACATAAAAGACACACTCACAGCATATTTCAAAATAACAGAGGAGAGGTTTTCAAGGCAGGTTGATTTTAGGATGCCTTTTAGTGAAAAATTATGCTGAGTGTAAGCAGAAGCTTTTTGGTGCAGCCAAGTTATCCCAGTGCCTAATTCAAGGAGTCAGCCTGTGCTGACAGGGGAGAGAGCTGAATTGTCTCCATTGCTCATCTCAGCATCATAAAGAGAAGGAAAAAAGTGTACTCATGTCTGTGGTTATAAACATGATGGAAGCACAAGAATTTCAGAAGGGGGAGAGCAAAGCTCAGATATAGTTTTCTTAAGAAAATAAAATGAAGTAAGTCTCAGAACATAATGTGGGTTGGAAAACACCATCAGTTCATCAGCTCTCACCAGGATCCAGGAAAGCTGCCTTGCTTACCCTCAGACCAAATATTTTAAAACACATTTTCTGATTAAATGAATGCAGAAGATCACTACACTCAGCAATCTGAGTCTCCAAGTGCCAAAAAAATGTCCTTAAGTTTCCACTATGGGAAGAGGTAGCCCAACCAGGCACTGAGAACATGAGAAAAGCTTTTCCACAACAAAGAATGTGAAATATGAAGCAGTCACACAGGAAAACATTTTCAGGTGCTAAATGTGAGCCCCAGGATAAGCACACAGCAAACCTGTTAGGTCCCAAGAGAAGTCAGCTTGTTAGTCCTGCAGTCACAAGGAAAACACAACTACTTAAAATGCTTCATGGTGACTGAAAACACTTTGCCCTTCTCTGAAGAATAGCCTGATGTCGACAAGGGCTGAGAGTTAGGAAAATAGAATCACATGCAGTCTACTGGATGTGAATTAATGGAAAAACCTGAAAATGATCCCAAGACTAGAGAAGTATAACAAGAAAAGCAATGAAATGAGGGATGGATGAGTGTCTTCAGCCCCTTTCCTCCATCAAATTCCTTAGAAACCTACATTTGCTAATGTAGTGTCATTCACTCCACTGCCAAAGGGTTGGAATGAACGCATGACAAGTTGTCCACCTTGAAGGTGACCAATCAGTCTCTTTCAATGCCCACTGTCACACAATAAATAGTCTTCCTAAGAAGGCAGGCCAAGTAGCATGTTAGATCAAGGCAATGACTATTGCTGGGGAATCATCCCCTTTGCAGACCAGCAGAAACAGCAAAGAGAAAGAGGGGGAAGAAAGTCCAGAGAAAAATATGGAAACTCCACGTGGTACAGACTCCATCTTTCTGGCTTACAGATGCTCAGCCAAGAGCCACCACAGGCTTTAAGAACCACTCGGCAGCAGCAACACTCCATGGTCACTCAGAAAAGTCAGACAGCTTCTTGTTGTCTATACATAGCTGACTTGGGTCTGTACACATTCTGGGTGAAATGCACCCAAGTTAAGCAAAGAAACAGACTTATAAAACCTTCAAATATACTATTTCATGGCAAATGAACTTTGCAAAGCCAAGTCACCCAATAGAGTAGGTGGAGGAATCTATATTTTAAAGCAGCACCACTCATGGCAGGCCTCATACACATACAAAGAACAGTTTTGAGCTATGCAATTTCTTCACATGTGCATTGTCTCTTCTTTCTACATAATGTGCATACAGAAAAGAACATCTGTACGTACGAGTTGGTATAAATTGTATACATGGATACCTCATGCACACTGCATGCACAAACATGCATCTCCATATGCAACCTAACACTGTTTCCAGAAACATATTCTATATGAGCTAATGACAGCAACATTATTTTTTATGCACATGCCTATCTCATCACACAGGATTCCCACTTCTGTTTTCTAAGAAGGAATAAAGCCATGTCAACAACATGCCTGGCATCTCTGGCAGTGTGTAGAAACATAACCGATGTCTGGAATGTGTTGTCTAGAAGTGTCTGTCTTTCACAGGATTGGTAATTATAGCTATTCATTCACTCTTAAACAGATTTGTAAGTTGCCTTGGATTTGCCATTAACATTTTGCAGGGGTGGGAATGTTTTTTCTGCCAAGGCCATTTGGAGATTTATAACATCATTCATGGACTATACAAAATTACTGAATTAAAAATTAGCATGCTGTAGAGTGATTATCCAATCCAACATGCAGTTGCCTTGGCAGGTCCAGAACAAATGATTTCATGGACCCTAAATGGCCCACAGGCTGGATGTTCCCCATCCCTGATTTAGAGTAAAACTAAGGTTCTGACTTCTTACTCTTCACTTACTGGCCCCGTCAGAGCTGATGTGCAATAAAGGCCCCTGGAACCAACTGCAGTTAGAAGAAACTTCTTTCCACTTCCCTTGTAACTTTAGGTTGTGCATTTTCATAGCCACTGATTCCACCCAAAATGTCTATTGATGGGCTAGTATTGTAATGCAATGTGTTAAGCTACCTCCCACAATGCCAACATCTCATATGAGCACCAGTTCAAGCCTCAGCTGCTCCACTTCCAATAGAGTTCCCTACTAATATGCCTGGGAAAGGCAGAAGATAGCCCAAAACTTGGGTCCCTGCCACCCACATGGGAGTCCCAAACAGTGTTTGAGGCTCTACTTACGAGTCACTTTCTAGTTTTACTTCCCAGATGGCTGCATTATTCTAAATGAGTTTCATAAATTAGTAATCTGGTGACAACACCATTCTAATAGAACATTTGAATCACTCAAAATTATTTATGTGAAAACTCCATTACACTAAAAGTCAGTCAGCAATAGTTTTCAAGGCCACATCTTCTACTCCATTATGTGGGCAATCTCTGGGGGGAAAGGGACACTTTTGTTTTTCCTCTTCTTAGCCTCCTCACATTAGTGACTTCCATGGATATTTCCAGAGAACACAGTGATTATGAAAATGTGGAACTAGTATCCTCCCATGTCAAAAGTGTCATGGGCTTAAACACAGAACCCAAAGTAAGACAAGGCCCTCTTTTTTTTTTTTTTTTTTTTGACAGGCAGAGTGCACAGTGAGAGAGACAGAGAGAAAGGTCTTCCTTTGCCGTTGGTTCGCCCTCCAATGGCCACCGCGGCCGGCGCGCTGCAGCCGGCGCACCACGCTGATCTGATGGCAGGAGCCAGGTGCTTCTCCTGGTCTCCCATGGGGTGCAGGACCCAAGTACTTGGGCCATCCTCCACTGCACTCCCGGGCCACAGCAGAGAGCTGGCCTGGAAGAGGGGCAACCGGGACAGAATCCGGCGCCCCGACATGGACTACAACCCGGTGTGCCGGCGCCGCTAGGCGGAGGATTAGCCTATTGAGCTGTGGCGCCGGCCAACAAGGCCCTCTTAATTAAAACTATATGGACTTAAGATAGCTTGGCAAGGTGACTGTAAAGAACGGGGCAGAGTTATTTTTTTGCATGTATGCTTTTTATAGTTCTCCACTTTATGCAAATCCAGATTAAACTAACTCCACGTTATTGACACACACAGATCTGCATTAACTTCAGTTCACTTCTGATTTTGCAAAGGGATCAGTGGCAGATAACAGTTGACATCCTTGCTAACAGGAGAACAAAGAAAGGCTGAAGACAGAAATCATAAAGCAGCCAAATAAATCATCAACTATGCTTCCATGGCCTCAAACTCCAGACTGAAAAAAGTCTGTTAACTTAACGAAGAGGGATCAATCCACAAAGCTACTGCACGCCCTTCACGCTGCTCCCATCGGGAAAAAGCCAAACACACAGGACCACAGCTGCCAGATGCATTCGCCAGGGACCCCACAGGGCCAATCAATAAGAAGCAGGATGGGGTCCCTGGAGTAGATCCTAGCCTGACCCTCCTTCCCCAGCCCCCTGCTGCCCCAGGCTCCAGGCTTTAGGCTTCCAAGCCCCGCCCCGCCAGAAGCACCCCGGGGACACAGCCAGAGGCTCAGCCTGAAGGCATTCAGCGACCCACCCTAAGTGGGAACTGAGCTTATTTAAATGTAGAGAACTGGAATGTCTGCCTTCCTTCGCTGTCCTCTCGCCGGCCCTGCTTGTGCAATTTCCCCCACCGGTGCCTTCTCTTGTAACCACTAAATAAAGCACATTCAGGAAAATTGGAGCAAAGTAGCCGGCCGGACGGGCTGGGCGCTGGGGGCTGGGAAGCGGCAGTGGGAGACAGGGCAGCCAGGGCCCCAGCCCCAGCCTTGCCAGGAAAAGCTGCCAGGATCGCTAAGAAACCAGGGAGCCCGGTCTGGGAGCCGCCAGCCACCTCACACCAAACCCCTGCCCCGCAAACACATTCCCTCCATACTTGCCGTGCAAAGCCCCGGAGCAGGTCACACGTGGAGTGAAGCGGCGTGTGGGGGCAGGGAAAGTCCCCGGCACGTGGGACCCACAGGCGGCAGAAGCTGAAGCACAGACGCAGCGGGTGGCAGGCTGGGGCTTTGTGCGCTCAAACTGCCCGGTTGGTGACTGCCGGCACGAGACGCAGCGAACGCCGGAGAAGCAGCAGCGCGGCCATGTAGAGCTGACTCAGCGCGCCGAACGCACTTCCGGGCGCCCAAACTTGGAGCATGCGCACTCGGAGCACGTAGTACGTCAGCTCACCTAGCACTCTGGGAAATGGAGTCCAGGCCGGGGCTTTCCCAAACAGACCAGATGGGCCTCCCCAAGGGCTTCTGTCTGCAGCAGATGGAGACAGACAGGAGAACAGGGCATCTGCTTTTGTTTACATCCCTCCTTCCCTTCCTTCCCACCCCAAAAATCTCAAAGATCAGTTGGCGCTCCGTCTTTCCTGAACCAAAATCTTAAACAGTGACACCCACCGCTGCTAACTGACACCCAAATCCTTGCTCCTTCAGAAACTCTGTCTCCTTCCAGAAAAATCTTACTTGCTGCTTTGTTCATGGAAACGACTCTTAAGTAATAAATGACTATGAATACAGTTTAACTTTTAGCAGAGGTGCAGAGGGCATAGTTTAACATCCAGATTTGAGAAAATAATTTTAATTTGTGTTTTATTGATGCTTATAGTTCCTTGCAAATCATTTCACAGTATTCTTAAGTCACCAAATACAGAAATAAACAGGGGAATTGGATACAGAACTAACATTACTGAGTACCTTCTGAGAATTCCTTACATTGTATTATTTATACCTTAGATTAATCCCGGAGACAGTATTATCAGGAGTTCACAAAGACAAAACTGAGGTAGAAAAAGTTTAGTATTTGCCCATGGCAATATCGTTAAAAGTCTATGTAAACAGAAGTCACTGTGCACTTACTCCCCATGTAGGACCTCTGTCCTCAATGGGTTGTACTATGAGAATTAACTGCAAAACATATCCTCAAACAGTATTTCTTACATCGCTGACAGGTATGTGGCAAACTGTTGAAATCTTTACTTAGTATAGAGTTGGTCTTCTATATATAAAGTTAATTAAAAATGAATCTTAAAGAAGAATGGGATGGGGGAGTAAGAGGTGGGATAAGAGTGAGAGAGGGAGGGTGGGTATGGGGGGAAAATCACTATATTCCCAAAGTTGTACCTATGAAAACTGTATTCATTAAATAAAAGCTTTAGCAAAAAAAGTCTAGGTTAAAGGCCAACTGAAACCTAATACTGGTTTAAGAAATCTTCCTTTTCCTTGAGGCTCTGTTTTTAAATCATAGATTTCTCATTCAGAAAAAAACAGTGAGAGAGAGGAAGAGTACCTACAACAGTAATCTACACTGTAGAGAATCACACAGAATTATAACTTATCTTAAAAAAGATAGGATATGCAAACTTGCTATTATTCCATAGTCATTTTTTCTTATGCTTAACATCAAGATAACATATAAATATTATGCATTCTTAGATATATGTGTGTTCTTTCTTTTTTTTTTTTTGAAAGTCAGAGTTACACAGAGAGAGCAGAGGCAGAGAGAGAGAGAGAGAGAGAGAGAGAGAGAGATCCACTGGTTTATTACTCAGTAGGCCACAACAACCAGAGCTGTGCTGATCCAAAACCAGGAGCAAGGAGCTTCCTCTGGTTCTCCCACATGGATGCAGGGGCCCAAACACTTGGGCCATCTTCTACCACCTTCTCAGGCCATAGCAGAGAGCTGGATTGGAAGTGGAGCAGCTGGGACTTGAACCAGAGCCAAATGAGATGCCGGCACTGGAGGCAGTGTCTTTACCCACTATGCCACAGCATCAGCCCCCAGAATGCTTAACTCTACCCATTGACTTTGTACTAGTATTTCCTATATCAGTTAGTATTCTTTGTGTAGATTGTTGTTTCTTGACAGCTTGAAAACTTCATGAGGCAAGAAGCTTGTTTGCTTGAACATTAAAACTCAGCATCTTGAGTCAGTCCCTTAGTTGAATACATAAATGAGGATAAAAAATAAAAAAGATTTTGACCCCCAAGAACTTCCAAGTAGAGGAGACAAGGAAATGGAAATCTATTTAATGACTGTCACAATTGGGTGAATATATAATTTGTTGTTTTGAGACAAATTTGATCATAAAAGGAATGTAATAATGACTACACAGGGTTGAAGTGCATAAACAGGAACTATTCAGGGCCAATCAGATTAAATGTTCACCCTGGCTGTGTAAGGCATTTTATTCATTTATTTATTAATCATTTATTGAGCAATCTTTTGTGTGATGTGTGAAAAGAACTAGCAGCCATTTGATTTCCCCAGAAATTGTAGTAAGAGACACTGAGCAATCAAATATAGGCAGGGAGAGTGGACTGAATCACAAAAGGTTTTGGACACCAAGGTAAGGAAGACAAAAGGCAGGGAGGTCAAATAATGGGTCTATAACAGGAAATTTAATAGGTACTGTGGCAGTGGGAACAAAGAAGAAGTAAAGCATTACAGTGGGATCTACAAGGTAGAATGAACAGGATTTCAACACAGCTCAGAATGCGCAACTACCCATCTCCTGAGTACTTGCTCCTGGAAAATGACAAATCCCCTAAGACCAGAGTCTGGCAGTCACTCTCTTAATATTATAGAAAGCATTTGACTTTCCATGCCTAAAATACTCTCATGGGCTCTTCAGCCATATCTGAATGCCTTAAGGGCTTATTTTAGGCATGGAAAGCCAAGACACTCTGGAAAAAAAAAAGAAGACGTAAATGAAAGATCTCTGCAAGTGAGATCCCAGTGGAAAGAATGGGGCCATCAAAGAAGGAGGTACCTTTCTTTGAAGGGAGGAGAGAACTTCCACTTTGACTATGACCCTATCGGAATAAGATTTAAGTCGGTGAACTCAAAAGGTTTCCATAGCCTTGGCAACTCATGACTAGAGCCTAGGGAGATTACCCATGCCATAAACAAGAGTGTCAAATTGTTAAGTCAACAGCAGGAGTCACTGTGTACTTACTTCTCATGTGGGATCTGTCCTTAATGTGTTGTCCAATGTGAAGTAATGCTATAACTAGTACTGAAGCAGGATTTTACACTTTGTGTTTCTGTATATAAAGATAATTGAAAATGAATCTTGATGTGAATGGAATGGGAGAGGGAGCTGGAGATGGGAGGGGTGCGAGTGGGAGGGAATTTATTGGGGGGGAAAGCCATTGTAATTTATAAACTGTATTTTGGAAATTTATATTTACTAAATAAAAAAAAGAAAGAAAGAAAGCATTTGAGGAGAAAAAGCCCTGCCCCTCCAGAGTCCACTGGTCAAAAGATTCAGTGGACGCCTCAGAGACCAGAGTCATCATACACTTGCCACATGGTAGGCCAGGCACAGAGGCTGTGAAGTTGTGTTATGGGCTCACGGTGCTGGCTGCAGCTGTTGACACACTAGGAAGGGGTGGTATATGCCGTGTTTGAGTTAGCCCTGCCTCTGTCCAGCACTGCAGTATGCATGGACCAAGTCTGCACCTGCTGAGGCCAAGGGATTTATAGGGATCTACAGTCCAAAGAAGTCTGATGCACTGGCCTTAAGGCTGGAGGGTCACCATAGAGATGGCATTTTCATGAGGTGAAGTAGCAGGGACAGCTCTGGGAAGGGGACTGGCCTCCTTACCCCATGTCCTTTCCCTTATACACCTCTGAACTTAGATGAGCCTGGTTTGAGCATAACAACCTGTGTGAGTGATGCTGAGAAGCCACCAGATGACATTCTGGTTAATGTATGCAGGTTATGGGTCATAGTGTCAACAGTATACGCAATGTTGGGTGCTGACCCATGTACTCACCCACACAGCTACTCTGAGGGTCGGACAGAGGGAGAGTGGGGCATGGGATTTGCAAGACAGACTGGAGAGCAAGTGAAGCAGACTACTTCGTACCTGGGACTACAAGAGAAGGGGAGGAGAAGAGTACAGGCTAGAAATGGAGCAAAGAGATAGCAGACAGTACATCTCCTTTGCCCCTTCATTAGGATGCACACCAAAGGTTATCAGCTGACCTCTTCTTAAACCTGAGTTGGTGATAGTAGTGATGTTGGAAGTTGTGAATGAAGTGCCTAATGTGGCTAACTTTCTGCTTGTCTTTCCACCAAAAGGTCCAGCAAATGATATTTCCTTAAGACAAAAATAGGAATACATGTAGCTTGAGGCTTGACTGAGAGTTCTTGTAAAATCTAAGTAGTCCTTGCTGACTTGAAAGATGCTATCTATGTGGCCCTCATTGGGGATTTGGAGTTCTGTCATTAGGGCTGGCTTTTGCTACTGTTGGTGCACATCATTGTCTCTACCAGAGTGTCTGGCCACTCCCAGGGCATTCACCTTTATTAGACATTTCCTCAGGTTCCCAGTTGAAAGGCACCAAACATGAATCCTATCAGCTAAAGTGTTAAATCTATCTGAACTGCAATAGAGTCTGATTGGCCAAATTTTCATTATAGGGTTTCTACCAGAAATTACCTTCATCAAAGTCTGCTTTATTCTGATATTATCATACACAATGATGGAGCAAGGACAAAAAGTCTTAGATCCAATATTGACCCCTCACCTACATAACAACAAACAAGCTCTTCTTTCTTTGCCATGTTAATATAGCCCCACCCTGCCTTTACACAGCACTATCTGAAGACCCCTGCTGTCAGCCTCAGATCTCTCAAGCTGTTTCCCCATCTCAGCAGCTCAGCCTCAGAGTACAGCCTCAGCCTGAATCTGTCTCAGCAACTCAGCTTTAGCTCAGACCTTCAAGCCCCGTCCAGCCAGTTTGTACTATATAAATAAGCCAGGTTATTCATGTGAAAACATCACACTAAAAATAAGGCAGTCATATTTTTCAAGGCCACATTTCTTTTTTTTTAAAGATTTATTTATTTACTTGAAAGTCAGAGCTGCACACAAAGAGAAGGAGAGAGAGAGAGAGAGAGAGAGAGAGAGGTCTTTTATTTGCTAGTTCACTCCCCAGTTGACTGCAACTGCTGGAGCTGTGCTGATCCAAAGCCAGGAGCCAGGAGTTTCATCCAGGTCTCCCATGTGGGTTCAAGGGCCCAAGGACTTGGGCCATCTTCTACTGCTTTCCCAGGCCATAGCAGAGAGCTGGATCAGAAGTGGAGCAGCCAGGTGCCCATATGGGATGCCAGCACTACCGGTGATGGCCTTCCCCGCTAAGTCACCATGCCGGTCCCTCAAGGCCACATTTCTTTTTACTGTATTTTGTGGGCAGCTCCATGGGGAAAGGGAGGAATTTTTGTTCCTGTTTCCTTCTCAGTCCACTCCTTCACAGGGATAACTAGTACAGAGCCTTCAGGAGATGAGAGTTGTCAGGAGAGTAAAGCCTGGGAGAGGTTCAGTCTCAGGTGAACACATGGCAGAGACTTGCCAGTGAACACGTGACAGAGAGTCCCTTCCCTTACAGACTTGTGGTTTATATTGTTCAAAGTGGCAGGAGAATGCTTGGGTGTGTGAACTAAAGCTGGGTGGCCAACATAGAGGGAGAACTTGGACTAATTCTAAAGGTCCTGTCATGTTACAGTGTGAGCTGGGAGGGGTTTGTGCTGAGGCTGAGCTGGTGAGTTGGGGACAGAAAGCTTGGGAGGAGTGGGGAGAGCTCAGGCTGACAGCTGGACTCTTCCCATAGTGTTATTTCCAGCAGTCTAGGCAGAGTGGAGCTGGACAAGGCACGGTGGGGCTGTATTAGCAGGGCAGAGAAGTGGAGGCCTGCTTGTTGTAACCTAGGTGAGATCAACAAGGACCTAAGGCTTTTTGTCCTTGTTCTATCAACCATCATAGGTTACTGATGTCAAAAACTCATGGGCTTAAACACGGAATACAAAATAAAACTGACCCTCTTAATTAAAAATGATAGATTGTATGATAACCTGCTGGGTGGAGTTTTGGGCAAAGGGAAAGTGTGATTTTTCTGCCTGGGTGTTTTTGTAGCTTAGCACTTCATGCAAATCCAGATGAAAACAGCTCCACTTATTGAGCCAACTAGTCGAGTGCATTAACTTCAGTTAATCTCACTTTACAAAGGGATCAGTAGAAGTAAAAACAGTTGACAAGGCCGCAACTCACTAGGCTAATCCTCCACCTGTGGTGCCGGCACCCTGGGTTCTAGTCCTGGTTGGGGTGCCAAATTCTGTCCTGGTTGCTCCTCTGTCCAGCTCTCTGCTGTGGCAGTGGGAAGGCAGTGGAGGATGGTACAAGTGCTTGGGCCCTGCATAGGCATGGGAGACCAAGAGGAAGCACCTGGCTCCTGGCTTTGGATCGGCGCAGCATGCCAGCTGTAATGGCTATTTGGGGGGTGAACCAATGGAAGGAAGATCTTTCACTCTGTCTCTGTCCTCTCTCTCACTATCTAAATCTGTCTGTCAAAACAACAACAACAACAACAACAACAACAACACAGTTGACATCCCTGAGAAAAGAAGAAAGAAAGGCTGAAAACAGAAATTGGAAAGCAGCCAAACAGATCATCAGCTACTTTTCCACAGCCTCACTCAATATTAAGAAAAACAACAACA
This sequence comes from Lepus europaeus, assembly GCF_033115175.1. NCBI lineage: Eukaryota > Metazoa > Chordata > Mammalia > Lagomorpha > Leporidae > Lepus > Lepus europaeus. The sequence goes on from NW_026909015.1 coordinate 544,467, forward strand.
ACAACCAGCAAGGAGGAGGCATCAATCCACAAAGCCACAGCACACCCTGCCCTTAACTCCCATTGAGAAAGTCCTCGGAGTACTCAGCTAATCACTTCCTCACATCCTCATCTCTTCCTTCCCCATCCTGCTGACCACCTTGGGCGCCCTGCTGAGGGCCTCCAAGCCCTGCAAGAAACACCATGGAATACACCCGGAAGTTGGGCCAGAGAGCATTCTTGCTACAGATCCACAATGGCAATGGAGTTAATAAAAATATGGAGAACATGTGTCCCATCACCTGCCTTCTCCATCTTCTGGCCTGCCCTCTTGTCAAGTTCCCCTGTCAGGTCCCTCTCCCTTTGAAATCAGACATGACCTACTAAAATCTGCACTGACATGTGGCCCTTTAAAGTTCCCCAGAAGTGCTATCTGGGGTGTCACACGTGCTACCAGAATTTGGGGTGCTATATGATTTCACCGTGGGATTATTACTAAATCTCCAATATTAATTAGCCCAAGAGGGTTCTTGCCTAATATTTAGAGAAGAATTCTAAATACTGGCACGGATAAACGAGGCAGCATGGTACATTTTAAGCTTTTATTTAGTGTGAGAGGTATCTAGGAAAGTGAGGGTATTAGTTCAGGTTGGAGAGAGGAAAGTCTGGGAAATAAGGTAGCATCCGTACCAGAGAGCAGGCCAAAAGCCACGTGCAGCAAGCACCTTGAACTTCTATCCACTTCTTATCACTGGCAGCAAAGCAGAGGCAGAGTGCTTTATTTAAGAGAGAGAGGTAAATATGGGTTCATATCGAGTACCAGGAACCAGCCACGTGGAGGAGTATCTGGGCCAGGAAGCCTAGGGTGTGTGGCCTTTGGGGAAGAACATGTGTCCTCCATGAGAACATGGAGGCACAGGGCTGCAGCAAGCCTCCTCCTGGCAAGAGGCCAGGGAAAAGAGAAAGCCCAGGACATACCGTGTCCCAGGCTTTTAACCCATTTCCAAAGGGGAGTGGTTAATTAACCTGATTGGCTGGTGGGCACCCAGGTGTGGCTGGTAGGGGATGAGGTCACACAAGGGTGTGGTGAAGGTATCAGGTAGGGCGTGAGGTCACACAGGGGCAGTGGCGAAGGAGTGGCCTTCCAGCTCACAAACCTAATCAATTTTAACTTGTATGCCTGCCTACTTCACATTAAAAAAAAAAAAACAAAAAACTTTTATTTAATGAAAATAAATTTCCAAAGTACAGTTTATGGATTACAATGGCTTTTTCCTCCTCATAACTTCCCTCCCAACCGCAACCCTCCCCTCTCCTGCTCCTTCTCCCCTTCCATTCACATCAAGATTCATTTTCAATTATCTTTATATACAGAAGATCTATTAGCATATATTAAGTAAAGCTTTCAACAGTTTACACCCACACAGAAACACAAAGTGTAAAATACTGTTTGAGTATTAGTTATAGCATTAAATCACAATGTACAGTACATTAAGGACAGAGATCCTACATGAGAAGTAAGTACACAGTGACTCCTGTTGTTGACTTAACAAATTGACACTCTTGTTTATGGCGTCAGTAATCTCCCTAGGCTCTAGTCATGAGTTGCTAAGGCTATGGAGGCCTTTTGAGTTCACTGACTCTGATCTTATTTAGACAAGGTCACAGTCAAAGTGGAAGTTCTTTCCTCCCTTCAAAGAAAGGTACCTCCTTCTTTGATGGCCCGTTCTTTCCACAGGGATCTCACTTGCAGAGATCTTTCATTTAGGTTTTTTTTTTTTTTTTTGCCAGAGTGCCTTGGCTTTCCATGCCTGAAATACCCTTATGGGCTCTTCAGCCAGATCTGAATGCCTTAAGGGCTGATTCTGAGGCCAGAGTGCTGTTTAGGACATCTGCCATTCTATGAGTCTGCTGTGTATCCCACTTCCCATGTTGGATCGTTCTCTCCCTTTTTTATTCTATCAGTTAGTATTTTCAGACACTAGTCTTGTTTATGTGATCCCTTTGACTCTTAATCCTATGATTATGATCAATTGTGAACAGAAATTGATCACTTGGACTATTGAGATGGCATTGGTACAAACCACCTTGATGGGGTTGAATTGGAATCCCCTGGCAGGTTTCTAACTACCATTTGGGGCAAGTCCGATTGAGCATGTCCCAAATTGTACATCTCCTACCTCTCTTTTCTCTACTCTTATATTTAACAGGGATCACTTTTCAGTTAAGTTTCAACACTTAAGAATAATTGTGTATTAATTACAGAGTCCAACCTACTTCACCTTGAGCCTCCACAAATAAAACACATGAAGGAAAGTTTGAGTGTCTTAGCACACAAGATGCACCTCTCTCCCTTGCACTCACACGTCTTGTCTCTCAATCACCTGCAATCTGCATTCTTTCCTGGTATTCTTATTTGTCATGGAAATACCTGGGGAGCTGGCTGTTTTCTTCAGGACAGGCTGGGAGCAAGGTAGGTTATGAAATGTCCCTGGTGCCTGGAGCTGGCAGAAGCTACAGAGGCAGTAGCAGAGGAAGTGGAAGAGGCAGGGAGCCAGCCAGGTGTTTGCTTGCAAATTTGGGATTAGGAGCAGCACTGCCTCTGAAGGCTGGCTGTCATCAGTGATTGAACTTCCACTGTCTCGGGAACTCAGAGCCACAAGTAAGCACATGTGTCCTCCCACATTCACACACACATAGACATACACACACACATATTCTCTCTCTCTCTCTCCCTCTGAGCTTGGAATGTGTTAGGACACCTAAGAACTCTGAGAAATGGAGTCTATGAGCATTTCCTAGAGACCTGACCTATGGGCCTTCCCTAAGAGTTTCAAATCCTCCAGCAGGTGGAGACAGAATGGAAACTAGAAAGGATTTTGTTGTATTAACACCCATCCTTCCATCCCATTCATCAACAAAAATCTGATTGGATTGGTTGGTGCTCTTTTTCCTGATTTGAACCAAAGTCTTTAAGAGTGACACCACTGCTGCTAAATGCCAGCCAAATCCTGTTATCTCCATAAACTATGTCTTCTTCTGGAAAAATCATACTTTTATTCCTGGATTTTTTTTTCAAATTATTTTACACCATCTTCAGGGGAACTGAATAGAGACCATAACTCAGTATCTTCTAGAAGCCAGATTAAGGGAGTAAATGCTAAATACCATCTCATCCAATCCTTGGATTAATTCTGGGGCACTATTATCACAAGTTTACAAAAAGAAAAATGAAGTAAAAATGGTTTTTCACAGTTTGTCCACTGGAATATGGTTACAAAGGATAGAAGAGAGGCTAAGCAAAATCTAATAGTGGTTTAAGAAATCATCCGTTTGTCTTTTGGCTCAATTTCTAAACTTTGAGATTTCTCAGCTGGGGAAAAACGGTGAGAGAAAGGAAGACTAGCTGAAATGATAACCAAACATAACCACATAGGATTAAAGTTATTTCAAAAAGGAATGAGACTCAAAAATCTCATCCTTGGTTTATTATATGTGGTCATTTTTTATTATGTTTAAATTCAAGGGACTGTCTAAATACTATCAAATCTTAGATATATGTGTGTTGTTTATATCTTAAAATTTTATTTAGGGGGCCAATGCTATGGCATAGCTAGTAAAGTCATGGACTGTGGTGCCAGCATCCTCAGTCCTCACCATGATGCCAGGCAGGGTATGCCTTTCCCATATTGGAGCTTCAGAGAAATGACAGGTGGAGAGGCTCTGACTTGCCCAAGGTTACACACCTAGAAAGTGATGTAGGATAAAAATTTGGCTCCATTCCAACCCTGAGGCTGAGTCAAGCCTCAGGCAGTATGGCTATATGAATGTGAGGTGCCAGGGGTCAGGCAGGACCCAGACCATGGGGTGTTGGCCACAGGCTGGGCTTTCTCCCCTCCATGGGTGGGTGGGCAGGTGGGCTGGTGGGCAGATGGACTGCCCCCAGTCAGCTGCATTCTCCTGAGTCTCACAGAAGGCTGTGCTAGTGTTAGCCCAGCTGTCAGGGTGCTTTAAAATAGAAGCAATGCTGGAAAGCTGGGCTGCCCCTAAGAGACTGTTGCAGGAAGGAGGAGGGGGGAGAGCTGTTTTGCAAACACAGACCTGCTGCCAGAGCACAGGGCCGTGGTCTTTACCAGCATCCTGGGGATGGAACCAGGGACTGTTTCCCTGGATGGCCCCCTCCCTGTGAGAAGGTGTGGCTGTGTGCGTCTGTGAGGGTGAGCCAGCCTTGGCTCCTGCTGGGGAAGTTGCCTTTCCTTCTGCTCTAACCCCTGGCTGGTCTGATGCCCCTTCTGCAGACTGGCCAACCACTAGAATGAGGTTGGAGAAACAGCAGTGCCAAAGGCTTTTCCAATCCGATTTAACAGTTGCTGTGTGCATGGACAAGGCATGTCATCCATATTCCAGGGCCAGCCCAGCCCTCACCTCCGGAGTCTGCAGATTCAAGAACTCACCATGGGGAAGTCTGAGTCACTGGACAATCAGTTCCGTCAGGATCCAGCAGTTCCACCTCTCCCTTCTCAGACACCTGACTCTAAGCACTCCGCCTTTCTTGCTTCTCAAGTGTCCGGCTTCCTCTTTGCATGGGGAGAAAGATGCGCCACCACACGGACACTTTGACCAGTGCAGCCTGGAAGGGACAGTGACGTGATGATCTCGCGAGATTACATGGTTTCCCCTCCCTCGAGGTGTGCCTGGTTGGACAGTTTGCAAAGGGGGGTGGGGATGGGCATGGATGACGTCATAAAGCCATAGCCAATCAGTATGCTCCCTGGCATAGTGGGGGACTGTTGCCAGGTGAGGAGAGCTGCGGCTGGGGTCTGAAGCCGCCTCCTCTACTACTGGACTCCCCAGAGGTGGACGCCATCACTTCAGTGTCCCTGGCACAGCTCTTGTGATATAAAACCGCATTCAGGTAAGATACAATTTCCGGACCTACTGGTATTTTATTGACTTCTGGGTCTTTGCTTCTCTCCATGTTCTGGAGTTATTTCTCTGTTGTGTCGTTTGTGTGTGTGCCTGTGTGTTTAATATGCATTTCAATAATGTTTAAACATATTACATAATTTAAATTTCTCTTGTAGATATGTGTTCGCTAGTTTGCCTTTTGTCCTTTAATATTGCCTGTCTGTTTCTTGCTATGACTTATAATGATTGTCTACCTGGTAGTCTTGCTAAATTCACTAACCGGTTGTATTTGGCTTGGGGTTAGATGGAATTATCTCTCCATGTAATGGTGTCACCCTCATATATTGAGTTTTATTGCTTAAAAGGTGATATTTAAACTTTGTTTCTTTGTTGTTGATTTCCCTGACCACTCCTCCAGTATAGTGTTGAAGAGCGATGGGGAGGAAGCCAGTTATGTCCTGGTCTGTTCCCAGGAAGAAGGCTTTCACTGCCCTGTATTAAGCAGCGCGCTGTGGTCCATTTTATACTATCTTGATCACATGAAGGAAGTCACTGTGTTTTCCTATTCTGCTACAAGTTGATTTATTTTCTGGTTGGATATTGAATTTTATTAAATGTTTTTTAATATTTAATCTAAATGATCGTGTAATTTCATCATATTTTTCACCTATCTGGATGATTTATAGGGTTTGTTTGAGAATGCTAAAAATCTTTACTTTTTAGTGTAGCTCACTTGTTATTGATCTGGTATGCTTTCCTATGTGATTGAATTCATATAATCATATTTTGCTTAGAATATATGTACCTCAGTTTAGGAAAGACATGCTTTTTGATTTCATTTTCATTGCATATCCTGGTCTCATTTGCACATTGGCTTCCCAAAACAGATTCAAAAACATTCTGTGTATGTCCACTTGGAACAAGTCAGGGAAATTCAGTGTTTTTTCTCTTAGAAGTGTATAATGTTCCAAAAGTCTGGACCCAGGTTTTTGCTCGTGGAACATTTTTTTTGATTGGTTGGTTTGGATTTCCAAATATTGATTCAACTTATTAAATTATATAGGAATTTTCCTATTTCATCTTATATTTGTGCTTTTGGAAATTGGATTTCAAAATGTAGCAGATTTTGGAATCTGAAGTCAATTTTTAAATAATTTTCTACTTATATAAGGTGAATAAATTTCATATGTACAGATTTAGGATCATAGTGCTACTTTCCACCCTACCCTCCCTCCCATTCATGCTGCCATCCTCCCTCCTGATTCCTGTCATATTCTTTCATTTAATTTTTACAGTGACACATTTTCAGTTTATTTTATATTCATAAACTTACCCTAACACTAAGTAAAGAATTCAACAGTAAGAAAAAAATCCAATTCCTCAACAGTAGAGATAAGGGTTGTAGACAATAATCAGATATCAAAACATCAGTTTCATTCATATATATTACATTTTTTGTTCTCTTTATTATTACAGATCAGGGAAAACATAATATATTTGTATTTTAGGGACTGGCTTTTTTCATTGAGTACAATGACTTCCAGTTGCATCATTTTACTGCAAAGGAGAGAATTTCATTATTTTTTATAGCTGAGTAGTAGTTCATAGTGTATATATAACACATTTTCTTTATCCAGTCAGTAGTTGATGTACAACTAGGTTGATTCCATATCTTAGTTATTGTGAATTGAGCTGCAGTAAACATGGAGGTACAGATAACTTTCACAAGCTGATTTTATTTCATTTGGGTAAATTCCCAGGAGTAGGATGGCTGGGTCATATAGTAGATCTATGTTCAGATTTCTGAAGAATCTCCATACTGTTTTCCACAACAGCTGTCCTAGTTTACATTCCAAGAAGAGTGTATTTTCCCCCCACATCCCTACTAGCATTTATTGTTTCTTTGCTATATGAAGCTGTTCAAACTGTGGTGAGGTAAAACCTCATTGTGGTTTTTATTTTCAGTTCCTTGATGGCTAGTGATCATAAGCATTTTTTTTGACAGGCAGAATGGATAGTGAGAGAGAGAGACAGAGAGAAAGGTCTTCCTTTTTGCCATTGGTTCACCCTCCAATGGCTGCTGCGGCCGGCACATCGCGCTGATCCGAAGCCAGGAGCCAGGTGCTTCTCCTGGTCTCCCATGTGGGTGCAGGGCCCAAGCACTTGGGCCATAGCAGAGAGCTGGCCTGGAAGGAAGGCAACCGGGATAGAATCCGGCACCCCAACTGGGACTAGAACCTGGTGTGCCGGCACCGCAAGGCGGAGGATTAGCCTGTTAAGCCATAGCGCTGGCCTATAATCATTTTTTCATGTGCCTATTGGCTATTTGAAAAAATATCTGTTCAAGTCCTTTGAACCATTTCTTAACTGGATTGTTTGCTTTGTTGTTGTTGTTGAGTTTATCAGTTACATAGTTTGGAAATATTTTCTCCCATTCTGTAAGTTGTCTCTTTGGAGTCAAATTTTTACTCATAAGAATTTAACAGAATCTTAATATCTTGGTGAGTTCTATAAGCTCTGTAAGGAACAGCACTGTTTTAATTTCTTTTTCTTTGTTTTTAAAGATGTATTTTATTTATTTGAAAGACAGTTACAGCAAGAGGTAGAGCTAGAGAATGAGAGAGGTCTTCCATCCACTGATTCACTCCCCAAACAACTGCAATGGCCAGAGCTGAGTTGATCCAAAGCAAGGCGCAAGGAGTGTTTTCTGGGTCTCCCATGTGGGAGAAGGGGCCCAAGCACTTGGCCCCTTTCCCAGGACATAGCAGAGTGCTGGATCAGAAGTGGAGCAACTGGGACTTGAACCAGCGCCCATATGGGATGCCAGTGCTGCAGGCCCAGCTTTAACTCACTGCACCACAGCACCGGCCTCCATGTTTTAATCTCTCTCTCTCTCTCTCTCTCTCTCTTTTTTACAGGTAGAGTTATAGACAGTGAGAGAGAGAGAGAGAAAGAGAGAGAGAAAGGTCTTCCATCCAATGGTTCACTCCCCAAATGGTCGCTCTTGCTGGTGCTGTGCCAATCCGAAGCCAGAAGCCTGGTGCTTCCTCCTGGTCTCCCATGTGGGTGCAGGGCCCAAGCACTTGGGCCATCCTCCACTGCCTTCCCAGGCCACAGCAGAGAGCTGGACTGGAAGAGGAGCAACTGGGACTAGAACCCGGTGCCCATATGGGATACCAGTGCCGCAGGTGGAGGATTAACCAAGTGAGCCACTACATCGGCCTGATGTTTTAATCTTAAAATTGGTTGATGGCTTATTAATTTTCTTAATTTTTTCTTTTTTATTTAATAAATGTGAATTTACAAAGTGCAATTTTTGTATTATTGTGGCTTTCCCCCCCAACCTCCCTCCCTCCCATGGCCCTCTCCTCTCCCACCCCCCTCTCCCATCCCACCCTTCATCGAGTTTCATTTTCAATTATCTTTATATACAGAAGATCAACTTAGTATATACTAAGCAAAGATTTCAACAGACTGCACTCACACAACCAATTTTCTTAATATTTTTAAAAATGTTTTTCCTTGCTTATATGTTTCTGTAGTACTTTTGTGAAACCAGCATTTTATTGATGGTTGCTATTACCTTTTCCTTGACTTTATTTAAATATTCTTCAAATATTTTTCTTTTTTATTTCTTAAGAAGGAAGCTGGGATGATTTGTGTGTCCTAATACATTCACTTAAGGATGCGGATTTTCTCTCAGCACTGATTTTTCTGCAATCCCTTAATTTTCTCACATTTCCAAACCCTGTATGTGCAGATCCTGTCTGCCCAACTATCTCCATCCCCACTGTGCCTGCAGCCATATCAGTCTCCATATGTCTCCAGTCCTATGTCTGAAACCCATGTATTTTCTCCAGTGTCTATCTCTTATTTAACTGTGACCACTATTCACCCTTGGTATGTTGCCATTTATAAAATCTCTGACTTTCATGTCAGCTTTCAACATTCCCTAGTTCTTGTGCCTGCAGCATATGCCAACTGCATGAGTCTCCATTCCCTGCATCTCCAGCACATCTTTCCTTGAGTGTCTCCCTGTACCATGCAAATCATCATGTCCTTCAGCTCCTCTTACATGAAGCCAAGATCTTCCCTCAACTGTCTGCTTTCCTTCTCCGGAGTAATCTTTCTACTACCCTGGAGTAACTTCATTGCCTGTGCTTCCAGCTCATTGTAACCTTTATGCACCTCTCTGCTCTTTGCTTGAACCCCTGTCATGCTTAGGCTTCTGGAATGCCTCTGATTGCAGCCAGGTTTTTCTCTATGTCCCCACACCCAATAACCATAACTTAAGCATCCCATATGTCTGTATCTCCTGCTTTTCTCCCAGGGTCTCTACCCACTTTGAATATTTGGTTTTCTGGTTAACTACTGAAGAACAAATTGATTCTATATGAGTTTTAGCCATTGTGAATAAAGTTGCTATATATTATTTCCCATCAGTTTTTATTTTTTTAAAGATTTATTTTATTTATTTGAAAGACAGAGTTACAGAGAGAGGTAGAGGTAAAGAAAGAGAAAGAGGTATTCCACCCACTGGTTCACTCCCCAGATGGCTGCAAAGGATGGAGCTGAGCTGATCCAAAGTCAGGAGACAGAAAGTTTTTATGGGTCTCCCACACGGATGCAGAGGCCCAAGGACTTGGGCCATCTTCTACTGTTTTCCCAGGCCACAGCAGAGAGCTGGATCAAAGAGGAGCAGCTGGGACTAGAACTGGCATCCATATGGGATGCTGGCACTTCAGGCCAGGACTTGTTGCAGCACTGGCCCCTCACATCAGTTTTTATCTACTCATTTTAAAGATATTGGAACCTGTATGCTGTATGATATGGTGACACTATGGTTGGATTTCTAATAACACATCAAGATGTCTGATAAAATGGCTGTCCCACTATGCATTCTCACCAGTAATGAATGAGCTATACTGCTATTCTATATTCTTGCAAAAATTTTGTTATCATGTTGACTTTTTAAATAAAACCATCCTAATACATGATGTGTCCATCTTATTGCTATTCAAATATGCTTGTCCTTAATGTACAGTGCATTTAACTTTCTAATAATTCTCTTAATATTCAGAATGCTTTATTTGCTTATTTTTAATATGTGTATACATCTAAACATATATATGTTTAAAGTGTCTGTGTATTCTATCAGTATTTAAATTGGGGAATTTCCTTCTTTTATTGAATTTTACAAGCTCTTTGTAAAATTTGCATGCAATTCCTTAAAAAGATTTATTTATATGAAAGGCAGAGTTAAAAAAGAGAGAAAGAGAGAAATCTTCCATTTTCTGGTTCATTTCCTACATGGTCCCTGTAGTCAGGCTGAAGCCAGAGCCTGGACATCCAACAAGATCCCACATGGGTGGCAGGAGCCCAAGAACTTGGACAATATGTTGCTGCTTTCCAAGGCAAAATAGCATGGAGCTGGATGGAAAGTAGACCAGTTGGGACTTGAACTGGTGCTCATATGGTGTTGCAGTTGATTTCTCCACAATGTTGCAGTGGGTTCATTTCTGAGAGGAGCAGCGTGGTGGGGGCAAGAGGCGCGGAGTCAACACACAGACCCCGGGAGTCAGGTGAAAGCAGGCTCGAGGCGAGCAGCCAGCAGACTCGTTTATTACAGTTGGTACAACAGCTTATATAGCCAAGACCAGCCAATCTGGTCAAGGGCGGTCTATACCCCAACCAATCACAGCCTGTTGCCAGGCAGTTTCCATAGCCATCCAATCACAGCCTGTCGCCAGGCAGTTTCAGATCCATCCAATCACAGCCTGTCGCCAGGCAGTTTCCAGAGCCATCCAATCACAGCCTGTCGCCAGGCAGTTTCCAAAGCCAGGTGGGTTTCAAAGCCATTCCTGAGTAACTGATGCTCGCTTGCCAGTGGCCACCTTCGCATGGCCTTCTCATTCCACTACAATATGGAATGCTGGTGTCACAGGTCATGGCTTAACCTGCAGTGCCACAACATCAGCCCCTGTTTCATCTTCTTTTTAATTGTTTAATTTTAATTTTTAGTTAGCTTTTAACACATTCAATGATTCATAGACACAATTCTAATAACAAAAAGATATTCTCTTCCTTTCTACCTCCTTTCATCCCTCTCACCATTCTTTCTACCACCTTCCTTCACCACCTTTTTTTTAGTTTTTGAGATAACATATTTTAAACTTTACAATAAAAAGGCTTAATACTTCACCAATATGAAATTTAACAAGTAAAAAGCAAAAAGACCCTAACTTAATGGTAATATAGACAATGGCTATAAATAATACTTGAACAGAAAAATGACCATTTCACCCATATACAGTAAAGCTTAAAGTAATCACAGATCCTTAAGACTACAGTAGTATAACATTCCTAACCATTGGTTTGACAAAGGTATAGGACAAAGTTTTAGAAAACTATATTTGCTGCAATACTGGTAACACATAGAAATTTCTTTTTAAAAAAATTTTAGCTCCCACATGTAAGGCAGAACATCTGGAATTTTGTCTTTCTAGGTCCAGCTTATTTCACTCAATATGATATCCTAGAAAATGTTTGATTTCCAAATATTGTGAGTGTTCTATTGTTTCTTTCTGGTCTTATTCCTTTATTGTCTATCAACATATATTATTACACTGGAATGTATCACTCCCTTTAGATCTAATGGTATTTTTCATATATATATGGATGGTCTTGTGTCAGGTATATATATGTATATATATATATATATATATATATGATATGTTTTCTTGCTGAATTGAGCCTTTAATCAAAATATAATGTCCTTCTTTATTTATTTTTTGATTTAAAGTATGTTTTACCTGATACCAGGATAGCTAAACAAGCTCGCTTTTGATTTCCATTTGCCTAGTATATCTTTTTCCAACCCTTCACTTTCAGTCTGTGTGTATCTTTGTGAAGTGATTTTCTTGTAGGCAGCATATAGTGGGGTTGTGGTTTTTATCTGTTTAACCAAACTACGTCTTTTGTTGGTGAATTTAATTTAACATTTACATTCCAAGTTAGTATTGATAAATAAGAACTAATAGCTGTTATTTGTTGATTAGATAATTATTTTATCTGCTCTGTTGGTGAATTAGGTGGTGTCATGTGTTTACATGGTTACTTCTAAGGCAAGGGCACCCTTCAGAATTTCTTGTAAGTCTGGTCTGGGGTGGTGAATTCTCTGTTTTTGCTTATCTGGAAAATACTTTATTTCTCCTTCACTTTTAAAGTATAGCTTCACTGGATATAATATTCTTGGGTTGAAATGTTTTCTTTCTTTTAAGACTTTGAATAAATCATATCACTCTCTTCTGGCCTGTAGGGTTTCTGCTGAGGAGTTTGATGTCAATCTAATGCATTTTCCTTTATCTGTAATGATGCTTTTCTCTTACTGTCTTTAGAACTTTCTCCTGTCTTTAGCTTTTGACAGTTTGGTAACAATATGCTGTGGAGAAGACCTTTATTGTTTGTATCTGCTTGGGGTTCTTTGAGCTTCTTATAACTGGAGGTCCATGTCTATTTCAAGACATGGAAAATCTTCAACTATTTCATTTAGAAGGTTCTCAACACCTTTTTTCTTTGCTCCTCCTTCAGGAGTACATATAATATGAATATTTAGTCATTTATGGGATCCCTTATTTCACATAGACTTCATTCTTTTTATTTCTTTTCTGTTTATTTTTGTCTGATTGCATTGTTTCAAAATTCTTGTCCTCAAGTTCAAAAACTCTTTCTTCCACTTGGCCTATTCTACTGTTAAAGTTCTCAATCAGGAGCCAGAGTTGTACTCACATGGGTTAAACTACATCTGCAGTGCCAGCATCTCATATGGGCAACAGTGGGAATCCTGGCTGCTCCACATCTGATCTAGCTCTTTACTAATGTGCCTGGGAAAAGAGCAGGAGATGACACCAGTCCTTGTGCCCTTAACCCACACAGCACACCTGAATGAAGCTTCAGGCTCCTGGCTATGGCCCAGCCCAGCACCGGAAATTGCAGCCCTTTGGAGAGTGAACTAACAGGTGGAAGATTCTCTCTCTCTTTCTTTCTCTCTCTCTTTCTGCAATTCTAATTTTCAAATACATTTTTAAAAAATGCTCTCCTTCATTTTTTATTTCACTGATTGACAATTTCATCTCCAATATTTCTATTTTGTTCTTTTTTAAAAAAAGTATTTATTTATTTGAAAGGCAGAAACACAGAGTGACAGAGAATTACAGATAGAAGGAGGGGGAGAGAGGGGTAGGGAGGGAAAGGGGGAGGGGAGAGGAAGGAGGAAAGGGAAAGGAGAGGAAGGAGGAGGGGAAGTAAGAGGAAGAAGGAGGGAGAGGAGAGGAAGGAGGAGTGGAGTAGGAAGGGCACAAAGAGAGCATTTGTTACTTTTTGATTTCTATATGAAAGCTATTCTAACTGGGTTGAGGTGAAACATCTGAGGTACTCTAATATGAAGTACCAGCATCTTAATCGCTAGGATAAATAAATATCCCTGAGTTATTTTTTTGTACACAGTGAGAAGTAAGGTCTAGTTTCATTCTTCTACATGTGGATATTCAATATTCCAAGCACTGTTTTTTGAGAAGACTGTCCTTTCTGCAATGCATATTCTTAGCACTTTTGTTGAAAGTCAGTTAGCTAGAGATGTTTGAATTTACCTTTAGGCCCTCTATTCTGTTCCTAAGGTGTATGAGATAATTTAAAAAAGTTTATGGAAATGGAATTAAAAGATAATGTTAGGGATGGACATTGTGCCAAAGCAATTAGGACATCACTATGACTCCCATATCTCATATTGGAGTGCCTAGATTTGAGTCTTGCCTTTGTTTCCAACCCCTCTTCCTGTTAATGCACATCCTGGGAGGCAGCAGGCGATAGCCCAAGTACATGGTTCCTTGCCACCAACATGGGAGACCCAGATACAGTTCCTGGCTCTTGGTTATGACCAAGCCCAGTCTCAGCTGTTTTGAGCATTTGGGGGTGTGAACCAGTAAATAGAAGATCTCGGTCTCTCCTTCCTTCTTTCCCTCCCTCTTCCCTACTCCCTCTACCTCTGTCTTTCAAATAAAAAAGCCTAAATTTAAAGTTTTAGCACAAATTTTTTTTTGAAAATCTTTGCAGTTGTTTGTAGTATATTTTCTGGGGCGAGCGCCATGGCTTACTTGGTTAATCCTCTGCCTGTGGTGCTGGCATCCCATATGGGCACTGGGTTCTAGTCCTGGCTGCTGCTCTTCCAGTCCAGCTCTCTGCTGTGGCACGGGAAGTCAGTGGAGGATGGCTCAGGTGCTTGGGTGCCTGCACCCACATGGGAGACCAGGAAAGGCACCTGGCTCCTGGCTTTGTATTGGTGCAGCTCCCAGGTGCTTCTCCTGGTCTCCCACGTGGGTGCAGGGCCCAAGGTCTTGGGCCATCCTCCACTGCATTTCCGGGCCACAGCAGAGAGCTGGACTGGAAGAGGAGCAACCAGGACAGAATCTGGTGCCCCGACCGGGACTAGAACCTGGTGTGCCAGAGCCGAAGGTTGAGGATTAGCCAAGTGAGCCATGCACTGGCCAGATCATCATTTTTAAGCATCCATATATGAGGCAGAATGTATTTTATTTGCCTTCTGTGTCTGACTTATTTCATATAACCTAATGACCTCCAGTTCTATACATTTGCTACACATATCAGGATTTCTTTCTTTTTTCTATATGTGACAGAGTTAGTGAGAGAGGGAGACAGAGCAGAGAGAAAGGTCTTCCTTCCATTGGTTAAGCCCCCAAATGGCCACTATGGCTGGAGCTATGCCGATCCGAAGCCAGTAGCCAGGTGCTCCTTCCTGGTCTCCCATGTGGGTACAGGGGCCCACGTACTTGGGCCATCCTTCACTGCCTTCATGGGCCAGAGCAGAAAGCTGGACTGGAAGAGGTGCAACTGGGACTAGAACCTGGCACCCATATGGGATGCCAGCACCGCAGGCGGAGGATTAACCAAGGGAGCCACGGTGCTGGCCCCCATGAATTTCTTTCGTATCTGTAGCTGAACAAAACTCTATTGTGTGTATATACCACATTACCTAGTCATCCACTGATGGACCCCTAGATTGATTTCAAATCTTGGCTGTTGCTAATAGTGCTATAGTGAATATGGGAGTGCACATGTCTTTTCCAAATCCTGAATTCATTACCTCTGGATTACATATAAAGACAAGCAGGATAGCTGGGTCACATAATAGATTTGTTTTTTGTTTCTTTGAGGAACCTCCATACCATCCTCCTAATGTCTGTACAAATTTGAAATCAAACCCACAGTGTATAAAGGTTCATTGTTCTCTACATCTTCACTAGACTTTGTTTTGTCTTGTTGGTATTGTCCATTTTAGCTGATGTAAAATGTCCCATTGTACTTTTGACTTGAATTTTGATGATGGATAGTGATAGAGACTTTTATACATATTTTCATCACTTATATTTATTATTTTGAGACATGCATATTCATATCCTTTTCTCATTCCTTAATTTAAAAAAAAATTCCTTGAGTTCCTACAGTATTGTAGATTTTATTCCTTTGTCAGATGAATACCTTACAAATAGCTTGCAAATATTTTTTCTACTATTTTGATTATCTCTTTACTGGATGATTGTTTCCTTTTATGTGAAGTCAAAATCTCAGTAGTGGAGACTAGAACAAGCACTAACATGGGATGCAGTCATCCCAATTGGAAGCTTAATCAACTGTACCACAATGCCTGCCCCAGGGTGTATATATATTTTTCAAGTATTATTTCCTCCTGCTGGACAGACCTTTACATTATTATGAAATGACCTTTTCTGTATTTGTATTACCTTTAATTTTAAATTTATTTCATCTGACCTAAGTATGACTAAGCCAACTTTCATTGAATTTACATGGAATTTTCCATCTCTTCCTTCACTTTCAGTTTGTGCATGTGCTTCAAGGTGATTTTCTTATAGGCAGTTTTTTTTTATTCATCCAGTCACTCTATTAATAATAAATTTAATAATATTAATATTTATTAATTTAAGCCATTTACATTTAAGATAGTTATTTTTTAAACTTTTATTTCATAAATATAAATTTCCAAAGTACAGTTTATGGATTACAATGGCTTTTTCCCCCCTTAACTTCCCTCCCAACCACAACCCTCCCATCTCCCACTCCTCCCATTCCATTCACATAAAGATTCATTTTCAATTATCTTTATATACAGAAGATTAATTTAGTATTTATTAAGTAAAGATTTCAACAGTTTGTGCCCACACACAGAAACACAAAGTGTAAAATACTTTTTGAGTACTAGTTACAGCATTAATTCACACTGTACAACACATTAAGGACAGAGATCCTACATAGGAGTAATTGCACAGTGACTCAAGTTGTTGACAAAACAAATTGATATTCTTGTTTATGGCATCAGTAATCACCCAAGGCTCTTGTCATGAGTTGCCAAGGCTAGGGAAACCTTTTGAGTTTACCAACTTTGATCTCATTTAGACAAGGTCATAGTCAAAGTGGAAGTTCTCTCCTGCCTTCAGATAAAGGTACCTCCTTCTTTGATGACCTTTTCTTTCCACTGGGATCTCACTTGCAGAGATCTTTCATTTAGGTTTTTCTTTTCCATGGTATCTTGGCTTTCCATGCCTGAAATACTCTCATGGGCTTTTCATCCGGATCTGAATGCCTTAAGGACTGATTCTGAGGCCAGAGTGCTGTTTAGGACATCTGCCATACCATGAGTCTGCTGTGTATCCCACTTCCCACGTTGGATCATTCGTTCCTTTTTAATTCTATCAGTGAGTATTAGGAAACACTTGTCTTGTTTGTGTGATCCCTTTGACTCTTTTTTAAAAACTTTTATTTAATAAATATAAATTTCCAAAGTACAGCTTTTGGATTACAGTGGCTTTCTCCCCCCCATAACTTCCCTCACACCCATAACCCTCCCATCTCCCACAACCTCTCCCATTACATTCACATCAAGATTTATTTTCAATTATTTTTATATACAAAACATCAATTTAGTGTATATTAAGTAAAGATTTCAACAGTTTGCACCCACACGAAACAAAAAGTGTAAAGTATTGTTTGAGTACTAGTTATACCATTGATTCACATTGTACAACACATTAAGGACAGAGATCCTACATGGGGATTTTTGTGTAAGGTGTTAGGTAGGGGTCTTGCTTCAAGCTTCTGCATGTGGAAATCCAGTTTTCCCAGCACCATTTATTGAATAGATTGGCCTTGCTCCAGGAATTGGTTTTAGATCCTTGATCAAATATAAGTTGGCTATAGATGTTTGGGTTGATTTCTGGTATTTCTATTCTGTTCCATTGGTCTATCCATCTGTACCAGTGCCATGCTGTTTTGATTACAACTGTCCTGTAGTATGTCCTGAAATCTGGTATTGTGATGCCTCCGGCTTTGTTTTTGTTGTACAAGATTGCTTTAACTATTTGAGGTCTTCTATGCCTCCATATGAATTTCAGCATCATTTTTTTCCAGATCTGAGAAGAAGGTCTTCGGTATCTTGATTGGTATCACATTGAATCTAGAAATTGCTTTTGGGAGAATGGACATTTTGATGATATTGATTCTTCCAATCCATGAGCCTGGAAGATTTTTCCACTTTTTGGCATCCTCTTCTATTTCTTTCTTTAAGATTTTTTAATTCTCATCAAAGAGATCTTTAATGTCCTTGGCTAAGTTTATTCCAAGGTATTTGATTGTTTTTGTGGCTATTGTGAATGGGATTGATCTAAAAGTTCTTTCCTAGCAGTGGCATTGCCTGTGTATCAAAGGCTGTTGATTTTTGTGCATTGATTTTATATCCTGCTACTTTGCCAAACTCTTCTATGAGTGGAGCTTATAAGCTGGGACTGTGAAAAAAAACTGAGGGTATAGGGGAGAACTGATGGAGTGCCTGAGATGTGAGTACTCTTGGTGGGAGATGCCACAAACTTAGTAACCTTGGCAACATGGGGAGAGACATTGCAGAGGAATCTGAGCTTACACTGAGGACTGTACAGATCCTTTGTGTGGTCCTTGGGACAGAGCAGATGAATATTATACCCACTGGGGCTAGCACTCAGGCACCGATTGCCTTCAAGGAGAATAGCTCAGCTTGGTGGAATTACTTCCCTTCTGAATAAAAAAATGGAAGATTTACCACACCAAACCTGGGTGTGTCACCTTTGGCACACCTATGACCCTGATGAACAGAACTGAACAGAGCTCTCTGGCCACACCCACCACAAGCCTCTAGAGATTCACCAAAAGCGGGCAGTCCACTTAATCTAGAGTCATAGTATAATGAGAAAAGCCACCACAGTGAGGAAAAAAAGAAGAAACCAAAGAATATCTCCACAATTCCAAACAACAAATGCAGAAACTGAGGAAACAGGAACAAGGAGGACATTATGACACCCCCAAAATGAACATGACACTCCAATACAAGATTATGAAGATGATGAGATGGAAGAAATGCAAGATATGGATATAAAAAAATTTATGATAAGAACATTTAGAAGTTATCAAAAATAAATTCATGAACTACAGAAATCCTTACTGGACAGGATAGAAAATCTCTCTCATGAAAATGAAACCTTAAGGAAGAATCAAAATGAAATGAGGAATTTAGTAGGACATGAAATTGTGATATTGAAGAGAAATTGAAATGAAATGAAGAATTTAATGGAACAAATGACAAACACATTTGAGAGCCTTAAAAACAGAATCAGTGAAGCAGGAGAGAGAATATCAGACTTAGAAGAGAAAGCACAGGAAAGTATACAGTCAAACCAAAGAAAAGAAGAGGAAATTAGAAATCTAAAAAATATTGTTGGGAATCTACAGGATATTATTAAAAAAAACCAACATTTGGGTTCTAGGTGTTCCTGAGGGCATGGAGAGAGAAAGGATTATAAGTCCATTTTTTTTTGACAGGCAGAGTGGACAGTGAGAGAGAGACAGAGAGAAAGGTCTTCCTTTTGCCATTGGTTCACCCTCCAATGGCCGCTGCGGTAGCGCGCTGCGGCCGGCGCACCGTGCTGTTCTGATGGCAGGAGCCAGGTGCTTATTCTGGTCTCCCATGGGATGCAGAGCCCAAGCACTTGGGCCATCCTCCACTGCACTCCCTGGCCACAGCAGAGAGCTGGCCTGGAAGAGGGGCAACCAGGACAGGATCCGGTGCCCCGACCGGGGCTAGAACCCGGTGTGCCGGCGCCGCAAGGCAGAGGATTAGCCTGTTGAGCCACGGCGCCGGCTATAAGTCCTTTTTAATGAGATACTAGTATAAAACTTCCGAGGTTTGGAGAAAGAAAGAGACATCCAAGTGCAGGAAGCACATAGAATCTCCAATAAACATGACCAAAAGTGATCCTCAACATGACACGTTGTAATCAAACTCACCACAGTGACACATAAAGAAGAGATTCTAAAATGTGCAAGAGAGAAACATCAGATTACACTCAGAGGATCTCCAATTAGACTAACAGAAGACTTCTCATCAGAAACCCTCAGTCTAGGAGGGAATGGTGAGATATAGCCCAAGTACTTAGAGAAAAAAAAACTTCCAGCCCAGAATATTATATCCTGCAAAGCTCTCATTTGTGAATGAAGGTGAAATAAAGACCTTTCATAGCAAACAGAAATTGAAAGAATTTGTCACCACTGGTCCAGCCCTGCAAAAGATGCTTAAAGATGTGTTACACACAGAAACACAGAAACGCGGTCATCAATATGTAAGAAGTTTGGCAAATAAAAAAGCCATCTGCACATTAATGTTTATTGCAGCTCAATTCACAATAGCTAAGACCTGGAACCAACCCAAATGCCCATCAACAGTAAACTGGATGAAGAAATTATGGAACATGTACTCCATAGAATACTATACAGCAGTAAGGAACACTGAAACCCAGTCATTTACAACAAGATGGAGGGATCTGGAAAACATCATGCTGAGTGAATTAAGCCAGTCCCAAAGAGACAAATATCATTTGTTTTCCCTGATTGGCGACAACTGAGCACCAAAGGGGAAACCTGCTAAGTGAAATGGACACTATAAGAAACAATGACCTGATCAGCTCTTGTCCTGACTCTAGATGTACAATGTAATACTTTATCCTTTTTAATATTTGTTGTTGTTGTTGTTCTAGTACTAGTGGTTGAACTCTGTAATTAACACACAATTATTCTTAGGTGTTTAAATTGTAACTGAAAAGTGATCCCGGTTAAATTTAAGAGTGGAAAAAGAGAGGGAGCTGATGTACAATTTGGGACATGCTCAATCGGACTTGCCCCAAATGGTGGAGTTAGAAATGTGCCAGAGGATTCCAACACAATCCCATCAAGGTGGCATGTACCAATGCCATCTCACTAGTCCAAGTGGTCAATTTCAGTTCACATTCGATGACTTGGATAGGTCTAAGAGTCAAAGGGATCACACAAGACAAGTGTCTGCTAATACTAACTGATAGAATCAAAAAGGGAGGGAAGGATCCAACATGGGAAATGGGATACACAGCAGACTCATAGAATGGCAGATGTTCTAAACAACACTCTGGCCTCAGAATCAGCCCTTAAGGCATTCGGATCTGGCTGAAGAGCCCATGAGAGTATTGTAGGTATGGAAAGCCAAGATACCATGAAAAAAAAAAAGACCTAAATGAAAGATCTCTGTGAGTGAGATCCCAGTGGAAAGACCGGGGCCATCAAAGAAAGAGGTACCTTTCTCCGAAGGGAGGAGAGAACTTCCACTTTGACTATGACCCTATCGGGATAAGATCAAAGTCAGTGAACTCTAAAGGCTTCCATAGCCCTGGCAACTCATGACTAGAGCCTAGGGAGATTACTGATGCCATGAACAGGAGTGTCAAATTGTTAAGTCAGCAACAGGAGTCACTGTGTACTTACATCCCATATGGGATCTGTCCTTAATGTGTTGTCTAATGTGCAGTGATGCTATAACTAGTACTGGAACAGTATTTTTATACTTTGTGTTTCTGCGAGGGTACAAACTGATGAGGTCTTTACTAATTATATACCGAATTGATCTTCTGTATATCAAGATAATTGGAAATGAAAAAAACAACAACCTGGTGTTAAATTGGAAATGGCATAGAAAATTAATTAATTTTAAAAAATATTATGTAGGTTCTCTGTCTTTAATGTGCTGTACACTGTTATTTAATGCTATAACTAGTACTCCAACGGTAGTTTTTTCACTTTGTGTTGCTTTATGGGGCAAACTGTTGAAATCTTTACCTAATATATACTAAACTGATCTTCTGTATATAAAGAGAATTGAAAATGAATCTTGATGTGAATGGAATGGGAGAGGCAGTGGGAAAGGGGAGGGTTGTGGGTGGGAGGGAAGTTATGGGAGGGGGGAAGCCATTGTAACCCATAAGCTGTACTTTGGAAATTTATATTCATTAAATAAAAGTTTAATAAATGAAAAAAAAGAAGAAAACCTCCTTGTAAAAGATCACATAAAATTCAAAGCATATATTAAAAATATCTTTGGGAAAATGGCAGGGCAAAGTTACTACATACCAGTAGTCACATTGAATGTTAATGGTCTCAAGTCTCCAGTTAAAAGTCACAGGCTGACTGATTGGGTTAAGGAACAAAACCCATCTTTTTGCTGCTTACAAGAAACTCATCTTTCCAACAATGATGCATGCAGATTGAAAGTGAAAGGTTGGAAAAAGATATACCATGCCAACAGAAATGAAAAAAAGATTGGGTGTAGCCATCTTAATATCAGACAAAATAAACTTTATACAAAAACTATTATGAGAGACAAAGAGGGGCACTATATAATGATTCAGGGATTAATTCAACAGGGATATGTAACTATTATCAATGTATATGAACCTAATTACAGGGCACCGGTTTATTTATTTATTTTTCATTTTTTTTCTCTTTTATATTATTTTTGTATTTAATGAATATAAATTTCCAAAGTACAGCTTATGGATTACAAAGGCTTCCCCCTCACAACTTCCCCTCCACCTACAACCCTCCCCTTTCGCACTCGCTCTCCCCTTCCATTCCCATCAAGATTCATTTTCAATTCTCTTTATATACAGAAAAATAAGTGTAGTATATATAAAGATTTCAACAGTTTGCCCTCACAAAGTGAAAAAATACTGTTGGAGTGCTAGTTAGAGCATTAAATAACAGTGTACATCACATTAATGACAGAGATCCTGCATGATATATTTTTAAAAAGATTGATTACTTTTCTATGTAATTTCCAATTTAACACCAAGTGTTTTTTTTCATTTTCAATTATCTTTATATACAGAAGATTGCTTCAGTATATACTAAGTAAAAATTTCATCAGTTTGCACCCACACATAACCACAAAGTGTAAAAATACTGTTTCAGTACTAGCTATATCATTACTTCACCTTGGACAACCTATTAAGGACAGATCCCACATGGGACGTAAGTACACAGTGACTCCTGATGTTGATTTAACAATTTAACACTTTTGTTTATGGCATCAGTAATCTCCCTAGGCTCTAGCCATGAGTTGCCGAGGCTATGGAAACCTTTAGGG
The DNA here is from genome assembly GCF_033115175.1 of Lepus europaeus. Classification (NCBI taxonomy): domain Eukaryota; kingdom Metazoa; phylum Chordata; class Mammalia; order Lagomorpha; family Leporidae; genus Lepus; species Lepus europaeus. Next base: position 566,916 of record NW_026909015.1, read on the forward strand.
TTCGCTGACTTCGATCCTATTCCGACAGGGCCATAGTCATAGTGGAAGTTCTCTCCTCCCTTCAGAGAAAGGTACCTCCTACTTTGATGAGGGCACCGGTTTATTTAAAAGATATGTTAAGGGATATAAAGGGAGACTTAGACTCCAATACAATAGCATTGGGGGACTTCAATACTCCACTTTCAGAAATAGACAGATCAACCAGACAGATCAACAAGGAAACAGCAGATTTAATCGACACTATAGCTGAAATGGATCTAACAGATATCTACAGAACTTTTCATCCTACATAAAGAATTTACATTCTTCTCAGCAGTACATGTAAACTACTCTAGGATTGACTACATATGAGGCCATAAAGCAAGTTTCAAAAAATTCAAAAGAATAGGAATCATACGATGCATTTTCTCAGACCACAGTGGAATGAAGCTGGAAATTAGCAACTCAGGAATCCCTAGAGCATATACAAACAGATTGAGACTGAACAACATGCTCCTTAATGAACAATGGGTCATAGAAGAAATTAAAAGAGAAATCAAATTTCTGGAAGTAAATGAGGATAAAAGCACAACGTATCAAAACTTATGGGATACAGCAAAAGCAGTGTTGAGAGGAAAGTTTATAGCAATAGGTGCCTACATCAAGAAATTGGAAAGGCACCAAATAAATGAGCTTTCAATGCATCTCAAGGATCTAGAAAGACTACAGCAAACCAAACCCAAATCTAGTAGGAGAAGAGAAATAATTAAAATCAGAGAAGAAATCAACAGGACTGAATCCAAAAAAACATTACAAAAAATCAGCCAATTGAAGAGGTGGCTTTTTGAAAAAGGAAAGATAACAACAGACAACACAGAAATAAAAAAAATCATCAGAAATTACTATAAGGACTTGTATGCCAGCAAACAGGGAAATCTATCAGAAATGGATAGATTCTTGGACACATACAACCTACCTAAATTGAACCAGGAAGACATAGAAAACCTAAACAGACCCATAACTGAGACAGAAATTGAAACAGTGATAAAGGCGCTCTCAACAAAGAAAAGCCCAGGACCAGATGGATTCACTGCTGAATTCTACCAGACATTTAGAGAAGAATTAACCCCAATTCTCCTCAAACTATTCAGGGCAATCTAAAAAGAGGGAATCCTCCCAAACTCTTTCTATGAAGCCAGCATCACCTTAATCCCTAAACCAGAAAAAGATGCAGCATTGAAAGAGAATTACAGACCAATATCCCTGATGAAAATAGATGCAAAAATCCTCAATAAAATTCTGGCCAATAGAATGCAACATCACATTAGAAAGATCATCCACCCAGACCAAGTGGGATTTATCCCTGGTATGCAGGGATGGTTCAATGTTCGCAAAACAATCAACGTGATACACCACATTAACAGACTGCAGAAGAAAAACCATATGATTCTCTCAATAGATGCAGAGAAAGCATTTGATAAAATACAACACCCTTTCATGATGAAAACTCTAAGCAAACTGGGTATAAAAGGAACATTCCTCAATACAATCAAAGCAATTTATGAAAAACCCATGGCCAGTATCCTATTGAATGGGGAAAAGCTGGAAGCATTTCCAGTGAGATCTGGTACCAGACAGGGATGCCCACTCTCACCACTGCTCTTCGATATAGTTCTGGAAGTCTTAGCCAGAGCTATTAGGCAAGAAAAAGAAATTAAAGGGATACAAATTGGGAAGGAAGAACTCAAACTATCCCTCTTTGCAGACGATATGATTCTTTATTTAGGGGATCCAAAGAACTCTACTAAGAGACTATTGGAACTCATAGATGAGTTTGGCAAAGTAGCAGGATATAAAATCAATGCACAAAAATCAACAGCCTTTGTATACACAGACAATGCCACGGCTGAGAAAGAACTTGTAAGTTCAATCCCATTCTCAATAGCTACAAAAAGAAACAAATACCTTGGAATAAACTTAACCAAGGATGTTAAAGATCTCTACGATGAAAATTACAAACCTTAATGAAAGAAATAGAAGAGGATACCAAAAAATGGAGGAATCTTCCATGCTCATGGATTGGAAGAATCAATATCATCAAAATGTCCATTCTCCCAAAAGCAATTTATACATTCAATGCAATACCAATCAAAATACCAAAGACATTCTTCTCAGATCTGGAAAAAATGATGCTGAAATTCATATGGAGACACAGGAGACCTTGAATAGCTAAAGCAATCTTGTAGAACAATAACAAAACCGGAGGCATCACAATACCAGATTTCAGGACATACTACAGGGCAGTAGTTATCAAAACAGCATGGTCCTGGTACAGAAACAGATGGATAGACCAATGGAACAGAATAGAAATACCAGAAATCAACCCAAACATCTACAGCCAACTCATATTTGATCAAGGATCCAAAACCAATCCCTAGAGTAAAGACAGTCTATTCAATAAATGGTGCTGGGAAAATTGGATTTCCCCATGCAGAATCATGAAGCAAGATCCCTACCTTTCACCTTACACAAAAATCCACTCAACATGGATCAAAAACTTAAATCTACGACCAGACACCATCAAATTATTAGAGAGCATTGGAGAAACCCTTCAAGATATAGGCACAGGGAAAGACTTCTTGGAAAATACCCCAGGAGCACAGGCAGTCAAAGCCAAAATTAACTATTGGGATTGCATCAAACTGAGAAGTTTCTGTACTTCAAAAGAAACAGTCAGGAAAGTGAATAGGAAACCAACAGAATGGGAAAAAATATTTGCAAACTATACTACACATAAAGGGTTGATAACCAGAATCTACAAAGAAATCAAGAAACTCTACAACATCAAAACAAACAATCCACTTAAGAGATGGGCCAAAGACCTCTACAGACATCTTTTCAAAGAGGAAATCCAAATGGCCAACAGACACATGATAAAATGTTCAAGATCACTAGCAATCAGGAAATGCAAATCAAAACCACAATGAGGTTTCACCTCACCTCGGTTAGAAAGGCCCACATTCAGAAATTTACCAAAAATAGATGCTGGAGAGGATGTGGGGAAAAAGGGACACTAACCCACTGTTGGTGGGAATGTAAACTGGTTAAGCCACTATGGAAGTCAGTCTGGAGATTCCTCAGAAACCTGAACATAACCCTACCATACAACCCAGCCATCCCACTCCTTGGAATTTACCCAAAAGAAATTAAATTGGCAAACAAAAAAGCCATCTGCACATTAATGTTTATTGCAGCTCAATTCACAATAGCTAAGACCTGGAACCAACCCAAATGCCCATCAACAGTAGACTGGATAAAGAAACTATGGGACATGTACTCTATGGAATACTATACAGCAATCAAAAATAATGAAACCCAGTCATTTGCAACAAGATGGAGCAATCTGGAAAGCATCATGCTAAGAGAATTAAGCCAGTCCCAAAGAAACAAATATCATTTGTTTCTCCTGATCGGCGACAACTAACTGAGCACCAAAGGGTAACCTGTTGAAGTGTAATGGACACTATGAGAAATAGTGACTTGATAAGCTATGGTGCTGACGATGTACAATGTAACACTTTATCCATTTTAGTATTTTTTTGCAAACTCTGTAATTAACACACAATTATTCTCAGGTGTCTAAATCTTAACTGAAAAGCGATCCCGGTTAAATATAAGAATGAGAAAAGGAGAGGGAGGAGATGTATAATAGGGGACATGCTCAATTGGATTTGCCCCAAATGATGGAGTTAGAAAAGTCCCAGGGGATTCCAATACAATCCCATCAAGGTGGCATGTACCAATGCCATCTCACTAGTCCAAGTGATCAATTTCAGTTCACAACTGATCACACTGATAGGCCTAAGAGTCAAAGGGATCACACAAGCAAGATTAATGTCTGCTAATACTAACTGATTAAAAAAAAAGGGGAGAGAAGGATCCAACATGGGAAGTGGGAGACACAGCATACTCATAGAATGGCAGATGTCCTAAATAGCACTCTGGCCTCAGAATCAGCCCTTAAGGCAATTGGATCTGGCTGAAGAACCTATGACAGTATTTTAGGCATGGAAAGCCAAGACACACTGGGGAAAAAATATGAAGAAGAAGAAGAAGACCTAAATGAAGGATCTCAGCGAGTGTGATCCCAGTGGAAAGAATGGGGCCATCAAAGTAGGAGGTACCTTTCTCTGAAGGGAGGAGAGAACTTCCACTTTGACTATGGCCTTGTCGGAATGGGATCGAAGACGGCGAATCCTAAAGGCTTCCATAGCCTCAGCAACTCATGGCTAGAGCCTAGGGAGATTACTGATGCCATAAACAAAAGTGTTAAATTGTTAAAACAACATCAGGAGTCACTGTGTACTTACGTCCCATGTGGGATCTGTCCTTAATAGGTTGTCCAAGGTGAAGTAATGATATAGCTAGTACTGAAACAATATTCTTACACGTTGTGGTTATGTGTGAGTGCAAACTGATGAAATTTTTACTTAGAATATACTGAAGCGATCTCCTGTATATAAAGATAATTGAAAATGAAAAAAAAAACCAACAAAACCTTGGTTTTTTAAATTGGAAATTACATAGAAAAATAATCAATCTTTTTTTTTTAAATTATTTTGCAGAATCTCGGTCATTAATGTGATGTAAACTGTTATTTAATGCTATAACTACTACTCCAACAGTATTTTTTTTCACTTTGTGTTGCTATGGGAGGGCAAACTGTTGAAATCTATATATATATATACTAAAGTGATTTTCTATATATAAAGAGAATTGAAAATGAATCTTGATGGGAATGGAAGGGGAGAGCGAGTGGGAAGGGGGAGGGTTGCAGGGGGGGTTGTGGGGGGGAAGCCTTTGTAATTCATAAGCTGTACTTTGGAAATTTATATTCACTAAATAAAAAAAATCATAGTAATGTCATAAACTAAAATTGTGATGCGATAAACATACCCTTGTGACATCATGTTCAACTCAGTGTGTAAACCATAATTTTCATGTCATATACCTACAATTGTGATACTATTATAAATTGTGATGTCACAGAAACAATTGAAATGTCATAAACTCACCATTGTGTATGTCATAATATGCTATCAAGCCATAAGTTACAATTGTGATATCATGAACTGTGATGTCAGAGACACATATTGAGATGCATTAAATCAACCAATGTTATGTCATAATTCAATCAATTATGTCATAATTAAGTGTGAGTTGCTAATACCATTATGAAATCATAAACTATGGTCAAGTCTTAATAAATTATAAGCCAAACTCTTCTATGGGTTCCGATAGTCTCAGAGTAGAGCTCTTTGGATCCCCTAAACAAAGAATCATATCATCTGCAAAGAGGAATTGTTTGAGTTCTTCCTTCCCAATTTGTAACCCTTTAATTTCTTTTTATTTTTTGCCTAATGGCTCTGGCTAAAACCACAAGAACTCTATTGAATAGCAGTGGTGAGAGTGGGCATCCCTGAAGTGGTGGAAGAGTGAGGGCGCACACAACAGTTTGGGAAAAGAAATTTTAACAAGGGTGGAGTTACAGCACCCTTAAGAAGAGACTCAGGGGATAAAACTGCAGAGGAAACTCTTCCGGATCGAGTGGATGTGACACGGAGGACCTACGGGGGGAGTAAGGTGACCCACTGCCGCGCCGCACCCAGCCCTGCCGAGCCGCACGGAGCCGCGCGCTGAGCCGCACCTAGCAGCGCCCAGCCATGCCGCGCCAACCCGACCCGACCCGCACTGAGTCGCACCACGTACACGGGGGCCACTAGAGTTGGGAAAACAACGAGCCCAGCTACAGAAGCCCACCCACAGAACTTGAGCCCCGGCGCTGGAAGCACAGGTAACCAGAGAATTGGCCGCGAAGGTTAGATCCTGGTCTGAGCTCACGCAGGGGGGGGGGGGAGGGGAACTACACCAGGCTTACTGGAAGAAAAAAAAAAGGGGGAACCAGCTGGGACACTAGCCTCTCTCTGCACTCTCCAAGATGCCAAACAAACATAGAAACCAAGGTAACAAGAGCAGGCAAGACACTATAAAGCCCCCAAATGAAAAAGACACCCCAATTCTTGATTATGAAGATGATGAGATAGAAGAAATGCAAGAAGCAGATCTCAAAAAATTGGTAAGATCATTAAGAAGCTCTCAAAAACAAATTCTTGAACTACAGAAATCATTAATGGACAAGATAGAAAATCTCTCTCGTGAAAATGAAATATTAAGGAGGAATCAAAATGAAATGAAACAATTAGTAGAACAAGAAACAGTGATAGTGACGAGAAACCATAATGAAATGAAGAATTCAATAGATCAAATGACAAACACATTAAAGAACCTTAAAAACAGAATGGGTGAAGCAGAAGAGAGAATATCGGACTTGGAAGACAGAGAACAGGAAAGGAAACAGGCAAACCAAAGAAAAGAAGAGGAAATTAGAAACCTAAAAAATGTTGTTGGGAATCTACAGGATACTATTAAAAAACCTAACATTCGGGTCCTAGGAGTTCCTGAAGGCATGGAGAGGGAGAAAGGATTAGAAGGCCTTTTTAGTGAGATACTAGCAGAAAATTTCCCATAAGTTTGGAGAAGGACAGAGACATCCTAGTACAGGAAGCTTATAGAACCCCTAATAAACATGATCAAAAGAGATCCTCACCATGACACATTGTAATTAAACTCACCACAGTGAAACATAAAGAAAAGATCTTAAAATGCGCAAGAGAGAAACATCAGACCACTCTCAGAGGATCCTCAATTAGACTCACAGCTGACTTCTCATCAGAAACCCTACAAGCTAGGAGAGAATGGCGAGATATAGCCCAGGTACTAAGAGAGAAAAACTGCCAGCCCAGAATATTATATCCTGCAAAGCTCTCATTTGTGAATGAAGGTGAAAGAAGGACCTTTCACAGCAAACAGAAACTGAAAGAATTCATCGCCACTCGTCCAGCCCTGCAAAAGATCCTTAAAGATGTGATACATGCAGAAACACAGAAACGCAGTCACCAATATGAAAGAAGGTAAGGGAAGGAAACCTCACAGCAAAAGATCACAGGAAACCCAAAAATGATAGTGCAAAGTTACTACTTATTTGTAGTCACATTAAACGTTAAAGGCTTGAACAATGCAGTTAAAAGACACCGATTGGCTGATTGGGTAAAAAAACAAAACCCATCTATCTGCTGCATACAAGAAACACATCTTTCTAACAAAGATGCACACAGACTGAAAGTGAAAGGCTGGAAAAAGATATACCATGCCAACAGAAATGAAAAAAGAGCGGGAGTAGCCATCTTAATATCAGATACCATAAATTTTACTACAAAAACTATTAGGAGAGACAAAGAGGGACACTATATAATGATTAAGGGATCCATTCAACAGGAAGATATAACGATTATCAATGTATATGCACCTAATTACAAGGTACCGGTTTATTTAAAAGACTTGTTAAGGGACTTAAAGGGAGACTTAGACCCCAATACAATAGTACTGGGGGACTTCAATACTCCACTCTCAGAGATAGACAGATCAACAGGACAGAAGACCAACAAGGAGACAGTAGATTTAAATGACACTATAGCTCAAATGGACCTAACAGATATCTACAGAACTTTTTATCCTACACAGAATGATTTTACATTCTTCTCAGCAGTACATGGAACCTTCTCTAGGATTGACCACATGCTAGGCCATAAAGCAAGTCTCAGCAAATTCAAAAGAATTAGAATCATACCATGCAGCTTCTCAGACCACAAAGGAATGAAGTTGGAAATTAGCAACTCAGGAATCCCTAGAGCACGTACAAACACATGGAGACTGAACAACATGCTCCTGAATGAACAATGGGTCATAGAAGAAATTAAAAGAGAAATCAAAAATTTTCTGGAAGTAAATGAGGATAACAGCACATCATACCAAAACCTCTGGGATACAACAAAAGCAGTGTTAAGAGGAAAATTTATATCAATAGGTGCCTACATCAAGAAATTGGAAAGGCACCAAATAGATGAACTTTCAAGTCATCTCAAGGATCTAGAAAATCAGCAGCAAACCAGACCCAAAGCTAGTAGGAGAAGAGAAATAATTAAAATCAAAGAAGAAATCAACAGGATTGAATCCAAAAAAAAATTACAAAAAATCAGCCAAATGAGGAGCTGGTTTTTTGAAAAAATAAACAAAATTGACACCCCATTGGCCCAACTAACTAAAAAAATAAGAAAAAGACCCAATTCAATAGGATCAGAGATGAAAAGGGAAACATAACAACAGACACCACAGAAATAAAAAGAATCATCAGAAATTACTACAAGGACTTGTATGCCAGCAAACAGGGAAATCTATCAGAAATGGACAGATTCTTGGACACATACAACCTACCTAAATTGAACCAGGAAGACATTACTATGGTTTTTGACACAACAATTAGCTGTAAAAAATCACAATTGTGCTTTATGACTTCAAAATTATGATTTGTGACAACAGTTAATCATAATATCACACTGATTTATGGATTGTAATGCCTTATTTATTTATTTATTTTGACAGGCAGACTGGACAGTGAGAGAGAGACAGGGAGAGAGGTCTTCCTTTTGCCGTTGGTTCACCCTCCAATGGCCGCCGCGGTAGGCGTGCTGCAGCCGGCGCACCGCGCTGATCCGATGGCAGGAGCCAGGTGCTTCTCCTGGTCTCCCATGGGGTGCAGGGCCCAAGCACTTGGGCCATCCTCCACTGCACTCCCTGGCCACAGCAGAGAGCTGGCCTGGAAGAGGGGCAACCGGGACAATATCGGTGCCCCGACTGGGACTAGAACCCGGTGTGCTGGCGCTGCAAGGCGGAGGATTAGCCTAGTGAGCCACAGCGCTGGCCTTGTAATGGCTTTATGACATCACATTGTATTATGGCATCACAATACTCCTTTTATACATTGAAAGGGATAATTTATGACATCATAATTTATTGTAAAACTGCAATGGGAATTTTTTGATGTCACAATGAGTAACACCTAATTGATTATGGTATCACAATGGTATGTTAAATTACAATGGTTTTATGGACTTAAAATTCATTTTGAAATATAATCATTGGTTTAGGTCATCACAATGCTCAGTTTATGATGTCAATTGGAAGTTTATGATGTCAGTGTTTTTGTGTGTTCACAATAAACAGTTGGTTTATTATATGACAAAGTGTTGCATATTGCATCTAAATATTAGTGTGTGACATCAAAATTGTTTTTATGACTTCACATTGATTATGACATCACCATGGTTTTTATGTCATCGCAATCGGCTAAAACTTCACAATGATGGTTAACACACCAAAATTGATTATGTCAACTTTTTAATTTCAAATTTGATTATGACATTACAATGGTTGGTTTATGACAATGATAACTTGTGGCATCTCAACATTAGTTTATGACAACAATCTTCTATGACATCACAATTGATTAGGGCATCACAATGGTATTATGGCGCCACAGTTGACTTTGATATTACAGTGATGGTTATGGTATCAAAATTGATTATGATGACAAAGTGGTTTTTATGACAACACAATACATTATGATGTCGCAGAGGTAGTTTTTTTTTTTGACAGGCAGAGTGGATAGTGAGAGAGAGAGGAGAGACAGAGAGAAAGGTCTTCCTTTTTGCCATTGGTTCACTCTCCAATGGCCACTGTGGCTGGCGCATCTCACTGATCCGAAGCCAGGAGCCAGGTGCTTCTCCTGGTCTCCCATGTGGGTGCAGGGCCCAAGAACTTGGGCCATCCTCCACTGCCTTCCCGGGCCATAGCAGAGAGCTGGCCTGGAAGAGGGGCAACCGGGATAGAATCTGGTGCCCCAACTGGGACTAGAACCAGTGTGCCAGTGCCGCAAGGTGGAGGATTAGCCTGTTAAGCCACGGCGCCGGCCTGCAGAGGTAGTTTTATGTTATCAGAATGGTGGTTTATCACAAACTGATTTGACAAAATTTTTTATTATAATCCAGTGGTGTTTAATGACATGATGATTTCATGATGGTTCCTTGGTTTTTGACATTACAATATATTGTGAATGCACAATAGGGCATGGTAGTATTTTTATGGCAGCACAATTGACAAAGATTGCACAATGGTTTATGATATGATAATGTTGTTTTATCATATAACAATTGATTATGGCTACACAATGTTTTTTTCTGACAGACTATCATGGTTTATGACATCCACATTGATTGTGATGGCAAAATGTTTGGTCATCGTAGCTCATAATAGCTAAGATGGACACAGATGTCCATCAACTAAAGACGAGATAAATACATTATTTTATATATGCACTATGGAATACTACACAGTGATTAAAAAAAAAAACACCTACGACAAAACAGATGGAACTGGAAACCATTATACTTAATGAAATAAGCCATCCCCAAGAGGACAAATGCCATATTTTCTCCCTGATCTGTGGAAACTAATAGAGTACCTAAAAGGTAATCTATAGAAGTGAAATTGCCACTTTTAGATGCAATGATTTTAAACAGCTCTTGTCACAATTGTTGAGAGATAGTTTTTTTTATACTATTTGTAGAACTCTTTTATATTGTAGGGTTAATCTTATGAGTATAAAGTTGAGGGGCTGGTTCTGTGGTGCAGTATGCTAATCCTCTACCTGCAGCACCAGCATTCCATATGGGCACCAGTTACAGTCCCAGCTGCTCCTTTTTCCAATCCAGCTTTCCTCTATGGCTATGACATGAGGCTTCAGATTGGCTCACTTCTGATCATTGCAGCCATTTGAGGAGTGAACCAGTGAATGGAAGTCCTTTCTGTCTCTCCCTCTCACTGTTTGTAACTCTACTTCTCAAATAAATAAATTTTTTAAAAAATAAAGTTAATTGAAAATAGATCTTTGTAAAAAATCAGAATAGGAATAGCAGAGAGAAGAGGAAGAAGTGTGGGAATGTGGGTGTGAGGGAGGCTAAGGTTGGAAAAAATCACATTACAGTGTTTTATGACAATATAATGGTCGTTTATGACATCAACATTGATTATGATGGCATGTAGTATTTTTATGTCATCACAATTTGAATATGGCAACAAAAAGGTAAGTTTATGATATTAGAAGGGTGGCTTATCCAAACTAATAGACTGATATCACAACTTAGAAAAAAGATTTATGTAATTTTTTGAAAGGCAGACATAGAGAGGGATATTCTATCCACTGGTTCATTCCCCAAGTGGCTAAAATGGCCAAAGCTGTGCCAGTTCAAAGACAGGAGCCAGGAGCTTTATCCAGGTCTCTCACATGGGAACAGGGACCAAGGACTTGGACTGTCCTCTGCTGCTTTCCCAAGCTCATTAGCAGGGAGACAGATTGGAACTGGGACAGCTGGGGCTTGAACCAGTGCCCATATGGGATGTTTTGCTTGGCACATGGCAATTTAATCCATTATGCTACAATGCATGCCTCCATGATTTTTTCTATGACAATGAAAGAAAGTATATGCCATCAAAATTAGTTATTATGGCACATGGTTTATAAAATCACAACTGATTATGAGATCATAAAGACAGTTTTATGATAGCAGAATGGTGGATTTTTTAAATAATTTTTTATTTGAGAGGTAGAGTTATAGACAGTGTGAGACAGACAGAGAGAAAAGTCTTCCTTCCATTGGTTCACTCCCAAATGGCCGGCGCTGCACTGATCTGAAGCCAGGAGCCAGGAGCTTCTTCCCATCTCCCATGCAGGTACAGGGTCCAAAGGACTTGAGCCATCTTCCACTGCCTTTCCAGGCCATAGCAGAGAGATAAATTAGAAGAGGAGCAGCCAGGACTCTGATGGGCACCCAGATGGGATGCCGGCACCATAGGAAGAGGATTAACCTACTGTGCCACAGTGCCAGCCCCCAGCATGGTGTTTTATCACTTAACATTTGATTTCAACATTATTTTTTTTGACAAAGCAATGGTAGTTGTGACATCAAATTTTATTATGACACAATGTTTGATGATTTAATAAAAAAGTTTATAGAAGCAAAATTGTAGCTTTATTATATCCAAATTGATTATGATAGAACAATGTTTATTATGACATTGACATATTAAGGATATGTTTCTGATATCAGACTGTATGATAGTATGTTATTATGGCAATATAAAGGGGGTTTATTACATCCAAATTGATTATATGGCATAATGTTTGTTTATGACATCACAACTAATTATGACGTCAGAAAAATTTATAATATCAGAATTGAATATTATGGCAGAATGTTAGGTTGATATCAGAACAATAGATTAAAACATAAAAAGTGATAACAATTTCACAATGTGTCTTATGACAATATCATGATGACACCAAAGTTGTTTATGAAAGAACAATGGTAGGTTTATGATATCACAATTTGTTATAATAGCACACTGGTATGTATATGACATGAGAACTATAATTGATCATGTATCAACTGGTTATGACAACATAATTTTTTTTATGATAATACAATGGCATTTTATGATTTCAAAACTCATTATGATGTCATAAAATTTGGATTATGACATCACAAATTATTAGAACTTCACAATGGTAGGTTTATGATATCAGAATGAATGTTTATCAGAAACCAAACAATTATGATATCATTGATTTCTGACATCAAAATTAACTATGATTTTACAATTTGGATTATCACATCACAATCAATTAGAACACCAAAATGGTAAGTTTCTAATATCAAAATTTATTATGACATCACAAACATATCAGAATTGGTATATCACAGTGGCAGATTCATGAATTCATTAATTATGACATCACAAAGTATGAGATATGACATCAGATTTGTTGACATCACAATCAAAAATGTAAAATTATGGTATCAGAATGATAGCTTATCACAAACCAATACATTATATCATGATGTTTTATGACAATAAAGGTGGTACATGACATCAAAATTGGTTATGAAGACAGAAAGGATGATATCACTTTTGGTAATGATATCACAAATGTAGGTTTATGATATCAGAATAGTTTTTTATTCATACCATTTGATTATACTGCAATGTTTTTATGACAGTATAATGTTGATCTGTGACATAACAATTTATTATGGTCACATATTTTTTCATTATGATAACATAATTAATTATGATATCAATGCCAGGCTCATGATAACAGAAATGAGGTTTAACACAACAAACATTGTAATCTTAAAACATGTTAAATGACAATACAACAGTTGTTTATGACATTAAAATTGTTAGATGTAGTAAAATGATTGTTTTATAACATTGGAACTTTTATGATGACACAATGGTAGGTTAATGACATAGCAATTGACTGACATCACAATGGTATTTTATATCAGAATGATGGTTTACCACATAGCAATTGATTATAACATCAAAATTTCTTATGAAAATACAATGGTGATTTACAGCATCAAAATTAGTTATGATGGCATAATGCTCTGGCTGATTACATCACATTACTTTATGACAGCACAACAGCAGGATTTTGACATCAGAACTGATTATATTGGCAAAAGGGGATTCTTAGAATAGTGGTTCATCATTTGAAAATTCATTAGGATATCACAGTGTGTTTTATAACAGTATGATGATGGGTTATGATGGCACAATGGTAGGACTATGATATCACAATTGATTATGACAGCACAATGCTCATCTATGATACCAGAATGATGATTTATCACATACCAATTGCTTTTTTAACTTTTATTTAATAAATATAAATTTCCAAAGTGCAACTTTTGGGTTATAGCAGCTTTCCTCCCCAATAACCACCCTCCCACCAGCAACCATCCCATCTCCCACTCCCTCTCCCATCTCATTCACATCAAGATTCATTTTCAATTATCTTTATGTACAGAAGATCAATTTAGTATATACTAAGATTTCAACAGTTTGCACTCACACAGACACACAAAGTATAAAGTACTGTTTGAGTACTAGTTATACCATTAATTCACATAGTACAACACAGTAAGGACAGAGATCCGACATGGGGAGTAATTGCAGTTACTCCTGTTGTTGATTTAACAATTGACACTCCTATTTATGATGTCAGTAATTACCGAGGATCTTGTCATGAGCTGCCAAGGCTATGGAAGCCTCTTGAGTTTGCCAACTCCGATTTCATTTAGACAAGGCCATAATCAAAGTGGAAGCTCTCTCCTCTCTTCAGAGAAAGGTACCTCCTTCTTTGATGGCCCCGTTCTTTCCACTGGGATCATTTCTTTTGCCACAGTGTCTTGACTTTCCAGCATAAAATACTCTCATGGGCTTTTTAGCCAGCTTCGAATGCCTTAAGGGCTGATTCTGAGCTCAGAGTGCTGTTTAGGACATCTGCCATTCTATGAGTCTGCTGTGTATCCCACTTCCCATGTTGGATTTTTCTCTCCTTTTTAATTCTGTCAGTATTAGCAGACACCAGTCTTGATTATGTGGTCCCTTTGACACTTAATCCTATCATTATGATGATATATTATGAACTGAAATTGATCACTTTGACTAGTGATATGGAATTGGTACATGCCACCTTGATCGGATTGAATTGGAATCCCCTGGCACGTTTCTAACTCTACCATTATGGGTAAGTCCAGTTGAGCATGTGCCAAACTGTACATCTCCTCCCTCTCTTTTTCCCACTCTTATATTTATCAGGGATCACTTTTCAGTTAAATTAAAACACCTAAGAATCATTTTGTGTTCATTAAAGAGTTCAACCAATGGTATTAAGTAGAACAAAAAATAATAAAAAGAATAAAGTATTGAGTTGTTCCTCGACAGGACAAAGGCTGATCAATTGCTTTTTATAAAAAGATTCAGTTATTTATTATTTGAAAGGCAGAGTTACAGGAGGGATCTTCCATCCACTGGTTCACTCCCCAAATGGCTGCAACAGCTGGAGCTGGGCTGATCCAAAGCAAGGAACCAGGAGTTTCTTCTGAGTCTCTGACACAGGTGCAGGGGTCCAAGGACTTGGGTCAACTTTTTCTGTTTTCCAAGGCCATAACAGAGAGCTGGATCAGAAATGGAGCAACCAGGACTCAAACTGGCACCCATATGGAATGCCAACACTTTAAGAAGCAAATTTACCTACTGCACCACAGTGCTAGCCCCACAAAATGCTTTTCACAACAGTTTTATAATTATGTTTTATTTTATTAAAATTGATTATGATGGAACAATGTTTAGTTTGTGATGTCACAAACTATAGGGTATCAGATTGATAGATTTATAATTACAGAATAACTGTCAGATACCAATTGAGTATATCACAATTTCTATGACAAAAGAAAGTTAATTTTTGATATCACAATTGATTATGATATCACCTTGGTAGATTTATAGTACCAAAATTTATGATGACATCTGTTTTTAAAGATTTGTTTGTTTGGTTATTTATTTATTTATTTATAGATTTATTTGAAAGTCAGAGTTACACAGAGAAAGAAGGAGATGAAGAGAGGGAGAGAGAGAGAGAGGTCTTCCATCCTCTGGCTCACTTCCCAATTGGCCACAATGGCCAGAACTGCACTGATCTGAAGCCAGGAGCTTTTTCCAGGTCTCCCATTGGGTGCAGGGGCTTGAGGACTTGGGTCAACTTCCACTGCTTTCCCAGGCCATAGCTTAGAGCTGGATGAGAAATGGAGCAGCCAGGACTTGAACTGGTGCCCACATGGAATGCTGGCACTGTAGACACCAGCTTTACCTGCTACACCACAGTGCCGGTCCCTATGATGACATCTTAACAATTGGTATATGACATCAGAATTAGTTGGACATCACAGTTATAGCACTAAAGTAACAGAATGGCAGTTTATCACAGAACATAGATTATATCATGTTTTTTTTTAAATTAAACTTTTATTTAATGAATATAAATTTCCAAAGTACAGCTCATGGGTTACAATGGCTTCCCCCTCCCAAAACTTCCCTCCCACCCACAACCCTCCCATTTCCTGCTCCCTCTCCCCTTCCAATCACATCATGGATTCATTTTCAATTCTCTTTATATACAGAAGATCAGTTTAGTATATATTAGGTAACGATTTCAACAGTTTGCCGCCATATAGCAACACATAGTGAAAAAAAATACTGTTGGAGTACTAGTTATAGCATTAAATAAGAGTGTACAGCACATTAAAGACAGAGGTCCTACATAATATTTTTTTAAATTAATTAATTAATTTTCTATGCCATTTCCAATTTAACACCAGGGTTTTTTTTTTCATTTCCAATTATCTTTATATACAGAAGATCGATTCAGTATATAATTAGTAAAGATCACATCAGTTTGTACCCACGCAGAAACACAAAGTGTAAAAATACTGTTTCAGTACTAGTTATAGCATCACTGCACATTAGACAACACATTAAGGACAGATCCCACATGGGATGTAAGTACACAGTGACACAATACAATGATTGTGTATGTTTATCCAATTGATTACGATGGCACAATAGTTTATGTATGACATCACTATTGATAATGACATCGCAATGGTATGTTTATGATATAAAAATGTGGTTTATAAGAAGATAATAGATTATGATACCTCAATATTATGATATTAAATCTTGGTTTATGACATCAAAATTGATTATGATAGCACAACAGTAGTTTTATGTCATCATAACTATTTGTGATGGCGCACCAGTAAGTTTATTATATCATAATAGTGCATATCATATAATAATTGATTAGGACATCACATTTCTGAAATATTTTATGGTGGTTTCTGATAGGACAGGTGGTTAGGATGGCATAATAGATGGTTTATGACAACATACTTGACTGTGATATCACAATAGATGGCTTGTGATACCAAAATGGCATTGCTGTGTAATTATGATAGTACAATGTTGTATTATGACAATATAATTGATTATGATAGCATATTTTGATGTTTGATATCATAATTGATTATGACAGCACAGTGGCAAGCTTAAATCAGAAAGGGGGACTAAAACAAACCAAGTGGTTATGACATCTTGATGTGTTAAATGTCAATACAATGAGAGTTGTATGACATCAAAATTGTGAAGCCACTGTGGTTTGTTTATGACTATTATATTTATCATTATTTTTGGATGGCACAATGATAGATTCTTGACATAGGAACTGCTGATGACATCATAATGGTAGATTTAGTATATTAGAATGGTGGTTTATCACAATCTAATAGATTATGTCTTCAGAATGTTTTTTATGACTACACAACCATGGCATATGACATCAAAAATGATTATGATGGCCAATCATTAGTTTATGACACTATGAAAATGACATTATGAAAATATGCTTATGATATTAAAAGAAAGATTTATTATTAACAAATTATTTGATACCATAATGTTATGGCAATACAAAGGTGGTTTATGGGGCCAGTGTCGTGGCATAGCAGGTAAAGCTGCACCATGTGGGTGCCGAATTGAGACCCAGCTACTCCACTTCCAATCCAGCTTTCTGTTAAGGCCTGGAAACAGCAGAGGATGGTCCAGTCCTTGGGCCCCTGCACCCATGTGGGAGACCTGGAAAATGCTCCTGGCTCCTTGCTTCAGATCTGTACATCTCCAGCTGTTGCAGCCAGTTGGGGGAGTGAACCAGAGGATGGAAGACCTCTTTCTCTTTCTCTTTCTGCCTCTCCTACTCTTTCTGTGTAACTCTGACTTTAAAAAAAATAAATCTTTTTTTAAAAAATGTGGTTTATGACATCAACATTGATTATAGCAGCACAATATTTGTAGTATGTGACATTAGAATTGTGATGTAAAGTAAACCTATTAGTTACAACATCACAATGCATTAAATGGCACTACAATGTTGATTCATGACATCAAAATTTATTATGAAATTACAATGGTTGGATTATGACATCACAATTTTAATGATAGCACAATGGTAAATTGATGACACAATTGATTAGGAGCTTACCATGGAAGTATGATATATTTTTGTTTGTTTTAATAAAGCTTTTATTTAATATAAATTTCATAGGTACAGCTTTTGGATTATAGCAATTCTTTTTTTTTCATTTATTAAACTTTTATTTAATGAATATAAATTTCCAAAGTACAGCTCATGGGTTACAATGGCTTCCCCCCTCCCATAACTTCCCTCCCACCCACAACCCTGCCCTTTCCCACTCCCTCTCTCTTTCCATTCACATCAAGATTCATTTTCAATTCTCTTTATATACAGAAGATCAGTTTAGTATATATTAGGTAAAGATTTCAAAAGTTTGCCCCCATATAGCAACACATAGTGAAAAAAAATACTGTTGGAGCACTAGTTATAGCATTAAATAAGAGTGTACAGCACATTAAAGACAGAGATCCTACATAATATTTTTTTTTAAAAATTAATTTTCTATGCCATTTCCAATTTAACACCAGGTTGTTGTTTTTTTCATTTCCAATTATCTTGATATACAGAAGATCGATTCAGTATATAATTAGTAAAGATCTCATCAGTTTGTACCCACGCAGAAACACAAAGTGTAAAAATACTGTTTCAGTACTAGTTATAGCATCACTGCACATTAGACAACACATTAAGGACAGATCCCACATGGGATGTAAGTACACAGTGACTTCTGTTGCTGACTTAACAATTTGACACTCTTGTTCATGGCGTCAGTATTCTCCCTAGGCTCTAGTCATGAGTTGCCAAGGCTATGGAAGCCTTTAGAGTTCGCTGACTTTGATCTTATTCCAATAGGGTCATAGTCAAAGTGGAAGTTCTCTCCTCCCTTCAGAGAAAGGTACCTCCTTCTTTGATGGCCCCGTTCTTTCCACTGGGATCTCACTCACAGAGATCTTTCATTTAGGTCTTCTTCTTTTTTTTCTTTTCCATGGTATCTTGGCTTTCCATGCCTACAATACTCTCATGGGCTCTTCAGCCAGATCCGAATGCCTTAAGGGCTGATTCTGAGGCCAGAGTGTTGTTTAGGACGTCTGCCATTCTATGAGTCTGCTATGTATCCCATTTCCCATGTTGGAACTTTTTCTCCCTTTTTGATTCTATCAGTTAGTATTAGCAGACACTTGTCTTGTTTGTGTGATCCCTTTGATTCTTAGACCTATCAGAGCCATCGAATATGAACTGATATTGATCACTTGGAATAGTGAGATGGCATTGGTACATGCCACCTTGATGGGATTGTATTGGAATCCCCTGGCACATTTCTAACTCCACCATTTGGGGCAAGACTGATTGTGCATGTCCCAAACTGTGCATCTCCTCCCTCTCTTTTTCCACTCTCAAATTTAACATGGATCACTTTTCAGTTAAAATTTAAACACCTAAGAATAATTGTGTGTTAATTACAGAGTTCAACCACTAGTACTAGAACAACAACAACAACAACAACAAATACTAAAAAGGATAAAGTATTACATTGTACATCTAGAGTCAGGACAAGAGCTGATCAGGTCATTGTTTCTTATAGTGTCCATTTCACTTACACAGGTTTCCCCTTTGGTGCTCAGTTAGTTGTCACCGATCAGGGAAAACAAATGATATTTGTCTCTTTGGGACTGGCTTAATTCACTCAGCATGATGTTTTCCAGATTCCTCCATCTTGTTGCAAATGACTGGGTTTCATTGTTCCTTACTGCTGTATAGTATTCTATGGAGTACATGTCCCATAATTTCTTTATCCAGTCTACTGTTGATGGGCATTTGGGTTGGTTCCAGGTCTTAGCTATTGTGAATTGAGCTGCAATAAACATTAATGTGCAGATGGCTTTTTTATTAGCCAAATTAATTTCCTTTGGGTAAATTCCAAGGAGTGGGATGGCTGGGTTGTATGGTAGGGTTATGTTCAGGTTTCTGAGGAATCTCCAGACTGACTTCCATAGTGGCTTAACCAGTTTGCATTCCCACCAACAGTGCGTTAGTGTCCCTTTTTCCCCACATCCTCTCCAGCATCTGTTGTTGGTAGATTTCTGAATGTGAGCCATTCTCACCGGGGTGAGGTGAAACCTCATTGTGGTTTTGATTTGCATTTCTCTGATGGCTAGTGATCTTGAACATTTTTTCATGTGTCTGTTGGCCATTTGATTTTCCTCTTTTGAAAAATGTCTCTTGAGGTCCTTGGCCCATCTCTTAAGTGGGTTGTTTGTTCTGTTGTTGTGGATTTTCTTGATTTCTTTGTAGATTCTGGTTATCAACCCTTTATGTGTAGTATAGTTTGCAAATATTTTTTCCCATTCTGTCGGTTGCCTCTTCACTTTCCTGACTGTTTCTTTTGAAGTACAGAAACTTCTCAATTTGATGCAATCCCAAATGTTAATTTTGGTTTTGACTGCCTGTGCTCCTGGGGTCTTTTCCAAGAAGTCTTAGCCAGTACCTATATCTTGCAGGGTTTCTCCCATGCTCTCTAATAATTTGATGGTTTTGGGTCGTAGATTTAAGTCTTTAATCCATGTTGAGTGAATTTTTGTGTAAGGTGAAAGGTAGGGGTCTTGCTTCAAGCTTCTGCACATGGAAATCCAATTTTCCCAGCACCATTTATTGAATAGGCTGTCCTTATTCCAGGGATTAGTTTTGGCTCTTTGATCAAATATAAGTTGGCTGTAGATGTTTGGATTGATTTCTGGTGTTTCCTTTCTGTTCCATTGGTCTATCCTTCTGTTTCTGTACCAGTGCCATGCTGTTTTGATAACAACTGCCCTGTAGTATGTCCTGAAATCTGGTATTGTGATGCCTCCAGCTTTGTTTTTGTTGTACAAGATTGCTTTGGCTATTGGAGGTCTTCTGTGTCTCCATATGAATTTCAGCATCATTTTTTCCAGATCTGAGAAGAAGGTCTTCGGTATCTTGATTGGTATTGCATTGAATGTATAAATTGCTTTTGGGAGAATAGACATTTTGATGATATTGATTCTTCCAATCCATGAGCATGGAAGATTTCTCCATTTTTTGGTATCCTCTTCTATTTCTTTCTGTAAGGTTTTGTAGTTTTCATCGTAGAGATCTTTAATGTCCTTGGTTAAGTTTATTCCAAGGTATTTGATTGTTTTTGTAGCTATTGTGAATGGGATTGATCTTAGAAGTTCTTCCTCAGCCGTGGCATTGCCTGTGTATACAAAGGCTGTTGATTTTTGTGCATTGATTTTATATCCTGCTACTTTGCCAAACTCTTCGATGAGTTCCAGTAGTCTCTTAGTAGAGTTCTTTGGGTCCTCTAAATAAAGAATCATATCATCCACAAAAAGGGATAGTTTGAGTTCTTCCTTCCCAATTTGTATCCCTTTAATTTCTTTTTCTTTCCTAACAGCTCTGGCTAGAACTTCCAGAACTATATTGAAGAGCAGTGGTGAGAGTGGGCATCCCTGTCTGGTACCAGATCTCAGCGGAAATGCTTCCAGCTTTTCCCCATTCAATAGGATGTTGGCCGTGGGCTTTTCATATATTGCTTTGATTTAATTGAGGAATGTTCCTTCCATACCCAGTTTGCTTAGAGTTTTCATCATGAAAGGGTGTTGTATTTTATCAAATGCTTTCTCTGCATCTATTGAGAGAATCATATGGTTTTTCTTCTGCAGTCTGTTAATGTGGTGTATCACGTTGATTGTTTTGCGAACGTTGAACCATCCCTGCATACCAGGGATAAATCCCACTTGGTCTGGGTGGATGATCTTTCTAATGTGATGTTGCATTCTATTGGCCAGAATTTTATTGAGGATTTTTGCATCTATGTTCATCAGGGATATTGGTCTGTAATTCTCTTTCAATGCTGCATCTTTTTCCGGCTTAGGAATTAAGGTGATGCTGGCTTCATAGAAAGAATTTGGGAGGATTCCGTCTTTTTCTATTGTTTTGAATAGTTTGAGAAGAATTGGAGTTAGTTCTTCTCTAAATGACTGGTAGAACTCAGCAGTGAATCCATCTGGTCCTGGGCCTTTCTTTGTTGGGAGGGCCTTTATTACTGTTTCAATTTCTGTGTCAGTTATGGGTCTGTTTAGGTTTTCTATGCCTTCCTGGCTCAATTTAGGTAGGTTGTATGTGTCCAAGAATCTGTCCATTTCTGATAGATTTCCCTGTTTGCTGGCATACAAGTCCTTGTAGTAATTTCTGATGATTCTTTTTATTTCTGTGGCGTCTGTTGTTATGTTTCCCTTTTCATCTCTGATCCTATTGATTTGGGTCTTTTCTCTTCTTTTTTTAGTGAGTTGGGCCAATGGGGTGTCAATTTTGTTTATTTTTTCAAAAAACCAGCTTCTTGTTTGGCTGATTTTTTGTAATTTTTTTTGGATTCAATCCTGTTTATTTCTTCTTTGATTTTAATTATTTCTCTTCTTCTACTGGGTTTGGGTTTGGTTTGCTGCAGATTTTCTAGATCCTTGAGATGACTTGAAAGCTCATCTATTTGGTGCCTTTCTAATTTCTTGATATAGGCACCTATTGATATAAACTTTCCTCTTAACACTGCTTTTGTTGTATCCCATAGGTTTTGGTATGTTGTGCTGTTATCCTCATTTACTTCCAGAACATTTTTGATTTCTCTTTTAATTTCTTCTATGACCCATTGTTCATTCAGGAGCATGTTGTTCAGTCTCCATGTGTTTGCACATGTTCTAGGGATTCCCGAGTTGCTAATTTCCAATTTCATTCCTTTGTGGTCTGAGAAGCTGCATGGTATGATTCTAATTCTTTTGACTTTGCTGAGACTTGCTTTATGGCCTAGTATGTGGTCAATCCTAGAGAAGGTTCCATGTACTGCTGAGAAGAATGTAAAGTCCTTAGATGTAGGATGAAATGTTCTGTAGATATCTGTTAGATCCATTTGGGCTATAGTGTCATTTAAATCTACTGTCTCCTGTTGATATTCTGTCCTGTTGATTTGTCTATCTCTGAGAGTGGAGTATTGAAGTCCCCCAGTACTATTGTATTGGTGTCTAAGTCTCCCTTTAAGTCCCTTAACAAGTCTTTTAAATAAGCTGGTGCCCTGTAATTAGGTGCATATACATTGATAACCGTTATATCTTCCTGTTGAATGGATCCCTTAATCATTAAATAGTGCCCCTCTTTGTCTCTCCTAACAGTTTTTGTGGTGAAGTTTATGTTGTCCGATATTAAGATGGCTACGCCCGCTCTTTTTTCATTTCTGTTGGCATGGTATATCTTTTTCCAGCCTTTCACTTTCAGTCTGTATGCATCATTGTTGGAAAGATGAGTTTCTTGTAAGCAGCAAAAAGATGGGTTTTGTTCCTTAACCCAATCAGCCAATCGGTGTCTTTTAACTGGACAGTTCAGGCCATTAACATTCAATGTGACTATTGAGAAGGAGTAACTTTGCCCTGTCATTTGCCAAAGATTTTTTCTAATATATGGTTTGAGACTCCTGTGATCTTTTGCTGTGAGGTTTCCTTCCTTTACCTTCTTTCATATTGGTGACTGTGTTTCTGTGTTTCTGTATGTAACACATCTTTAAGCATCTTTTGCAGGGCTGGACGAGTGGCGACAAATTGTTTCAATTTCTGTTTGCTGTGAAAGGTCTTTATTTCACCTTCATTCACAAATGAGAGCTTTGCAGGATATACTATTCTGGGCTGGCAGTTTTTCTCTCTTAGTACCTGGGCTATATCTCGCCATTCTCTCCTAGCTTGTAGGGTGATGAGAAGTCAGCTGTGAGTCTAATTGGAGATCCTCTGAGAGTAATCTGACGTTTCTCTCTTGCACATTTTAGGATCTTTTCTTTATGTTTCACTGTGGTGAGTTTGATTACGACGTGTCGTGGTGAGGATCTCTTTTGATCATGTTTATTAGGGGTTCTATGAGCTTCCTGTACTAGGATGTCTCTGTCCTTCTCCAAACCTGGGAAATTTTCTGCTAGTATCTCACTAAAAAGGCCTTCTAATCCTTTCTCCCTCTCCATGCCTTCAGGAACTCCTAGAACCCGAATGTTAGGTTTTTAAGAGTATCCTGTAGATTCCTGACAGTATTTTTTAGATTTCTGATTTCTTCTTCTTTTCTTTGATTTGACTGTTTCCTTTCCTGTTCTCTGTCTTCTAATTCCGATATTCTCTCTTCTGTTTCACCCATTCTGTTTTTAAGGCTCTCTAATGCGTTTGTCATTTGATCTATTGAGTTCTTCATTTCATTGTGGTTTTTTGTCACTATCGCTTTGATCTACCCCTGGGACCACACAAAGAGTTTATGCAGCCCTCAATGTGTTCAAGATTCACCAAATTCCAAAGTTACTGAGTTTGTGGCTGCGCTTTAGATATGTAAAATGGCTCCTGCTCTTTGTTTTGCTGGTTGAGTGACAAGAGAGGCCTCTGCTTCCCCCCCCCCCCATGTCTCGGGTCTGCTGTCTTTTTCTTACCTCCCTCCCGTTCTCGTGCTGGCTAGATTCTGTGGCTCCTCTCCCGCGGTTGAGTTTCCACGTGGTGGGCTCCCTGTAGGTCCTCTGTGTCACATCCACTAGAACCGGAAGCGTTTCCTCTGCAGTTTTTTTCTTGAGTCTTTTCCTGAGGCTACAGTAATTCCACTTTTATGAAACTTTATTTTCCCAAACTACGGTGCACATCCTCACTATCCGCCATCTTGTCTCCACCCCCCACATCACATATTTCAAGTATTCCACATGTATGTGTGTCTTTATATTTGAAGTGTTCATATGGTTAAGGCAAGCATTCTCTTAAATTGGCATTGAAACCTAACCTTTTAAGCTCATATTAAACAAGGTTTAAACAGAGTATAAACTCCACTTCTTGAGAGAAGTTCAGGCAAAACAGTCTTTTGAATCAACACTCACATAAACTGCATTCTGACATTTGTACAATCATTGCTTATGATTATATATAGAGAGAAAGTAAAGAGAGAAAGAGAGATCGATCAAAGAACCCGTAAAGAAATCTCAAGGTTGCTAGTGGGTTCCAATTGAGACACAAATTCTGGTAGCTTCAGGTACCACTACTCTTTCAAGTATGATTCAACTACTCTGCATTTGAACCATTGGAAATGTATTATTGATGCCTATGCACTTAAAGCAGGGGATTCACTTAACATTTTTAGGAAAACAAAAATTGTAAGCCTGGGATAATGTATATTTCAACTGCCTTCTTTGTAGTACCTTTAAACTTAGCATATCTTCCTGGTATAACACATGTACAGTACATTTCTTTACTGGACAGCACAATGCTGACTAAGGACATTTATTGTTGAGCTTTCTCATGAGTTGGCAAGGAAAATTAATGAACCCTTCCACTACACTGGCATAAATTCTATTCCTTGACAAAAAATTGATGGAAAACACTCCTTTCCTATAGCATTCAATTCTCCTCTACTGTCAAGTGTATAAACTTATTGCATTTGAGGGTCTGTGTAACTAAAGTAATCAGCAGAAATACAGACAGAAATCAATGGAGCAATCAAAGTATATGTGAGTACTTAATTCTATTCCTCGAAATAACTTCAGGCACAATAGCTATTTCTATAATTTATGTTTATGCTATTTGAAGCACTGGAATCACATTGCTTACTCAGTGCATCTAGTGTTAAGACAAAATGAAAGCTGATTGTAATCCTGTAATAGACTAGATATAAACTCCAGAGCTAGAGAGATCTTCAACAAAATCAGCATTTTATGGAAACATTCATATACTTATTTGATATATTTATTTTTAAGTGCAACCTATATATCTAAAGCAACCATGAACATATAGAGAAATCTCAGTGTAGCAACAATGTTCTTATTGAGTAATAATATTCTTTGAAGTGACATCATGCACAACAGGTTTTGTAATGTGGCTCATGTACATGACATTTGAAACATTAAATGTCTACATACTAAGCACAGTGTTGTGTATGAAGGCCTCAGTACATAAAGCAATCAATCAACAGAAAATTCATTGTTGTATTGCTGATCTAATTGAGAAACTAACTCTACTTTTTGAAATTACTTAAGGCACAACAGTTTTTTCCAAAATGGTGCATTAAATGGTGTTTGAGGTATTGAAAACCCTAACCATAAATAATAGTAACACAAGTCTCACTGGTATTGTTAATAATAGTTCTATCCTAGACATTACCCTAGCCTTGACATTAATCATGGCCCTAACTCTACCACTAGCAACAACACTAAGCCAAAGCCTATCCCTAGTCCCAAACCTAGCCTTAACCCAAATACTAACTCTAACCTTCTATTTATTTATTTATTTGATAGATAGAGTTAGATAGTGAGAGATACAGAGAGTAAGGTCTTCTTTCTGTTGGTTCATCCCCCAAATGGCCGCTATGGCCAGAGCTACACCAATCTGAAGCCAGGAGCCAGGTGCTTCTTCCTGGTCTCCCACGTGGTGCAGGGGCTCAAGCACTTGCGCCATCTCCACTGCCTTCCCAGGACACAGCAGGGAGTTGGACTGGAAGAAGAGCAACTGGGACTAGAACCTGGTGCCCATATGGGATGCTGGCACTGCAGGCAGAGGATTAACCAAGTGAGCCATGGCGCCAGCCCCACTCTAATCTTTTTAAAAATTATCTATGTATTTGAAAGGCAGAGTTACAGGGAAGCAGAGGCAGGGGGAGAGAGAGAGAGAGAGAGAGAGAGATCTTCCATATGCTGGCTCACTCCCCAAATGGCTGCAATGGGCAGAGCTGGGCCGATCTGAAACCAGGAGCCATGAGCTTCTTTCAATTCTGGGTCTTCCATGTGGGTGCAGGGGTCAAAGGACCTGGGACATTTTCTACTGCTTTCCTAGGCCACAATAGAGAGCTGGATCAGAAGTGGAGCAGCTGGGA
Organism: Lepus europaeus; assembly: GCF_033115175.1. Lineage (NCBI taxonomy): Eukaryota > Metazoa > Chordata > Mammalia > Lagomorpha > Leporidae > Lepus > Lepus europaeus. Next base: position 593,671 of record NW_026909015.1, read on the forward strand.
CTCGAACCAGTGCCCATATGGGATGCCAGCACTGCAGGCAGCAGCTTTTACCTGCTACACCACAGTGTTGCCACCCAACTCTAATCTTAACTCCAATCCTAGCTCCAAATCTAATACTAACTCTAACACCACCATAACATTAGATCTAATCCTAGTTGTAGGCCAAATCCTAGCAATAACAAAAGGTTATAATATGTAACAGAACTCTACCCAACCCACTATCCATAAAATTAAACTTACTCCTTAACCTAACCCTAGCACTAGTCATTAACCTAACACTAGCCCTACCTTAACCTAATTGCAACTATAATCTTATTAATAACCACAGTATTAGGCCGGCACCATGGCTCACTAGGCTAATCCTCCACCTTGCGGTGCTGGCACACCATGTTCTAGTCCCGGTTGGGGCACCGGATTCTGTCCCGGTTGCCCCTCTTCCAGGCCAGCTCTCTGCTATGGCCCGGGAGTGCAGGGGAGGATGGCCCAAGTGCTTGGGCCCAGCACCCAATGGGAGACCAGGAGAAGCACCTGGCTCCTGCCATTGGATCAGCGTGCTGTGGCGGCCGCAGCGTGCCAGCCGCAGCAGCCATTGGAGGGTGAACCAACGGCAAAGGAAGACCTTTCTCTCTGTCTCTCTCTCACTGTCCACTCTGCTTGTCAAAAAAAAAAAAAACCCACAGTATTAACCTATTCCTAACTGTAAAATTAAATGTATTTCAAATTGTATTTGAATTGTAACCTCAACTCTAGCTGTAATCAGATCTCTAGCTCTAACCCTAAATCTAGACTTAACCTTTACTCAAACCCTAACCACAGCCTTTTTAAAAAAATTTATTTACTAATTTGAAAGTCAGAATTACACAGAGGAGAAGGAGAGGCAGAGAGAAAGAGAGAGAGAGGTCTTCCATCCACTGGCTCACCTCCAAATTGGCTGCAATGGCCAGAGCTGTGCCAAACGGAAGCCAGGAGCAAGGAGTTTCTTTCAAGTCTTCTATGTGGGTTCAGGGGCCCAAGTACTTGGGCCATTACTACTGCTTTCCCAGGCCAGAGCAGAGAGCTGGATCAGAAATGGAGCAGTCAAGACTAGAACCAGTGCCCATATGGGACATTGGCACTGCAGGTGATGGCTTTACCTGCTATGCCACAGCACCAGCCCCCTAACCACAGCCTTAACACTGACCCAAAACATAATCTGAATTGTAGTTCAAATAATGACCCTAACTATAATTCTAACCATAATCATAATACTGTCTCTAGCCTGGAACCTCACCAAAGACATAGCATAGTGCTAATTCTAACCCTAACCCTTACTCTGATCATTAGTTTTGAATTTACAATAGCCTGAACAGTAACCCCAACCCTAACTGTAGCCTTAGCCCTAATTATAATCATAGATTCAGTTTTGATGCTATACCTGTTGCAATGCATTAACCTAACCTTATCAGTGGCTTCAACCCAACCACTAAGCCTACTCATAGGGTTATACTAGGCATAATCCTAACCTTAGCCATAATGCCACACTAAACAAAATCCTAAACCCCATAGTAGCATTTACCCTCACTCTACTCACAATGCTATTAAAACTAACCCTAGTCCTCTGACTCTAGCTTGATGCCTACAACTATCACCAGTCCTAACCATAGTTGTAAATCTAATCCTAGGAGTAATGCTAACCCTATCTTGATCCCTAAGCTTTACCTCAGTTCTAGCCCTATACCCAACTCTAAAGTCTACCCTATTTCCAGTAATAATCCTCATCCCAAAGCCTAGACCTAACCTTAGACCTAGCTTTCACAATGACTCTAAACTTAGTACTAGGTCTAGCCATAGCCATAGCATTAAGTCCAAATCTAAATATATACCTAACTTGATACTAACACTAACCCTAACACTAAAGGCAGTCATATCCCTAGCCTCCGACAAAACCTAGTTCTAGCCCTAACCCTCATATTCAACCTAAACCCAGCTCTAACCCCAACCCCAGTATTATGCATAAATCTAGTCCTACTTATAATCCTAACCCTAAATATAAGCAAGCCCTAGTGTTAGTGTCAGGTTTAACCCTAATCCAAACCATAGAACCTGCCCTAGATCTAACTAGAAACAAAAATCTCATTCAAACCTGGCCCAGGCTACCACAATTATAAATCTAACCCATAAGGCTAAAACTAAAAACCTAGCACTAACACTCACCCTAAATTTAATCCTAACTTTAACATCTGTTCTAACCACAGACCAAAATCCAATTTTAACCCTGAGCCTGCTCTGTCCCTATCCCTAACCATAACCAAATTCATAACTTTTATTCTAAAACAAATCCTTACCCTCTTCCTAATCCTAGCTTTCACCCTAGCACTAATCCTAGTCTTTACATTAATCCCAGAACAAACTCTTTACACTCACCTTGACCCTCATCCTGAAGAGCAATGGTGAGAGTGAGCATCCTTGTCTGGTTCCAGATCTTAGTGGGAATGCTTCTGACTTTTACCCATTCAATATGTACACCACAGAGTATTACAGAGCAGTAAAAAATGAAATCCTGTCATTTGCAACAATGGATGAAACTGGAAAACATTATACTTAATGAAATAAGCCACTCTCAAAAGGACAAATAGCATATGATTTCCCTGATTTGTGGCAACTAGTAGAGAACCTAAAAGTTAATCTTTAGAAGTGAAATTTACACTTTAAGATGTGATGACTTTGAAGAGCCCTTGTCTCGACTGTTGAGGAAGAGTTTTTTCTTCATACTATTTATTGAACTCCTTACTTAGTACAGATTTAATCTTATGTGCACTAAGTTAATTGAAAATGAATGTTATTAAAACAGTAAGAATGGAAATAGGAGAAGGAGGAGGAAAAAGATGGGTAAAAAATGGGTGAGAGGGCTTGCGGCTTGCAGGGTGGTAAGAATCACTATGTTCCTAAAGTTGGATTTATGAAATGAAGTTTGTATTCCTTAAATAAAAGGCTTCTGGGTAAAAACAATAAAATAGTCACTTTGTTGAGAGGATCTTTGACTAAAGATAAAATTTTCAATTCAATCATTTGAAAAATCAATGTTTTAAAATTGAAAAAGTGTCCATCAATCTTAAAATATAAAGAGGAAAACAAATTAAATAAAATGTAAATATGAGAAAGGAAATCATATGAATCACTTTGGAAACTAATGAAATAGAAGACAGAAAATGATATAGAAATCTAAAGATATGGAAATCTGTCCTTAAGAACATCAACAAATTGGATCACTGAACAGTGACACTGTACATGAAGAAAGGACATGGTTGACATAATTTCAATGTGTCAGGAAGTAAAACAGATATCACCCCTACAGATAGGGAGAGGCATAATATAAGGTAATATGATGAACATATTTCTGCAAAAGTGACAACTTACATGAAATAGACAAACTGAACACATAAATTAGTATGTGAGACTGTGTTGCTCAGGAAGGAACTGTTCTCACAGTTAGCTGATTCATTGAGATGGCAACGGGCTTCTCTGTGAGTGCAGCTTTGTTGGTAAACTCAACAATTCAGAGTCCAAAGCACCACTTTCCTTCTATATAGGACTTTCAAATTTCAGTCCACCATTCCTCTGCTAAATACCTCCAAAGCACGTGACAGAAAACCTGGAACACCTAGCCTCTATATTCTAGCCTTACATGAGAGTTAATATAAAGAGCCAATCCTAAACCTCCATAGCATGTTTATCCTGGTGTTTCCACTGCTTCTCATTAAAACCTCAATAAAAACTCTTTTTTAGCAAAAGTTTTTATTGAATCAAAAACCTTTATAGATACAGTGCAATATTTCTATGCATAAACACAGTGTGAATTGATCAAAGCAAGCAATCAGCCTCCCTACCTCCCCATCACTTTACTTACAATAGTAGCCTCTCTCCTTCAGTTCCTTATAAAATATACACCAAAACTGATGCATGAACACGTTGAAAATCTGAGTAGACCAATGAACAAGGTTGAGATGAAGTCACCAGTAAAGTCTTCCCACAAAAATAAGCTCAGTGATTGATGGTTTCACTAATGAGTTATATCAAACATTTTTCAAAGGTTTATTTATTTATTTGAAAAGCAGAGGCAGAGAGAGAGAGAGGTCATCCATCTGCTGTTTCATTCCAGATGGCCACAATGCCCAGAGCTGCACCAATTGGAAGCCAGGAGGCAAGAGCTTCCTCCAGCTCTCCCACATGGGTAGAGGGGCCCAATGACTTGAACCATCTTCCATTGCTTTCCCAAGCTATAGCAGAGAGCTGGATCCAATGTGGAGTCACTGGGACTTAAACCAGTGTCTGTATGGGATGCTGGCACTGCAGGTGGCAGCTTTACCTGCTATGCCACAGTGCCATCCCCTCTATCAAACTTTCAAGGATGAACTATCACCAATTCTTCTTAAAATACATAAATTGATAGGGAGCAAACATTTCCAAATTTAATTTATGAGACTGGATTTACATTAAGACAAAACCAAATAAGGATGCAACAGTAAAGAGAACTACACATGATTATTCCTGATGAATGTAGATGCAAAAATACTGGACACAATACAAGCAAACTGAATTCAACAACACATTAAAATATCATTCACTCAGACCAAATGGAATTTAAACCAGTGATTCAGGGCTGTTCTGGCATACATAGCTAAATAAATGTGATGCATAACATCAGTAAAATGAAGATTACATCCATATGATATTTTCAATAGAGAAAACATTTGATAAAATATAATTTTCTGACAGAAAAAAGCATAAAAATTGGGTGCAGAAGGCACCTATGTCAAAACAACAGAGGAAGTTTATGACAAGCCCACAGCCAGCATCATGGAATAAAAAAGCTGTAAGTATTTTGACTGACATCTGGCACCAGACAAGGTTTTCCACTGTTACCACTTTTGTTAGGGAGCCATTCATGGAGAAAGTAATTGTAGCACCGTTTGAAACACGGTAACTGTAGTGCCCTTTGAAAGAAAGTAACTGCGCAGTAGTGCGCAGCTTGAAAGAAAAGCAGAAAGGTAACCACCCTAGCTGGTAAGATTTGAAAACGGATGGCCTAACTAGATGGCCTAACCACAAACTGTCGTTGCCATGACTACAGGACCCTGGGAGGTCAGAATGTGGGCGGGGCTAGCCTCTAGAAACTGTATATAAGGGGACCCTCAGAGGCTGTAAACCAGAGGTTGCTCAGCCTCTCTCCCTGATCCATAGTGCCTAGTGCCCATGGGGAGAAGCTCCTGGTCCATAATGCCTAGTGTCCACAGGAGCTGGCTTGAGCAATCTCTCCTCCTAGTCACCTAGAGTATCAGTAAAGTGTGTTTAGCTTGACCTTCCTCAGTCTCCTCGACTCTTCCTTTGTGGTAACCCGGCCAGTTCCCGAAGAGGGAGATCCTGACAACTTTTGTTGTTTATGACGCCAGTAACCACCCTAGGCTCTCGTCATGAGTTGCCAAGGCTATGGAAGCCTCCCAAGTTCAACGACTCTGATCATATTTAGACAAGGTCATAAAAGACAGAGTGAGGATAGTAACCAATGATCCTAAGAGTGGCATTAACCAGGTCTGAACAATTATATAGCATTAAGTGGGGAAGAGGACCATCAGTACACACAGGTTGGGAGTAGAGCCACTGGAGGTAGAGTAGAGGTTATGATCACAAAGGAATGAGGCCCAAGTGTGCTAGATAGGGTCTAGAACAAAGGACAGAGTCATTACTAGAGGAGCTAAGAAAGGTGCTGTCTAAGCTACAATTAAGTTTTCTCATTGAGAGGCAAATAGAACCTGATAGAAGGGGCTTGATAATAATCTGGTGGGCTTTAGGCCTTGTAAATTCAGAGGCCCAGGCCTATCTATCTCTTCACATGGGGTATATCCTAAGGGAGGTGTGAACCTCCTAGGGGAAGGCACTCTGTTGACTTTCATTACTTGGCTGGGCTGGGAGGAGAGCTGGCCAGGTAAAGGCAGGTGGCATCTCTAACAAGAAATTTACAGTTGTGCCTGCAATGTTGCTGACCCTACTTGACCATACCCTCAGCTGCAGTGGTCACTTTGGAAGTTGGGCTGAGTGAAGGGCTTTTCAGCTTAGAGGTAATAAGATCTGTGCCTCTGACCTGGGCATCCTTCGACTCCAGGGCAGGTCCATTTCCAGTGATCCAACTCTTGGCAGAGCTGCCAGGACTCTTCATAAGTTGACTTCTGCTGAAACCCAGGCTTACCACATTGAAAGCCACTGCAGTGGACTGGCCTGTTGGGTCTCCTTGAGGGCAGATCACTGTACAGATCAGCCATTAATAGGCCTGCCACCCATTGCTTCATTGTCCAGCTTTCTTTTCCTCCTGGTTTTTGTTAAAGCAGACCAGAGGGTGCAAGTCAAGGGAGTACCCGCCGTGTCCCATCTCTAATCTTCGGTGGCCTGAACTACAAGTCTATAGTCACAGGCATGTTCTGTAGTAGTTTTTCTAAGGTAGACAATGCCCATGAGGAAAATTATATTCTGTTAAAAACTTTCTTTCCCTTTGGTCTGAAAGGGAGGTTTTTTCTATTTACTGTTTACTTTGCTGATGGCGAAGTAAATCTAGCTATGAGATTATTATTTATGCTCTTATTTTGGCTATGCTATTATAGAAAAATGTTAGCCATCTCTTTTATAATGTAAGATTAAATTGTGCATCCTACAGATTCCTTAATAATAGAATTAGTTTCCTACCTTGAGGAGAATAGAGAAATGAAAGAACAAGTTGGGCTTAGACAGAGAAATGAGGGAGCAAGTCCTAGATCGCTTGCTGACAATAGCAATATCACATGAATACTTAGCAAACAGTTTCAACCATTAGATAACAACTTAAGAAAATATTTACCAGAAGGACCAATGCCATCTATAAATTTTAAGAATCATGTATTTGAAAACACCTCTTAAATATCTAACACCGTGTAGTTTGTTTAACCAGTAAACTTGAGCACAACCATATAAAATGTTTTTAGTTTCTTTCTACCAACAAGTATAAAACATATGATGTAGAGAATCAGGTCACATGAATTAAAATGTATCTTTGATTAATTTTAGCTTCTTTAAGCATCTTTTGTAGGGCAGGACGAGTGGCAACAAATTCTTTCAATTTCTGTTTGCCATGAAAAGTCTTTATTTGACCTTCATTCACAAATGAGAGCTTTGCAGGATATAATATTCTGGGCTGGCAGTTTTTCTCTCTTAGTACCTGGGCTATATCATACCATTCCCTTCTAGCTTGTAGCGTTTCTGATGAGAAGTCTGCTGTGAGTCTAATTGGAGATCTTCTGAGAGTAATCTGACGTTTCTCTCTTGCACCTTTTAGAATCTCTTCTTTATGTTTCACTGTGGTGAGTTTGATTACAACATGTTGTTGTGCGGATCTCTTTTGATCATGTTTATTAGGGGTTCTATGAGCTTCCTGTACTAGGATGTCTGTGTCCTTCTCCAAACCTGAGAAATTTTCTGCTAGTATCTCACTGAAAATGCCTTCTAATCCTTTCTCCCTCTCCATGCCTTCAGGAACTCCTAGAACCCGAATGTTAGGGTTTTTAAGAGTATCCTGTAGATTCCCGACAATATTTTTTAGATTTCTAATTTCCTCTTCTTTTCTTTGGTTTGCCTGTTTCCTTTCCTGTTCTCTGTCTTCTAAGTCCGATATTCTCTCTTCTGCTTCACCCATTCTGTTTTTAAGGCTCTCTAATGTGTTTGTCATTTGATCTATTGAATTCTTCATTTCATTGTGGTTTTTTGTCACTATCGTAGTTTCATGTTCTACTAGTTGTTTCATTTCATTTTGATTCCTCTTTAATATTCATTTTCATGGGAGAGATTTTCTGTCTTGTCCATTAAGGATTTCTGTAGTTCATGAATTTGTTTTTGAGAACTTCTTAATGTTCTTATCAATTTTTTGAGATCTGCTTCTTGCATTTCTTCTATCTCATCATCTTCATAATCTTGAATTGGGGTGTCTTTTTCATTTGGGGCATCATAGTGTCTTCCTTTTTCTTGTTACCTTGGTTTTTGCGTTTGTTGTTTGGCATATTGGAGATATTTGGTTTCTTCACTGTGGTGTTTTTTCTTGTTATACTGTGGCTCTAGATTAAGTGGACTGTCTTCTTTCGATGGAGTCTTAGAGGCTTGAGATGAGTGTGGCCTGAGAGCTGTGTTTGGTTCCTCAGGGTTGAGGGTGTGCCAAAGGTGACACTCCCAGGTTAGTCATGGTAAATCTCTTTCTTTCATCTTTTTTTTTTTGATTCAAAAGGGAAGTAATTCCACACAGCTGAACGGAATTGGAGGTAGTTAGCAGGCAAATGATATACCCACAGGAGCCAGAGATCGGAAGCTCTTTCCCAAGGACCACACAAGGAATCTCTGCTGCCCTCAGTGTGGGCCCCAGTTCTCCTGCAGTCTCCCACTGGGTGCCAAGTTAGATCCTAATCTGTTATTTCACCCCCCACCAGAGTCAGGTTTTTCTGCTAGGCTCAGGGCCGTTGCAGACCTGAGGTCGCCCTGCTTATGACGTATGTCCAAAATGGCGTCTGCTCTTTGTCTTGCTCATCTTTGAGAGGTGAGCAGAGAGAGAGAAACTCATGTCCTTATCGGTCACTTTTTTTCCCCTCTCTCTCTTCTAGTTATCCTGGTGAACTTTTCCCCATGGTGTTTCAAGCCTTGTTCCCTCTGGTCTCCTCTTTCCGCTTTCCTGTCAGTGTCTCAGGCTATTGAGATTTGGTTCACCTTGCATTCCAGCACTGGTGTGTTGAGTCTGCCGCTGGTGTCCCGAACTTGGGCTCCCATGCTCTCCACACAGGTCCACTGTGAATCATTAGTTCCAGAAGAGTTTCCTCTGCTGTTTCTTCCTTTACTCTTCCTTGAACCTGCAGTATCTCCACTTTTATTAAACTGTCTCTTCCTGGACTATCAGTGTGCTTTCTTCCTATTCCGCCATCTTGCCGCCCCCCAAAACATTAATCAAATTTACATTTTTAAGGTATACAGATTTGATGTGCTTCATATATACAGATTTAGGAATATAGTAATAATTTCCTGCAGTGCCAGCATCCCATATGGGTACTGGTTCTAGTCCTGACTGCTCCACTTCTGATCCAGCTCTAAGCTATGGCCTGGAAAAGCTGTAGAAGATGGCCCAAGTCCTTGGACCCATGCACCCACATGGGAGACAACGAAGAAGCACTTGGCTCCTAACTTTGGATCGTTGCAGTTCTGGTCATTGACAACCAATTGGGGAGTGAACCAGTGGATGGAAGACCTCTCTCTCTCTCTCTCTGCCTCTGCCTCTCTGTAACTCTGCCTTACAAATAAATAAATAAATATTTCAAAAACCATATTGGCACTTTAAAAAATGATAGTAATTAAATTGCATTGATTTAATTTAATCTAAATCTACACTAAGAAGAAAGGAAACATATTTTATTCCTATCAACAGTTATATTTACTGGGTTGTGTGTTAGTCAGTATTTCTTATGTATAATTATTACTTTTTGCTTTTTGTTTTTGTTTTTTACTAAACAAATACATGCCTCTAAGTGTTCAGCTTCATATTTTAAGAAATAAAGTCAAAATAATTGAAAATTTATTATTTAGATACTATCACAGATAAATTATTGAATTCTTGAGCAACCTCAATTTTAAGCAAGAATAGTACAATACATTAAGGACAGAGATCTTACCTGGGGAGTAGGTGCACAGTGACTTCCGTTGTTGATTTAACAATTAACACTCTTGTTTATGATGTCAGTTATCACCCAAGGCTGTTGTCATGATTTGCCAAGGCTATGGAAGCTTCTTGAGTTCACAAACTCCAACCTTATTTAGACAAAGCCATAGTCAAAGTGGAAGTTCTCTCCTCCCTTCAGAGAAAGGTACCTCCTTCTTTGATGGCCCATTCTTTCTGCTGAGATCTCACTCACAGAGATCTTTCATTTAGGTCATTTTTTGTGAGAGTGTCTTGATTTCCCATGCCTAAAAAACTTTCATGGGCTTTTTAAACAGTACTTTACACTTTGTGTATCTGTATGGGTGCAAACTGTTGAAATCTTCACTTAGTATATACTAAGTTGATCTTCTGTATATGAAGAAAATTGAAATGAATCTTGATGAAGAATGGGATGGGAGAGGGAGTGGGAGATGGGAAGGTTGTGGGTGGGAGGAAGGTTATGGGGGGAAAAGCTCTATAATCCAAAAGTTGTATTTTGGAAATTTATATTTATTAAATAAAAGTTGAAAAAAAAAGAATAAAGACAAAATTCTTGGAAAACTAATCTTTTAGTTACCTATCCTGACTAAACTACTGATTTTTTTAGGAAGCTCATATATACAAAAGGATAACAAATAAACTATTTTAGATATAAAAATATGGTATTTCTGCTGAAGAACAGTGTAGTAATACGATATTAACAGTGGAAAAATTAACATAATATATTTGTGATTAGAAAATGAATATAAATTATTTTATCAACCTATTATATGCATACATGAATATCAGTATTTTATGAAATAACAGTAAATTCACTTAAGTATCAATATTTGTTTATCTTGGAAATGCTTCATATTTTAATTGAGTTTTTGAAATATACTTACTTGAGAGAGATAGAAGAAGGGAGAGTGAGTTTAAGAGTGAGAAAAACAGAAAAATCCCATCTGCTAGTTCATTCCAAAAATGCCTGCAGTTATCTGGAACTGGTGCTGAAACTAGGAATCAAGAACTCAATCCACATACCCCATTTGGGAAACAGGAACCCAACTACCTGGTTCATCACTACTGTACCCCAATGTCTGCATTAGCAGAAATCAGTAATTCAGAGCACAAACAGGCACACCCCAGTGTGGGATGTGGTTGTCTTAACAGCTAAGACTAATTCCAACCCTAACTGAATATTTTAAGGAAAAACTGGCTATTTATTTGAAAGACAGGTGATGTCTCATTCTGTGGTTTGCTGCTCCAGAGCCAGCCAGCGGAAATCTGGGAACTCTTCAGTTCTCATGCAATAGGTATCAGGAACTCAATTATTTGAGCTATCAACACTGCCTCCCAAGATCTGCATTAGTGAGAACCTGGAGTCAGAAGGCAGTTATCCAACCCAGGTACTCGAATATGGTTCAAGGATTCATAATTGCCAGGCCAAAGGACCAACCCCTGGCCATCTCTTTCTCATAAGTCCTGGTAATGTGTTCACTTATATCAGTTGTCAGCTCTTTCACTGCTTCCATGTAGAATGTTCTGAGAAAGATAAACCAAAAAAGAAGGAGAGAGGAAGAGATGGAAGGGGTTATGAGTTTACCTAGGGTGGCCATAGATGTTTACAACCTTAAAGGCAATATTCAGAAAGGAGATGAAGGCAGTGAGACACATATTGCCTGTAGGAAGAAATCATTAACTTAAAAACCTGAGAGGTCTTTTTTTTAAGATTTATTTATTTTATTATTTGAAAGGCAGAGTTAGGGAGGCAGAGAAAGAGAGAGAGAGAGCTATTCTTTTTTTTGGACAGGCAGAGTGGATAGTGAGAGAGAGACAGAGAAAGGTCTTCCTTTTTGCTGTTGGTTCACCCTCCAATGGCCACTGCGGCTCGTGCATCGTGCTGATCCGAAGCCAGGAGCCAGGCGCTTCTCCCGGTCTCCCATGTGGGAGATAATTTCCAATTATCTTTATATACCGAAGATCGATTCAGTATATAATTAGTAAAGATCTCATCAGTTTGTACCCACACAGAAACACGAATTTTGAACCTGGTGTTAAGTTGCAAATGGTATAGAAAATTCATTAATTAAAAAAATTATTATATAGGATCTCTGTCTTTAACGTGCTGTACACTGTTATTTAATGCTATAACTAGTACTCCAACAGTATTTTTTCACTTTGTGTTGCTATATGGGGGCAAACTGTTAATCTTTACCTAATATATATTAAACTGATCTTCTGTATATAAAGAGAATTGAAAATTAATCTTGATGTGAATGGAAGGGGAGAGGGAGCAGGAAAGGGGAGGGTGGCGGGTGGGAGGGACGATATGGGAGGGGGAAGCCATTGTAACCCATAAGCTATACTTTGGAAATTTATATTCATTAAATAAAAGTTAATAAATGAAAAAAAAAGGAAATCACAGTGAAACTGGTTTTGGAAAAAAGCCAAGTGTTTTCTTAGGCAAGTGCAAAAAATGTCATGTTTACAAATATAAATATCATGTTTGTTTGCCACAATTGCTCTAGCTTTCTCCCCAGAAAACATGCTGGGACATATTTCTAGTTTCATCTAGTCATATCCGGACAAAGTGTTGTGGAACTGGTATGCAATGGACTCAGAAAATCACAGTAAATTGGTTTTGGAGAAAAGGAAACTCGTATTCTTGGGCAAGTGCAAAAAATGACATGTTTTCAAATATAAATATCATATTTGTTTGCCACAATTGCTCTAGGTTTCTCCCTAGAAAAAAACAAATGTGTAGATGTTTGGTCCGCATATGGAACCAATTAGCATTTGCCAGTACAAAACAAAATGTCCCCTACTGAAATTCATTCCAAAAGGTAAAGACCATTGGAACATCCAGAAAACAAAAACAAAGAGTATGCAGCAAGATCTGGAATTGAGTTAGCCATAACACAAGAGGATATTTCTGGTTTCATGCAGTCATATCCGGATGAAGTGTTGTGGAACTGGTATGCAATGGACTCAGAAAATCACAGTCAAACTGGTTTTGGAGAATAGCATACTCATATTCGTGGTCAAGTGGCTAAAAAGTCATGTTTACAAATATAAATATCATGTTTGTTTGCAATAATTACTCTAGCTTTCTCCCTAGAAAACACGAATGTGTAGACGTTTGGTGTGCATATGGAACCAATTAGAATTTCCAGCACAAAATGAAAATTCCTCTACTGAAATTCATTCTGAAATGTAAAGTACACTGATAAACTCCAGAAAACACAAACACAGAGTCTGTAGCAAGATCTGGGATTGAGTTAGCCATAACACAAGAGGATATTTCTGGTTTCATCCAGTCATATCTGGACAAAGTGTTGTGGAACTGGTATGCAAAGGACTCAGAAAATCACCCTCAAACTGATTTTGTAGAAAAGCAAACTCATATTCTTTGGCAAGTCCAAAAATGTCATGTTTACAAATATAAATATCATGTTGGTTTGCCACAACTGTTCTAGCTTTCTGCCTAGAAAACACGAATGTGTAGACATTTCATTTGCATATGGAACCAATTAGCATATGCAGGACAAAATGAAATTTCCTCTACTGAAATTCATTCAAAAACGAAAACTCCATTGATAAACTCCAGAAAACACAAACACAGAGTCTGTAGCAAGATCTGGAATTGAGTTAGCCATAACACAAGAGGATATTTCTGGTTTCATCCAGACATATCTGGACAAAGTGTTGTGGAACTGGTATGCAATGGACTTAGAAAATCATAGTCAAACTGGTTTTTGAAAAAAGCAAATTATTTTCTAAGGCAAGTGCATAAAATATCATCTATACAAACACAAATATCGTGTTTGTTTGCAGCAATTGCTTTAGTTTTCTGCCCTGAAAACACGAATGTGTTGATTTTGTGTCAATGTGGAACTAATTAGAATTTCCCAGCACAAAAGAAAATATTCCCTGCTTAAATTCATTCAAAACCATAAAGTCCATTGATAATATCCAGAAAACACAAAGCAGAGCCTGTAGCAAGGTCCAGGATTGAGTTCCATAACTCAACATGATATTTCTGGTTTCATCCAGTCATATCCGGACAAAGTGTTGTGGAGCTGGTATGTAATGGACTTAGAAAATCACAGTCAAACTGGTTTTGGAGAAAAGCAAAGTATTTTCTAAGGCAAGTGCAAAAATATCATTTATACAAACACAAATATCATGTTTGTTTGCAGCAATTGCTCCAACTTTCTGCCTAGAAAACAGGAATGTGTTGCGTTTGTGTCTCCATGTGGAACTAATTAGTGTTTCCCAGCACAAAAGAAAATATTGCTGCTTAAATTTATTGAAAACCGCATAGTGCATTGGAAATATTAAGAAAATACAAATAGAACCTGTAGCAAGATCTGGGGTTGAGGTAGCCATAACTCAATGGGATATTTCTGGTTTCATCCAGTCATATCGGGACAAAGTGTTGTGGAACTGGTATGCAATGGACTCAGACAATCACAGTCAAACTGGTTTCGGGGAAAAACAAACTCATTTTCATGGTCAAGTGGATAAAACGTCATTTTGACAAATATAAATATCAAGTTTGTTTGCAACAATTCCTCTAGAGTTCTCCCTAGAAAACACGAATGTGTAGACGTTTGGTGTGCATATGGAACCAATTAGAATTTCCTGCACAAAATGAAATTTCCTCTACTGAAATTCATTCTAAAATGTAAAGTGCATTGATAATATCCAGAAAAGAGAAAGCAGAGCCTGTAGTAAGATCTGGGTTTGAGTTAGCCATAACACAAGAGGATATTTCTGGTTTCATCCAGACATATCCGGACAGAGTGCTGGGGAACTGGTATGCAATGGACTCAGAAAATCACAGTCAAACTTGTTTTCGAAAAAAGCAAAGTATTTTCTTAGGCAAGTGCATAAAATGTCATCTATACAAACACAAATATCATGTTTGTTTGCAGCAGTTGCTTTAGTTTTCTGCCCTGAAAACACGAATGTGTTGAGTTTGTGTCTCCATGTGGAACTAATTAGTGTTTCCCAGCACAAAAGAAAATATTGCTGCTTAAATTCATTGAAAACCGTATAGTCCATTGAAAATATCAAGAAAATACAAAGCAGAGCCTGTAGCAAGATCTGGGGTTGAGGTAGCCACAACACAAGAAGATATTTCTGAATTCATCCAGTCATATCCGGACAAAGTGTTGTGGAACTGGTATGCAATGGACTCAGAAAATCACAGTCAAACTGGTTTTGGAGAATAGCATACTCATATTCGTGGTCAAGTGGCTAAAAAGTCATGTTTACAAATATAAATATCATGTTTGTTTGCAATAATTGCTCTAGCTTTCTCGCTAGAGAACACAAATGTGTAGACATTTGTCCTGCATATGGAACCAATTAGAATTTCCAGCACAAAATGAAAATTCCTCTACTGAAATTCATTCTGAAATGTAAAGTACACTGATAAACTCCAGAAAACACAAACACAGAGTCTGTAGCAAGATCTGGGATTGAGTTAGCCATAACACAAGAGGATATTTCTGGTTTCATCCAGTCATATCCGGACAAAGTGTTGTGGAACTGGTATGCAATGGACTCAGAAAATCACAGTCAAACTGGTTTTGCAGAAAAGCAAAGTATTTTCTTAGACAACTGCAAAAATATCATTTATACAAACACAAATATGTTTGTTTTCAGCAATTCCTCCAACTTTCTGCATAGAAAACAGGAATGTGTTGAGTTTGTGTCTCCATGTGGAACTAATTAAAGTTTCACAGCATAAAAGAAAATATTCCCTGCTTAAATTCATTGAAAACCATCAAATCCATTGATTATATCAGCAAAACACAAAGCAAAGACTGTAGAAAGATCTGGTATTGAGTTAGCCATAACACAAGAGGCTATTTCTGGTTTCATCCAGTCATATCCGTACAAAGTGTTGTGGAATTGGTATGCAATGGACTCAGAAAATCACAGTCAACCTGGTTTAGGAGAAAAACAATCTCATTTTCTTGGTCAAGTGGACAAAAGTCATGCTGACAAATATAAATATCAAGTTTTTTGCAACAATTGCTCTAGTTTTCTCCCTAGAAAACACGAATGTGTAGAAGTTTAGTCTGCATATGGAACCAATCAGCATTTCCAGCACAAAACAAAATTTCCTCTACTGAAATTCATTATAAAACGAAAACTCCATTGATAATATCCAAAAAACACAAACACAGAGTCTGTAGGAAGATCTGGTATTGAGTTAGCCGTAACAAAATAGGATCATCCTTGGTTTCATCCAGACATATCTGGACAAAGTGTTGTGGAACTGGTATGCAATGGTCTCAGACAAACACAGTCAAACAGGTTTTGGAGAAAAGAAAAGTATTTTCTAAGGCAAGTCCATAAAATATCATCTATAGAAACACAAATAAACACAAATATCATGTTTCTTTGCAGCAATTTCTCTAGATTTCTGCCTAGAAAACACAAATGTGTTGAGTTTGTGTCTCCATGTGGAACTAATTAGTGTTTCCCAGCACAAAAGAAAATATTCCTTGCTTAAATTCATTGAAAACCGTAAGTCCATTGAAAATATCAAGAAAATACAAAGCAGAGCCTGTAGCAAGAACTGGGGTTGAGGTAGCCACAACACAAGAGGCTATTTCTGGTTTCATCCAGTCATATCCGGACAAAGTGTTGTGGAACTGGTATGCAATGGACTCACAAAATCACAGTCAACCTGGTTTTGGAGAAAAACAATCTCATTTTCTTGGGCAAAAGGATAAAAAGTCATTTTGGCAAATATAAATATCAAATCTGTTTGCAACAATTGCTCTAGCTTTCTCCCTAGAAAACACGAATGTGTAGATGTTTGGTCTGCAAATGGAACTAATTAGATCTCCAGCAGAAAACGAAATATCCTCTGTTAAAATTCATTCTAAAACATAAAGTCGATTGATAATATCCAGAAAACACAAAGCAGAACCTGTAGCAAGATCTGGGATTGAGTTAGCCAGAACACAAGAGGATATTTCTGGTTTCATCCAGACATATCCGGACAAAGTGTGGAACTGGTATGCAATGGACTCAGAAAATCACAGTCAACCTGGTTTTGGAGAAAAACAATCTCAATTTCTTGGTCAAGTGGATAAAAAGTAATTTTGACAAATAAAAATATCAAGTTTGTTTGCAACAATTGCCCCAATATCTCCCTAGAAAACACAAATGTTTAGACATTTGGTGTGCATATTGAACCAATTAGCATTTGTAGCACAACACGAAATTTCCTCTACTGAAATTCATTGTGAACGAAAACTCCATTGATAATATCCATAAAACACAAACACAGAGTCTGTAGTAAGATCTGGGATTGAGTTAGCCATAACACAAGAGGCTATTTCTGGTTTCATGCAGTCATATCCGGACAAAGTGTTGTGGAACTGGTATGCAATGGACTCAGAAAATCACAGTCAACCTGGTTTTTGAAAAAATCAAAGTATTTTCTAAGGCAAGTGCATAACATGTCATCTATACAAACAGAAATATTATGCTTCTTTGCAGCAATTGCCCTAGCTTTCTGCCTAGAAAACACGAATGCCTTGAGTTTCTGTCTCCAGTTGGCACCAGTTAGTGTTTCCCAGCACAAAAGAAAATATTCTGGCTAAAACTCATTCAAAACCATAAAGTTCATTGAAAATATCAAGAAAACACAAAGCAGAGCCTGTAGCAAGATCTGGGATTGAGTTAGCCATAACACAAGAGGATATTTCTGGTTTCATCCAGTCACATTTGGACAAAGTGTTGTGGAACTGGTATGTAATGGACTCAGAAAATCACAGTCAAACTAGTTTTGGAAAAAAGCAAAGTATTTTCTTAGGCAAGTGCATAAAATGCCATCTATACAAACACAAATATTATGTTTGTTTGCAGCAATTGCCCTAGCTTTCTGCCTAGAAAACTTGAATGTGTTGAGTTAGTGTCTCCATGTGGAACTAATTAGTGTTTCCCAGCACAAAAGAAAATATTCCCTGCTTAAATTCATTGAAAAACCTATAGTCCATTGATAATCTCCAGAAAACACAAACACAGAGTCTGTAGCAAGATCTGGGATTGAATTAGCCATAACATAAGAGGATATTTCTGGCTTCATCCAGTCATATCCGGACAAAGAGTTGTGGAACTGTTATGCAACGTACTCAGATAATCACAACCAAACTGGTTTTAGAGAATAGCGTACTCATGTTCGTGATCTAGTAGCTAAAAAGTCATGTTTACAAATATAAATATCAAGATTGTTTGCAACAATTTTTCTAGCTTTCTCCCTAAAAAACATGAATGTGTAGATGTTTGGTCTGCAATGGAACCAATTAGCAGTTCCAGCACAAAACGAAATTTCCTCTACTGAAATTCATTCTAATACGTAAAGTCGATTGATAATATCCAGAAAACACAAAGCTGAGACTGTAGTAAGATCTGAGATTTAGTTAGCCATAACACAGAGGATATTTCTGGTTTCATCCAGTCATATCCGGACAAAGTGTTGTGGAACTGGTATGCAATGGACTCAGACAATCACAGTCAATCTCGTTTTGGAGAAAAGCAAAGTATTTTCTTAGTCAAGTGCATAAAATGTCATCTATACAAACACAAATATCATGTTGTTTGAAGCAGTTGCTCTAGCTTTCTGCCTAGAAATCACAAATGTGTTGCGTTTGTGTCTCCAGGTGGAACTAATTAGTGTTTCCAAGGACAAAAGAAAATACTCCCTGCTTCAATTCATTCAAAACCATAAAGTTCATTGAAATATTAAGAAAACACAAAGCAGAGCCTGTAGCAAGATCTGGGATTGTGTTAGCCATAACACAAGAGGATATTTCTGGTTTCATCCAGACATATCTGGATAAAGTCTTGTGGAGCTGGTATGCAATGGACTTAGAAAATCACAGTCAGACTGGTTATGGAGAAAAGAAAAGTATTTTCTTAGGCAAGTGCTTAAAATACCATGTATAGAAACAGAAATATCATGTTTGCAGCAATTGTTCTAGATTTCTGCCTAGAGAACACGAATGTGTTGAGTTTGTGTCTCCATATGGAACTAATTAGTGTTTCCGAGCACAAAGGAAAATATTCCCTGCTTAAATTCATTCGAAACCATAAAGTCCATTGATAATATCCAGAAAACACAAAGCAGAGCCTGTAGCAAGGTCTAGGATTGAGTTAGCCACAACACAAGAGGATATTTCTAGATTCATCCAGTCATATCCGGACAAAGTGTTGTGGAACTGGTATGCAATGGACTCAGACAATCACAGTCAAACTGCTTTTGGAAAAAAGCAAAGTATTTTCTTAGGCAAGTGCAAAAATATCATTTATACAAACACAAATATCATGTTTGTTTGCAGCAATTCCTCCAACTTTCTGCCTAGAAAACAGGAATGTGTTGCGTTTGTGTCTCCATGTGGAACTAATTAGTGTTTCCCAGCACAAAAGAAAATATTGCCGCTTAAATTCATTGAAAACCGTAAGTCCATTGAAAATATCAAGAAAACACAAAGCAGGGCCTGTAGCAAGAACTGGGGTTGAGGTAGCCACAACACAAGAGGCTATTTCTGGTTTCATCCAGTCATATCCGGACAAAGTGTTGTGGAACTGGTATGCAATGGACTCAGAAAATCACAAACTGGTTTTAAAGAAATTCAAAGTATTTTCTAGGCAAATGCATAAAATATCATCTATAGAAACACAAATATTATGATTGTTTGCAGCAACTGCTCTAGCTTTCTGCCTAGACACCACGAATGTGTTGAGTTTGTGTCTCCATGTGGAAGTAATTAGTGTTTCCCAGTACAAAAGAAAATATTCCCTGCTTAAATTCATTAAAAACCCTATATTTCATTGATAATCTCCACAAAACACAAAGCAGAGCCTCTAGCAAGATCTGGGATTGAGTTAGCCATAACATAAGAGGATATTTCTGGTTTCATCCAGTCATATCTGAACAAAGTGTTGTGGAACTGGTATGCAATGGACTCACAAAATCACAGTCAACCTGGTTTTGGAGAAAAGCAAACTCATTTTCTTGGTCAAGTGGAGAAAAAGTCATGTTGACAAATGTAAATATCAAGTGTGTTTGCAACAATTTTTCTAGCTTTCTCCCAAAAATCATGAATGTGTAGATGTTTGGTCTGCAAATGGAACCAATTAGATCTCCAGCAGAAAACGAAATATCCTCTGTTAAAATTCATTCTAAAACAAAGTCGATTGATAATATCCAGAAAACACAAAGCAGAACCTGTAGCAAGATCTGGGATTGAGTTAGCCAGAACACAAGAGGATATTTCTGGTTTCATGCAGTCATATCCGCACAAAGTGTTGTGGAACTGGTATGCAATGGACTCAGACAATCACAGTCAATCTGGTTTTCAAAAAAAGCAAAGTATTTTCTTAGGCAAGTGCATAAAATGCCATCTATACAAACACAAATATCATGTTTGTTTGCAGCAATTGCTTTAGTTTTCTGCCCTGAAAACACGAATGTGTTGATTTTGTGTCAATGTGGAACTAATTAGAATTTCCCAGCACAAAAGAAAATATTCCCTGCTTAAATTCATTCAAAACCATAAAGTCCATTGATAATATCCAGAAAACACAAAGCAGAGCCTGTAGCAAGGTCTGGGATTGAGTTCCATAACTCAACAGGATATTTCTGGTTTCATCCAGGTATATGCGGACAAAGTGTTGTGGAGCTGGTATGCAATGTTCTCAGAAAATCACAGTCAAACTGGTTTTGGAGAAAAGCAAAGTATTTTCTAAGGCAAGTGCATAAAGTATCATGTATACAAACACAAATATCATGTTTGTTTTCAGCAATTCCTCCAACTCTCTGCCTAGAAAACACGAATGTGTAGACGTTTGTTCTGCATATGGAACCAATTAGATCTCCAGCACAAAACGAAATTTCCTCTATTAAAATTCATTCTAAAACATAAAGTCTATTGATAATCTCCAGAAAACACAGAGCAGAGCCTGTAGCAAGATCTGGGATTGAGTTAGCCATAACTCAACGGGATATTTCTGGTGTCATCCAGTCAGATCCGGACAAAGTGTTGTGGAACTGGTATGCAATGAACTCAGACAAATACAGTCAAACTGGTTTCGGAGAAAAACAAACTCATTTTCATGGTCAAGTGCATAAAAAGTTATTTTGACAAATATAAATATCAAGTTTGTTTGCAACAATTCCTCTAGATTTCTCCCTAGAAAACACGAATGTGTAGATGTTTGGTGTGCATATGGAACCAATTAGAATTTCCAGCACAAAACGAAATGTCCTCTACTGAAATTCATTCTAAAATGTAAAGTGCATTGATAATATCCAGAAAAGAGAAAGCAGAGCCTGTAGTAAGATCTGGGTTTGAGTTAGCCATAACACAACGGCAAAAGGAAGACCTTTCTCTTTGTCTCTCTCTCACTGTCCACTCTGCCCGTCAAAATTTAAAAAAAAAAAGCAAAGTATTTTTCTAAGTCAAGTGCATAACATGTCATCTATACAAACACAAATATCATGTTTGTTTGCATCAATTACTGTATATTTCTGCCTGGAAAACACGAATGTGTTGAGTTTGTGTCTCCATGTGGAACTAATTAGTGTTTCCCAGCACAAAAGAAAATGTTCAAAATATTCCCTGCTAAAATTCATTTAAAAACATAAAGTGCATTCAAAATATGAAGAAAACACAAAGCAGAACCTGTAGCAAGATCTGGGATTGAGTTAGCCATAACACAAGAGGATATTTCTGGTTTCATCCAGTCATATCCGGACAAAGTGTTATGGAACTGGTATGCAATGGACAAAGAAAATCACAGTCAAACTGGTTTCGGAGAACAACAAACTCATTTTCTTGGTCAAGTGGATAAAAAGTCATGTTGACAAATATAAATATCAAGTTTGTTTGCAACAAAGCTCTAGCTTTCTCCAGAAAAAATATGAATGTGTAGACGTTTGGTCTGCATATGGAACCAATTAGCATTTCCAGCACAAAACGAAATTTCCTCTACTGAAATTCATTCTAAAAGATAAAGTCCATTGATAATATCCAGAAAACGCAAAGCAGAGCCTGTAGTAAGATCTGGGATTGAGTTAGCCATAACTCAACAGGATATTTCTAGTTTCGTCCAGTCATATCCAGACAAAGTGTTTTGGAATTGGTATGAAATGGACACAGAAAATCACAGTCAAACTGGTTTTAGAGAAAAGCAAAGTATTTTCTTAGGCAAATGCATAAAATGTCATCTATACAAACACAAATATCATGTTTGTTTGCAGCAATTGCTCTAGCTTTCTGCCTAGAACACACGAATGTATTGAGTTTGTGTCTCCATGTGGAACTAATTAGTGTTTCCCAGCACAAAAGAAAATATTCCCTGCTTAAATTCATTCAAAACCATAAAATCCATTGAAAATATCAAGAAAACACAAAGCAGAGCCTGTAGCAAGGTCAGGGATTGAGTTAGCCATAATACAAGAGGATATTTCGGGTTTCATCCAGACATATCCGGACAAAGTGTTGTGGACCTGGTATGCAATGGACTCAGAAAATCACAGTCAAACTGGTTTTCAAAAAAAGCAAAGTATTGGCCGGCGCCGCGGCTCACTCAGCTAATCCTCCGCCTTGCGGTGCTGGCACGCTGGGTTCTAGTCCTGGTCGGGGCACCAATGCTGTCCCTGTTGCCCTTCTTCCAGGCGAGCTCTCTGTTGTGGCCAGGGAGTGCAGTGGAGGATGGCCCAAATCCTTCGGCCCTGCACCACATGGGATACCAGGATAAGCACCTGGCTCCTGCCATCGGATTAGCGCGGCGTATTGGCCTCAGAGTACTACTGCGTCGGCCATCGTAGGGTAAACTAAAGTCAAAAGGAAGAACTTTCTCTCTGTCTCTCTCTCACTGTCCACTCTGCCTGTCAAAAATTAAAAAAAAAAAAGCAAAGTATTTTTCTAAGGCAAGTGCATAAAATGTCATCTATACAAACACAAATATCATGTTTGTTTGCAGCAATTGCTCTAACTCTCTGCCTAGAACAAAAAAATGTGTTGAGTTTGTGTCTCCATGTGGATCTAATTAGTGTTTCCCAGCACAAAAGAAAATATTCCCTGCTAAAATTCATTCAAAACCATAAAGTCCATTGAAAATATGAAGAAAACACAAAGCATAGCATGTAGCAATACCTGGGATTGAGTTATCCATAATACAAGAGGATATTTCTGGTTTCATCCAGTCATATCCGGACAAAGTGTTATGGAACTGGTATGCAATGGACAAAGAAAATCACAGTCAAACTGGTTTTGGAGAACAACAAACTCATTTTCTTGGTCAAGTGGATAAAAAGTCATTTTGACAAATATAAATATCATGTTTCTTTGCAACAATTGCTCTAGCTTTCTCCCTAGATAACAAGAATGTGTAGAAGTTTGTTCTGCATAATGAACTAATTAGCATTTCCAGCACAATATGAAATTTCCTCTACTGAAATTCAATCTAAAATGAAAAATGCATTGATAATATCCAGAAATCACAAACACAGAGTCTGTAGCAAGATCTGGAATTGAGTTATCCATAACACAAGAGGATATTTCTGGTTTCATCCAGTCATATCCGGAGAAAGTGTTGTGGAACTGGTATGCAATGGAATTAGAAAATCACAGTCAAACTGGTTTTTGAAAAAAGCAAAGTATTTTCTTAGGCCAGTGCATAAAATGTCATCTATACAAACACAAATATCATGTTTGTTTGCAGCAATTGCCCTAGCTTTCTGCCAAGAAAACACGAAGGTGTGGAGTTTGTGTCTCCATGTGGAAATAATTAGTGTTTCCCAGCACAAAAGAAAATATTCCCACTTAAATTAATTGAAAAACCTAAAGTCTATTGATAATCTCCAGAAATCACAAAGCTGAGCCTGTAGCAAGATCTGGGATTGAGTTAGCCATAACACAAGAGGATATTTCTGGTTTCATGCAGTCATATCCGGACAAAGTGTTGTGGAACTGGTATGCAATGGACTCAGAAAATCACAGTCAAACTGGTTTTGGAGAAAAAGAAACTCATTTTCTTGGTCAAGTGGATAAAAGGTCATGTTGAGAAATAAATATCAAGTTTGTTTGCAACAATGCTCCAGCTTTCTCCCTAGAAAACACGAATGTTTAGACGTTTGGTCTACATATTGAACCAATTAGCATTTCCAGCAGAAAACGAAATTTCCTCTACTGAAATTCATTGTAAAATGAAAACTCCATTGATAATATCCAGAAAACACAAAGACAGGGTCTGTAGCAAGATCTGGAATTGGGTGCGGAGCCAAGATGGCGGATAGTGAGGACGTACGCCGTAGTTTGGGAAAATAAAGTTTCATAAAAGTGGAATTACTGTAGCCTCAGGAAAAGATCAAGAAAAAAACTGCAGAGGAAATGCTTCCAGATCTAGTGGAAGTGACACAGAGGACCTACAGGGAGCCCACCGCGTGGAAACTCAACCGCGGGAGAGGAGCCGCAGAATCTCGCCAGCGCGGGAATGGGAGGGAGGTAAGAAAAAGACAGCAGAAACCCGAGACATGGGGGTGGGAAAGCAGAGGCCTCTCTTGTCACTCAACGAGCAAAACAAAGAGCAGGAGCCATTTTACATATCTAAAGCGCAGCCACAAACTCAGTAACTGCGTAATTTGGTGAATCTTGAGAACACATTGAGGGCTGCATAAACTCTTTGTGTGGTCCCAGGGGTAGATCAAACGAATACTCACAGAGGCCAGATTTCAACTACCCTCAATTTCAATTTCACTCAGCCATTCGGGATTACTTCCCAACTGAGTCAAAAAAAAAAAAAAAGAGAGAGAGAGAGAGAGAGAGCGATCCAGTAAGGAGCAAGGGAGTGAACAATCTGGGTGAGTCGCTTTTCGCACAGCCTTAAACCTGAAGAATCAAGCAGAGCTCTCTGGCCACACCCATCACAGCCCCTAAGGATCCATCAAAGCAGACAGCCCACCTAGAGGCATAGTATAACGAGAAAAAAACACCACAGCAAAAAAAAAAAAAACAACATAAATTATCTCCAACATGCCAAACAACAAACGTAGAAGCCGAGGTAACAAGAGCAAGGAAGACACTATGATGCCTCCAAATGAACAAGACACGCCAATGCAAGATTATGAAGATGAAGAGATAGAGGAAATGCAAGAAGCAGATCTCAAAAAATTGATAAGAACATTAAGAAGTTCTCAAAAACAAATTCTTGAACTACAGAAATCCTTAATGGACAAGATTGAAAATCTTTCTCGTGAAAATGAAATATTAAGGAGGAATCAAAATGAAATGAAAAAACTAGTAGAACATGAAACTGTGATAGTGACAAAAAACCACAATGAAATGAAGAACTCAATAGATCAAATGACAAACACATTAGAGAGCCTTAAAAACAGAATGGGTGAAGCAGAAGAGAGAATATCGGAATTAGAAGACAGAGAACAGGAAAGGAAACAGGCAAACCAAAAAAAAGAAGAAGAAATCAGAAATCTAAAAAATACTGTCAGGAATCTACAGGATACTCTTAAAAACCCTAACATTCGGGTTCTAGGAGTTCCTGAAGGCATGGAGAGGGAGAAAGGATTAGAAGGCCTTTTAGTGAGATACTAGCAGAAAATTTCCCATAAGTTTGGAGAAGGACAGAGACATCCTAGTACAGGAGGCTCATAGAACCCCTAATAAACATGATCAAAAGAGATCCTCACCACGACACGTCGTAATCAAACTCACCACAGTGAAACACAAAGAAGAGATCCTAAAATGTGCAAGAGAGAAACGTCAGATTACTCTCAGAGGATCTCCAATTAGACTCACAGCTGACTTCTCATCAGAAACCCTACAAGCTAGGAGAGAATGGCGAGATATAGCCCAGGTACTAAGAGAGAAAAACTGCCAGCCCAGAATATTATATCCTGCAAAGCTCTCATTTGTAAATGAAGGTGAAATAAAGACCTTTCACAGCAAACAGAAACTGAAAGAATTCATCGCCACTCGTCCAGCCCTGCAAAAGATGCTTAAAGATGTGTTCCATACAGAAACACAGAAACGTGGTCACCAATATGAAAGAAGGTAAAGGAAGGGAACCTCACAGCAAAAGATCACGGGAGTCTCAAACCATATATTAGAAAAAAATCTTTGGCAAATGACAGGGCAAAGTTACTCCTTCTCAATAGTCACATTGAATGTTAATGGCTTGAACTGTCCAGTTAAAAGACACCGATTGGCTGATTGGGTTAAAGAACAAAACCCATCTTTTTGCTGCTTACAAGAAACTCATCTTTCCAACAATGATGCATACAGACTGAAAGTGAAAGGCTGGAAAAAGATATACCATGCCAACAGAAATGAAAAAAGAGTGGGCGTAGCCATCTTAATATCAGACAACATAAACTTTTCCACAAAAACTGTTAGGAGAGACAAAGAGGGGCACTATATAATGATTAAGGGATCCATTCAACAGGAAGATATAACGATTATCAATGTATATGCACCTAATTACAGGGCACCAGCTTATTTAAAAGACTTGTTAGGAGACTTAAAGGGAGACTTAGACACCAATACAATAGTACTGGGGGACTTCAATACTCCACTCTCAGAGATAGACAGATCAACAGGACAGAAGATCAACAAGGAGACAGTAGATTTAAATGACACTATAGCCCAAAAGGATCTAACAGATATCTACAGGACATTTCATCCTACATCTAAGGACTTTACATTCTTCTCAGCAGTACATGGAACCTTCTCTAGGATTGACCACATACTAGGCCATAAAGCAAGTCTCAGCAATTTCAAGAGAATTAGAATCATACCATGCAGCTTCCCAGACCACAAAGGAATGAAATTGGAAATTAGCAACTTGGGAATCCCTAGAACACGTGCAAACACATGGAGGTTGAACAACATGCTCCTGAATGAATAATGGGTCATAGAAGAAATTAAAAGAGAAGTTCAAAAAAATTTTCTGGAAGTAAATGAGGATAAAAGCACAACATACCAAAACCTCTGGGATACAACAAAAGCAGTGTTAAGAGGAAAGTTTATATTAATAGGTGCCTACATCAAGAAATTGGAAAGGCACCAAATAGATGAGCTTTCAAGTCATCTCAAGGATCTAGAAAATCTGCAGCAAACCAAACCCAAACCCAGTAGAAGAAGAGAAATAATTAAAATCAAAGAAGAAATCAACAGGATTGAATAAAAAAAAATTACAAAAAATCAGCCAAACGAGGAGCTGGTTTTTTGAAAAAATAAACAAAATTGACACCCCATTGGTCCAACTAACTAAAAAAAGAAGAGAAAAGACCCAAATCAATAGGATCAGAGATGAAAAGGGAAACGTAACAACAGACGCCACGGAAGTAAAAACAATCATCAGAAATTACTACAAGGACTTGTATGCCAGCAAACAGGGAAATCTATCAGAAATGGGCAGATTCTTGGACCCATACAACCTACCTAAATTGAGCCAGGAAGGCATAGAAAACCTAAACAGACCCATAACTGACACAGAAATTGAAACAGTAATAAAGGCCCTCCCAACAAAGAAAAGCCCAGGACCAGATGGATTCACTGCTGAGTTCCACCAGACATTTAGAGAAGAACTAACTCCAATTCCTCTCAAACTATTCAAAACAATTGAAAAAGAGGGAATCTTCCCAGATTCTTTCTATGAAGCCAGCATCACCTTAATTCCTAAGCCGGAAAAAGATGCAGCATTGAAAGAGAATTACAGAACAATAACCCTGATGAAAATAGATGCAAAAATCCTCAATAAAATTCTGGCCAATAGAATGCAACAACACATCAGAAAGATCATCCACCCAGACCAAGTGGGACTTATCTTTTGTATGCAGGGATGGTTCAACGTTTGCAAAACAATCAACGTAATACACTACATTAACAGACTGCAGAAGAAAAACCATATGATTCTCTCAATAGATGCAGAGAAAGCATTTGATAAAATACAACACCCTTTCATGATGAAAACTCTAAGCAAACTGGGTATGGAAGGAACATTCCTCAATACAATCAAAGCAATATATGAAAAACCCACGGCCAACATCCTATTGAATGGGGAAAAGTTGGAAGCATTTCCGCTGAGATCTGGTACCAGACAGGGATGCCCACTCTTACCACTGCTCTTCAATATAGTTCTGGAAGTCTTAGCCAGAGCTATTAGGCAAGAAAAAGAAATTAAATGGATACAAATTGGGAAGGAAGAACTCAAACTATCCCTCTTTGCAGATGATATGATTCTTTATTTAGGGGACCCAAAGAACTCTACTAAGAGACTACTGGAACTCATCGAAGAATTTGGCAAAGTAGCAGGATATAAAATCAATGCACAAAAATCAACAGCCTTTGTATACACAGGCAATGCCACGGCTGAGGAAGAACTTCTAAGATCAATCCCATTCACAATAGCTACAAAAACAATCAAATACCTTGGAATAAACTTAACCAAGGACGTTAAAGATCTCTATGATGAAAACTACAAAACCTTACAGAAAGAAATAGAAGAGGATACCAAAAAATGGAGAAATCTTCCATGCTCATGGATTGGAAGAATCAATATCATCAAAATGTCTATTCTCCCAAAAAGCAATTTATACATTCAATTCAATACCAGTCAAGATACCAAAGACCTTCTTCTCAGATCTGGAAAAAATGATGCTGAAATTCATATGGAGACACAGAAGACCTCGAATAGCCAAAGCAATCTTGTACAACAAAAACAAAGCCGGAGGCATCACAATACCAGATTTCAGGACACTACAGGGCAGTAGTTATCAAAACAGCATGGTTCTGGTACAAAAACAGATGGATAGACCAATGGAACAGAATAGAAACACCAGAAATCAATCCAAACATCTACAGCCAACTTATATTTGATCAAAGATCCAAAACTAATCCCTGGAATAAGGACAGCCTATTCAATAAATGGTGCTGGGAAAATTGGATTTCCATGTGCAGAAGCTTGAAGCAAGATCCATACCTTTCACCTTACACAAAAATTCACTCAACATGGATTAAAGACTTAAATCTATGACCCAAAACCATCAAATTATTAGAGAGCATTGGAGAAACCCTGCAAGATACAGGCACAGGCAAAGACTTCTTGGAAAAGACCCGAGGAGCAAAGGCAATCAAAACCAAAATTAACATTTGGGATTGCATCAAATTGAGAAGTTTCTGTACTTCAAAAGAAACAGTCAGGAAAGTGAAGAGGCAACCGACAGAATGGGAAAAAATATTTGCAAACTATACTACACATAAAGGGTTGATAACCAGAATCTACAAAGAAATCAAGAAAATCCACAACAACAGAACAAACAACCCACTTAAGAGATGGGCCAAGGACCTCAATAGACATTTTTCGAAAGAGGAAATCCAAATGGCCAACAGACACATGAAAAAATGTTCAAGATCACTAGCCATCAGAGAAATGCAAATCAAAACCACAATGAGGTTTCACCTCACCCCGGTGAGAATGGCTCACATCCAGAAATCTACCAACAACAGATGCTGGAGAGGATGTGGGGAAAAAGGGACACTAACCCACTGTTGGTGGGAATGCAAACTGGTTAAGCCACTATGGAAGTCAGTCTGGAGATTCCTCAGAAACCTGAACATAACCCTACCATACAACCCAGCCATCCCACTCCTTGGAATTTACCCAAAGGAAATTAATTTGGCTAATAAAAAGCCATCTGCACATTAATGTTTATTGCAGCTCAATTCACAATAGCTAAGACCTGGAACCAACCCAAATGCCCATCAACAGTAGATTGGATAAAGAAATTATGGGACATGTACCCCATAGAATACTATACAGCAGTAAGGAACAATGAAACCCAGGCATTTGCAACAAGATGGAGGGATCTGGAAAACATCATGCTGAGTGAATTAAGCCAGTCCCAAAGAGACAAATATCATTTGTTTTCCCTGATCGGCGACAACTGAGCACCAAAGGGGAAACCTGTGGAAGTGAAATGGACACTATAAGAAACTATGACCTGATCAGCTCTTGTCCTGGCTCTAGATGTACAATGTACTACTTTATCCTTTTTAGTATTTGTTGTTTTTGTTGTTCTAGTACTAGTGGTTGAACTCTATAATTAACACACAATTATTCTTAGGTGTTTAAATTTTAACTGAAAAGTGATCCCTGTTAAATTTCAGAGTGGAAAAAGAGAGGGAGCAGAAGTACAATTTGGGACATGCACAATCTGACTTGCCGCAAATGATGGAGTTAGAAATGTACCAGGGGATTCCAATACAATCCCATCAAGGTGGCATGTAGCAATGCCATCTCACTAGTCCAAGTGATCAATTTCAGTTCACATCCGATAGGTCTGATAGGTCTAAGAGTCAAAGGGATCACACAAACAAGACAAGTGTCTGCTAATACTAACTGATAGAATCAAAAAGGGAGAGAAAGATCCAACATGGGAAATGGGATACACAGCAGACTCATAGAATGGCAGACATCCTAAACAACACTCTGGCCTCAGAATCAGCCCTTAAGGCATTCGGATCTGGCGGAAGAGCCCATGAGAGTATTATAGGCATGGAAAGCCAAGACACCATGGAAAAGAAAAAAAAAAGAAGACCTAAATGAAAGATCTCTGTGAGTGAGATCCCAGTGGAAAGAACGGGGCCATCAAAGAAGGAGGTACCTTTCTCTGAAGGGAGGAGAGAACTTCCACTTTGACTATGACCCTATTGGAATAAGATCAAAGTCAGCGAACTCTAAAGGCTTCCATAGCCCTGGCAACTCATGACTAGAACCTAGGGAGATTACTTACGCCATGAACAGGAGTGTCAAATTGTTAAGTCAGCAACAGGAGTCACTGTGTACTCACATCCCATGTGGGATCTGTCCTTAATGTGTTGTCTAATGTGCAGTGATGCTATAACTAGTACTGAAACATTATTTTTACACTTTGTGTTTCTGCGTGGATACAAACTGATGTGATCTTTACTAATTATACACTGATTCGATCTTCTGTATATAAAGATAATTGGAAATGAAAAAAAAAACCCTGGTGTTAAATTGGAAATGGCATAGAAAATTAATTAATTTTTTAAAAAAATATTATGTAGGATCTCTGTCTTTAATGTGCTGTACACTCTTTTTAATGCTCTAACTAGTACTCCAACAGTATTTTTTTTTCACTATGTGTTGCTATATGGTGGCAAAGTGTTGAAATCGTTACCTAATATATACTAAACTGATTTTCTGTATATAAAGAGAAATGAAAATGAATCATGATGTGATTGGAAGGGGAGAGGGAGTGGGAAAGGGAGGGTTGCAGGTGGGAGGGAAGTTTAGGGAGGGGGAAGCCATTGTAACCCATAAGCTGTACTTTGGAAATTTATATTCATTAAATAAAAGTTTAATTAAAAAAAAAGATGTGGAATTGAATTAGCGATAAAACAAGAGTATATTTCTTGTTTTATCCAGACATATCCGGACAAAGTGTTGTGGAACTGGTATGCAATGGACTCAGAAAATCACTGTGAAACTGGTTTTGGAGAAAATCAAAGTATATTCTTAGGCAAGTGCATAAAATGTCATCTATACAAGCACAAATATCATGTTTGTTTGCAGCAATTGCTCTAGCTTTCTGCCTAGAAAACAAGAATGTGTTGAGTTTGTGTCTCCATGTGGAACTAATTAGTGTTTCACAGCACAAAAGAAAATATTCCCTGCTAAAATTCATTCAAAACCATAAAGTCCATTGAAAATATCAAGAAAACACAAAGCAGAGCCTGTAGTAAGAACTGGGGTTGAGTTAGCCATAACACAAGAGGATATTTCTGGTTTATTGACTATTATCCGGACAAACTGTTTTGGAAGTGGTATACAATGGATTTAGATAATCACAGTCAAACTGTTTTCGGAGGAAAACAAACTCATATTCTTGGTCAACTGGATAATAAGTCATGTTGACAAATATAAATATCATGTATCTTTCTAACAATTGTGGAGAGTGGCAAGATGGCAGAATAGGCAGGGAGCACACTATTAGTCCAGGGGAGAGACAGTTTAATATAAGTGGAAATACTGCAGGGTCAAGGATGAGTAGGGGATGAAACAGCAGAGGAAACTCTTCCGGAACTAGTGATTCACAGTTGACCTGCATGGAGAGCGTGGGAGCCCAAGTTCGGGACACCAGCGGCAGATTCAACACACCAGCGCTGGAACGCGAGGTGAACTGAACCTCAATAGCCTGAGACACCAGCGGGCAAGTGGAAAGAGGAGGCTAGAGGGAACGAGGCTTGAAACTCTGTGGGGAAAAATTCACCAGGCTAACTAGAAGAGAGAGAGGAAAAAAATAAAAAAAAGTGACCAATACGGACACAAGTTTCTCTCTCTCCACTCACCTCTCAAAGGCGAGCAAGACAGAGCAGGCGCCATTTTGGACATACATCATAAGCAGGGCAACCTCAGGTCTGCACCAGCCTTGAGCCTAGCAGAAAAACCTGACTCTGGGGGGAGGGGTGAAATAACAGGAGATTAGCATCTAACTTGGCAACCCAGTGGGAGACTGCAGGAGAATTGGAGCCCACACTGAGGGCAGCACATATTCCCTGTGTGGTCCTTGGGAAAGAGCTTCCAATCTCTGGCTCCTGTGGGTATATCATTTGCCTAACTACCTCCAATTACGTTCAGCTGTGCGGAATTACTTCCCTTTTGAATCAAAAAAAGAAAGAGACATTTACCACACCTAACCTGAGAGTGTCATCTTTGACACACCCTCAACCCTGAGGAACCAAACACAGCTCTCAGTCCACACTCATCTCAAGCCTCTAAGGCTCCACTAAAAGCAGACAGTCCACTTAATATAGAGCCATAGTGTAACAAGAAAAAACACCACAGTGAAGAAACCAAATATCTCCAACATGCCATACAACAAACGCAAAAACCAAGCTAACAAGAACAAGGAAGACACTATGACGCCCACAAATGAAAAAGACACCCCAACTCAAGATTATGAAGATGACGAGATTGAAGAAATGCAAGAAGCGGATCTCAAAAAATTGATAAGAACATTAAGAAGTTCTCAAAAACAAATTCTTGAACTACAGAAATCCTTAATGGACAAGATAGAAAATCTCTCTCGTGAAAATGAAATATTAAGGAGGAATCAAAATGAAATAAAACAACTAGTGGAACAAGAAACTGTGATAGTGACAAGCAATCATAATGAAATGAAGAATTCAATAGATCAAATGACAAACACATTAGAGAGCCTTAAAAACAGAATGGGCGAAGCAGAAGAGAGAATATCAGACTTAGAAGACAGAGAACAGGAAAGGAAACAGTCAAATCAAAGAAAAGAAGAAGAAATTAGAAATCTAAAAAATATTGTCGGGAATCTACGGGATACCATTAAAAACCCAACATTCGGGTTCTAGGAGTTCCTGAAGGCATGGAGAGGGAGAAAGGATTAGAAGGCATTTTCAGTGAGATACTAGCAGAAAATTTCCCAGGTTTGGAGAAGGACAAAGGCATCTTAGTACAGGAAGCTTATAGAACCCCTAATAAACATGATCAAAAGAGATCCTCACCACGACACGTCATAATCAAACTCACCACAGTGAAACATAAAGAAAAGATTCTAAAAGGTGCAAGAGAGAAACGTCAGATTACTCTTAGAGGATCTCCAATTAGACTCACAGCAGACTTCTCATCAGAAACCCTACAAGCTAGAAGGGAATGGCGAGACATAGCCCAGGTACTAAGAGAGAAAAACTGCCAGCCCAGAATATTATATCCTGCAAAGCTCTCATTTGTGAATGAAGGTGAAATTAAGACTTTTCATAGCAAACAGAAACTGAAAGAATTTGTCGCCACTCATCCCGCCCTGCATAAGATGCTTAAAGATGTGTTGCACACAGAAACACAGAAACAGGGTCACCAATTTGAAAGAAGGTAAAGGAAGGAAACCTCACAGCAAAAGATCACAGGAAGCTCAATTTCTCTTTGACATAGAATTAAACTCTGATGCTCTCTTAAAGCAATGTGTTAAAGTAATCTATTATGTTCTCTTGATGTCTGTTAAATTCTAATTGTTCAAAAACAGCTGAATTTTTATTAAGAGCTATGGGTTATTTAAATATGTGCTTATTTTCAAAGATTTGAATAATCACCTGTAAAAATGATCAAATTTGGTCTATGTTATGTCATGATTTTAAGGAATCTTATTTCAACCAGATATTTTGGATTTTGAGCCTTCTTGGCATTCTTGACAGGCATTCAAAAAATCAAAGTTTCAAACAATCTGGTCTCTAAAATTTCCAGTAAATCCTGGACTTTGGTTTTTCCAGTTTGGGCCCAACTGAAAAAATCGAAGGACCTATGTCTCTCATCTTATAGAGACACCAACTAATCAGTCTATTTGGATTATATTAGAAGGACTGTCAAGATGTGATGTGGTACCAGACTTTAAGTTTCTATAATGGAAAATGCTATAAATACAAATGTTTGAGAATTAAAAAGTCTAATGATCTTGTGTTACTAGACATGATAGTTATCTTAATGAGAAAGCCAGAGGCCTAAAGGGTTAAATACTTGTAAAATCCTACAGGTGCTTTCAAAAATACTGTGAAGTAAGCAAGTGCCTCTTGTTGGTTGATGAGTTTATAATTTTAAACATGGTGACTTAAAGTCTTTTGTCATCCATAGTTATATATGATGTGCTGCTCATAAAACTAAAGCGTTGTTGGTTCTGTGTTTAGCTGTCCTCCTATAGGTTCCTATGGACTTTTTCCAGCCACTTTTATTGTACTCAGTACTTTGGGATGGCTCTGTAAACAGATGAAGCCAATAATGTATTAACAGTACCAACTGAGAGAAAGTATGGTTAACTGAGGTTACTAAAAACAAAAAGCAATTCAAATCAATTGGCAATCTACAAAAAGAGTTAAAGATTTTAAAAGCTATTATTAAAATTGCTATATTGGTCTATTATGCTATGTTCTATGTGTGTACATATTGTATGTCCACATGGGGAAATTTTATTAAGAGTTTTATTTTAAATGGCTTATAGATAAGATTGTCCATAAATTTAAGCTGCTAAAAGCAATCAAAGATACATTTTAATTGGTGTGACCTGAATCTGTGTATCATATGTTTTAAACGTGTTGGTAGAAAGAAACTAAAAACATTTTAGATGGTTGTGCTTAAGTTTACTGGCTAAACAAACTACACCATGTTAGATATTTAAGAGGTGTTTTCAAATACATGATTCTTAAAATTTATAGAAGGCATTGGACCTTCTGGTAAATGTTTTCTTAAGGTGTTATCTAATGATTGAAACGGTTTGCTAAGTATTCATGTAATATTGCTATTGTCAGCAAGCGATCTAGGACTTGCTCCCTCATTTCTCTATTCTAAGCCCAACTTGTTCTTTAATTTCTCTATTCTCTTCAAGGTAGGAAACTAATTCTATTATGAAGGAATCTGTAGGACGCACAATTTAATCTTTAGACCTTATAAAAGAGATGGCTAACATTTTTCTGTAATAGCATAGCCAAAATAAGAACTTAAATAATAATCTCATAGCTAGATTCACTTCACCATCAGCGAAGTATACAGTAAGTAGAAAAAACCTCCCTTTCAGACCAAAGGGAAAGAAAGTTTTAAAGTGAGAATATAATTTTCCTCATGGGCATTGTCTACCTTAGAAAAAGTACTACAGAACATGCCTGTGACTATAGACTCGTAGTTCAGGCCACCGAAGATTAGAGAAGGTTCACGGCGGGCACTCCCTTGACTTGCATCCTCTGGTCTGCTTTAACACAAACCAGGAGGAAAAGAAAGCTAGGCATCAGAAGCAATGGGTGGCAGGCCTATTAATGGCTGATCTGTACAGTGGTCTGCCCTCAAGGAGACACAACAGGCCAGTCCACTGCAGTGGCTTTCAATGTGGTAAGCCTGGGCTTCAGCAGAAGTCAGCTTGTGAAGAGCCCTGGCAGCTCTGCCAAGAGTTGGATCACTGGAAATGGACCTGCCCTGGAGTCGAAGGATGCCCAGGTCAGAGGCACAGATCTTATTACCTCTAAGCTGAAAAGCCCTTCACTCAGCCCAACTTCCAAAGTGACCACTGCAGCTGAGGGGATGGTCAAGTAGGGTCAGCAACATTCCAGGCAGAACTGTAAATTTCTTGTTAGAGATGCCCCCTGCCTTTACCTGGCCAGCTCTCCTCCCAGCCCAGCCAAGTAATGAAAGTCAACAGAGTGCCTTCCCCTAGGAGGTTCACACCTCCCTTAGGATATACCCCATGTGAAGAGATAGATAGGCCTGGGCCTCTGAATTTACAAGGCCTAAAGCCCACCAGATTATTATCAAGCCCCTTCTATCAGGTTCTATTTGCCTCTCAATGAGAAAACTTAATTGTAGCTTAGACAGCACCTTTCTTAGCTCCTCTAATAATGACTCTGTCCTTTGTTCTAGGCCCTGTCTAGTGCACTTGGGCCTCATTCCTTTGTAATCATAACCTCTACTCTACCACCAATGGCTCTACTCCCAACCTGTGTGTACTGATGGTCCTCTTCCCCACTTAATGCTGTATAATTTTTCAGACCTGGTTAATGCCACTCTTAGGATCATTGGTTACTATCCTCACTCTGTCTTTTATGACCTTGTCTAAATATGATCAGAGTCGGCAAATTGGAAGGCTTCCATAGCCTTGGAAACTCATGATGATAGCCTAGGATGGTTATTGGCACCATAAACTAGAGTGTCAATTTGTTGGGTCAACAACAGGAGCCACTGTGCACTTGCTCTTCATGTGGGATCTCTGTCCTTAATATGCTGTACATTTTGATTTAATGCTATAACTAGTACTCCAACAGTATGTTTCACTTTGTGTTTCTATGTGGGTGCAAACTGTTGAAATCTTTATACTAAATTGATCTTCTGTATATAAAGAGAATTGAAAATGAATCTTGATGTGAATGGAAGGGGAGAGGGAGCGGGAGAGGGGAGGGTTGCGGGTGGGAGGGAAGTTATGGGAGGGGGAAGCCATTGTAATCCATAAGCTGTACACTGGAAATTTATAGTCATTAAATAAAAGTTAAAAAAAAACAATTGCTCTAGCTTTCTCCCTATCAAACATGAATGTGTAGTTCCTTGGTATGCATATGGAACTAATCAGCATTTGCAGCACAAAATGAAATTTCCTCTACTGAAATTCATTCTAAACCGAAAACTCCGTTGATAATATCCAGAACACACAAACACAGAGCCTGTAGCAAGATCTGGGATTGAGTTAGCCATAACACAAGAGGATATTTCTGGTTTCATCCAGTCATATCCGACAAAGTGTTGTGGAACTGGTATGCAATGGACTCAGAAAATAACCCTAAAACTGGTTTTCAAAAAAAGCTAAGTATTTTCTATGCCAAGTGTATAAAATGTCATCTATACAAACACAAATATCATGATTGTTTGCAGCAATTGCTCCAGCTTTCTGCCTAGAAAACATGAATGTGTTGAGTTTGCGTCTCCATGTGGAACTAATTAGTGTTTCACAGCACAAAAGAAAATATTGCCTGATTAAATTCATTCAAAACCATAAGTCCAAGAAATCCAAGATGGCGGAATAGGAAGGGAACACATTGATATTCTTCGGCAAGACACAGGTTAATAAAAGTGGAGATACTGCAGGGTCAAGGAAGAGTAGGGGAAGAAACAGCAGAGGAATCTCTTCCGGAACTAGTGATTCACAGTGGACCTGCGTGGAGAGCGTGGGTGCCCAAGTTCGGGACACCAGCAGCAGACTCAACGCACCAGCGCTGGAACGCGAGGTGAGCCGAACCTCCATAGACCGAGACACCAGCGGGCAAGCGGAAAGAGGAGGCTAGAGGGAACGAGGCTTGAAACTCCGTGGGGAAAAGTTCACCAGGCTAACTAGAAGAGAGAGAGGGAAAAAAAAAGTGACCGAAACGGACACGAGTTTCTCTCTCTCCGCTCACCCCTCAAGGGCGAGCAAGACAAAGAGCAGGCGCCATTTTGGACATACATCATAAGCAGGGCGACCTCAGGTCTGCAACGGCCCTGAGCCTAGCAGAAAAACCTGACTCTGGGGGGAGGGGTGAAATAACTGGAGATTAGCATCTAACTTGGCAACCCAGTGGGAGACTGCAGGAGAATTGGAGC
The DNA here is from genome assembly GCF_033115175.1 of Lepus europaeus. Taxonomy (NCBI): domain Eukaryota; kingdom Metazoa; phylum Chordata; class Mammalia; order Lagomorpha; family Leporidae; genus Lepus; species Lepus europaeus. Next base: position 631,592 of record NW_026909015.1, read on the forward strand.
CCACACCGAGGGCAGCAGAGATTCCCTGTGTGGTCCTTGGGAAAGAGCTTCCAATCTCTGGCTCCTGTGGGTATATCATTTGCCTGCTAACTACCTCCAATTACACTCAGCTGTGCGGAATTACTTCCCTTTTGAATCAACAAAAGAAAGAGACATTTACCACACCTAACCTGGGAGTGTCATCTTGACACACCCTCAACCCTGAGGAACCAAACACAGCTCTCAGTCCACACCCATCTCAAGCCTCTAAGGCTCCACCAAAAGCAGACAGTCCACTTAATCTAGAGTCATAGTATAACAAGAAAAAAAAAACACCACAGTGAAGAAACCAAATATCTCCAACATGCCATACAACAAACGCAAAAACCAAGCTAACAAGAACAAGGAAGACACTATGACGCCCACAAATGAAAAAGACACCCCAACTCAAGATTATGAAGATGATGAGATAGAAGAAATGCAAGAAGCGGAACTCAAAAAATTGATAAGAACATTAAGAAGTTCTCAAAAACAAATTCCTGAACTACAGAAATCCTTTAAGGACAAGATAGAAAATCTCTCTCGTGAAAGTGAAATATTAAGGAGGAATCAAAATGAAATGAAACAACTAGTGGAACAAGAAATGGTAATTGTGACGAGAAATCATAATGAAATGAAGAATTCAATAGATCAAATGACAAACACATTAGAGAGCCTTAAAAACAGAATGGGCGAAGCAGAAGAGAGAATATCAGACTTAGAAGACAGAGAACAGGAAAGGAAACAGGCAAATCAAAGAAAAGAAGAAGAAATTAGAAATCTAAAAAATATTGTCGGGAATCTACAGGATACCATTAAAAACCCAACATTCGGGTTCTAGGAGTTCCTGAAGGCATGGAGAGGGAGAAAGGATTAGAAGGCATTTTCAGTGAGATACTAGCAGAAAATTTCCCAGGTTTGGAGAAGGACAAAGGCATCTTAGTACAGGAAGCTTATAGAACCCCTAATAAACATGACCAAAAGAGATCCTCACCACGACACGTCATAATCAAACTCACCACAGTGAAACATAAAGAAAAGATTCTAAAAGGTGCAAGAGAGAAACGTCAGATTACTCTCAGAGGATCTCCAATTAGACTCACAGCAGACTTCTCATCAGAAACCCTACAAGCTAGAAGGGAATGGCGAGACATAGCCCAGGTACTAAGAGAGAAAAACTGCCAGCCCAGAATAGTATATCCTGCAAAGCTCTCATTTGTGAATGAAGGTGAAATTAAGACTTTTCATAGCAAACAGAAACTGAAAGAATTTGTTGCCACTCATCCTGCCCTGCAAAAGATGCTTAAAGATGTGTTACACACAGAAACACAGAAACATGGTCACCAATATGAAAGAAGGTAAAGGAAGGAAACCTCACAGCAAAAGATCACAGGAAGCTCAATTTCTCTTTGACATAGAATTAAACTCTGATGCACTGTTAGAGCAATGTGTTAAAGTAATCTATTATGTTCTCTTGATGTCTGTTAAATTCTAATTGTTCAAAAACAGCTGAATTTTTATTAAGAGCTATGGGTTATTTAACTATGTGCTTATTTTCCAAGACTTGAATAATCACCTTGTAACAATGATCAAATTTGGTCTATGTTATGTCATGATTTTAAGGAATCTTAGTTCAACCAGATATTTTGGATTTTGATATTGGTCTATTATGCTATGTTATATGTGCGTACATATTGTATGTCCACATGGGGAAATTTTATTAAGAGTTTTATTTTAAATGGCTTATAGATAAGATTGTCCATAAATTTAAGCTGCTAAAAGCAATCAAAGATACATTTTAATTGGTGTGACCTGAATCTGTGTATCATATGTTTTAAACGTGTTGGTATAAAGAAACTAAAAACATTTTATATGGTTGTGCTTAACTTTACTGGTTAAACAAACTACACCATGTTAGATATTTAAGAGGTGTTTTCAAATACATGATTCTTAAAATTTATAGAAGGCATTGGACCTTCTGGTAAATGTTTTGTTAAGTTGTTATGTAATGGTTGAAACGGTTTGCTAAGTATTCATGTAATATTGCTATTGTCAGCAAGCGATCTAGGACTTGCTCCCTCATTTCTCTATTCTAAGCCCAACTTGTTCTTTAATTTCTCTATTCTCTTCAAGCTAGGAAACTAATTCTATTATGAAGGAATCTGTAGGATGCACAATTTAATCTTTAGACCTTATAAAAGAGATGGCTAACATTTTTCTGTAATAGCATAGCCAAAATAAGAGCTTAAATAATAATCTCATAGCTAGATTCACATCGCCATCAGCGAAGTATACAGTAAGTAGAAAAAAAAAACCTCCCTTTCAGACCAAAGGGAAAGAAAGTTTTAAAGTGAGAATATAATTTTCCTCATGGGCATTGTCTACCTTAGAAAAAGTACTACAGAACATGCCTGTGACTATAGACTTGTAGTTCAGGCCACCGAAGATTAGAGATGGGACATGGGCACTCCCTTGACTTGCATCCTCTGGTCTGCTTTAACACAAACCAGGAGGAAAAGAAAGCTAGGCATCAGAAGCAATGGGTGGCAGGCCTATTAATGGCTGATCTGTACAGTGGTCTGCCCTCAAGGAGACACAACAGGCCAGTCCACTGCAGTGGCTTTCAATGTGGTAAGCCTGGGCTTCAGCAGAAGTCAGCTTGTGAAGAGCCCTGGCAGCTCTGCCAAGAGTTGGATCACTGGAAATGGACCTGCCCTGGAGTCGAAGGATGCCCAGGTCAGAGGCACAGATCTTATTACCTCTAAGCTGAAAAGCCCTTCACTCAGCCCAACTTCCAAAGTGACCACTGCAGCTGAGGGTATGGTCAAGTAGGGTCAGCAACATTCCAGGCAGAACTGTAAATTTCTTGTTAGAGATGCCCCCTGCCTTTACCTGGCCAGCTCTCCTCCCAGCCCAGCCAAGTAATGAAAGTCAACAGAGTGCCTTCCCCTAGGAGGTTCACACCTCCCTTAGGATATACCCCATGTGAAGAGATAGATAGGCCTGGGCCTCTGAATTTACAAGGCCTAAAGCCCACCAGATTATTATCAAGCCCCTTCTATCAGGTTCTATTTGCCTCTCAATGAGAAAACTTAATTGTAGCTTAGACAGCACCTTTCTTAGCTCCTCTAATAATGACTCTGTCCTTTGTTCTAGACCCTGTCTAGTGCACTTGGGCCTCATTCCTTTGTAATCATAACCTCTACTCTACCACCAATGGCTCTACTCCCAACCTGTGTGTACTGATGGTCCTCTTCCCCACTTAATGCTGTATAATTTTTCAGACCTGGTTAATGCCACTCTTAGGATCATTGGTTACTATCCTCACCCTGTCTTTTATGACCTTGTCTAAATATGATCAGAGTCGGGGAACTTGGAAGGCTTCCATAGCCTTGGCAACTCATGACGACAGCCTAGGGTGGTTACTGGTGCCATAAACTAGAGTGTCAATTTGTTGGGTCAACAACAGGAGCCACTGTGCGCTTGCTCCTGATGTGGGATCTCTGTCCTTAATGTACTGTACATTTTGATTTAATGCTATAACTAGTACTCAAACAGTATGTTTCACTTCGTGTTTCTATGTGGGTGCAAACTGTTGAAATCTTTACTTAATGTATACTAAATTGATCTTCTGTATATAAAGAGAATTGAAAATGAATCTTAATGTGAATTGAAGGGGAGAGGGAGCGGGAGAGGGGAGGGTTGCGGGTGGGAGGGAAATTATCGGAAGAGGAAGCCATTGTAATCCATAAGCTGTATACTGGAAATTTATATTCATTAAATAAAAGTTAAAAAAAAACATAAGTCCATTGAAAATATCAAGAAAACACAAAGCAGAGCCTGTAGCAAGATCTGGGATTGAGTTAGTCATAACACAAGAGGCTATTTCTGGTTTCATCCAGTCATATCCGGACAAAGAGTTGTGGAACTTGTATGCAATGGACAAGAAAATAGCCCTCAAACTGGTTGAGTAGAAAAACAAACTCTTATTCTTGGGCAAGACCAAAAATTGTCATGTTTCCAAATGTAAATATCATGTTTGTTTCCCACAATTGCTCTAGTTTTCTCCCTAGAAAACACGAATGTGTAGAGGGTTTGTCTGGATATGGCATTAATTAGCATTTACTAGCACAAAACAAAATTTCACGTACTGAAATTCATTCCAAAATGTAAAGTCCATTGATAATATCCAGAAAACAAAAACATAGAGTCTGTAGCAAGATCTGGGATTGAGTTAGCCATAACACAAGAGGATATTTCTGGTTAAATCCAGTCATATACGGACAAAGTGTTGTGCAATTGGTATGCAATGGACTCAGAAAATCACAGTCAAACTGGTTTTGGAGAAAATCGAAGTACTTTCTATGGCAAGTGCATAAAATGTCGTCTATACAAACACAAATATCATGTTTGTTTGCAGCAATTGCTCTAGCTTTCTGCCTACTAAACATGAATGTGTTGAGTTTGTGTCTCCCTATGGGACTAATTAGTGTTTTCCAGCTCAAAAGAAAATATTCCCTGCTTAAGTTCATTCAAAATCAAAAAGTCCAATGATAGCATCCAGAAAACACAAACACAGAGTGTGAAGCAAGTTCTGGGTTTGAGTTAGCCATAACTCAAGAGGATATTTCAGGTTTCATCCAGTCATATCCGGACAAAGTGTTGTGGAACTCTTATGCAATAGACTCAGAAAATCACCCTCAAATAGCGTTTGCAGAAAAGCAAACTCGTATTCTTGGGGAGGTGCAAAAAATGTCATATTTACAAATATAAATATCATGTTTCTTTGCCACAACAGCCCTAGCTTTCTCCCTAGAAAACACGATTGTGGAGAGGTTTTGTTGCATATGGAACCAATTAGATTTCCAGCACAAAATGAAATTTCCTGCACTGAAATTCATTCTAATTCATAAAGTCCATTGATAATATCCAGAAAACACAAACCCAAAGGCCGTAGCAAGGTCTGGGATTGAGTTAGCCATAACACAAGAGGATATTTCTGCTTTCATTCACTCATATCTGGACAAAGTGTTGTGGAACTGGTGTTCAATGGACTCAGATATTGCAGTCAAATTTGTTTTGAGTAAAGCGAAGTGTTTTCTTAGGCAAGTGCATAAAATGTCATCTATACAAACACAATTATCATGTTTGTTTGCAGCAGTTGGTCTAGCTTTCTGCATAGAAAACCCGAATGTGTTCGTTTGTGTCTCCATGTGGAACTAATTAGTGTTTCCCAGCACAAAAGAAAATATTCCCTGCTAAAATTCATTCAAAACCATGAAGTCCATTGATAATATCAAGGAAACACGAACACAGAGTCTGTAGCAAGATCTGGGATTGAGTTAGCCATAACACAAGAGGATATTTCTGGTTTCATCCAGTCATATCCGGACAAAGTCTTGTGGAATGGTATGCAATGGACTCAGATATATCACAGTGAAACTGGTTTTGGAAAAAAGCAAAGTATTTTCTAAGGGAAGTGCATAAAATGTCATCTAGACAAACACAAATATCATGTTTGTTTGTAGCAATTGCTCTAGTTTTCTCCCTAGAATACACGAATGTGTGGATGTTTGGCCTGCATATGGAACCAATTAGTATTTCCAGGACGAAAAGAAATTTTCCCTACTGAAATTCTTTCCAAAACGTAAAGTCCATTGATAATATCAAGAAAACACAAAGCAGAGCATGTAGTAAGATCTGGGGTTGAGGTAGCCATAACACAAGAGGATATTTCTGATTTCATCCAGTCATATCCGGACAAAGTGTTGTGGAACTGGTATGCAATGGACTCAGAAAATCACAGTCAATCTGGTTTTGGAGAAAAGCAGTTACTTAGGCAAGTACATAAAATGTCATCTATACAAGCACAAATATCATGTTTGCAGCAATTGCTCTAGCTTTCTGCCTAGAAAACACGAATGTGTTGAGTTTGTGTCTCCATAGGGAACTAATTAGTGTTTCCAAGCACAAAAAAATTCCCTGCTTAAATTCATTCAAAACCATAAAATCCATAAATAATATCAAAAAAACACAAAGCAGAGCCTGTAGCAAGATCTGGGATTCAGTTAGCCATAATACAAGAGGATATTTCTGGTTTCATCCTATCATACCAGACAGTGTTGTGGAACTGGTATACAAAGGACTCAGAAAATCACCCTCAAACTGGTTTTGTAGAAAATCAAACTCATATTCTTGGGAAAGTGCAAAAAATGTCATGTTTACAAATATAAATATCATGTTTGTTTGCAACAATTTCTCTAGCATTCTCCCTAGAAAACACGAATGTGTAGACGTTTGGTCTGCATATGGAACCAATTAGCATTTCCAGCACAAAAAGAAAATGCTCCTACTGATATTCATTCAAAACCATAAGTCCATTAAAATATCAAGAAAACACAAAGCAGAGCCTGTAGCAAGATCTGGGATTGAGTTAGCCATAACACAAGAGGATATTTCTGGTTTCATCCAGTCATATCCGGACAAAGCGTTGTGAAACTGGTATGCAATGTTCTCAGATAATCACAGTAAAACTGATTTTGTAGAAGAGCAAACTCATTTTCTTGGTCAAGTGGATTAAAAGTCATGTTTACAAAAATAAATATCCTGTTTGTTTGCAATAATTGCTCTAGCTTTCTCCCTTGAAAATGCGTATGTGTAGACTTTGGTCTGCATACGGAACTAATTAGCATTTGCCAGTACAAAAAAAAGATGTCCTCTACTGAAATTCATTTCAAAATGTAAAGTCCATTGATAATCTCCAGAAAACACAAACACAGAGCCTGTAGGAAGATCTGGGATTGAGTTAGCCATAACACAATAGGATATTTCTGGTTTCATCCAGTCATATCTGGACAAAGTGTTGTGGAACTGGTATGCAATGGACTCAGAAAATCACAGTCAAACTGGATTTGTAGAAAAGCAAACTCATTTTCTTGGTCAAGTGGATAAAACGTATTGTTTACAAATACAAATATCATGTTTGTAACACTTGCTCTAGCTTTCTACCTAGAAAACATGAATGTGTAGACGTTTGGCCTGCATATGGAACCAATTAGCATTTCCGGCACAAAACGAAATTTCCTCTACTGAAATTCATTCCAAAACGTAAAGTCCATTAATAATATCCAAAAAACACAAACACAGAGTCTGCAGCAAGATCTGGGATTGAGTTAGCCATAACACAAGAGGATATTTCTTGTTTCATCCAGTCATATCCGGACAAAGTGTTGTGGAAATGGTATGCAATGGATTCAGAAAATAACCCTCAAACTGGTTTTGGAAAAAAGCAAACTCGTATTCTTGGGCAAGTGGAAAAAATTTCATGTTTACAAATATAAATATCACGTTTCTTTGCCACAACAGCTCTAGCTTTCTGCCTAGAAAAGAGGAATGTGTTGAATTTGTGTCCCCATTTGATTGAATTAGTGTTTCCCAGGACAAAACAAAATGTCCCCTACTGAAATTCATTCCAAAACGTAAACCATTGATAAAATCCAGAAAACACAAACACAGATTCTTAGGAAGATATCGGATTGAGTTAGCTATAACACAAGAGGATATTTCTGGTTTCATCCAGTCATATCTGGACAAAGTGTTGTGGAACTGGTATGCAAAGGACTTAGAAAATCACAGTCAGACTGGTTTTGTAGAAAAACAAACTCATATTCTTGGGAAAGTGCAAAAATGTCATGTTTACAAATATAAATATCAGGTTTGTTTGCCACAATTGCTCTAGCTTTCTCCCTAGAAAACACGAATGTGTAGATGTTTGGTCTGCATATGGAACCAATTAGCATTTCAGGCACAAAAAGAAAATTTCCTACTGAAATTCATTCGAAACAATAAGTCCATTATAATATCAAGAAAACACAAAGCAGAGCCTGTAGCAAGATCTGGGATTGAGTTAGCCATAACACAAGAGGATATTTCTGGTTTCATCCAGTCATATCCGGACAAAGTTTGTGGAACTTGTATGGAATGCACTCAGACAATCACAGTTAAACTCCTTTTGGAGACAAGCAAAGTATTTTCTCAGGGACATGCATAAAATGTCATATATACAAACACAAATATCATGTTCGTTTGCAGCAATTGCTCTAGCTTCTGCGTAGCAAAGTGGAATGTGTTGAGTTTGTGTCTCCATAGGGAACTAATTAGTGTTTCCAAGCACAAAAAATATTCCCTGCTTAAATTCATTCAAAACCATAAAGTCCATAGATAATATCAAGAAAACACAAACACAGAGCCTGTAGGAAGATCTGGGATTGAGTTAGCCATAACACAAGAGGATATTTCTGGTTTCATCCAGTCATATCTGGACAAAGTGTTGTGGAACTGGTATGCAAAGGACTCAGAAAATCACCCTCAAACTGATTTTGTAGAAAAGCAAACTCATATTCTTTGGCAAGTCCAAAAATGTCATGTTTACAAATATAAATATCATGTTGGTTTGCCACAACTGTTCTAGCTTTCTGCCTAGAAAACACGAAAATGTAGACGTTTGGTCTGCATATGGAACCAATTAGCATTTCCAGCACAAAATGAAAATTACTCTACTGAAATTCATTCTAAAATGTAAAGTCCATTGGTAATATAAAGAAAACTCAAACATAGAGTCTGTAGGGCGATCGGGGATTGAGTTGGCCAAAACACAAGAGGATATTTCTGGTTTCATCCAGTCATATCCAGACAAAGTGTTGTGGAACTGGTATGCAATGGACTCAGAAAATAACCCTCAAACTGGTTTTGGAGAAAAGCAAAGTAGTTTCTTAGGCAAGTGCATAAAATGTCATCTATACAAACACAAATATCATGTTTGTTTGCAGCAATTATTCTAGCTTTCTGCCTAGAAAACACAAACGTGTTGAGTTCGTGTCTCCATGGGGAACTAATTAGTGTTTTCAAGCACAAAAAAAAATTCCCTGCTTAAATTCATTCAAAACCATAAAATTCATAAATAATATCAAAAAAACACAAAGCAGAGCCTGTAGCAAGATCTGGGATTCAGTTAGCTATAACACAAGAGGATATTTCTGGTTTCATCCAGTCATATACAAAGTGTTGTAGAACTGGTATACAAACGACTCAGAAAAGCACCCTCAAACTGGTTTTGTAGAAAATCAAACTCATATTCTTGGGAAAGTGCAAAAAATGTCATGTTTACAAACATAAATACCAGGTTTGTTTGCAACAATTGCTCTAGCTTTCTCCCTAGAAAACACGAATGTGTAGACATTTGGCCTGCATATGGAACCAATTAGCATTTCCAGCACAAAATGAAATTTCCTCTACTGAAATTCATTCTAAAATGTAAAATCCATTGATAATATCCAGAAAACACAAACACAGAGTCTGCTACAAGATGTGTGATTGAGTTAGCCATAACACAAGAGGATATTTCTTGTTTCATCCAGTCATATCTGGACAAAGTGTTGTGGAACTGGTATGCAATGGAGTCAGACAATTACAGGGAAACTGCTTTTGGAGAAAAGCAAAGTATTTTCTTAGACAAGTGAATAAAATATTATCTATATAAACACAAATATCATATTTGTTTGCAGCAATTGCTCTAGCTTTCTGCCTAGAAAACAGGAATGTGTTGAGTTTGTTTCTCCATGTCCATGTTGTTGCTAGACCCATGGTGGAGCTCAAGAAACCAACAATAAAATAAAGGAGTTGAGAAATGGGCAAAAGATATCAATGGATTTTATATATTGCATTTTCTTCAACCATTCATGCATCTATAGGCACCCTGGTTAATTCCTTACCTATTGTGAGTTATGTTGGAAACTGGAGCTCAGGTATATCTTTCAGCTGCTTATTTCACTTCAATCAAACATATGATAAGGTGTGGGATGAATGGGTCATAGATAATATTTGTTTTTTTTGTGGGGAACATTCACACTGATCTGAAAAATGGCTGTACTTTCATTCTAACAATGTATAAGGGCTCCTTTTTCTTCACTTCCTCACAAGCATTTATTTTTTGTCTGAGAATAGCTACTTTAACAGGAGTTCTAGTTTGCATACTTCATTCCTGAAGGCATAGAAAACCTAAACAGAATAATAACCATGATGTAGTTTGAATAAATAATAAAGGACCCATACATACAATCTATAAAAATTTATTCCTTAAGCCACAGAAAACAATACAGATCATTACCATGATGCTGATCAAGACAGAACAAAGACCCTTCTCAACAAAGAAAAGCCCAAGACCAGATGGCTTCACTGCTGAATCCTAACAAACTTTTAAAGAGGAACTAATTCCCTATCCCCAATTCTTCTCAAACTATTCAAAACAATCAATGGGGATGAAATCCTCTGAAATTGCTTATATGAGGACAGCATCACCTTAATTCCAAAAGCCAGAAAAAGATACAACAAAGAATGATAATCACTGACACTTATCCATGGTGAACAGAAGCAAAAATATTCAACAAAATATCACATAATTGAATCAAACAAAACTTCTGAAAGATTTTTTACCTGGAACAAGTAGGATTTATTGCCAGTACACAGAAAAGGTTCAACAGATGGATATCAATATAAACGACACATCACATTGACAAGTAGAATAAAACCATATAATTATCTCAATAGATGCAGAAAGTCATTTGATGAAAGACAACATCATCTCATGATAAAAACACTTATTTTTTACCACCATCAAGGCACTATATGACAAACACACAGCAAGCCTCATACTGAATGGGGAAAAGCTGGAAGCATTTCCTCCAAGATCCAGAACCTGACAAGGATGTCCACTCTCACCATAGTTCTGAATGTTTTAGCCAGAGGCATAAAGGCAAACAAAAGAAATCAAAGGGAAAGGAGGAAGTCAAGTTGTCACTGTTTGTGATATGGCATGATTCTCTATATATGTATATATACATAATATATATTATGCATATATATTATATAAAATGTATATATATATTATGTATATATATTAAAACCAAATGACTCCACTGAGAGACTACTGGAACTCATCAAAGAGTTTGACAGTGTTGCAGAATATAAAACTAATGCACAAAATCAATAGCCCTTGTATACACAAGGCCATGGCTGAGAATAACTTGGAAGATCATTATTATTCACAGTAGTTACAATGGACTTAAATACTTTGGAATAAATTGAATCAAAGATAGGAAAGATCTCTACAATCAAAATTACAAATCAATAAAGAAAGAAATAGAGGATGCCACAAAAATGGACCACTCTTCTATGCTCATGGATTGGAATAATTAATATCAAAATGTCCACTATATCCATTACAACTTACAAGTTTAGTACAATCCTGATGAAAATATCAATGTCATTCTTCTCATATGTAGAAAAGTGATGCTAAAATTCATATGCAAACAACAGAGAGCTGAATAGCTAAAGTGACCTTAAACAACTAAAGCAAGACTGGAGGCAACAAAATACCAGATTTCAATACATAATATACAGGGCAGTTATAACCGAAACAGCCTGGTACTGGAACAAAAATAGAGATGTTGACAAATGGAAAAGAATAGAAATACCAGAAACAAACCCACACATCTACAACTAACTAAAATGAGCCCCTGGAGAAAAGACAGTCTCTTCACCAAATGGTGCTGAGAACATTAGATCTACACATAGAGAAGCATGAAACAAGACCCTACCTTACACCTTATACAAAAATCAACTCAAAATGGACCATAGGCCTAAATCTAGGACCTGATACCATCGCATTATTAGAGGAAAATATTGGTGAAACTCTTCAATGCATTGGCATAAGCAAAAACTTCATGGAAAAAGCCTCAGAAGCACAGTCAGTAAAAGCAAAAATATAGACAAATGAGATTACATTAGGCTTAGAAGTTTCTGCACTGCAAAGGAAACACTCAAAAACATGAAGAGACATGGGAAAATTATTTGAAATTATTCATTAAAAGACTAATATCCATAATTTATTAAGAACTCAAGAAACTCAACAACAACAAAACAATAAATCCAGATAAGAAATGGGCAAAGGACATGAACAGACACTTTTCCAAGGATGAAACTCAAATGCCAATGATAAAAAAATGCTCAGGATCACTAGCCATCAGGGAAATGCAAATAAAAACCACAATGAGAGGATAGCACTGTAGCATAAATGTGTGTATAGCCACTGCCTGAAAATTGAGATCCCTGTGGTCACCATTTTGAGTTCCCTTTGCTGCACTTCTGATCCAGCTCCCTGCTAATGCACCTGGGAAAGCAATGGAAGCTCACCCATGTCCTTGAACCCCTATATTATGTGGAAGGTCCACATGAAGCCCCTGGCTCCTTCCCCCAGTCCTGACATTGGAACTATTTGGGGAGTGAACAAATAGATGGAAGATTCTCTCTCTGCTTCTGCCCTTCCTTCAAGGTAATTCTGACTTTCAAATAAATCTTTGAAAATAACCAGAATAGGGAGCCAGCACTGTGGCATATTAGGTAGAGCTGCCACCTGCAGTGCTGGCATCCTATATGGCACCAGTTCGAGTCTCAGCAGCTCCACTTCTGATCCAGCTCTCTGCTATGGCCTGGGAAAGCAGCAGAAGATGGCCCAAGTTCTTGAGCCTCTTCACCCATGTGGCAGACCTGGAAGAAGCTCCTGGCTCTTGGCTTCAGATTGGCACATCTCTGGCTGCTGTGGCCATCTGGAAAGTGAACTAGTGGATGGAAGACTTTCTCTCTCTCTCTCTCTCTCTCTCTCTCTCTCTCTCTCTCTACCTCTACCTCTACCTCTCTGTAATTCTGCCTTTCAAATAAATAAATAAATCTTTAAAAAGAAAAGAAAGAATAATGAGGATTTGCCTCATCCTAGTTTGAACCTAAATCATCCAAAAATCAAGAAACTGTAAGTGCTGGTGAGTATGTAGAGGAAAATACACAATATGAATGTAAAGTAGCACAACCATTATTGGAGACAGTATGGAGATTCCTCATCAATCTGACAATATATCTACCTTATGACCCAGATATCCACTCCTGGAAATTCAATCAAGGGAAATGAAATCAGCACATGAAAGTGTTATCTGTATCCACATGTTTATTGCAGCTCTCTTTACAATAGCTAATATGTGGAATCAAACTAGATGTCAATCAATTGATCATGTGATAAAGAAAATAAGTTATATATACACTATTGAACACTACTGGGCCTTAAAAAATGAAATCCTATCTTTGGCAATAAAATGCATGGAACTGCAAATCATTATGCTCAATGAAATAAGCTACTTCCAAAAAAGACACATACCCATGTTTTCCCTGATTTGTGGTAACTAGTATACAGAGTACAAAAATAAAATATATATGAGTAAAATTGACATTTTGAGATTTGATTATTGTGATAACCCCTGTCTATATTCTTGAGCAATAGTAATTTTATGGTTTTTTTTCTACTAATCATTTGTTTAATTTTTACTTGGTGGAAACTTGTGATTAAACTTGTGATTATAACATGAAATGAAAGTATGTAATTGTAAAAGTTAAAAGGAAAATATAAAAGGATAGAGGGTAAAAGTTGGGGCTATGAGTAGGTGAGTGGATAGGGTGAGAAGTATCATCATACTCCTAAGTCTGTATATATGAAACACATGAAATCTGTTCACCTTATAAATAATTTTAAAAGTAGAATAATCAGATTTCAAATAGAATCAAAAAGAATAAAGTACTTAGAAAAAAAGTAACCAAGGGAATAAAATATCTTAATACTGAGAACAATAAAGGATTATTGAAAGGAATCAATGATCATACAAATAAATGGAAAGAAATACTGTGTTCATGGATTATAAAATATGTACAATAAATCAATATGATCCTAAGTGATTTATAGACTGAAATGATTCCTTATAACACTCCAATAGTTATTTTTTTGCAGAAAATAAAATAAAATACACAGAAAACTCTGTGGCATGTAAAAGAGCTAAATACTCAAAATATTATTAAAAATAAGATCAAAGTAGTATTAGCATAAAAACAGATACACTTTGGAAGACCTGAGAAGCTCCAAGCTCCTGATTCCTGGCTTTAGCCTGGTATAGCCCCAGCCATTGAGGCCAGTTGGGCATTGAACCAATGCATGGAAAGTTTCTCTCTCTCTCTCTGTCTCTGTCTCTCTGTCTCTCTCTCTCTCTCTATCTCCATCTCTATTTCTATCTCTATCTCTCTACACCTACCTCTACCTCTAACTCTAACTCTATCTCTACCTCTACCTCTCTCTCTCTCTGTAACTCTACCTTTCAAATAAATTTTTAAAAGTCTTTAATTTTTAAAATTTTGAAAAACAAAGTGTTTTTACTTGAAAAAAGCATAATCTTGCAATTAAAACATATCCTGAGGAATTCACAAAAAAAAACAAAGTAAAATTCACAATGCAGCAGAATATAAGAAAAAGATACAAGTATCAATTACATTTCTGTATAGTAGCAATGAACATTATGAAAATATAATTAACATTAACATTCAAGGTAGCATCCAAGTGAAAATACCACTAAGAAATTTAAGAATAAAAACATTGAATTTTGTAATGGAAAAATAAAAAATATAAGAACATATAATTTTTAAAATCAGTTACTTCAATAAGACATTTAATATTGCAAAAAGATATGATTACTATTAGTCATTGGCGAAATGCAAACAAAACCTAAAGATATCACTTAATATTCAGTAAAATGATTCTGATTCAGCCATAGATAAATGTTGACTGAGATAAATGGAGAACATGGAACCCTCATACACTTTCAGTAAAACAGTGCAACCATTGTGAAAAATAATTTGCAGTTTCTTAGCAAGTTCTACATAGAATTATTTATTTATTTTTTTGACAGGCAGAGTTAGACAGTGAGAGAGAGACAGAAAGGTCTTCCTTCCATTGATGCACCCCCCCCAAATGGTTGCTATAGAGGGCGCGTTGTGCTGATCCAAAGCAAGGTGATTCCTCCTGGTCTTCCATGTGGGTGCAGGGCCCAAGCACTTGGGCCATCCTCCACTGCCCTCCTGGGCCACAGCAGAGAGCTGGGCTGGAAGAAGAGCAACTGGGACAGAATCCGGCACCCCAGCTGGGACTAGAACCCAGTGTGCCAGCACCACAGTCAGAGGATTAGCCAAATGAGCCGTGGCGCTGGCCTACATAGGATTATTTCTTAACTCAGCAGTTTCTCTCCTGTATGCCAGAAGATAGAAAATCCACTTGCCTACATCTGCTCACTGCAGCAATATTTATGCAAGCCAAATGTGAAATCAACTCTTTTATAATGGTTCACTACTTGGCAGTCAAAATTAATTAACAAATGACAGACTACAAAAGTAAAAACTCAAAAAAGAGAAGAAATTAGAAGCAAATCCCCACATGCTGCAACAGTGTATGATTTCAATTATAGGATATGACTATAAAAGGCCAATCTCTGGAGATAGAATTTAGTTTAGTGCCTGCCTGGAGCTGATGGTGAATAAGGCTTTACTGTAAGTAATATGAAGAATTTTGGGATTAATGAAAACATGTTAATATTAGACTATGGTTATAATTTTTTTTTGACAGGCAGAGTGGACAGTGAGAGAGAGAGACAGAGAGAAAGGTCTTCCTTTTTGCCGTTGGTTCACCCTCCAATGGCCACCACGGCTGGCGCGCTGCAGCCGGCGCACCGCGCTGATCCGATGGCAGGAGCCAGGTGCTTCTCCTGGTCTCCCATGGGGTGCAGGGCCCAAGCACTTGGACCATCCTCCACTGCACTCCCTGGCCACGGCAGAGAGCTGGTCTGGAAGAGGGGCAACCGGGACAGAATCGGTGCCCCGACTGGGACTAGAACCCAGTGTGCTGGCGCCGCAAGGCGAAGGATTAGCCTGTTGAGCCACGGCGCCGGCCTAAGACTATGGTTATAATTATGTATACTGCCAGTACAGTACAAAGCAAAGAACATTCACCTAAATCTAGGGACAGTTAGGACTGGACAGATAGGTTCCTAAGTTTGGGCTTCACAGAAACAACTGAATACCAACAAATATGAGAGGGTTTCATCTATTTTGTGGAACATGAAATTAAATATACTCACTTTGGTTCAAAACTATTTAAAACTATAAATACGAGGAGCCTTACAATCATAGACAATGTTTAGAATGAAATAATATGCAAGTTTCAAGAAATTTTTCACCAAAATTAATCTGCTATTTACTTCATTATATCTTGTTTGATATTATCCTGATTCAAATTAATGCCATAAGGCCGGCGCCACGGCTCACTAGGCTAATCCTCCGCCTTGCGGCGCCGGCACACCAGGTTCGAGTCCCAGTCGGGGCGCTGGAGTCTGTCCCGGTTGCCCCTCTTCCAGGCCAGCTCTCTGCTGTGGCCAGAGAGTGCAGTGGAGGATGGTCCAAGTCACTGGGCCTTGCACCCCATGGGAGACCAGGATAAGCACCTGGCTCCTGCCATCGGATCAGCGCAGTGCGCCAGCTGCAGTGCGCTACCACGGTGGCCATTGGAAGGTGAACCAACGGCAAAAGGAAGACCTTTGTCTCTCTCTCACTGTCCACTCTGCCTGTCAAAAAAAAAAAACAAATTAATGCCATAAACACTTAGAGAACCACTTCATTTTGCTTATGCAAAACAATTCAAAAGATTATTAATTACAAATTTAAGCTAAAATACTGCCTCCTAATTGCTCCACTTTTCCTGGGAAAATAGCAATCCAGTTATTTTCAGATTATGTTTGTCTTAATAAAATACTTCCAAAGATTCTAATAGTAGTTGTGATACTAATTTAAATATTTTGACATCCCTTAACATTATACACCCAGTAAGGTGCTGTTCTGGGTTCATATTTTGTTGGCAGGTAACTGTGAAATTTTAATCACACATAAAATGTGTAATGATCAAATCAGGATACATTTCCCTTCTCTGACATTACACCTCATAATCAGAGCCTTGGAATATCTTTCTCCTATTTGCTCATAAAATAATGAGTGTATTACTGTAAACTATGGTCACCCCACTATTCTATGTAATACTAGGGCCTTACTCCTATAATCTAACTCTGATTTGTTGCCAAGTACTCAAAGCAGTTTTTATAAGCTTCTTAATTAATTAGTGTGAAAGAAAAATAAAACAAACACACATACACACAGACAGACAGGGAAAGAAAATATTCCCTTCCACTTAGAATATTCCCATCACAAATGCCTAAAACAGCTTTGGAGGTATCATACTGCAACAACGATTCAGATATGACATCAAATGCACAGGTGACAAAAGGAAGTAAGACTACAAAAAAAAAGACAAAAAAATCTGTGTGCTAAAAGGAAAACTATACATAGAAAACAAAGAATGGGAGAAAATGTTGGCAAACATAGTATGATTAAGGGGGTAATACAAAGAAATACACAACTCATAAC
Organism: Lepus europaeus; assembly: GCF_033115175.1. Classification (NCBI taxonomy): domain Eukaryota; kingdom Metazoa; phylum Chordata; class Mammalia; order Lagomorpha; family Leporidae; genus Lepus; species Lepus europaeus. Next base: position 649,001 of record NW_026909015.1, read on the forward strand.
TATAAATAAAATTGGACAAAGGATCAGATCAATTTTTCCAATCAAGATATGAAAGCACCCAACAGATATTTTAAAAGGGGCTCCACACTGCTAACCAAGACCACAATGTTATCACCTCACATATGTAGAAATGGGTATTATCAAAAACTAAAAATATAGCAAGTATTGAATAAGATCTTTAGAAAACATAACACATAAATTGTTGGAGGGAATGTATATTGGTAAATCCACTGTGAAAAACACTATGGAGGTATCCCAAATAAAATTAAAAATGGAACACATGACAAAACAATCCCACTACTGCATGTGTATCCAAAGGAAATAATATCACTATCTTAAATATATCTGGCACATCCATGTTCATATGAGCATTATTCACAAGAACAAAAAATGGAAATAACATGGTCAATAGATGAATAGAGAAAAACATGATACACATGCACACAATGGAATCACATCCAACAATAAAAGAGAAATTCTAGCATTTTATCACAACATAGATCCAAATATATGAATGTGGACATCAGGCTGCATGAAGTATGACACACAAAGATAAATACCACATAATCTCCTGAATTTGTGGAACTGAAGAAAGTCATACTTAATCACAGAACAGAATAGTGGTTTCTAAGGGCTGAGAGTGGAGAAAGTGAGAAGATGTTAGGAGATAAATTAACTCATTGAGACCTAATATACAGCACAGAAATAATATGAATACACTATTCAATACTCACAATTTGTTAAGATCTTAAGTATTATTTTAAAAACTATGTAAGGTAATATGGATATGTTAGTTTTTCTTAATCATCTTATATGTACAAGGGGACTCCAAAAATTTAGTGAAAAACTGGATTAAATGATAAAGTGAATTTTCTGTAAACTTAAAAATCCCTCAAATATCAACATCAGATTGAAGGCCTTGAATATACACAAATTTTGTCAATTATATCCCAATAAACTTGAAAAATCACTGTATCAAAATAAAAATTAGTACTAACTTAGAAATCTAGGCTTATATCTTTGGGGCTGGTAAGATGGTCATGGAACAGAAACAGTGTTTTAAACACCCATAAATCTAATAAGCTAAAATTTCTATTTTGAAAGGTCAGAGACAGCCAACAGCCTGTTAAGGGAACGTGTAAGGGCTAAGATGACACAGGACAAATTACAGCATCCTCCTGTCCCCCTAAAACCTGGGCCAAAACCCTGAGTGAAATAAAACTGCATTGTTTTTAACTTACCCTGTCTATGACACTGTTATTTCCAAAAGAAAATGAGGTCAACCCTCCAGAAATGGCTATGCTGACAGATCAGGGTTGGTGAATTAAGACCTGCTTCCAACATATTCAGAAAACGTGGGGATTCATGTCACCCCTGGGGTAAAAAAGCAACTGAGGACCCCTTAAACAACAGCTCCTTGCTGCATGAATCCTCTACACAGCCCATATTCCCCATAATGACCACCCCATCCCCACTGCATAAACAGGGAATGCAGGGGGCTGCTGCCAGCAGCTGCCCAGAGATGGCCCCTAGGCTGTGAGCAGGAAAGGGACAGGACACCTGGAGTCTCCACACTGCAGACCAGAGGGGGCTGAGGGAAGTGTCATTCCAGCAGCGAGATGGGGCCCACAGACTAGAGATGACCTCTGTGAAGCCGGCAACCTGCCAGCCTTTTCCGACAACTTCCTCAGAGTCTGCCTTCCCCTCTCCTCAAGCCCAGCCCCCACACTCACCATCTCCCGGTGTCCGAGGTGGGTGGTGTCCTTCAATGGAAGAGGATCAGGGAACGGCGGACAGAGAACAGCAAACACTGACTGCCTTTGGGGATTCCCAGCAACGGAGCCCACTCCTAGAACCTCTCTCAGCCTCAGAACTGGAAGACTACTATTGCATCATTACGTAGCCTTTACGCCACTGAGACTGATTGGACAGCTTGCATTGCTGTGCGTGTGCACAACATCTAAAAGACGCAGCCAGTCAGCATCCTCCATAGCGCTGACACACGAGTTCAGGACGTGCCGGATGGAAAAAATAAGAGGAGTTGGCTTCATTTCCAAAAGTGTGTCTGTCCTCTTTGGCTCCAGCCACCCTGTAGTGGGAGGGAGTTTCTCCTCCCTGGTCTGGCAAACCGCTAGACTACCTCCCACCTCCCAGTCCATCTTCTGGAACAGAGCCTATTGGATATTGCAGGAAACTCCTTCAGGTCAGTTACAATTTAATGTCTGTTGATTGGCTTCAAAGCCATTCTTATTGGTATGTGGAACACACTTTTATGTTGAGTCGTCTGTGTTTCTTTTTAATATTTATTTAAAGAATGTATAAAGATACCACATAATTTAATCCTTTTTTCCCCATTTCTCTGGCAAGTTTTTTTTCTAGTCTGCCTATTGCCCTTTAATATTTCCTTTTGTTTCTTGCTGGTACTTTGTGATTAAGACTCTCTCTCTCTCTCTCTCTCTCTCTCTCTCTCTATATATATATATATATATAATTGGTATTTCTAGTAATGTCTTTTACCAGTTGTATTTGTTTTTATGGATTACCTCTGTATATAAACATCATCCAATATATTCACATTTTATGACTTAGAAATTGATCTCTATAATTTATAATTTCTTTTTGCTCCTTTATATCCCTTACTACCCCTGCAATAGAAAGACTATACAATCTAGCAGTCCCACTCCTGGGTATATATATCTGAAGAAAATTAAATCTACATACCTTCATTATATTCAAGAAATGGAAAGAAAAACTAAGTGTCTACAAAATGATGAATGGAAAAAGAAAATGTTGTGCATACACACAATGGAAAGCTATGTGATGAAAATGGAGGACACAGGCTGGCGCTGCGGCTCAATAGGCTAATCCTCCGCCTTGTGGCGCTGGCACACCGGGTTCTAGTCCCAGTCGGGGCGCTGGAGTCTGTCCCGGTTGCCCCTCTTCCAGGCCTGCTCTCTGCTGTGGCCAGGGAGTGCAGTGGCGGATGGCCCAAGTGTTTGGGCCCTGCACCCCATGGGAGACCAGGAGAAGCATCTGGCTCCTGCCTTTGGATCAGCGCGGTGCACTGGCTGCAGCGCGCCGGCTGCGGCGGCCATTGTAGGGTGAACCAAAGGCAAAGGAAGACCTTTTTCTCTCTGTCTCTCTCTCTCTCTCACTGTCCACTCTGCCTGTCAAAAAAAAAAAGAAAGAAAGAAAGAAAATGGAGGACACATTTATCATTTACAACAACATCTTATCATATGAGAAATATGCCAAGCCCAAAAAGACAGGAATGACACAGTCTCAGTCATATGTGGACTCTAATAAATTGCTTCTCATAGATGCTAAGAGTATGATGGTGGCTACCAGAAGCAGGGAAGAGTAGGAATGAGAAATTGTTTGGGAAAATTTGTTTAACAGGTTCTAGGTGGGCCAGTGCTGTAGCATAGTAGGTAAAGCCACCAGTTGCAGCACCAGCATCCCTTATGGGTGCATGTTGGTGTCCTGGATGCTCCACACCCAATCCAGATCCCTGCCTGGGAAAGCATCAGAAGATGACCCAAGTGTTTGGGCCCCTCTTCCCACATGGGTGACTTAAAGGAAGCTCCTACCTCCTGCTGTTGCAGCAATCTGGGGAATGAACCAGGAAATGGAAGACCTCTCTCTCTCTCTCTCTCTCTCTCTCTCCATCTCCGTAACTTTGCCTTTCAAATAAATAAATACATCTTAAAAAATAGCTACCAAGTTGTATGTAAGAGGAAGAAGTTCTGGTGTTCCCTTGAATGATAGAGTAGGGTGACTATGGTGATCATAATATACCATCTATTTTTCTTTAAAAATAAGTTTTAAATGTTTTCATCATAAGAAAATTACAAATGTTTGAAGATATTGATGCTTACCCTGATTTGAAAATTGTACAGTGTATTTGTCTAGGGCAAACACATGGTGCAATATAAATATGTATTGTTGTTTAAGTTAGTAACATTTAAAGACATTTAAATTTGATGTAATTTGTTACATGAGACTAGTACATAAGAAAACATATATGTATGTATATACTCTTGTAATCATTACATATGTTTATATATAAACATATAAATGCATGTATATAAGTATAGATATAAATTTAATATTCAAAGTTTGGAAATAGTTATATAATTTCAACTGCATTTCTGCATCTGGAGAAATGACTCATATTCATAATTCCCTTATTCCACTGTCCAGTCTGTTATTCCCTTTGTCTTCAGAAAGCTCTTATCATACTAATGGCTGCTTCACTGGTGAAATAACCCAGATTTTTCAGAGCTGAATCCTTTTGGACAGAAGACCTCCAAATGCCCACAGCAACTAGATTGACCCATGGAATACCCATCTCAAAGATGTTTTGTAGTCAAATAGAGGTCAGGAATGATGCTGGATAGGCTGGTCACCAAAAGTGAACCAATACCACCAGTGTTCCCAATGACCAGGCCAACCATATAAAAAGATATTCAAATCATCTTAAGACATAAGATTGGAAATTCAGAATGCCCAGCTCTATGAAATATGGTAAAATCAGGTCCAGGAATGAGGTTAATAGCAACAAACGCCCATATCAAAAGAAGGTTTAATATAAGAATTATGAAGAACTAGGGTTGTACTTCTTATAGTGCTTCTGAAAATATTCAACTTAAAGGAAGCAAAATATATATGTCAACATCTAAAAGAACATATCAGAAACATGATAAATATAAGGAATTAATTTGAGAGACTCATTTTTCATTATTAATGTCGATATTTTTTATGGTAAAGGAAAAAATATAAGACAAAATTCATGAAGAGAAAGATGAAGAAAAATGTAAATGCTGAAAAATATATATGAGTTGTAAGAAATAAATACCAGTGTAAACTAACAGAGCAGCACTAGTATTAAAGTGTATCATTCTTACCTGGGGAGTAGGTGCACAGTGACTTCCGTTGTTGATTTAACAATTAACACTCTTGTTTATGATGTCAGTTATCACCCAAGGCTGTTGTCATGATTTGCCAAGGCTATGGAAGCTTCTTGAGTTCACAAACTCCAACCTTATTTAGACAAGGCCATAGTCAAAGTGGAAGTTCTCTCCTCCCTTCAGAGAAAGGTACCTCCTTCTTTGATGGCCCATTCTTTCTGCTGAGATCTCACTCACAGAGATCTTTCATTTAGGTCAATTTTTTGCCAGAGTGTCTTGGCTTTCCATGCCTAAAAAACTTTCATGGGCTTTTTAAACAGTACTTTACACTTTGTGTATCTGTATGGGTGCAAACTGTTGAAATCTTTACTTAGTATATACTAAGTTGATCTTCTGTATATGAAGAAAATTGAAATGAATCTTGATGAAGAATGGGATGGGAGAGGGAGTGGGAGATGGGAAGGTTGTGGGTGGGAAGAAGGTTATGGGGGGAAAAGCTCTATAATCCAAAAGTTGTATTTTGGAAATTTATATTTATTAAATAAAAGTTGAAAAAAAAAGAATAAAGACAAAATTCTTGGAAAATTAATCCTTTAGTTACCTATCCTGACTAAACTACTGATTTTTTTAGCAAACTCATATATGCAAAAGGATAACAAATAAACTATTTTAGATATAAAAATATGGTATTTCTTCTGCTGAAGAATAGTGTAGTAATACAATATTAACAGTGGAAAAATTAGCATAATATATTTGTGATTAGAAAATGAATATAAATTATTTTATCAACCTATTATATGCATACATGAATATCAGTATTTTATGAAATAACAGTAAATTCACTTATCAATATTTGTTTATCTTGGAAATGCTTCATATTTTAATTGAGTTTTTGAAATATACTTACTTGAGAGAGATAGAAGAAGGGAGAGTGAGTTTAAGAGTGAGAAAAAGAGAAAACTCCCATCTGCTAGTTCATTCCAAAATGCCTGCAGTTATCTGGAACTGGTGCTGAAACTAGGAATCAAGAACTCAATCCACATACTCCATTTGGGAAACAGGAACCCAACTACCTGGTTCATCACTACTGTACCCCAATGTCTGCATTAGCAGAAATCAGTAATTCAGAGCACAAACAGGCACACACAGTGTGGGATGTGGTTGTCTTAACAGCTAAGACTAATTCCAACCCTAACTGAATATTTTAAGGAAAAACTGGCTATTTATTTGAAAGACAGGTGATGTCTCATTCTGTGGTTTGCTGCTCCAGAGCCAGCCAGCGGAAATCTGGGAACTCTTCAGTTCTCATGCAATAGGTATCAGGAACTCAATTATTTGAGCTATCAACACTGCCTCCCAAGATCTGCATTAGTGAGAACCTGGAGTCAGAAGGCAGTTATCCAACCCAGGTACTCGAATATGGTTCAAGGATTCATAATTGCCCGGCCAAAGGACCAACCCCTGGCCATCTCTTTCTCATAAGTCCTGGTAATGTTTTCACTTACATCAGTTGTCAGCTCTTTCACTGCTTCCATGTAGAATGTTCTATCTTCTCTGTACTCCAGGTTTCATTATTTTATACACTCTTAATGTTACATATCTGCTACCATCAACCATACTGAAAGTCAAGGGTATGTGCTTTCTATTAATATATATGAACAGCACACTCTTTCAATGAATATTTACTTAATGCCACTTTGTGTCTGGAATGTTATTAGGTGCTAGAGATACAGCAGTTGGCAAACTATGCAGCTGGCATTCTAATAGGGGAGGGCGATGAACAAGGCGAATTCCACGTGAAATGGTAGTGAGATGGTAATGAGAAAGATAAACCAGAAAAGAGGGAGAGAGGAAGAGATGGAAGGGGTTATGAGTTTACCTAGGGTGGCCATAGATGATTACAACCTTAAAGGCAATATTCAGAAAGGAGATGAAGGCAGTGAGACACATATTGCCTGTAGGAAGAAATCATTAACTTAAAAACCTCAGAGGTCTTTTTTTAAGATTTATTTATTTTATTATTTGAAAGGCAGAGTTAGGGAGGCAGAGAAAGAGAGAGAGAGAGAGAGCTATTCTTCTTTTTTTTTTGACAGGCAGAGTGGATAGTGAGAGAGAGACAGAGAAAGGTCTTCCTTTTTGCCGTTGGTTCACCCTCCAATGGCCACTGTGGCCGGCACATTGTGCTGATCTGAAGCCAGGAGCCAGGCGCTTCTCCCGGTCTCCCATGTGGGTGCAGGGCCCAAGGACTTGGGCCATCCTCCACTGCCTTCCCGGGCCATAGCAGAGAGCTGGCCTGGAAGAGAGGCAACCGGGATAGAATCCGGCATCCCAACCGGGACTAGAACCCGGTGTGCTGGCACCGCAAGGTGGAGGATTAGCCTGTTAAGCCACAGCACCAGCCAAGAGAGCTATTCTATCTATGGGTTCACTCCCCAATGGCTGCAGCACCTGGAGCTGTGCTGATCTGAAGCCAGGAGCCCCAAGCCAGGAGCTTTTTCCAGGTCTCCCATGTGGTTGCAAGCACCCAAGGATTCAGGTCATCCTTCACTGCTTTCTCAGGCCATAGCAAAGAGCTGGATGGGAAGTGAAGCAGCCAGGATCTCTGCTGTGATTTAAATTGTTGCCATTGCATTTTATACTATTCTATATTTTTGGAATTTGTATACTGAGTATATGCCACTTCTATTTAAAAATACACAATGACTAAATCCAAAGGAAATATACCAAGATTTTGAAATGTGTTTTATCTTGAATGATAGGAATTTGAATAATGGTTATTCTTTCTCCTTTCTGTATTTTGTGCATTTTCATAGTTGAAATTAAATCCATTAAATGAATAGTCATATCCTTAAAATAAAATTTGTTTAAATCATTTGAAATTCATGCACCCTATATATTTTATACAAGAATACTCATAGATTTATTCAACTGAAAATATTATTATATCCCACTTATTGGTTAAAAAACGGAGAGAGTGAGAGGGATAGTACAACATTGTCCATAATTATTTTACAGATAGAATTAAAACATGTAGATATATTATTTTGCCCCTGAGATTAGAAGCCAACATTTTTAATTGACAAAGGGACTGATTAATTCAGTAAACACTGCAAATTAAGCCTTGAGTTACAGGAGTATTACATTTGAAATTCATGTCTGATAAACAGAATTTCCTTTCTCTTTCACTTGTGCTTAAAATATAGAATAAAACATATCTAGGGAGAACACTGATAAGAGTATTCAAATAGTAACATTGAAAGGTGTGTGAAGCTCAGAGAGAGAGAGAGAGAGAGAGAGAGACCTTCCATCTTCTGGTTCACTACCCAATTGGCTGCAATGGAACTGAGCTGAGCCGATCCAAAGCCAGAAGCCAGGAGCCAGGAAATTTTTCCAAGTCTCCCATGCAGGTTCAGGGGGCCAAGCACTTGGGCCATCTAGTACTGCTTTCCCAGGCAACCACAGAGAGCTGGGTCATAAATGAAGCAGCCAGAACTCAAACCGGTGCCCATTTGGGATGCCGACCCTACAGGCGGTGGAATTACCCCCTAAGCCATAGTGCCAGCCCCCTCACTACTCAGTATTCTGAGTTACCTTTCAGTGTTCTGGGAGACTTTGGTCACTATAATTTTTGCTCCTGAAAAGGGGAAAGCCTGCAGAGAAAATTGCCATAGGCACACCTTAAAGAGAATTGAGTGTATATGAGTTAGAACTCTATGTCAGTTAAACCGAAATAGATTCCTGGTCTGTGATTCAGTGTATTGAAAAAGAGAGCATAGTTTCTATTCCAACATGCTCAGCTTGAAGTTTTTTCAATGGCCTATGGGAATCAGAGAAAGACAGTATTATTTTTGCTATTCCTTTCTGCATTCTGACACTGTACATGACTCTCTCAGCCCAGTCTTCCTAACTAAAATCTATTTCCTTTCATTTAGTCTGCCCAAATTGTAATCTGCCCAAATACCATATACTTGTGATTAAGATGTCACACACATCATCTTTTGAAATTAGGACTTTTAATTTCAGACTCTGTAAGTAGAATTTGAGCAATTTTCTCTTTCTGTGGAAGTTAGTATAATGAAAGTAAAGGGAAATTATGAATATAGAAGAGGTTAAAATGCTTAAGAAAATGGAAATACAGATAAAGAGAAAGGAATGGTAGAAAATAAGAAAAGAGCCAAGCTTTCCTCATCCTTGAATAAATAACCTGACCCTGACAAGTACTTTATAATTCTATGAATATTTGTTATGGTTTATTGCATTTCTGTTTGTGAAATTTCAATATAAACATTTTTCTTTAATCTTAAATTATATATTTTGAAGAGTGAACAAGAGGATTGGAGATTTCTGTTTCTTTCAAATAAAGAAATAATAAAAAATAAATATTCTTCTCATTTCACGGTCATAAACTTACTTTCACATATAATATACTGTCTTTCATATAGTACACTAATTCTTTCAATGAGCTATTTGACACTATATTTATTTCTAAGAGTATAATGTTATTCTGCAGAATATTGTACCACTGTGTTTTTATAAACGTATTCTTCATATATTTTTGAAATATTTATTTTATTCACTTGAAAGCACGGAGGGACAAAGAGATCTTCTATTAACTGGTTCACTGCCTCTATGACTGCAAGAGCTGGGGGTGTGCAAGGCCAAAAGTAGGATCCTGGATCTCCAGCCAGGTCCCCCATGTGTGTTGCAGGGACTCAAGCACTTGGGCTGTCTTCCTCTGCCCTCTCAAGGCACATTAGAAGGGAGTTCGATAGAAAGTGGAGAAGTTGAGACTCGACTGTCCAATCTGATGTAGGATGCCCATGTCAGAGGTGGTGGCTTAATTCACTGTGCCATAAAGCCAGACCCCTCTTCATATTCTTTTAATGATTAATGATGAAACATTTTAAATGAGTAGACTCTTTTATGCATTGTAGTGTTTCTTTCATTTTCTTCCTCTAGATATATTGTATTTTGCTTTCTGAAATCATACCTAAATAAATGAAAAAACAAGTTTAACTTCTTTTTGGGACTATGAAAACCTTTCAACATATGATTCTTTAAGTGGAAAGTAAGTCTGAATCAATGTTTATTTCAAATGCCTATGAAATATATGAGAATCTTTTGGAAAGCAATTGGGGATGTCATAAATTTGTTGTGTATTTTATGACTTGCTGTGCAGAATATCAGCTGATACACACAATATAAACCCATCACACCAGTCTATTAGCCTTCCCATTTCATTTATTGAAGACTGTGCTCACTCTATTGTCCTACGCAGCAGCAGAGAGATGCTCATGCCACATCTATATTTGACTTTTGGTGTCTGGTGTGTTTCATTTAATATGATGATCTCCAATTTCATCCATGTTGCTTTCAATATCAAGAGTTTATCACTTTTTCAGACTGAGGAATATCCTATTGTGAAATATACCACATTTTGTTTACTCAGTCATCTACTCATAGGTATCTAGGTTGATCCCCTATCATGGGAGTGTAGGAATCTCTTTCATATATTGGCTTCATTTTCTTTGATATACCAAGAATATGAATATCTCAGTCATATGGATAGACAAAAGTTTTATTTACTGAAGTTATAAATAATGGAGGAAAACCAACAGGGTTGGTTGAGAAATACTTAGAAAAATAAGCCTTGCATAGTATATCAATTGACAAAGAAGTTAACTGAAATGGAAAATGTCAATGGTAAATCAAGAACATTTCAGCTGAAACAATATACAGTTTACTATTTTACACATTGAACTCAGCATGTTTTGTGGATTTTTCTATCATTGTTATGAAACTGCCTGTTGGAAAAGGAACCAAAATGGGCCCAATCCATCAGTCTAATGGAAGTGAACAGAACACAATATAATTATGTTTGAAAGTAGCCTGGCAATGTATCTCAAAGATAGTATGCACATGTGTGCATGCAGCAGCCGTATAGCCAGGAATCAAGGCTAAGGATCACTACAGAGTTGCTCCAATGTGAGAAGACTTGTTTGGATATCCCCAGCATCCCTAGAAACATGGGACTGGGAGACTCTTTAGGGCTTGTCTGTGCAATGGAAAGGACATGGTCTCCTCTAACTCCAAACTTCTGAGTTAAATTTGCTGACATTCTCTACTTTCCTGTAATAGTATAGCCACTAACAAGACTACACATTGTGTTTTCAAAATCTCAGAAATGCCCCCTCTAAGACTTACTCTTATCCATTTCAAACATCTTTGTTCACCAGTTATATGTATTATTAAAAACCTGGAAAAAATTGTAAACAATGTAGCATGTTGGATTCAGTGCCATCACAAAATTTTTATTCTGCATTCATTCTTAATATGTTCAAAGAAGATATTATGATTAAGATCTATGAGAGATCCATTCCCAAGAAAGAGCTTCTGGTCTATAGCTCAAAGATTGAGGAAAAGATATACATTGAACTGAGTTAAAATAAAGTATTTATATATGTGTCAAATAGTTGCATTGCCATATTAATTCACTTTTTCTATAATTGCCACTTACAATTGTCCAACATCTGAAATAAATATACAGCCACAAAAACAATGTAGATAGAAATGCATGATTGGAAATATAAACAATACAGAACAATACAGATGGACAGATTGGAAATATGGACAGATTGGAAATATGGACAATACAGAGGAAAGAGTAGAATTGGAATGCAGTACCCAATCAGACCAGAGCTACACTGTGCCCAATCAGACCAGAGCTACACTGTGCCCGTAGCATAAGCTATACTGTGCCTATAGCATAAGCCCCAACAGGGAACCTTTAATGTTGTTTTATTGGCCATGAAATGCACCAGAGACAGGCTGACATAGAGGAACACACAATCTCACTAATTTGCCTATTTCTCCATTTAAAAATAGGAGCCCATAGGAAAGGTGCTGAAAACACTTCAACCAATTAAAACTTGTATGACTCTGCTCTACATATAAACATATATCATACACAAATAATCTCTAACCCAGATGAGCAGAGTAACTACCATATACCAGGCAGACGTGCTAAAAACAGACACTGAATGTGCACATGTCACTTGGGGAGTGAACCAGCAGATGGAAGATCCTTGCTTGTATGCTCATCTCTGCCTCTTTGCCTTTAAAACTATTTTTTATTTTATTTATTTGAAAGACAGAGTTACAGAGAGAGGTAGAGACAGAGAGAGAGGTCTTCCATCTGCTGGTTCACTCCCCAGATGGCTGCAATGGCTGGAGCTGCACCAACACAAAGCCAGGAGCCAGGAGCTTCTTCAGGGTCCCTCATGTGGGTGCAGGGGCTCAAGGACTTGGGCCATCTTCTACTTCTATCCCAGGCCATAGAAGAGAGCTGGATTGGAAGAGGAGCAGCCAGGACTAGAACCGGTGCCCATATGGGATGCCAGCACTTCAGGCCAGGCCTTTAACCCACTGTGCTATGGCGCCAGCCCCTAAAACTATTTTTTAGATCAATTACTATGCAGGAGGATCCAAAATGTGTGATTAGGGGAAAAGGCATGCTGATTTTGACCAGGGGAGGATTACAGAAGAAAAAGGGAGGGAATGCCTGCGTGCCTGGACTGGGTCCTGTCAGAGAGTTCTACACTCACACTTAGGCACACACAGATGCTTCGTGCAGTTCATGCGTATGCATGGTGGGATGTGTAGCCACTGTGGGATCACCATGAGAGTTGGTCACCTTGGCAGAGATGGAGTGAAGCTCTGATCATGCCAGCTGATGTGAGTATGCCCTCCATCCAATAAAGGACATCCAATAAAGGACATGTACCACATCCAACTAGTGTGTCACCCTGCACACTTTCCCCACCCTCGACCAATGTCAGACATCCCTGGCCCCACCCAGGACATACCTCAGGATATCTGCTAAAGGAATACTCTGCTATAGAGGCATATTCCAAAAATAAATCCCATCAGAGGAGAAAACCAAAATGTGTTGCCACAAATGCTTAAAAATAAACATAGAGGGCAGCGCTGCAGCTCAATAGGCTAATCCTCTGTCTGTGGCACCAGCACCCTGGGTTCTAGTCCTGGTCGGGGTGCAGGAATCTGCCCCGGTTGCTCCTGTTCCATTCCAGCTCTCTGCTGTGGCCCGGGAAGGCAGTGGAGGATGGCCCAAGTGCTTGGGCCCTGCACCCGCATGGGAGACCAGGAGAAACACCTAGCTCCTGGCTTCGGATCAGCGTGGTGTGCCGGCTGCAGCACGCCAGCCACAGTGGCCATTGGTGGGTGAACCAACAGAAAATGAAGACCTTTCTCTCTGTCTCTCTCTCTCACTGCCCACTCTGCCTGTCAAACAATAAATAAATAAATAAATAAACAAACATACAAATACAATAATAATGAATAAGACAATATTACTCCCTAAAAGGAACAAAACAAGGCAGATTAAAGAATATCTGAGCTACAAGACAAAACCTAGGCTATATCTGTTAGTCAAAAAAAGAAGAAAAAAATTTAGAAAAACCAAAAATGGTATTTGAGATTTGTGATACTACCTAATGATGAAACATAAGTGTATTAAAGTTCCTGAAGGACTGGATAGAGCAGATTACAAGACATGTTCAGTGAAATAGTAGCAGAAAACGTCCCTAATTTGGAGAAAGATAGGGACATCCAAATACAGGAAGCACATAGAAGGCCTAAAAAAATCAGAAAAAATCTTCACAACAGTGAATTATAGTCAGTACTTCAAAGTAAAATACAAAGGAAAGATCCTAAAGTGTGTATGATAGAAATGCCAGATTCTGTTCAAAGCATCTCCAATCGGATTGAGAGCTGATTCTCTCATAGCCTCATCAGCAATCTTTGAGGCTATGAGAGAATGGACATAATTCAAGTCACAGGAAGATGTTACTATAGTAACTGTATATACAACCAAAGCTAGGGTGCTTGCCTATTTAAAATAAACGTTAATAGATCTAAAGGGAGATATAGACTCCAATACAGTAATACTGGTGGAATACAACACCACACTTTCATCAATTGACAGATCAATGATACAACTCAACAAAGAAATAACAGAGCTAACCTAAACTACTGACCTATTGATTTCCACAGAACTTTTCTTCATAAAACTTCAGAATACACATTCTTCTCATCAGTGCGTGGAACTTTCCCTAGGCTAGATCATTTGCAGGACTATAAAACAAGTCTCAACAAATAAAAAAAATAAATCATGCCATGTATCTTTCCTGATCACAATTGAATGAAGCTGAAAATTAACAACTTAAGGAACTGTGAAAAATACTCAGGGTGCGGGAGTAAGCAGTCCAGCCTTAGCGGTGGCTGGGTCAGGATGCCGGCCCCTGTGCGCCTGGAGTGGGAGGCGGAGGGGAGAGGGGAGGTGGGCTAGCAGAGAGGAGGAGTCCAGAGCAGTGGAGCTCTGCAAGCCACGGCGATGAACGCGCTGAGTCGCTGGAGGGAAGTTATGCGTGGGGAGAAACGCGCCAAAGGGAGAGCGGGATGGGTTCCCGAGGCACCGCGATGACGCCGGGCCGCTAACTGCGGGTTAGGAGAGCGGACTGGGGAGCAGTGAGCATAGGGAGCGGGGGAAGCACACAGGCTCATGAATGTGTGTTGGAGGGGCCTGGGCGAGCTTTAGGACCCGGTGTAGACCGTGGGACTGCAGGGGCCTGCGCTAGCCTGGGGATGGCGCGACGGTGGCCGGGACTAAGCACGTTGGGGAGACGCAACCCGGCCGACTGGCCTCGGCCTGCCTGTCCCTGCGCGCTTTCCTGCGCCCGCTCTCGCCTGCCGCCCCAGAATCCGTCCGTGCTCCTGGGGCGTCCAGCCTCTCCCGTGAGCCCACTGCTCCCTCTGGGCCCCGCCGCCCACCCTCCGCACCCCTGCGCGCCTGGGCCGGGTGGTGGAGGCCTCAGGAGCGCCCTGCCGCTGATTGGCTGTTGCGGTCGCGGGGCGGGGCCAGTGAGAGACATTGGACCTTGGCGGTTTTCTTTTTTTTTTAAAAAACTTTTATTTAATGAATATAAATTTCCAAAGTACAGCTTATGGATTACAATGGCTTCCCCCACCATAACTTCCCTCCCACCTGCAACCCTCCCCTTTCCCGCTCCCTCTCCCCTTCCATTCATGTCAAGATTCATTTTCAATTCTCTTTATATACAAAAGATCAGTTTAGTACATATTAGGTAAAGATTTCAACAGTTTGCTCCCACATAGCAACACAAAGTGAAGAAATACTGTTGGAGTACTAGTTATAGCATTAAATAACAGTGTACAGCACATTAAAGAGATCCTACATGATATTTTAAAAAAATTGATTACTTTTGTATGCAATTTCCAATTTAACACCAGGTTTCTTTTTTATTTTCAATTATCTTTATATACAGAAGATCGATTCAGTATATGCTAAGTAAAGATTTCATCAGTTTGCACCCACACAGACACACAAAGTGTAAAAATACTGTTTCAGTACTAGTTATAGCATCACTTCACATTGGACAACACATTAAGGACAGATCCCACATGAGACATAAGTACACAGTGACTCCTGTTGATTTAACAATTTGACACTCTTGTTCATGGCGTCACTAATATCCCTAGGCTCTAGTCATGAGTTGCCAGGGCTATGGAAGCCTTTAGGGTTCGCCAACTTTGATCTTATTCCGATAGGGTCATAGTCAAAATGGAAGTTCTCTCCTCCCTTCAGAGAAAGGTACCTCCTTCTTTGATGGCCCCATTCTTTCCACTGGGATCTCATATGCAGAGATCTTTCATTTAGGACCTCGGCGGTTTTCGCCATCTTTCCCACCCTGTCTTTTGTGGAGAGCGGGAGGTGTTCGGCTCCACGCCGCTGCCCGCCTCCGTACCCCAGTGCCCTTCGGGGCCCGCAGTACCCTGCCTTCTCTCAGGGGGACATTTGGGGTGAAGGCGAAGTCGACGACGAGGAGGGATGCAACCAATTGGCCCGCGACTTGTGGGCAGAGTTCTGGGCTGGGCCATCGTCAGAGTCCAAGAGAGGTTCTCTGTTCCCGCCAGTTGGAGCTGGGTCGCTGGTGCTGCTGGAGAAGCCCAAGGCATCTTCCCGGCTGCAGCGGGAAGCTGAACCCCGGCTCGGCAGTGGCCGGTCAGGTCCTTTCTCTTCTGTGTTCGCCATCCTCCTCGCCTTTATGCTCCCCATTGTCTACCTGGTCATTAAAGAGTTGCATGCTGAGAATTTGAAAAATGAAGATGGCGTAGACACTGGGCTGTTAGGATTCTGGACTCTGCTTATACTATCCCTAACTGCTGGATTCTCCTGTTGCAGCTTTTCTTGGACAGTGACTTATTTTGATTCTTTTGAACCAGGAATGTTTCCTACTCCTCTTCCACCTGCCAGGTTCAAGAAACTGACTGGACACTCCTTCCACATGGGCTATAGCATGACACTTTTGAATGGCATTGTGGCTGTTCTTACTGTAGCGTGGTGCCTCATGTCAATCCACACTGGAGCAATACTGTTGGCAAAATAGAGTCTAAATTCTTTTGTAATAACAGGAAGAACATCATTGCCTACTCAGAAGACTGAGAAACCTTAAGTTCATTATATGGTTCATCTGTGTGTCATTATGGAAGAACTTTTCAAGCATCATTCTAGAGGCTAGATCTTGGGAGTATATGAATATTAAGTCTCAAGTACTTTCTTAAAAGTATAAGGTGTTTACCTCATCTTTTTACTTTTGCACGTTTAGTTCTTTTATTTATTTATTTTCATTTTTGACAGGCAGAGTGGACAGTGAGAGAGAGAGAGACAGAGAGAAAGGTCTTCCTTTGCCGTTGGTTCACCCTCCAATGGCCAGCACGGCCGGCGCACTGCGGCTGGCAAATAGAAATCAAATTTGAAAACTTGGGGCTGGCACTGTGGCGTAGTGGGTGAAGCTGCCACCTAAGTGCCAGCATCCCATATGGGCACCAGTTCAAGTCCCGGCTGCTCCACTTCCAACCCAGCTCTCTGCTATGGCCTGGGAAAGCAGTGGAGGATGGCCCAAGTACTTGGGTCCCTGTACCAACATGGGAGACCTGGAAGAAGCTCCTGACTCCTGGCTTCGGATCAGCTCAGCTGTGGCCGTTTGTGGCCATTTCAGGAATGAACCAGCGATGGAAGACCTCTCTCTCTGCCTCTGCCTCTCCCTTTCTGTATCTCTGCCTTCCAAATAAATGAATAAATCTATAAAAAATAAACTAAAAAAATTTGAAAACTTGAATACCAGCCAATGCCTAATTTCCACTGTATATAGTACATTTTTGCTAAGAGTACTGATTTTACTGTGTAATAGAGAAAGAATTATTTCTTATATATACATTACATTAGGAGAGTAAGCAATACATACCACACCAACATTTTATAGAACTAACTTTTAAGAAAGAATATTTAGTTTTTGATACTCATATAATCAAAGAAGGTGCATGTGTATTTTTATGGGAGATACTTCCTTGTGTCTTTTTTAAACATATTTTCCTACCACATATTTATGTTTTTAAATTATTACATTTAGACAGTTATAAACATTATTTCCTAACTGGTGTAACCTACTACTTGCCATTTTTACTATAGCAAATTTTTTAATGTGATTTTTTAAAAACTTTTTTAATAAACATAAATTTTCAAAGTACAGATTTTGGATTACAGTGGCTTTTTCCCCCAAAACCTCCCTCCCACCCACAACATCCCATCTTCCGCTTCCTCTCCCATCCCATTCACATCAATATTCATTTTCAATTATCTTTATATACAGAAGATCAACTTAGTATATACTAAGTAAAGGTTTCAACAGTTTGCACCCACACAGAAACACAAAGTGTAGAGTATCGTTTGAGTACTAGTTATTGTTAATTCACATAGTACAACACATTTAGGACAGAGATACTACATGGGAAGTAATTGCACAGTGACTCCTGTTGTTGATTTAACAATTGACACTCTTGTTTATGGCATCAGTAATCACTTGAGGCTCTTGTCATGAGTTGCCAAGGCTTTGGAAGCTTTTTGAGTTCGCCAACTCCGATCTTATTTAAACAAGGTCGTAGTCAAAAAAAAAAAAAAGAATTTTTTTTTGACAGGCAGAGTGGACAGTGAGAGAGAGAGACAGAGAGAAAGATCTTCCTTTGCCATTGGTTCTGTCGGAGGCCACCCGACAAACCACATGGAGACGCAGCACTCAGTCAATTCATCACCACGTTTATTGCCTCGTCATGTTCCAGGCCAAAGTAGGGGGCCCAGCGATGAGGGACTGGAGGCCGTCTCCTGGGGAAACTCTTCAGCCTCCAGCAGCCAGCACCAAGAAACACAAGGATATATACCCCAGGCTCCATACAGATAACATTCATTGTGTGCAATCATGCATAGCACAGGAACAAAACAAGTTTACAAGGTAGCAAAGATCAGGGTACAAGCTCTGCTGATAGAGCAAAGAACATCATAAACCTTCATCAGAAGTCACATCCTGCCTGCAGGAATGAGTCTTGTGCCTTCAGAACAATAAACACAGGAAACAGGATTAGATAAGGGACAGCCTCAGCCTGCTGCATCTCATGTCAGGCCAGGGCCACTAGCCCCGACAGGTTCACCCTCCAATGGCTGGCGCAGCCGGTGCACCACGCTGATCCGAAAGCAGGAGCCAGATGCTTCTCCTGGTCTCCCACGGGGTTCAGGGCCCAAGCACTTGGGCCATCCTCCACTGCACTCCCAGGCCATAGCAGAGAGCTGGCCTGGAAGAGGGGCAACTGGGACAGAATCCGGTGCCCCAATCGGTACTAGAACCTGGTGTGCTGGCGCCACTAGGTGGAGGATTAGCCTGTTGAGCCATGGCGCCAGCCAGTAGAATTTTTTAAAATGACTGAAAAAAGATAAGTTATGTCTATAAAATACTGAGAAATTTGAGGCTGCTCACTATTTCTATTCTCACAATTCCAAATATTTATATTGATATATGGTTATTTCCAAAATACTGATATTATTTCATTTTCAATAAACAGAAACCCCAAATTTTAAATGTAGGAATGCTTGAGCTATGTTTTTAATCTCAAAAAAATTAGTTACTGAAGTGGAAGAGGTATTTTGATATTCTAAATATGTTCAATAAACTTTGTATAATACTATGTATAATATAGTTTCTATAGTTTTTTAATTTTTGTATTTATTCTTTAATTGTGGTGTTAAGTTTTGTTTTCACAGTAATTTAGCCTTAATTGTTCACTTTCTTTACTAGATATCTTAAGCCTTTAGAAAGTCACCTCAATTTTTGAAAGATGTATAATTTATAAAGGTACTTTGCCTGGGTATGGAAAAAGTAACATTAGTAAACCACTAAGTAGTGAATCTGCTTATTAAGACTAAATGGAAAATGAATGTGTGCGGAGAATTCCCCTGAACATTATCTGCTAAATATTGTTACTCAATAAACAAGGTTTTTAAAAGTAAACATATATATATATATATATATATATATATATATTCCTGAACCTCATTATCCTGAATAAACAGTGGGTTATAGAAGAAATCAGAAATAAATTTTAAAAAAATCCTAGAAATGAATGAATATAAAACATCACATACCAAAACTTATGGGATAGTACAAAGGCACTGTTTAGAGAAAAGTTGTTAGTAACTTGGGCTGAGGTCAAGAAATTCAAAAGGCTTCAAACAAATGATCTAACAATGCAGCTCATTTCAAGGACATAGAAACAAGAACAAGGAAAACCCAGAATTAGTAAGAGGAAAGTAATAATAAAAATAGAGAAGAAATAAATAAATTTAATCAAAACATGAGACAATAGATCAATATAAAAAAGAGATGTTTTTCCAAAAAAGCTGAAATTGATATATCATTAGCCTAGCAAAGCAAAATAAAGGAAAGGAACAAAAATATAAAATCAGAGATGAAAAAGAAGGTGTTACAATGGATACTACAGAATAAAAAGAATAATCAGGAATTACCACAAACATCTATATGCCAACAGTTGGCTTAGAAAATCTATTCAATGAAGTAATAGAAAATTTCCCTAATTTGCTTAAAAAATACAGTCACCCAATTACAGGAAGCACATAGAACCTCAAATATACATGAACCAGATAATCATCACCATGAAGCATTATATTCAAACATCTAAAAGTTAAATACAAGGACTGACATTGTTTTACAGCAGGTAAAGCCACAGCCTGCAATGCCAGCATCCCATGTGGATGTTGATTCATGACCCAGCTATTCTACTTCCAATCCAATTTCCTGTTAATGGCCTAATTTTCCCAATTAGAGGAAAATGGCTGAAGTGTTTGGACCCCCATCATAAACATGGAAGACCCAGAGTAAATTCCTGGCTCCTAGGTTCAGCATCAACTAGTCTTGGCCATTTCTCTCTCTCTCTCACCATCTTTGTAAATCTTGTGTTTTTTTTAATTTTATTTTTATTTTTTTTTGGACAGGCAGAGTTAGAGAGAGAGAGAGAGACAAAGGTTTTCCTTTTTCTGTTGGTTCACCCCCCAGTGGCCGCTACGGCCAGCGCATATAGCTGGTGTGCTGTGCCGATCCAAAGCCAGGAGCCAGGTGCCTCCTCCTGGTCTCCCAATGTGGGTGCAGGGCCCAAGGACCTGGGCCATCCTCCACTGCACTCCTGGGCCACAGCAGAGAGCTGAACTGGAAGAGGAGCAACCAGGACAGAATCCGGCGCCCCAACCGGGACTAAAACCCCGGGTGCTGGTGCCACAGGCGGAGGATTAGCCTAGTGAGCCATGGTGCCGGCCTGTAATCTTTTAAAAACACATAAGACAAAGAAAGGATCCTAAAATGTATGAGAGATGTCAGATTACCTTTAAAGGATCTCAAATTATATTGAGAGCAGATTTCTGAACAGAAACCCTATATGCTGTGAGAGAACCGAGAGATACATTTCAAGTCCTTACGGAAAATATTGCCAGCCCAGAATAATGTGCTCAGGGAAGCACACACATTTATAAATTAAGCTGAAACAAAGACTTTCCAAGACTATATAAAATGGAAAGAATTTGTCACCACTCTGCCAACCTTACAAATGATACTTAGGGATGTGCTACAGAGAAATAGGGAAAGATAACCAGCACAGTTAAAGAGTGTGATGGCAGAAAATGTCTTAGTAATAGTTTGAAGGAGATCCCAAACAATAAGAATACAGAAAAGTGCAAAGAACAATTCATTAGTTATTAATAATATATTTGAATGCAAATGGACTACATTCTCCACTTTAAAAAAAAAGACACATACTGGCTGGTTGGATTAAAAAAATTATATGTTGCCTGCAGGAAACACACCTCAGCAACAATACACATAGACTGAAACTGAAATGTTGAAAAAAGGTATTCCATGCAAATAGAAATCAAAAGCAAATAGAAGTAGCTATCTTAATATCAGACAAAATAGACCTTAAGTCAAAACTTATTTTAAAAGACAAAGGTCATTATATAATGATTGAGGGATCAGTTCTACAGAAATATATGAATTTTTTGTACACCCAATCCTAGAGCACCCAGCTACTTAAAACAAAATAAGGAATATAAAGGGAGACATTGGCTTCAATGCGATGATTAGAGTCTTTAACATCCCATTTTCATCAATGGACAGATCAGTGAGGCAAAAAAAAATTAACAGAGCTAACCCAACCTATTAACCAAATGGATCTAATTCATATTTACAGGACATTTCATGTCACAGCTGAAACATGCAATGAATGGGGCATTTCCTGTAATGGACCATCTGCTAGAATATGAAACAAGTCTCAATAAATAAAAAAAAAAACTGGGATTACACCATATATCTTTTCTGACCCTAATGGAATGCAGCTGGAAAGTAGCAACATAAGAAACTCTAGAAAATATACAAACACATGGAGCTGAACAACATGCTTTTGATTGAACAGTGGGTCATAGGAGAAATCAAAAGAAAATTTAAAAACTCTTTGAAACAAATAAAAATGACAAGACAACTTATCAAATTTGGGGATACAGCAAAAGTAGCATTTAGTGGAAAGTTTATAGCAAGTAGTACCTCAATCAAGACATTGGAAAGGCATAAAATAAATGATCTAACATTGCATCTCAAGGACCTAGAAAAACAAGAACAATCAAACTCCATATTATTAGGAGATAATAATAACAATTAGAGAAGAAATAAGAAAAAATGAAATAAAAATGCAAAAAAATCAGTGAAATGAAGAAACAATGGGGAGGGCAGCACTGAGGCATAGCAGTTAATGCCCCTGCCTGTGGTACCAGCATCCCATAGAGACGCCAGTTCAGGTTCCAGCTGCTCTGCTTCCAATCCAGCTCCCTATTGATACACCTCGGAAAGCAGTGGAAGATGGCCAAGTATGTATGCCCCTGCAACCATGTGGGAGACCAGAAAAAGATCCTAGCCTCTGGCTGCAGATCAGCTCAGTTCTGGTCATTGCTGCTACTTGGGGAGCAAACGAGCTGAGGAATGATCTCACTTTCTGTGTCTCTTTCTTTATCTCTCTCTCTCTCTCTCTGTAATTCTGCCTTTCAAATAAATAAGTCTTTTAAAATGAGAACATAAGCACAACTTTTAAACCATTGGCCCAGATAACCAAAAATCTAGAGAAGACTGGAATTAATAAAATCAGAGATGAAAATATATTGCCAGTGGCACTACCAAAATGAATCATTACAAATAATTAAAAACAGCTCTATGCCAACAAGTTGGAAAGTCTAAAAAACAGGAATAGATTTAAGGACACATATATACTACAAATATTGAGTCATGAAGATACTGAAAACATAAAAAGACTAATAACCAAGGCAGATATTGAATAAGTAGTAAAGACCTTACCAACAAAGGAAAACCCAGCATTGTTCTACCAACATTTTTATTAATTAATTTATTTCTTAAGGAATGCAAATTTACAACTTTGGGTATATAGTTATTCTTCCCTCCATACCTGCCCTCCCACCCACATTCCCACCCCTCCACCTCCTCCCTCTTCCTTGCTCACATTCTCCATTAAGATTCATTTTCAATTAACTTGGTACACAGAAGACCAACTCTGTACTAAGTAAATGTTTCAACAACTTGAACACACATGCATACACACACACACAAATACTGAGAACAAGTATGAAAAGTAACTCTCATAATACAACTCACTAAGGACAAGGTCCTGCATGGGGAGTTAGTACACTGTGACTCCTGTTGTTAATTTAACAATTAACACTCTTGTGTATGACGTCAGTGATCACCCAATGCCCTGGACATGAGCTACTAGGCTATGGAAGCCTTTTGAGTCCACAAACTCTGTCAGTATTTAGACAAGACCATAAGCAAAGTGAAAGTTTTCTCATCCCTTTAGAGAAAAGCACATCCTTCTTTGATGGCCTCTTCTTTCCATTGGAATCTCAAAGATATCCTTCATGTAGAACATTTTTGCCACAATGTCTTTGCTTTCCATGTCTGAAGTGCTCTCATGGGCTTTCAACCAGCCCAGGAAGACTAAGGGCTGATTCTGAGGTCAGAGTATTACTTAAAGTGATTGTCATTCTGTGAGTCTGCTGTGTGGACTGCTTCCCATGGTAAAGCATTCCCTCATTTTAAATTCTATCTATTATAATTATTAGACACCTGTTCATATTTATATGGTCTCTTTAACACTTAATCCTATCCATATGTTCACTTTAACACTTAGTGGCCCAGCCCTGGCCACTGTGGCCACTTAGGGAGTGAACAAGCTGATGGGAGATTTCTCTCTGTCACTGTAATCCTTTCAAAATAAATAAAAAATAAATCTTAAAAAAAAGCTGTCCGGATCTCTTGTTGGGGTGCCAGGGCTCCTGACCCCGGCTCTCTGCTGATGTGCCAGGACAACAGCGGTGACAGTGCCGGTGCTTGGGTGCTGCCCGTATGGAGACCCAGATGGAGCTCACAGCCCCTGGTTGCAGCCTGGTCCAGCCCTAGCCACCACAGGTGACTGGAGAGAGGGCCAGAGGACACCCTTTGTCTCTATTTGCCTCTCAAATAAAACAAGTGGATAAAAATGATAATTATTCTACTACTGTTGCTCATCCATTACTAATTTATACATTTATCTTTATCAGGTGCACCGCATGTGTGGAAGTGAAACAGGCACGTCCGGCATCAGCTGTGGCTTCAGGCGCTCGCTGGGGGTCTTGGCATGGACCCTCGAGGATATGGGCGGCCAAGTGCATCTCTGACTCTGTCCCCAGCTCTGTCCCACGTCTCTAAGTACCCCTCTACCCCCTGTCCCCATGGTTGAGGCTGGAGAATCTGGACGGACTGGGTGAAGACCTTGCATTTTTGGGAAGTTACAAAGCCTGCCCCAGCCCCTCAGTTACCCTGTTTCTGAACAGAGATGCCCCTCTCTCAACAGGCCTGACCACAAACGGGGACAGCTCGAGCACCTGTGGCCTTTTCCTCCGGAGCGGGGACACAGATGTGAGCTGTGAGCCCCAAGGCGAGGCTGGGGCAGGCTGGTCCGTGCCTCTGCAGGCAGTCGGGTCCCCAGGCCTGGCAGCTGAGATGGGGTGGGGGGAGGTGACAGCAGGCAGACTCCCAAGGGAAGTGGAACAGCACTGAGGTCAGCCCCGCCCCCCGGCTGCTGACGCTGACGCTGTGTAACGCTCTCTGCGTCAGTGGACGTGAATGTGGCGGGGCATCCACGGTTGGCAGGGCCGGCTTTGTCCCCCACACAGCGGCCAGCACGAAGGCCAGATTGCAGCCCCGGCCTCGAACCCTAGCTCTGCTCCTCCGGCTGCATGCCCTGAACATGTCACTCTTCTTCCTCATGGGCCTGCAAGATGGAGGGTGCCCGTGATGGTGGGGGCTGGGCAGCCACAGGGAGGCAATGCGGAGGCTGTGGGGTACTTAGACCAGCCCCCCAACTGTCCCCAGGGTCCCCTCTCCCCGCTGTGGTGCGATCCTTTGCATTCACACAGCACCCCAAGAGTGGAGCTCCCTGCCCAGCTCCAGGCTCAGAACCACCCCTCAGCCCCACGGGGGACACCACAACCAGACACCCCCAACATCCTCAGACAGGGTGCCGAGCCCCAGGAAAATGTGCGTGGACTCCCCAGTGCCTTCCCAGGTGAAGCCGAGGCCCTGCCCGCCATGCTCCCTGCTGGGATGGACGTGCAAACCCTCACCTGTGAACACGGACAGGAATGGCCCTGGCCACTCTGGGATTGCCTTGTGTCCCTGGCTGTGGCTGGGCTCCCTGGCTCACAGCGAGTCTCCCCCGTTCACGCTGCACACCGGACAGCAGTGCCCACCCCCCGGAGAGCTGAGCCAGCCCCATCCCCTTCACCTTGCGTGGGACGTAGAACTGAGCCTCCACTGCAGAGCCCACCACATGACATGGGTGCCCCTCAGCACTCCGGCCTCAGTCTCCTCTCTGCCTGGCCGGCATTCATTCACCGCACGGCTTTCAGCTCACTCAGGTCAGGGCTGGAGCCCCAGCCTGGGCCACCTCGTCCCCCTGCCATGCGTCAGGTGACATCTCTGAACCGGGCTCTCGGGGCCAGGAGCGCAGCCTTGCGGGACAGAGCCGGGCTGTACTCTCGGCCTCCCATCACAAGGCCCCTGAGCCTCAGCCCCTGGCCCCAGCTGGCTGCCACAGGTTGCCATGGCCTTTGGGAACATGGCTGTGGTATAAATTTAGCAAACGGCCTCTGTCTGCAGGGGCAGCCTCTGTATTTTTATCATGGTGGGTTGCAGAGAAACACACCCCCTGGCACACGCGTGTACCCAGCTGACTTCCTGACAGCAGGACGAAGCTGCTAATTTTACAGCCTCACACAGAGCCCGGTTGGCTGCCCGCCCTGCGTGGGGGGAGGGATGCGGTGGGGGCGCTGAGAGCCTTCCAGAAAGTTCTAATTCCAGAACGTTCCAGGAACAGGGGGTATGGGGGCAGGAGTGGTGGTGGAGAGGGAAGGGCTCGGCCCGACAGCCAGCCCCAGTGGGAACCCTGCTCTGTCCTGACATGCATCAGGAAGAACCTTCCAGAAGCAAGACAAGCACTCTTCAAGAGAGCCCCAACTCCCACCGCTGAGCCACATCCCCTGCCATCCGCTGGGGCTGACGACTGACCTATATCCTCAGGTGCCCTGAGCAGGCCTCTCTCTACACTCTTCCGCGGCCACACTCCCGACGCTGGCTCTGAGTGCCTCGGTTTCCCGTGGCCCGCCTTGGTGGGGCTGTCTGCAGCTCAGACTCAAACAGGAAGCCAAGGGCACAGTGCGAGGGGTGTGGCTGAGCCCCCAGGCCGTGGGTCAAGACAGTGGATGAGAGGCTGTAAGCCTCAGTCCCCCTGTGTGCGCAGGAAGGGACCGCATCCCTGGTCCAGTGGCCGGATGTTGCAGCCTTAGAGCCGGCCACAGGGATGGGGGGCCAGCCTGGGCCAGCCCAAGAAAGGCTGCTTGGTCCTACAGGTACCCAGAGAAGGCAGGGAAGCAGCTGAAGGCCACGCTGTTGGCTGGGGGCAGAATCGGCACCCAGGTCTGCCCTGGCACCTGTGGATTAAGCAGGACTTTGGTTGGTGCTCAGTGCCGGCCACACACAGCTCCCGCAGCACCTACCCTCTTCTCCTCCGTGACCCCGCCTGTCTCCCACTGCCTGTCTCCCGCTGCCTGTCTCCCGCAGGTGCCTGCCCATGCCTGCCCTGGCTCACTGTGTGCAACTCTCCCAAAGGATGAGCTTTTCCCTAATCTGCTGCGCACTGCCTGGGGAACCTGGCACCAAAAGTGGCCAGTTTCGAGCTCTCTCCCCACCCTGAAAGCAGTGGACCGCCTCCCCTCTTCTCTGTTCACTTTGGACACAAAGATGTGGTGGTTGCTGGTGCTTCAGGGATCAAAAGAGAAGCAGGCATCCTATGCCACCAGCACGGCCTAGCCAAGCAGAAAGCCAGGGTCCTGGGGCCAGCACCAGCCCTCGAGCTGGACTGACCTTGATCTGAATCCCAGTTCTGCTTCTCAGGTGCTGTGTGGCCTTTGGCTGGCCACCCACCCTCTCTGATACTCTGAACATGATTCCAGGCTGAAGCAAGGGGGCCAGTCCCAGGGGCTTGTTGGGTTCTTTGTGAGGGGGAAAAGGCAAGGGTGGCCTGATCACTCCTACCTCGTGGAAACCCCAAAGTCCCAAGGTGAGTGGGATCTCACTCAGGTCCCTAGCTGGCCAAGGCTGAAGAGGTGCTCAGACTTGGACCAGGAGGGGATGGAGGGGACTCCAAACAGAAGTCCAGCTGCCTGCAATCAGCAAGAAAGTGTCCCCCAAAGAGACGGCATTACAGAGAGTGGGAGCAGCCACAGCCCAACAGAGCCCCGGCCAGGCCAGGCCAGGCAGCAACAGGCCATGCCAGGAATCAGCAGGCTGGGACAGCCTTACCATGCCAGGAAGCCACTGGCCAGTGCTGTCTTCCACACTGCACTGTGAAAGCCGCCTAACCCCAGCCCACTTGGGACACCTGCTCCTGCCTCCTCGGGCACACAGGATAGGGCCATCAGGTCCATCTGGTCCATATGTGTTACCTTCCAGCTTGGAGCCCAGGCCCCAGGAGAAGGGTTAGGGAGCTGACCAGTGGCTACAGGCAGAGCCACAGGTGTCACGCACAACTGCTCACAGAGACCCCCCACTGTCTCATGGCTGCTGAGCCATAAGGGGTGGGGGCAGAGCTGCTCAGCCCTAGGGCACGGGAAGCCCCTGCCTCTTCATGTACCATGTCACTTCCATGGAGAGCCCCAGGAACACCCAGTAGGGGCCACATAACTGCTCACCAGCCCACTTCCTCTTTCCCCAGGCCTCCTGGCTGACAGCACTTTCTCACTGGGGTGAGTCCCTTCTAGGGTCACATGGGGACCTCTCCTCTCTCCCCTCTGGCATGTATCACAGACAGACACAGCAACCTGGGGAGGGAGGATGCAGCTGTACTTCAGGTGCCGGGGTCCCCAGTTCACTGCATGGAGTCACATGTGCACCCCCACTGCCTTTGGGGGGCCTGGTGGTGGGGGCTGGTGTTCCTTTCCCAAGGAAATGCATGAGCCTGGGCCAAGGCTTGCAGCAGGTGCTCAGGACCTTCCTGCAAATCAGGCTCTTCAATGAAGACAAATTTTTTACTCTATGTCCGTTCCCCCTTTAGAACCCAGTTCCTTCAGGTTCACTTGTCGGGGGCAGACTCCAGGGGAAGGCCTCCTTAGGGAGCCACAGCTGAGTTGATGGGTGGATGAATGAATGAATGGGATGGATGGATGGATGGATGGATGAGTGGATGGGTGGATGGTTGGATGAGTGGATGGATGGGTGGATTGATGAGTGGATGGATGGATGGATGGATGAATGGATGGATGGATGGATGGGTTGATGGGTGGATGGTTGGATGAGTGGATGGATGGGTGGATGGATGAGTGGATGGATGGATGGATGGATGAGTGGATAGATGGGTGGGTAGATGGATGGATGGGTTGATGATGCATGGATGGATGGGTGGAGAATGGATAGATGATGGGTGGGTGTGTGGATGGATGGTGGGTAGATGGATGGGAGGGCAGATGATGGATGTGTGGGTGGTTCGATGGATGGATGGGTGATGGATGGGTGGATGAATGAAGGCATGAATGGGTGGGTGACTCGATGGATGACAAGGCTTGAGCATGTGAAGGAAGCCCATGACGACTTGCCACATTAAGGGCCACATGGACATAGCAAATAGAAAAATGTGGACTTACTGCCTAAGAAGTTTAAAGCTTTAAGTCTTGGCTCATTTACAAAGTGCTTTATAAAGAAATCTAAGCACAAGGTCTTGTCTCATCTCAGAAGGCAGGCATGAGAGGACGCATGCAGATTGGGTCCTGTCCACAGGGCCATGTGACGGGCACGCACCTCTGCCGTGGTTCTGCACCTGCTCATTCCTCCAGCTCTTCGAGCCTTGTCTCTAAGTTTCCCCATCTATAAGGGAAGCAGCCATTCCTGCCCAGCCAACAGCAGAGACCGTGGGAATGCCAGGCAAAGAGCTCTGTAGGGGCTGGTGCCTCAGCCTCCCACAATGCCGGCATTCCCATATGGGCACCACATGGAGTCCTGGCTGTTCTGCATCCAATCCAGCTCCCTGTTAATGCACCTGGGAAAGCAGCAGAAGATGGCCCAAGTGCCTGGATCCTTGCATCTGTGTGGAAGACCCAGACAGAGTTCCTGGATCCTGGCTTTAGGTCTCACCCAGCCCTGTCTGTTGCGGCCACCTGGGGAGTGAACCAGTGAATGGAAGACTTCTCTCTCTGTCTCTCCCTTTCTCTCTGTGACTCTGCATTTCAAATAAATGAATGAATCTCTTGTAAAGTGCTTTAAAGGACCAGGAAGCTCTAGGACAACTTGAGAAGGGGCTGTAGGAGGCAGGGTCTACACCAGCAAAAGTGGAGTACAGAGTCTATGCAGGTGGGAGCATCCATACCACAGGGGTGGCAAAGCAGGGCCATGAGGATGACTGCTTCTTCTGGCCTCATCTCCCAAACTGAGACTGCAACTGACCCTCTCGAAGCCCACTAGGTTCCCACAACACACTCAGACTTCCCCTTTGCCCACAGTGGGGCCCTCTCAGCAGAGTGCACAGACATGGCTATTGCTGTGAGTCCTGCTGAGCTTTTGAGGGCTGGAAACAATCCCTTGGTGACAGCAAAACTGGATGGTCAGACCTAAAGGATTTGAGTGGAGTGGGCAAACGGACCCGAGTCCCATCCTGACTGTGGCAGGCATCACTAATCAATCGCCTCACTCTGCTGCTGAGACCATCTCAATTTCAGATCAGTGCATGGAGCCCAGGTACCAGAAGACCCAAATGACCTCCAGGCTACCCTGCCGCAGCGGGGAAAAGGCAGATCCTCACTGATG
Organism: Lepus europaeus; assembly: GCF_033115175.1. Lineage (NCBI taxonomy): Eukaryota > Metazoa > Chordata > Mammalia > Lagomorpha > Leporidae > Lepus > Lepus europaeus. The sequence continues at coordinate 678,795 of NW_026909015.1, forward strand.
AAGGGATGGCTCTGCTCCGGATCTGCTTCCTGTGTACCAGAAGGGCAGGAGGCCATGCATGTCTACAGGGGACATGTGACAAGCCTGGGAGAAACCACCACCCACAGGGCCCCTAAAGCACAGACAGTGCAGAGCAGGAACCCCTGCTCACTAGGAAGAGTGGGCAGTGGACAGCAGGGGAATTGGGGAGCCCAGCCCCACCAAGGCGGCTCTGGGTGCCTGGGACAAGGTTGATGGGGGCAGGTGACTCCTGTGGGCTCTCGGGGGAGGAGCAGGGGCCCCTGCATGCACATGACGTGGTCTCTCCAGCTCAGCAAGCGAACATTCCCAATTGTGATGGCGACCGGCAGGCCACCATCCAGGTGCAGGGAAGCAAGGAGGTGGGAGCACCACACTTCACCACTGCCCCACAGGGGTCCCACGTGAGCCACACTGTAGCCAGGCCCATGCCTGCCCCAAGCAGGACCTGCCAAGGATGTGGGGACAGCGGGAGGTGGAGTCTCGCCCTGTCCCAGAGGAAAGCCTGCCTCTCCTTGTCCTGGGGGCATGGGTGTGGTCAGAGGAAAAGTGGCATTAGCTCAGAAAGTCAGTCACCAGCCCAGGGGACGGTGAGCCCTGAGGGATCCACCAGGGGGCGCTGGCTGCTTCATCAGAGCCTAACCCTGTGCTGGTCTGCAGAGACAGCGGCACAGGGCTTGGTGATGTCAGAGGGCTGAATGTGGAAGGCGGGTGACAGTGGGTGGAGGCACCTGTCAGACGTGGTCGGGAGGGCCCTGAACAGGGAAGGACAGGAGGGAGGAGGGAACACCTGGACAAAGCCTGGGGCCAGAGGGTGCTTGCTGTCACCCTAGGCTGGCATCTCACAGACACAGGGGAGTTGGCAACAGGACCCTCCCAGCTGTGCATTTAGCACTCTGCTCCTCTGGGCACTGCCAGGCGCAGCTCCGGATCTCGCTTTCCCTGTACGTGGCCTCCTGCAGCTTCTCTGCTGCAGGAGATAGTCTCTGCTCGCCACCCCTGCCCCAGTCCCCAGCTTCCTGCCAGTCAAGCTCGCAGCTCCCACCAGATCCCTACCTGCAAACCCACAGAAGCCTCAGTCCTGCTGCCATCCAGCCTGCATCTGCTGTCAGTGTGTCCTGCCCCAGCCCTTGTGGGCACACGTGGAAGAGGCAGGCCACGCACTGCTGACCTGGGAGGCCGTGAGGCTCTGGAATGGGCTGCCCACTGCACACTAGGCCTGCGGCCACCTCCAGACTTCACACTGCAGAGAAATCCAAAAGGCCACACAGTCTGGCTACAGGGTGGGCCCCGGGCCTTCCCCAGCCATGGCCACCCAGCTTCTACCACCCCACAGAAGGGCAGAGGACCGACTGCGGCTCACCACCACAGACCCCGTGCACCCGTCACTTCCCCATCCTTGCTGTCCAGCGGGTAATAGGGCCTGGTCAGGACACCTGGGGGCTGGGCACAGGACACGGCAGCCAGAAGTGAGGAGGGGGAGTGTGGTTGGGCTTCTGGGCAGGAGGCCCCGCTGTGCACCCTGCTCCCTCCTGGGCCGCACCTGCTCCCGAGCACACTGGAGCTCACTGGGTCCATCCAGATGTCCACCACAGACACCTGGTCACGGTCATTCTGCATTCCACGTCTCACTGACCGGGGGACATGCACGTGGGCCCTGGGCCCACCCCTCAGTCCCATTTTTGGTTTTGGTTTGAGAGACACAGAGAGACTAAGAGAGAGATCTCCATCCACTGCCTCACCCCTGAAACCTGCAACAGAAAAGCCTGCGCTGCACCAAGGCCAGGAGCTGAGTGCTCCTCCCTCCAGGTCTCCCATGTGCTTGGGCCACCCCAGCTGCCTCCCAGGTTGTGCATCAGCAGGGAGCTGCAGTCAGCTGGGACTCGAACCCAGGCCCTCCGAGGTGGGTCAGCAGCATTTAACCACTGAGCCAATGCCCACCTCCCGCCCACCGCAGACCTCACCCCATAGTGATCTGCTCTCGATGCAGCACCTACCACCCTAGGGCCCCTGCATGGCACCACCGGCTAGGACCCTGTTCTGGGTGCCCTTGGCTCCTCCAGCCTGGTGGTCCCGACTGCAGACTTGGGGAGGTGTCCACTGGGGCACCCCGGCTCCTAGCCCACTTCCGCAAACAGCAGCAGCTCAACTGATCAGCGCCATGGTCTCAGTCGGTCCCATAGAACCAAACATAGAAACAGGACACTCATATCTTCTCTGGGTCCACGGGGCCCCCGCCATCACCTCACCTGCTGTACTCACGCAAAGCTCACGCTGAGCAGCAGGGGGCACCCTGGAGCAGACAAGGGCATGGGGCTTCAGGAGGGTGCTCAGAAAGCCAGGGACCTGGGCTAAGAGCCAAGGGCATGCACTCGTGTCTCCAGTGTGCTGGGCGCTGTGGCCAGGTGCACCAGATATCCTCCACGCCAAGGGTCCCTACAGCACAGACCCACCCCAGCCGTAGAGGGAGGCCAGCCTCCTCCACCATCTGCGGATGGAGAAACCGGGGTACTGGCACGAAGTGATCTGTCCAGGGGTGGGTGCGCTGAGATCAAAGCTCTGACTCCCACCCTGGCTCTACCCCGCCCATGCACCCCTGCCAGGAGAGCCTTGCAGGGGATCTGGCCGCCTCCTGGGAGTCCGGAGGGTGGCAGCCCCGACGTCCTCTCGCTGACACCCGCGCTGGGGCTCCTCTGGGAAGCCCAGTTTTATTCCTTGGAGCTGTGGACACGAAGACCGGCAGGTGTCGGCGTGCGTCTCGCCGGTGGCCTGGCGTCTGCGGAGTCCTCGTTAAGACGCAGGCACCGATCAGAGCGGGGGACAGGGAGGATGGCATATGACGCTATGGGGTCCCAGACCACACTGCGGGGAGTGGGCAAGGGGGAGTTCAGCAGGGGTCGCAAGTGATGAGGAACGCGTGGGTGGCGACTTTTCTCGTGCTCAGCGACGCCCTAGCGCGATGGTGACGCCTCTCCTCGTCCCCAGTGGTCATCCAGGGCTCACAGCCACTGCTCAGAGGCAGGACGGGTGTGGCCAGGCCGGCAGCCATAGAGCCATGGGTGAGGCAGGGTCCGGGGGGGCGCGCAGGACAGGATGGGATGGGCGCAGCACCTGCAGCTCCTTCTGCATTTAGAGACCTGCGCGCTGAGGGCAGAGAGTGGAGGCAGTAATTATTTTATTAAGGAGGAGGAAATGATGAGTAATTTAATTTGGGGAAAGAACCTGGCCGCCGCTCGGATCGCCGCTTCCTGCAGCTGGACAGCACCTTCGCCCTGATTCCTGTGGTGTTTCTCCAAGGAGATTCAGGCAAACTCTCCCTCGGCCTTCAGCCCCGGGTGGCAGACCCTGGCAGTAGAGGGGTGGGGAAGGGGGCCACAGCAAAGAGTGCTTGATTAGCAGCCGGCTGGTGGGGTCGCAACCTCAGACTGTGAGGTGCCCTTGTGGAGCTCCTGGGCAGCCAGGAGCCCTGGCCATACAGGGACCACGGTGCTCAGCGAGCGCTTCCCCACACCCACACTCACACCCACAGCTGTTCCTGCACACATGCGTGTGCCCTGGCACGAAACTCACGCTGCAGGCTGGCGGAGTCAAGCCAGAAAGTACTCTGGCCATGGTGTGTTGTTGGGAGTAGATTGGACCCTCCAAGCCAGGGGCTGGCACCCCAAAGCACCAGGGACCCTGGGGCCAGGCTGCTGAGCATCCATGTGTCTCCATGGAGCAGTACTCAGCTCCCTCGGATGGGCCAGGCCAGATTATGCCCCAGGCGGGGGCCACAGAGTGTGGGGACCAGGCCTCCTCCCCACCCCTGTGAGCACCCTGCAGGGGGTGGGCAGATGGGTCCCAGGAGACAAACACCCTGAGGAGCCCCAGACTGCCAACCCCACCTGCCAAGGCTCTGACTCAACAGAAACCTGTGGTGCCCTGGGCTCCTGAGAGGCAGGGGCAGGGAGGGGGCAGGGACAGTGACCAAAGCTCCCAGCCAGCCTGCAGGCCCAAGGGGGCATGGCCAGGGCTCCCAGAGGGCTGTGTGGGAGGTTGGGGATGAACAAAATTTCAACTAGTGGAATTTTCCCCTGGGAAGGGCTGGTGGGGCTGTGTCCTGGTAGAAGCCAAGAGTCCATGCAAGGCATCAACTACATGGTGCCCGGTGACTCAGCACACGTGGAACAGCAGGCAGGCTGTGAGCCCACGTCCATGGTCTCCGCTGAACTGTGGCCCCGGCCGGCCACATGCGGGGATCCAGGCTGCCATCACTCTGTGACAGTCCACGCGCCACGGGGGACTTCCATGGAAGACCCTGATGTCCTAGTGTTATTTGCAAACTGTGCATGCTCATTTCATGGCAGTAAGACACCACCTAAGCCTGGGTGTGTGCGGGCTTCCTGGAGGCGGAGGCAGGAGGGCGAGGAGGGGCCCCACCAGACCCGCAGGGCCAGCATCCAGCTGGGAGCTAGAAAGCTCCTCCTCTCTGCCTCCTGCCCTTGGGAGCCTGCAGCAGTCCTGGTGGTGCCCAGAGTAGATGCCCTGGCCGTGCCCAGCCACCAGCATTTCTGGTGGGCCAGCAGGGGCTGGGGGCTGAGGGCTGAGATCTCCCACCAGGCGAGGTCAGAGAAGTGCAGCTCCCCAAGGAAGCAGGGCTCAGGGCAGGGCTCAGGCACAGGGTAGGGAGGAGAGAGAGGCCCAGGAAGGGGAATGGAGAGGCGGAGCCTCTGAGGCCCCACCCACACACAGCAAAACGACAGGGCCTTATCTCTGACAGCCCCATGTGGGATGCCCAGGGGTGTGGCCAGGTGGTCTACAGAGTCCTGGCCCCTCAGGGCCAGACCCACCACGGTCCAGAGAAAGGAACTGGGCTAAAGCCCATTCTACAGGTGAGTCAGCTGGGCTCCAGGTCTCATGTCTGAGGCCTCACCTCTTCCTGCCCACCCCTCACTGTCCCCCTGGCCTCTGCGCAGGGGAGTGACACCAGGGGGCAGCATCCTGCTGCTCTGGATGCCTAGGCAGCCCCTGTCCCCTGCCAGACCTGAGCTCAGGCCAGCCAGCACCTGAGCCTCTGCACAAATACCCCTGGCCCATCACAGCCTCACTAGGCCAGGCCTCTGTCTGGGGCCTGTTCCACCTATGCCCTGAGAAAGGACACCCAGGTCGCAGCTGATGAGTGAGTTGGTGGCAGTGAAGCCCCACGTTACGTGGGCCTCACGCTGGCAGAGTCCCCTCTGAGTTTTAGGTAGCTGGAGCTCTGTCCCAAATGCAGCACCCAGGAGCACTGTGGGCAGTGAGGGCTGGGTGGTGCTGCGGAGGGGGAAGGGAGGAAAGGGGCAGCTCCATTCAGCTGCCCCAGGCCCAGGGCTCTGCAGGAACCTGCCTGGCCCCACCCCACGCCACTGCAGACAGCCCTCCCCTGCAACAGCCCTGCTGCTCGCAGTCCCCCCCACCCCCACCCCCAGTGCCTGTAGAAGTCAGCGCTGCTCTGCACGCAGGCAGCCAGGCCTTGGGGACCCCGGCTTCCCCTCCTCTCACTCCCTGGAGCCGGCACCCCTCTCCAGAGCTCTCAGAAGCACAGCCCCTCCAGGGTTCCCTGGGGACCCTGGGGGCCAAGGCTTCAACATTTGCCCCCATGTTCCAGCGCTGAGTACCTAAGACCATGTTCATGTCCCGAAGAGTGTGGAACCGTCACGCCACGATGGTTCTCAGAGCTGGGGGCTTCGGGAGCTGATGCAGCTGGGTGGGGTCATGAGAGTGGAGCCAGGGACAAGGACATGGACATGGACATGCATCTCCCTGCCTCTTGCCACTGCCAGCCATGGTGCATCCCTGGACAATGGTCAAAGCTGAGCTGTGTTCTCTGGAGGAACACAGGGACCAACACTGAGCAATGCAGGCAGCTGCCAACCCCGGCTTCCCCTCCTCTCGCTCCCTGGAACCAGTGCCCCTCTCTGGAGCTCTCAGAAGCAGAGCCCAGCCAGGGCATGCTGGGGACCCCGGGGACCACCAAGGCTTCAACATCCACCCCCACGCTCAGGCTCTGAGTCCCCAAGACCATGTTTGTGGCCAGAAGAGGGTGGAACCATCACGCCACGATGGTTCTCAGAGCTGGGGGCTTCCGGCGCTGATGTAGCTGGGTGGGGTCATGAGGGCAGAGCCAAGGACACGGACACGGACATGGACGTGCGTCTCCCTGCCTCTTGCTGCTGCCGGCCATAGTGCATCCCCAGGCCATAGTCAAAGCTGAGCTGTGTTCTCTGGAGGAGGGGGCCACCTCAGGGACTCTGTCTCAGGGACCAACACTGAGCAACGCAGGCAGCAACCGACCATGGCCAGTGCCAGCTTGGCTCTGGGGAAGCCTGAAGCCTCTGGGGGCTGGCAGTTTGGGGGTCCCAGGGGTGCAGCTTGGCCAGCCTCTCTCCAGAGGCCCAGCAGGCAGCCGACCATGTCCATCCCTGCCCTGCCCCTCCCCCTGTGGCCACAGGACAGAGCAAGTCAGGCAGAAGCACCTGCCCTGCTGCCACTTCCAGTGGCCCACAACTGCCAACTCACGTTATGCACTGGAAGTCACTGCTCCCCAGGCAACAGCCACTCAGGACTGGGGCACTGCTGGCCCCGGCCTCTGCCTCAGGCCTGCTCATGTCCTTTCAAGACAAAGGCCCCCAGTACGGAGGCTTGGACTCACACCACACACAGCCTGCACTTGGGAAACAAAGTCCTGGGACCGCCTGCAGACCTACTGTGTGTGACGCAGCCCGTCAGTCATTCAACACACACTTGCTGTGTGCCTGCCACAGGCTGGCCCTGGAGAGGTCTGAGACACCCAGGAGCAGGGTGGTTGGAGAGGCCTCTGCCTGTGTGCTGGGGGCCTGTGTCCCCAGGAGCGTGAGACCAGGCCCCCAGGTGTGTCTTCCACCCCAGCCCTCCCCACTCCCCTCTCCACAGCCTGGGGGCAGACAGTTGCCCAGGCCAACAGCTCACAAATAGGAGGTTGGAACAGGACAAGGTCACAGGAGCCCAATGCCTAAGTGCAGGGCGGGTCCCCGGAGACAAGGGTGCCTGGCACAGCCAGGACCTGCGTCTACTGCTCCTGGGGCAAACAGCCAAGTGCCTGCTCCATCCAGAGTGGCTGGTCACAGAGGCCACAGGGGGGTGCATGGGGGTCTCCCGGGCACCTCTTGCCCTCCCCCACAATGCCATGAAGCCTCTCACCAGTCCCTCTGGCCCCAAGAGGAAGTGCTCCCTCCTCTAGGAAAACAGGTGTGTGTGCACCCACACAAACACACATGCTCACACACAATCACGCAATCACACAAACACACAAACACACAAACACACAGGGCCCTGGGCAGGAAATGGAGAATGGGAGATGCGCACACAAAGCAATTCGGTGGCGTACCTGAAGGTGAGAGGCAGCTCCCTGGCCCCGTGATTTCCCCAGGCGCCCAGGAAGCACCTCAGCACCTCATTTGCATAAACCCATTCATTCATTCACTCACTCACTCCACAGCATCAGCGAGCACCCGCTGGGGCAGGCACAGGCTGACCGGGCCCAGGGTCGTGAAAGCTGAGTGAGGCCACACGTGCGGCTGTGGGGTGTGCCCCCCTGCACCCTCCCTCCCCCGTTTCTGACCATCCTCACAGGAAGAGGTGACGAGGATCCGGATGCCCACAGAGGGACAACCACTCCAGCCACAGGGAGAGAGGCCTCGGGAAACCAGCGCCGCCCACACATCCACTCTGGGCTTGCAGCCTCAGGCACTGGGAGCTGGTGAGTGTCGGTTGTTCAAGGCCCAGTGTGCAGGTGCTGTTGTGACAGCTGGGCTGACCGACCAATGCCAAATGCCCATGCGTGCCAAGTGCCATGCAGCCTCCTTGACGTGCGTTAACTCGTCCCAGCCCCGGCAAGCCTATGAGACTGCTGCTGTTGTTAACCTATCTTACAGACACAGAAACTGAGACAGAGAAGTCAGGTGAACAGCTGGGCACTGGGGATGGAGGGGTGACCGTGCTGGGGCCCAGGTATGCAAACACATGCCAAGTGGGAGTCAGAGGGGCAAGATCAGGAAGCTGCGTGGGCGTGGGCGTCCCTGACTCTGGCTACCAACTTCAGCAGGCAGAGAGGAGGGGCACTCGGGGAACCTTCCAGAAGGCAGGCAGAGAGGAGCTGGGCTCAGTGGCTCTGGGCCTGTGGCACAGTGAGGAGGGGATCCTGGGAAGCAGGCAGAGCTGTGCACAGCTGTAGAGCCGGGATGCACAGGGACCCAAGGAGTGGAATCTCAGGCTCCAACGGGCGGGAGGGTTCTGTGTATTAGTGGGAAATGTGCAGCCGTCTGAGAGGCCCCCCACCCCAAGGGGCAGAGGTGAGCCTCCTGAGAGCCCCCACCCTGAGAGGGGTGGGTGCAGCCTCCTGAGAGCCCCCCCACCCAAAGAGGAGGGGCTGCAGCCTCCTGAGAGCCACCACCCTGAGATTAGGGGATGCAGCCTCCTGAGAGCCCCCCTACCCTGAGAGGAGGGGTGAGCCTCCTGAGAGCCCCCACCCCAAGAGGAGGTGCAGCCTCCTGAGAGGCCCCCACCCCAAGAGGAGGGGCTGCAACCTCCTGAGAGCCCCCACCCTGAGATGAGGGGTGCAGCCTCCTGAGAGCCCCCACCCTGAGAGGCAGAGGTGTAGCCTCCTGAGAGTCCCCGACCCAAGAGGAGGAGGTGTAGCCACTGCAGGGGGAGGGGGCAGGCAAGGCCTCAACTGATTACACAAACAGGGCAGGTACAAGAGCCAGCACTGAGCTGGAACCCCGGAGCTCATGAGGCCAGGGGGCTGCTAGGGTCCCAGGCTCCCCTGCCCCAGCACATGGTCTGGACTTCCATAAATGCCCCCACTCTTGGAAGAGCACAGCAAGGACCTGGAGCCAGGCCCAGGGGCTGTCAGAGCCCAGGGCGGAGGTGGGGAGGGGCTCACCAGCACCCCTGGAGCCTGCACCCCTGAGCGTCACTCATCACTCATCAGCTGTTGCTGAACATCCAAGAAGGCAGGGGTAGGGAGAGGGAGGGAGGAGGGCCTGCTTGTGCACACTCAGGAGTAGTGGGGTCAGCCATAGCCTTGGTGAAAGGGTTGGACACTAGCCAACCCTAGCGCTAGCCTAGCACCAGCCCACCCCAAAGGATCTACCTCAGAGGCAGCCTCACAACCATTCCCTCCACACTAGCATCAGCTGCCAGCCCTCCTTCTCTGACTCCTGAACACCTCTCCCCAGCCCCTCCTCCATGAGGACTCGCTGCTGGGCCCCACGCTGCCCCACATCCGGGTCCCCAGCCAACCCCAGCCGTCAGTGCACCTCCCACCCTCTCCAGTGGCAGCCCGGGCCTGGAGCTCCAGGGGGCACACCCTGCAAACCTGGCTCTGAGCCCAGGAGCCTCCAGCCCCAGCAGCCTCCAGCCCTGGGAGCCCCCAGCCATGCTGCCCACGTTCCTGAGGCTCCTCCCTGCCATTTTCTCCAAGGTGTCTCCAACCTCTGAACTTCAAATACCATGGGAGGTTGTGACTCCCACACTTCTGCCAGGGACCAGGCCCCCCTGCTGAGCCCAGACGTCTGCCTGTCCCCTGGGTAAGTCCCAGGTTGTCCACAGCCTCTCGCCTGCACCCGAGGGTCTTGAGGGTCTGGTTCTCCTCCCGAGCTCAGAGGAGACAGTGCTGACAGGAGCCTGGGTTCCCCCATGGCCTGCTTCCTGCAGCACCCAGGGCCCTGGTCCCTGTCCCCTCTGAGCCACACCCTGGATCGGGCCCATCCCGCTCCACCACGTGTCACAGAGCAGCCCTACAGGTCCTCCTGCCTGGGTCCTCACCTCCAGGCTTACCACCTGCTCAGACTGCAGCCCCGGGGTGCTCCACTCACATGCACCACCGGCTTGGACTCTGGTCAGATGCGGTACCCAACAGTCACTCCTCCCTCGCCCTCACCCGGATCCCTGCGGCCACCTCCTACCCTGTGGCTTCTGACCTCAGCTCCATTCAGCCCCGCTCCTCTCTGCTCAAGCCTGCTGCACACCCCCCCCATGCCTGCCTGCTGCAGGACCTTGGCACAGGCCTGCCTTCCTCTGCTATGTGCACACCCAGATACCCACCTGTCTTTCCTAGCGTCTTTACTCCAATACTGCTGAGTCACTGAGGCCTGCCCGCACCCTGCCACCACACTGCTGTCTCACTCATCCCTTTCCTCCACACTACTCTAACACTCAGTGTGTGTGCTGTTTGATTTTTGCCCCTCCCCTGGGAGGTGAGCTCTGGAGGTCCCAGGGCTGTCTCATTAACTCCGAGCTCCAGTCCATCACAGGGGCTCCAGGGACAAGTGCTGAACCCAGGCAGGAAAAGGAAGTGAAACAAGCAAGGTGCAGCCCCTGACACTTGGAATCAGCTCCGCTCCACTCCTCCACCCGCACAGGACAACAGGCCCACAGTCCACTTCACAGTTGCTCCCTACCCCGGGGGCTGGGACAGCTGATTCTACCTGTCACCTGACGACTCCATGCTGCAGCCATGCCCAGCACCACAGGGACCTGTGCCGGTCGGGAAGTTTCCATCCAATGAGTGCCAAGATGGTGACGGGAACCAACCCTGGGACCTGCAAACCCCATCATTCTCAATGCCCTCCACTCCCCTGCTCACTGGGGGGCTGGGACAAGTGCCGTTGGAATCAAAGGCATCCATGTCTTCCCAGGACCGCTGGGTCCTGAATCAGCCCACGTGCTGGCCTCCGCTCTCATCCCTGGTGGTTCAGCCATGCAGAGCTGGGAACCCTGGGCTGACTCCCTGCACACTGGGAGCACTGAGCAACAGCACCTCCCTCTTTCGTGGTCCCTGCCTCTCAGGTCTGCATGGCCCTGGGAAGTGCCACGTCCACAGACAGCTGAATTTCACGGGTGCTCTGCACCCCCGGGGTGCTGGCCCGAGCCCAGGAGCTTCACCACAGGATTCCCCCAGCCCAGGCTCTCCAGGGATCTGCACCACAGTGAGCACCAGGCCAAGGTCACAGCTCCCAGAATGTATCTGCTGTGGGTCAAATTATGCCCCCTGCCCATACATACTTGCAAATGCCAAACATTGGGGTGAGCTCATCTGGAGACAAAGTCTCCGTGGCAGGAATCGGTTGCAATGAGGTCACCCTCAATTAGAGTGGGCCCCGAATCCAGTGCCTGGCATCCTTGCAAGGAGGAGCAGACAGAGAAAATGCGGCCCCAGAAAGACAGAGGCTGAGCCAGGTGGAACCCAGCCTCGAGCTACGTCTCACTGGGGATGGCGGCCACACAGGTACAGGAGCCCCGGCCAGTGTGAGCAGAGAGAACACAGCCCTGCTGGTGCTCGGCCTGGGACCCCTGCCTCCAAAAAGCATGGGAATGAGCTCGCGCTGCTTAAAGGGCCCCACTGGCAGCTGAGCCTCCCACAACCTCCACTCATGTTGGCTGGACTGGGCCCTGGGCACCTGTAGGGGCTCAGCTGCTGGGGGCCCCAGCCCCTGAGCTTAGCTATGATGAAGCCTGGGGTGGCCAGGCAGACACCAAGGCCTCAGGGCTCCTGTTTGAGATGGCAGCACTGGGGGGAGCGGTCTGGCAGTTGGGCGCAGGAGGTGCTGAGGGCAGCCAGGAGGAGCCTGGGTGCTTGGCCTCAGCTGAGAGTGGCCAGGCCTCCCACCACCTCTGTCCCCTCTCTGGCCATGCCATTCCTCCAGGAGCAGAGAGACCTCTGCAAGAGGGGAGGGGGTACAGGCACAGGTGGTCTGGGGGCGACATCTCGCCAAGCTTCAGAGATACCACATTCCCTTCATGGGAGCCGGAAGCTCACAGCCTCTGTGTGCCTGCCCAGCGCCACCAGCTCAGCCAGGCACGCACACCTGCTGGTTCAGGGAGGGCCTGGGGTCCCAGGAGGAAGCCCTGGACTGGGGCCTCACTACACCCCCACCTGTGCATCCTTAGACATGCCGCGGGCAGTGCTGGACAAACCCCAGCTCCCCCGTCCAGAAGCGGCAAATGCCTCCCTGAGCAGGCCAGGGCTCCAGGGTTCAGCCTCATGCTGCAAGGAAGGCACATGCAGCCACCTCCATGCCCATGCCCCCCGGGGTGCCAAGGAGCCAAAGGAGCACCTGCCTCCCGCCCTCACCTCCCCTGTCTCATTCTTCACAACTCACTTCCCACTTGGCCTGAGAGCAGCCATGTCAAGCTGGCTCTGGCGTGGGTGAGTGTCCCTGGCCCAACACCTGCTCCTCCTGGGAAATGAGCCCCTGAGCGAATCCCACCTCAGCCCCCAGCTGCGCAGGAGGTGATGGGGGGGGGTCTGTGAGAAGGCAGGAGCGTCATCCTAGGAGTGAGGAGGGGAAGCAGGGAGTACAGCGAGCAGGATGGACAAGGGGAGCGGGTGTGAAAGGACCCTTCTGGACCCTTCCGGAACATGCTTGGCAAGCCCCTGGGATGAGGCCGTCATTTCAGGGTCGGTGGGCAAGCGGCAGCCTCCCCTCCCACACACCTGGTGGCTTGGCAGAGAGAGCTCCCTGGCCCCCCCCCCCCCTTGCCCAGCAGCCCAGGCCAAGGCACCCTCCTTCCCTGCTCCCCACTAGCAGAGTGGCCCCACCACCCTCCCATAACTCCACTGTGGCCAGCCTCAGCTTACCCAGGGAAAAGACTGTCAATTGCTTCCACGGAACATTTCTCAACAACTGGAATTTATGTAAAACAAAACTATGGCAAGTGCTGGCCTTTGTCAGACCCGGAATGGTGGGTGATTGTCAGTTACATCATTCTGTGAAGGGCTGAAGGCAGAGCCATGTGGAGCACCTGGTACCAGCGGACCTGCTGGGGTGACAGCACCCACGGCAGTCACCTGAGATGGCCCACTCCCACCTGAGTGACCCTCTTCCTGTCACTACCTGCCCCCAGGAACACTGGGAGCAGCAGGGTTCGAGCAACTCCGCTAGAAGCTGCCCAGGTGGATAAACACCTTGTCTGTGGCCACATCCCTGCCCTAGATCCAGCTGGCCAGGTATGCACAAGGCTCAAGGTATGGGAACAGCGAAGGTGCAAGGGCAGGGACAGTCACCCACGGTGGGGAAAGGGAACCGTGTAGACTCCCGCAGAACCCTGCCCCGGGATGCCAGCACTTTGCTCCCTGCAAATTTCACCCAACAGGAGAGAGATACAGAACCACAGCTGGTAGCCTTGCCATTCCACAGTGCTGGGGACAGCATTTCGCAGATAGTTTTAGGGTTCAGCACGCGAGGAAAGGCATTAAGGGCACTTGGAGCCTACTGCCCATTTCCCGGACAGAGGCTTTGCAGAAACCGAGATGGAGAAAGCCAGCTGCCATGTCAGCATCATCGGGCCATGCTCCCATCAATTTGCAGAGATGTGGCTGTGGATGTGCACATGCCGTCAGGTCTGAGAGGGTCTGAGCAGCCGCCAAAGGCTCCAGTGATGGGAGCTTGTGCTGTGTGGGGATGACGGGTCCTTTAAGAGGCGGGGCCTGTGGCTGGTGGTTACTGGCCCTGCCCCATGCCCCAGCTTCCTGTCCTGCTCTATCTCAGCTCCCCAGGGTGACAGCAGCCCCCTGGTTTGACACAGCTGCAGGACCCTGGCCAGGGCCTGAACTTAGAGCCCTCTTGCTAAGCACCTGGCCTCAGGTGTGTTGTTAAGGCAAGGCAAGCCCGTGCAAGCCCAATATTAAATCAAGAAGATATAGAAAATCTATCCAGACCCATAAACAACCAAGAAGACTGAAGCAGTGGCGCTGGCACTGTGGCTCAGCGGGTTAAAAGCCCTGGCCTGAAGCGCTGGCATCCCATATGGGTGCCGGTTCTAGTCCTGGCTGCTTCTCTTCCAATCCAGCTCTCTGCTATGGCCTGGGAAAGCCGTAGAAGATGGCCTAAGTCCTTGAGCCCCTGCACCCACATGGAGACCCAGAAGAAGTTCCTGCTCCTGGCTTCGGATCAGCACAGCTCTGGCCATTGTGGCCTTCTGGGGAGTGAACCAATGGATTGAAGACATCTCTCTTTGTCTCTACCTCTCTGTAATTCTGTCTTTCCAAAGTAATAAAAATAATTAAATAAAATAATTTTAAATATAATGCATATTTTCTATGATTTTTTGAAGCCCCTCACATACTCATATTCCCTAGCTCTGTCCACAGAGAAGATCCAGAGACAATGACATTAAGTTACAATAAGCACATCTAATACTCAGATCTTGGTTTCTAAAAATATTTTATAATAAAAAGAACTAGGAATTTCTGGAAAAATAACTGACTCTAGGAGTATAGAACAACATAAAATGAGTTGAGAGCATCTTTAGTGCCAATATCTAAAGAGATAAAAGGGAAAAAATCATGTATATGTCAAAAGAATATTGGAGTCAACCTAAAACAGTTCCCAATGGCCAAAGCTGGAAAACTTAGAACAAAATATATCAGGGGATTATAACCCAAATCATAAAATAAGTTCATGAATCCATACAAATGCCAATAAATTGTTTGATTAAGAAATGGGGAGAGGTAGCTGTTTGTTGAAACACCGCTTGGAATGCCTCCCTCCCATATTGGAGTGCCTGGGTACAAGTCCCACCTCCACATTTAATTTCAGCTTCTTTCTAATACACATCCTTGAATGCAGTAGGTGATAGTTCACGTACTCTTATCCCTGTTACCCACCTGGGAGACTTAGAGTTCTGGTCTCCTGGCTTTGGCCTGGCTCAGCCCTGTCTGTCCTGGGCATTTGGGGAATGAACCAGTGGACAGAGGATTTTTCTTTGGGATTTTCCTTTTTTAACTTTTATTTAATAAATATAAATTTCCAAAGTACAACTTTTGGATTATAGCATTTTTTCCCCCATAACCATCCTCTCACCCGCAAACCATCCCATCTCCTATTCCCTCTCCCATCTTCATCAAGATTCATTTTCAATTATTTATATATACAAAAAATCAACATAGGATATAGCAAGTAAAGATTTCAACATGCTGCACCCACACAGACACACAAAGTATAGAGTACTGTTTGAGTAGTAGTTTTACCATTAATTCGCATAGTACAACACATTAAGGACAGAGATCCTACATGGGGAGCAAGTGCACAGTGACTCCCGTTGTTGATTTCACAATTGACACTCTTATTTAGGATGTCAGTAATCATTGAGGCTCTTGTCATGAGCTGCCAAGGCTATGGAAGCCTTTTGAGTTCACCAACTCCGATCTTATTTAGACAAGGTCATAGTCAAAGTGGAAGTTCTCTCCTCCCTTCAGAGAAAGGTACCTCCTTCTTTGATGGGCCGTTCTTTCCGCTGGGATCTCACTCACAGAGGTCTTTCATTTAGGTCTTTTTTTTTTTTGCCACAGTGTCTTGCCTTTCCATGTCTGAGAAACTTTCACGGGATTTTTATCCTGATCCAAATGCCAGAGTGCTATTTAGGGCATTTGCCATCCTAGGAGTCTGCTGTGAATCCCGTTTCCCATGTTAGATTGTTCTCTCCTTTTTAATTCTATCAATTATTATTAGCAGACACTGGTCTTATTTATGTGTTCCCTTTGACACTTAACCCTATCTTTATGATCAATTGTGAACTGAAACTGATCACTTTAACTAGTAAGATGGCATTGGTACATGCCAACTTAATGGGATTTAGAGTCCCATGGCACGTTTCTAGCTCTACTATTACAGGTAAGTCTGAGTGAGCATGTACCGAACTGTACATCTCCCCCCTTTTTCTGCCTCCCTTTTTCTGTCTCTCAGTATCTATGCCCTTCAAGCAAAATGAAATAAATAACATTTTTTAAAAATTAAAGAAAGAAGAATAAAATAAGAATTTTCCTTACAAAGAACTCCAAGACATAGCGGTTAATCCTCATCTCTCATTTTCCTGCCTTGACTATAGACACATACATGTTAAATGTGGGATGAATTGAATGACTCATTTCCAAAAAAATAGACTGAAAAGATAAAAATAGTGACCTTACATGGGGGAAATCTTGTAAATATCACTTTATTCAAGTCATTAAAATTAACATCACCAGTGATTAACTCATATTAATAGCACTCCCTCTGTTATGATAAAATGAGGGAACTCCAGCTCTGTATTCCTTGTCCTCAGAAACATAATCCCACTATACTCATGTGAAAGGCATCAGACAATGCAACCAAGGTATGTTCTATAAAATATTCAGCAGGACTCTGAAACTATCAAGAGAGTGAAAACACGTTAAAAGGTTAAGAAACTGTCATAGATGAATGGAGACTAAGGACACTTGACGACTAAATGCGATATGGTGTCATGGATTGGATCCCAGAACAGAAAAAAAACAGTAGAAAAACTAGTGAAATTCAAAAAGGTATGGAGTTTAATTAGTAACAATATACCCATGGCAATCTCTTAGGTTTAACAAATAACAGTAAGGGAATGTGGGTAAAATATTTATGCAAGCTTTGTATTCTCTTCACAATTTTTCTGTAAATCTAAAATTATTCCAAAATAAAACGTCTACTTTCTTAAAGGTTGATTGGCAAATTTTAAAATGGTCTCCATGGTCTCCCAGGTCTCCATGTTGGTACAAGGACTCAAATACTTGGGCCATCTTCTGCTGCTTTCCCAGTTGTATTAGCGGGGAGCTGAATCGGAAGTAGAGCAACTGGGTCTCAAACTGGTGCCTGTATGGGATACTGTTATCGCAGGCAGCAGCTTAATCCACTATGCCACAGTGCCCATGCCAAAAAAACTTAAGTTTTAATTCAATTTTTCATGAACTTTTTGAAGTAGCCTCAAGCAAACACCAAGTATATAAAAGCAATGCTCAACATCATTGATCATTAGGGAAGTACAATTAAGACCATGATGAGACATCACCTCATACCAGTTGGAGTGACTATTATCAAAAAAAGAAACAGAACATATTGGTTAGGATGTGAAGAAAGACAAACCCTTACACACTGTTGACAGGCATGTTAATTAATATGAATTGTACGGCTACTAGTATAACATAGCATAAACTTTTCAAATATACATGATCCAGTAACTTCCTTTCTGTGTCTTTATACAAAGTAAAAGAAATTACAATGTTGAAGAGGTATCTGTACTCCCATGTTCATTTGTAGCAAGACAGCCAAGGCAAGAAACAACTGAAGCATACATCAACAGATGAACAGATTAAAAATAGTATACATGGCTGGTGCCATGGCTCACTTGGTTAATCCCCCACCTGCGGTGCTGGCATCTCTTATGAGCGCCGGGTTCTAGTCCCGGTTGCTCATTCTTCCAGTCCAGCTCTCTGCTATGGCCCGGGAGGGCAGTGGAGGATGGCCCAGGTGCTTGGGCCCCTGCACTCACATGGGAGACCAGGGAGAAGCACCTGGTTTCTGGCTTCAGATCAGGGCTGGCCATAGCGGCCATTTGGGGAATGACCAATGAAAGGAAGACCTTTCTCTATGTCTCTCTCTCAGTGTCTATAACTCTACCTGTCAAATAAAAGAAATAGCATACATACCCACTAAAATATATTCCACCTTTAAAAAAAAGAATGAAATCCTACCATTTGCAACAAAATAGATAAATCTGGAGGACATTATGCTAACTGAGATAAGCCAGGCACAGACAGACAAATACTACATGTTCTCACTGGAAGCTAAAAATGTTGAACTACAAAAAAGAGTGAAGACTCCAATGGGTGGAGTTGAGAGGGTGATGACTAGGGAGATGTTGATCAAAGAATATAAAATTTCATTTTGAAAGGAGGAATAAATTCAAGAGGTCTATTGCACAACAGTTACCATGATGACAACAATGTATTGTACAACTGATTATTATTAATAGAAGAGATTTGAAGTGTTCTTTTCACAAACACATGATAAACATGGAAGGGACTGCTACTCCTACCCCAGTGCTCTGGCTGGGAGACTTGTCAGGAAAAGGGTTCTATACTAAAATGTTAGAACTGAGGGGATACACTGAAGGAATACTTCAATAAAAAGTGATGAGAACTATAAACAGCACAGAGACTCAGAAAAGTAGGGGGGCTGCCATTGCTGCCAGTCTCGGCTCTTGGCACTTGCAATGGAAACCACAAACAAGTGGGAATAGCTATCCTGATGTCAGATAAAATAGACTTTAAATCAAAAACTATAAAAAGAAATAAAGGATAGTATATATTGATAAAAGTATCAATTCAGTAAAAGATTTAAAAATTCATAAATATATATGCACCCAACACAATTCTACCCAGATATATACAGTAAATATTGTTCGACCTAAAGGAAGAGATAGACTCCAATGCAATAATAGTGGAGGATTTCAACACCCATTGTCATCAATGGACAGATCACTTTCTCAAAAATTAACAAAGATACATCAGAGCTGAACCATAGTGTTGAAAAAATAGACTTAACACACATTTGTAGAACATTTCACTCAATAACTATAGAATACACATTCTTCTCACTAGCACATGGAACATTTTCCAGGGTAAACCATATATTATTAGGCTACAAATCAAGGCTATAAATTTAGAAGTGCTGACATCATACCATGTATTTTCTCAGATCACAAAGGAATAAAACTAGAAATCATTAACAAGATGAATAGTAGAAAATTTAAAATATGTAGCCAGCATTGGGGCTCAGTGGGTTAATCCTCCACCTGCAACACTGGCATCCCATTTGAGTGCCAGTTTGAGTCCTGGCTACTCCACTTCTGATCCAGATCCCTGCTATTGCCCCTGGGAAGACTCCAAAGATGGCCTATGCACTTGGGTCCCAGCCACCCATGTGGGAGACCTGGATGGAGTTCCAGGCTCTTGCCTTTGACCTGATTTGACCCCAGCTGTTGTGGCTATTTGGGAAGTGAACCAGCTCTCTGACTCTCTGTCTCTCTGTCTCTCTCTCTCCATATATATATACATATATATATGTGTGTGTGTGTGTATGTATGTGTATATATATTTATACATATATTTAAATATATATATATATATATATATATATATATATATACACACACCTCTCTCTGGCTTTGCATTTCAAATAATAGACTTTTCTGAAAAAGGAAAACTTACAAATACTGAATGACCACTGGGTCATTGAAGAAATTTGAAAAGTAATTTAAAAAATGAGAATGAAAGAACAACATACCAAAACCTGTGAAATACAATATGTAGAGGAAAACTTGCAGCAGTAAGTACTTGTATTAAAAAATAGAAAGATCTCAAAGAAAGAATCTAATGATGCATCTCAAGGACTTAGAAAAGCAACAACAAACAATACCCCAAATTAGCAGGAGTGAGAAACAATAAGAATCAGAGCTGAAATGGATTAAATTGAAACTTAAAAATAAAAAAGTTGAAAAAATGACAGTGAATTTTTGTGAAGATAAACAAATTAGACAACTTTGATCCTGAATAACAAAGAAAGAGAATTCAAATAGTAAAATTAAAGATGAAGAGAGGGACATTACACCTAATACTACAGAAATACAAAGGATCATAAGAAACTACTCTAAACAACTATATGCTAATAAACTGGGAATCCTTAAAGCAATGAGTAAATTCCTGCATGTATATAACCTACCAAGATTAAATTAAAAATATAAAAATCAAAGTGGACCCAAAGCAAGCAACAAGATTGAAGCAGTAATTAAGTCTCCCATCAAAGGGTCCAGCAATATGGCACAGTGGTTTAAAGCCCTGACCTGAAATGCTGGCATCCCATATGGGCACCAGTTCTAGTCCCAGCTGCTCCTCTTCTGACCCAGCTCTCTCCATGGCCTGGGAAAGCAGTGGAAGATGGGCCAAGTCCTTGGGCCCCTGCACCCATGTGCAAAACCCTGAAAAAGCTCCTGGCTCCTGGCTTCGGATCAGCCCAGCACCAGCCGTTGTGGCCATCTGGGAAATGAACCAGCAGATGGAAGACCTCTAACTCTCTGTAACTCTGTCTTTCAAATAAATAAAATAAATCTTCAAAAAAAGTCTTCCATCCAAGAAACTCCAAGATCTGATGACTTTACTATTGAATTCTACAAAGCATTTAAAGAAGAAATAACCCTGGGGCCAGTGCTGTGGCATAACAGGTAAAGCCACTGCCTACAGTGCTGGCATCCCATATGGGCACCAGTTCAAGACCTGAATGCTCCACTTCTGATGCAGCTCTCTGTTGTGGCCTGGGAAAACAGTAGAAAATGCCTCAAGTCTTTGGGCCCCTGCACCCATTTGGGAGACCTGGAAGAAGCTCCTGGCTCCTGGCTTCAGATTGGTTCAGCTGTAGCTGTTGCAGCCATCTGGGGAATGAACCAGCGGATGGAAGACCTCTATCTGCCTCTGCCTCTCTCTAACTCTGTCTTTCAAATAAATAAATAAATCTTTAAAAAAAAGAGGAAATAACCTCAACATTTTTCAAACTATTCCAACATACTGAAAAGGATGGAAGAACTAATATCAATTCTTTTTAAACCATACTAAACTGGGTATACATTATATATGGTGTATATATTATATGATATGAAGAACTAGAAGAGAGTGGCTGATAGGCTGCAAATACAATGAAAATAAAAGAAAATGAAAGCATTAACTACCATTATTTTATTGTACACATCAGAGTTTCATATATTATATAATATATGAAATGTAAATTATATCATATATGTAATATATATCATATCATACTGTATGCCACAAACATGTACAATTATTGCTTGCTTCCAAAAATTAAGAAAAATTTTAAGTAGACAGAGATAATAATTACCTTGATATGGTCATTGTACACATTGCACACATGCATCAAGTTATCATACTACACCCAAAAATATGTACAATTAAAATAACAATAGAATCTTAAGGAAAGATGATAACAATATATACAAAAAACAAGGGCTAGGAGACAATATTTCATCTTCAAGAATGCTAGAAAATATCTCTAAAGGTACCATTTTATGATATACATGCCCACACAAATCATTCAGCACAGTGGCTCACTGTTTGATAAGAAAAGATGGCATATACCTCCATTAAAAGAGATTATTTGGGAATTCCTTCTTTCAGGATTGTTTTCCAATGCTTTAGTTATGAAAGCTTATAAATTTTGCATTGTTACATACTAATTCCCAGCCCCACCTTCTATGACAACAGTAGCAACAATAGCAAAACTAAAATGAAGAAACTGCTTGATGTGGTAGAGTACAAGAATACTTGTCTAAGTACAAGTTAGCCCCATCTGTGGTCATCTAAGTGATTATGACTGAGGACTCCCTCAGTCCCATTGTGTTTTTGATTTACTGAGGTTCATCTTAGGCCAAAAGAAACTGAACCAAGGGAAAGGCATGGACAACGACTGCATGGTTTTCAAAATCCTTAGCTATGCAATAAAGATGGTCAAAGGATTTTTTGAAGTACTTTGGACCCCTCAGACAAACTAGTTTTCTCACCATAGTTGTTTCCGCAGAAGACCAGGTGTTCACGTAACTACAGGTTAGCCCTCTACTTCAGCAACCCAGAAAGAAAAAGCACAAAAACTTCCTGTGGAAACAAGATAAGAGAAGTCAGACTACTTGAACAGAATTAAGTTTTCCATCATCTCTACAATCATAATTTTGGAGCAAATGACAGTTTACAAAGCTATTAAGGAAGACATTTTAGCAAAGATTGATGCTGATCAGTTCTTTCAATCTAATTGAGGTTGTAAACCATATGATCTGCACATCATGATTACTCATATATAATTATCAGAATGAGAATCACTGAGACATGATCATAGAACTGAATTCCATTGGATTGGATAGTTTGGTAATTTACAAAAATACTTATAATTGGATTTTTTGCAAGGTGGCCTGCAAAGTTAAGTGTCAAGATAAATTGTGAATTATAAACTTAAGTGTTTTTGCCCAGTACTTCACTAATCCAGATCACTAATACATTCTAAATTATCCTAAATATATTATAAATGACTTTAAAAAGAATATGTAGCTCAGTAAAAAACAATAAACCTGGTCATTTGCAACAAGATGGAGGAATCTGGAAAACATCATGCTGAGTGAATTAAGCCAGTTCCAAAGAGACAAATATCATTTGTTTTCCCTGATCGGCAACAACTAACTGAGTACCAAAGGGGAAACCTGTTGAAGTGAAATGGACACTATAAGAAACAAGTCAGCTCTTGTCCTGACTCTAGATGTACAATGTAATACTTTATCCTTTTTAGTATTTGTTGTTGTTGTTGTTGTTGTTCTAGTACTAGTGGTTGAACTCTGTAATTAACACACAATTATTCTTAGGTCTTTAAATTTTAACTGAAAAGTGATCCCTGTTAAATATAAGAGCGGGAAAAAGAGAGGGAGGAGATGTACAATTTGGGACATGCTCAATCGGACTTGCCCCAAATACTGGAGTTAGAAACGTGCCAGGGGATTCCAATACAATCCCATCAAGGTGGCATGTACCAATGCCATCTCACTAGTCCAAGTGATCAATTTCAGTTCACAATTGATGACTCTGATAGGTCTAAGAGTCAAAGGGATCACACAAACAAGACTAGTGTCTGCTAATACTAACTGATAGAATCAATATGAGAGAGAACCATCCATCATGGGAAGCGGGATACACAGCAGACTCATAGAATGGCAGATGTCCTAAATAGCACTCTGGCCTCAGAATCAGCCCTTAAGGCATTTGGATCTGGCTGAAGAGCCCATGAGAGTATTGTAGGCATGGAAAGCCAAGACACCCTGGAAAAACAAAAAGACCTAAATGAAGGATCTCAGTGAGTGAGATCCCATTGGAAAGAACAGGGCCATCAAAGAAGGAGGTACCTTTCTCTGAAGGGAGGAGAGAACTTCTAATTTGACTATGACCCTATTGGAATAAGATCAAAGTCGGCGAACCCTAAAGGCTTCCATAGCCTTGGAAACTCATGACTAGAGCCTAGGGAGATTACTGATGCCATAAACAAGAATGTCAAATTGTTAAGTCAACAACAGGAGTCACTGTGTACTTACTTCTCATGTGGGATCTGTCCTTAATGTGTTGTCCAATGTGAAGTGATGCTATAACTAGTACTAAAACAGTATTTTTACACTTTGTGTTTCTGTGTGGGTGCAAACTGATGAAATCTTTACTTAATATATACTGAATTGATCTTCTGTATATAAAGATAATTGAAAATGAAAAAAAAACCTGGTGTTAAGTTGGAAATTGCATAGAAAATTAATCAATTTTTAACTTTTATTTAATGAATATAAATTTTCAAAGTACAGCTTATGGATTACAATGGCTTCCCCCCATTACTTCCCTCCCACCCGCAACCCTCCCCTTTCCTGCTCCTTCTCCCTTTTCATTCACATCAAGATTCATTTTCAATTCTCTTTATATACAGAAGATCAGTTCAGTATATATTAAGCAAAGATTTCAACAGTTTGCCCCCACATAGCAACACAAAGTGAAAAATACTGTTGGTTTACTAGTTATAGCATTAAATAGCAGTGTACAGCACATTAAAGACAGAGATCCTACTGGTGTGGTTTTTTCATTCTTTCTTTTTGTTTTTTGCTTTTTAATTTTTGTGCTTACCCTTGCCACCTAGTTTCCTGGGAAGGGTGAGCCGGGACTGGGAAGGCAGTGCTCCTGACCTTCATGGTCCTCTTGCCTGTAGCTGGAACAGTCTCCTGTATTAGGGCAACCTGTGCAGTTGAGAGCATCAGAGGCTGCCCAGTCACACAGTCAGAAGTGATCACAAATCACGTGGAGCAGCATTCTTTCTTCTCGCCATGAATGCTGGAAGCGATCTGCACTTGCTCCGGAGGTCAGTGAGTAGTCAACACTGCATTGAGGAGTTTATGGGAAAACAGAGCGACAAAACAAGGAAATCTTTCAGGTTCCACCGCCCCAGCAGAGAGTGGCAGAGTCAGCCATTTTGATGAGTCAGTCAACAGGGTTAGAAATCAGCTGATCACTGGAAAAACAGGGATTTCCCATTGCTCCAGCTCATGGGTCACTTCTGCAGTGACAACTGTGGCAAAAACAAACCCCTTCTTAGAAGCTTTTCCCTAGACCCAATCCACTCTCAAAAATTAAGATTTAATTACCCAGAGGACTCACACCCTGTTGATTTCTATGCTAAATTTAAAGTGTAAACTTTAAAATAATACTCAAAGACAACATCTGGCAAAATAGTTTACTTAATGTATCACAAAAATTAGCATCTGTTAATGAAGCATGACTGTTTCCTGATGGCTAAAGATGGAAAATACACAGAAAGCAAATCAAATGTGTATTTTTTAAGCTGGCATTCTGTATTAAAAGGAAGGAAGGAATATTTTAAGGTAATATCTGTATCTCTCTTTTCTGTTAAATTTGCATGGTATTTCATGCAGGCTATGTATAAATTAGACACTGAGGAAATATTTTAAATCTGAGACATTAAACTCTATAATTTCATAGCATAAAAGATAAATAGTATAATACTTGACTTCAAATACTCAGTAATAGGAGATCCCACAATATTTCGTTCCTTGCTAAAATCATGGAAATAGAAAAGGGGAGAGTGAAACAAAAATTCTATCATCTAAAATAAGTGTTTCATTAGACTATATTCTGGGCTTGTATTTCCCACTATAAACCAAACATTCAGAACACATTGCGTCTCATGAAGATAGGCCTCAGTCAGATGTGTCGTCGTTAGCATCTGCTCTGTCGAAAACATGTTCCACGAGGTGAAACAGTGGCTCCTACGTACTGCTGAGAATTCTATGGATGTTGCATTCCCTTTGGAAGGCGAGGATTCGGACACCCAAGTATCTACCCTCCTGATGGTCTCCAGAGAGCAGTGT
This sequence comes from Lepus europaeus, assembly GCF_033115175.1. Taxonomy (NCBI): domain Eukaryota; kingdom Metazoa; phylum Chordata; class Mammalia; order Lagomorpha; family Leporidae; genus Lepus; species Lepus europaeus. The sequence goes on from NW_026909015.1 coordinate 703,623, forward strand.
GGGAAAGATGGAGACACTGGCCATGCAGCCTGAGTCTTTGTTCACACAGGACTCTGACCTTTCTGGCCTGGTTTGAAATCAAGGCTGTGGCTGTCATTCGCCCAAGTGTTTTCCCCGGTGTTTGTCCAATTGTAAGATTGTCCAATTGCAGGGTTTTTTTTTTTTTGGGGGGGGGGGAGGATTTCCTATAGGCATAAATAATTAGTGTGCTTTGCATGCCCATTCTCACATATTGACTATGTGTTGAGAATCTGCACCTCGGGCTTAGAATTCCAGGGGTCTGAGTGAGTTCAGAGAGCACTTGGGACTGGCCATCATGGTCATGACTGTGGTCCCTCCACACACTGAGAATGTCCTTCTCTGTGTCAGCTTCCCTGGCACAAACCTGAATGAGCTTTTCTCCTCCAATCATAAGTGCAGGTCACACTCCCAGATATGGTCTGTGCAGTATATTTGTCTCTTTCAAAGAGGGTTTTTTTATTTGGAATATGATTTGATCTAAGAGGCTTTTTGTGTTCTCTCTCAAGGGAATTTTTTGTGCATATTTTTCAATGTATCAAGCCAAATATCAGTAATATAAATGCTATATTTTTAAGATGTTATGGGAAATGTCAAAGTGTCTTTAGACCAAAGACTTTCATACTAAAATATCTCATGTTCAAATGTTCAACATTTAAAATTAAAACAACTGGGCCAGCGCTGTGGCGCAGTAGGTTAATGCCCTGGCCTGAAGCTCCAGCATCCCATGTGGGTGCTGGTTCTAGTCCTGGCTGTTCCTCTTCTGATCCTGCTCTCTGCTATGGCCTGGGATAGCAGTGGAGGATGGCCCAAGTCCTTGGGTACCTGCACCCATGTGGGAGACCCAGAAGAGGCTTCCTGCTCCTGGCTTTGGAGGAGCTCCAGCTGTTGCAGCTAACTGGGGAGTGAACCAGCAGATGGAAGACCTTTCTCTCTCTATGCCTCTCCTCCTCTCTCTGTGTAACTCTAACTTTCAAGTGAAATAATACATCTTTATAAAAAAATTAAAACAACTGATTAGACTGACAAAAAGTCAGAAATTCAGCTTCATGCTTCTAACTGCCCACCTGTAGTTGTTAAATTCCCTCAATTTTATTTCGCATTAATCTATTCCTTCTTAAAATAAATTCAAGTTTTATGATTATTTTAAATTACAATATGCGCTGGCAAACATGAAATATTTCATCCTATTTCTGTGATTATATTGAGATATTTAAATTGCACTAGGTAGTATTATAAATGTTCAAGTTTATTTGATTAAAAACAAAATATCTTTTCATATTTCTCTACACTTAAGACTGGCTTAGAAAGATATGTTGGATATGATGTATTTCTAATGTAGGCTAACTTTCTTCAGGTTAGGTAAGTATCATGAAATTAAAATAAGTGTTATTTGAAATAAATTCATAGAAACAAGTATTTTTTCATATTATGTTATTTTCAGTTTTTTAATGATTTATTTATTTACTTGAGAGACAGAGTTACAGACACAGAGAGGGAGAGAGAGAGAGATAGAGGTCTTCCATCCAGCCACTGTTTCCCTTCTTAAATAACCACAAGGGCTTAAGGTGGGCTGATCCAAAGCCTGGAACCAGGAGCTTCTTCTGGGTTTCCAACATGGGTGCAGGGTCCCAAGCATGTGGACCATCTTCTGTTGCTTTCCCAGGCCATCAACAGGGAGCTGGATCAGAAGAGGAGCAGCTGGGACTCAAACTGACACCTAGCTGGGATGGTGGCAGGCAGGTAGATGCTTAATCTGCTACGCCACAGCACCAGCCCAGATCATGTCATTTTCTGTTTATTATATTTGCAGCAGAAATATGTAGTATTGTCTCAGTTTGCAGAGACACAGGCACACAATGAGAAAAACTCTCATCTGTCTTAATAACTGAGATATAAATTTGCCATGTATTAGGATAATCTTACTAGGACACATCCAATTGGGAGGTCACACTCAATCCATAGTGTTGAATAAGGAATCAAACTCCATCTTTCTTGTATTGTAAAACAGAACCTTACGTATTTATCTGAGTGGCAAAACCAGAACAGCAACATACAAATTTTAATCCCATCCATCTTAAGGTAGCTGCCCATCTTAAGAACCTACTCTGTTGTCCTTTTTTGTGTAAATTGGAAAACATTGTTCTAGTGCTTAATATGTGTCTGTATTGCAAATAATTGAGGTCAATGTGGTCAGTGGTCATTGTATTTCCTACCTGACCTACCATGTTCTGTTTAAGCAGTGTGTGGTGCTCAGGGAATCCTGACTCTGACATAAAGAAACTCCAGTGGGAATCCTAGGTGGGATTGTAATTATAATCACAGCCCACAGGGGTTCCCCTTCCCCAGATGGGAGACTTGTGACCAGCTGCAGTATCTGGTGTGGCTGAGCCCCTTGAGCTTCTGCTGGGGCTCCCACATGGAGAGCCAGGTGACCAGGATCACCAGGGCAGAAGCAGAAATGCTGATGAAAGGAAGGCTGGGGTAGGAGAACCCCTCTCTGTCAATCAGTCTTCTCATTGCCCTTTTGTGCTCCTGTGAGATCTGAATCTGGTTGCAGAGTTACCCTCTGCTGGCTCTGCCTGGGCCCCTCCAGGCTCCATGACTCTGTCCTGCAGTGAACAGGAGCAAGCTCACATTCCTCCCATGGGCCTTCCCATGAGGGCAGCACACAGAAGCTGTAGAGAAACCTCATGGTGATGCACAGATGGAAAGAAAGCTGTCAGGAGCACACTCCATTGTTGTCTCTGCCTCATGTTTCCTGCTTTGAAAACATAGTGGCATGAATGCACAAAGGAGTAACCCTGTCACAGGTGCAGACACTGGAGGCACAGTGCTGTGTGCCCAGTGCTGCCCTGGCCCTGGCCATCTCGTCTTTCTTTCATTTCTTGAGACAGAATGAAGACTGCCTGGTTGAGACCCCTATTCTCAGGGAAGGTGGGAGAGCAGTGTGTGCTGCCCTTGCCTTCCTCATACCATTGTCACCCTAAAACCTGATCTGATATATTCTGCCCTCACCCATATTTCAAATGAAGCCAGAAATGTGGCCATTTCCCAAATTAGAAGTAATGAGGAATAAAACCGGCCCAGAATTCAGGTTAAGTTAGGAACTATGACTATAGTTATAGTCTAGATGTGTGTGTGTGTGTGTGTGTATACTGTAGGAAATGTCAGTGTTTGAGGTAACAAGATGGATGACAATCAAATACAGCAGGGCAGGAGGGTCTGGGAATCCCCTGATGTGTCTTTGTGGAAGGGAAGAGGATTTTCTGAGACCGCAAACTGGAAGGAAGACTGTTAAATCTTAGGGATACTCAGATTTGGGGAACATGGTTAAATTGGACTGATGCATATTGAGAGTGCGTCTCCATTTTAATTGTCGATTGATTCCCTTAAGAGAATTACCTTTCTTTGTTTTGAAACCCATTAGGTATTCTTCCAGGATATTCACAGATACAAATGCATTGAAACTTCCAAAAATAACAGAACAATTTGAATACAACATATCAAAATAAAACTCCCAGTCTGCAGATGGGCAGAAGCATGATATATGTAACAATAGTCAAATATTCTAACTTGCAAAGTCGAATCTTTCCCATATGATGGATTTGAATTTTATTTCTTTTTTAAAGATTATTTATTTTTTTAAGATTTATTTATATATTTGAAAGACAGAGATATAGAGACAAAGAGGCAGACAAAGAGAGAGGTCTTCCATCTGCTGGTTCACTCCCCAAATGGCTCTAATGGCTGGAGCTGAGCTGATCTGAAGCCAGGAGCCAGGAGCTTCTTCCAGGTCTCCCATGCAGATGCGGGGACCCAAAGATTTGGGCATCTTCTCTCTGCTTTCCCAGGTGATAGTCAAGAGCTGGATTGGAAGTGGAGCAGTGGAAGTTCCAAGTGCCAGCAACTGGAACTGGCACCCATATGGAATGCCAGGTGGTCTCTTTGCCTGCTGCACCATAGTGCCTGCCCCCGATTTTTATTTCCTAAACTAATTTTATTTCCATCATCACTTTTCCAGACATTCAACTCTAACCTTGTCCCTGGATTCCAAGGTGGCTTCAGTAAAAGAACGTAGTTAAACTACTGCTTCCCGTTAATCCCAGAATACAGAACCCCATGCATGCACTAAATGTGCAGAGATTTTTTCCCCTTCAATCCAGATCTAGAATTCAATGTAAGAAACACAGATTCCATAGCAACAATGTTGCCATCCACATGAATTTATATCTAAGAATTAACAAGTCCAATCTTGTTTTTTTTTTTTTTGACAGGCAGAGTGGACAGTGAGAGAGAGAGACAGAGATAAAGGTCTTCCATTTACCATTGGTTCACCCTCTAATGGCCGTCACGGCTGGCGCGCTGCAGCCGGCACACTGCGCTGATCCAATGGCGGGAGCGGGTGCTTCTCCTGGTCTCCCATGGGGTGCAGGGCCCAAGGACTTGGGCCATCCTCCACTGCATTCCCGGGCCATAGCAGAGAGCTGGCCTGGAAGAGGGACAACCGGGACAGAATCCAGTGCCCTGACTGGGACTAGAACCCGGTGTGCTGGTGCCCCAAGGCGGAGGATTAGCCTAGTGAGCCTCGGCGCCAGCCCCATTTGTCAGTCTTACAATAATAAATAAATAAATAAATAAATAAATAAATACCCTTCTGAATAAAGTATTACCATAACACAATGTAAATTAAAGATATAATAAGCCGGCCGGCGCCGCGGCTCACTAGGCTAATCCTCTGCCTTGCGGCGCCAGCACACCGGGTTCTAGTCCCGGTCGGGGCGCCGGATTCTGTCCCGGTTTCCCCTCTTCCAGGCCAGCTCTCTGCTGTGGCCAGGGAGTGCAGTGGAGGATGGCCCAAGTGCTTGGGCCCTGCACCCCGTGGGAGACCAGGAGAAGCACCTGGCTCCTGCCATCGGATCAGCGCAGTGCGCTGGCCGCAGCGCGCCAGCCGCGGCGGCCATTGGAGGGTGAACCAATGGCAAAAGGAAGACCTTTCTCTCTCTGTCTCTCTCTCACTGTCCACTCTGCCTGTCAAAAAAATAAAAAAATTTAAAAAAAGATATAATAAGCCAACACAACAGGACTTCAAGTGGAAATTGGTCACAGATCAATTTATTCTTACCCACAATTCCTACCTACCACAGTCCAGTGTGTGTGTTTGTGTGTGTGTGTGTGTGTGTATAGCCAAGTTTGTTTTACTGCCTGACAGTGCAAAGTCTCCCCTAGGAGATTTATGACATTCCACAGGCTGTTTTGTGGACTTATTTGCTGTGAATTATTTCTGGCTGTTGGAAAGCATGCAGTTAACTTTTGGGTCTTATTCCAGTTGGCAGCCTATGATTTTACCAGAGATTGTTCCTGTGGGAATAAATCTTATTTTTTACCCTGTCAGAAGCAGAGCATGCAAACATGGAAGCAGTGGTAGGTTAGAAAATGGATAAGGTGGTGAGAGGGAAGAACAAAAGGGAAATAGGCTTATTTTAATAAGATACCCAGGGGGCTGGCTCTGTGGCTTAGTGAGCTAAGCCTATGCCTGCAGTGCCAGCATCTTATGTGGGCACCAATTTGAGTCTCAACTGCTCCTCTTCCAATCCAGCTCTCTGCTATGGCCTGGAACAGCAGTAGAAGATGGCCCAAGTGCTTGGGCCCCTGCACCCACATAGGAGACCTGGAAGAAGCTCTTGGCTCCTGGCTTCAGATAGGTTCAGCTCTAGCTATTGTAGCCATTTGAGGAGTGAACCAACAGATGGAAGACCTCTCTCTTTGTCTCTTGCTCTCTCTGTCTATAACTCTGCCTCTCAAGTAAAATAAATAAATATTTAAAAAATAAGATAACCAGGACAAAAATAGTCTTTTATAACCCCCTAAAAAGGATGGAGCTATATCCAGGAAAAACTTGACTGACTTTATTCCTCTGTATAAACACTTAACTGCCTTCTCTGTATTGCATAACTTTATTGTCATTGATTTCTGTTCTCATTTCTTATTTCATCCTTTTTTAACACCATTTTGTATTCTTTATTTAGGAAGACATAAGTGGGAAACTCTCAAAGTCCTAGAAAAATGCTTTACTTGTCTACTGGTCATATCCATAAAGAGAACGTGTGTCTGTAAATATGTACAACACACACCACTCTTGTGACTTTCATTGTGAGAATTTATGGTGAAAAGGATGCTAAAAGGAAGTTTAAAATATTTATTTATTTATTTGAAAGTGAGAGTTATGCAGCGAGAAGGAGAAGCAGAGAAAGAACCACCCATTGGTTCTCTCCCCAACTGGCCACAACAGCCAGAGCTGTGCCTATCTGAAAGCAGGAGCCAAGAGCTTCTTTCATGTCTCACATGTGGGTGCAGGGGCCCAAGGACTTGGGTCATCTCCCACTGCTTTCCCAGGCCATAGCAGAGAGCTGGATCAGAAGTGGAGCAGCCGGGACTCCAACCAGTGCCCATATGGAATGCAGGCACTGCAGGTGGCAGCTTTACCCGCTATGCCACAGGGCCAGCCCCAAAAGGGTTACCTTACAAAACAAGCCTCCAGACTTCCTGCTAATGTGCTTGAGAGGCAGAAGATAATGAAGCCAGTATTTGGACTGCTGCCACCCATGTGAGAGACCCAGATGGAGATCCTGGCTCTTGACTTCTGCCTGGCCTTTGTGGCCTTTCAAGTAAATAAATAAATATTTAAAATATTTGGAGATGGATCATGTTAGCATATTTATCTTTCCTGGCCTTTCCTCTTTCTTAAAGATTTTTATTTATTTATTTTAAAGGCACAGTTAGAGAGAGAGAGAGAGAGAGAGAGATCTTTCATCCACTTGTGCTCTCCACAAATGGCAGCAATAGCAGGAGCTTGGCCAATCCAAAACGAGGAGCCAGGAAGTTCTTCTGGGTCTCCCATGTGGGTGCAGGGACCCAAGCACTTTGGCCATGTTCCTCTGCTTTCTCTGGCCTCAGCAGAGAGCTGGATCAGAAGAGAAGCAGCCAGAACTGGAACCAGCACCCATATGGGATGCTGGCAATGCAGTAGGAAGCTTAACTTACTATGCCACAGTGCCGGCTCCTTTCTGGTCTTTCTTTCTCTTATTTCATGAAAGCAATGGCTTGACTTTTATTACAGAAATTATGGAATTCTACTTACAGATATTTTTTGTTTGCTTACATTTAGTTGTGAATTCATCTTACTTATACTTCCAAAGTTAATAGTGAAATCACCTTTTGATCAAATTCAGTAAAATACAATGTAAAATGTAGTAGGGATATGTTTTCAGGATGATTTCTCCCTATTTATGTAAAGGTGATATGTTCTGTATTTGCAGCATGCCTTTGTAGATGATTTTCTTTTCATAGACACTGTGGTGCTTACAATTCTTGAGTCCTTGGCCTTGAAATTCAGTGTAGGTCAGGCGTTGCTGCTCAATGGGTTGAGCCACTGCCTGTGACATCAGCATCCCAAATGTGCACTGGTTCAGATCCTGGCTACTCCACTTCTGATCCAGCTCCCAGCTCACACGCATGGGAATGCAGTGGAAAATGGACCATGTGGGAAACCCAAATAGATTTCCAGGCTCCTGGCTTCAGCCTGGCGCAGCCATGGCCATTGTGGTCATTTGGGAAGTAAACCAGCAGATGGAAGATCTTTTTCTCTATTTTTCTCCCTGTCTCTATAACTTTACCTTTCAAACAAATAAATAAGTCCTAAAAACACAGTTACTGCTGTTCAATTTGCAATGTCTTTCAAAATAAGTAATGATATTTACAAAGTTTTTATCTGAAAAAGACAGATCAAATAAATCTTCAAACCTTCCTACTGACCAAATATTCACTTGGAAAAAAACTGAATCTACACCCAGATCTTATACTCTTCATTGAAGGTCACGCAAATGCTTTATTGACTTAGATTTGAGATAAAACTTTTAAGTGTTCCAGAATATAACAGGAGATTTTCTAGATACTCTTGTTTATTGTCATGGCTCTTTAAAAATAATAGCCAAGACAGAATCTGTGAGAGAAGTAACTGGTAAACAGGATTTCCTTACAATTAAAGCTATGTGATCTGTGAAAGACCTTACTAGTGGGATGAGAAATTCAGCCACAGAACTAGGGGGAGATATTTGTAAAAGATATATTTCATAAAAGACTGTTGTCTAAACTATATCAAAAAGCTATGAAAATGCAATAGAAAAATTAACACACCAATTACAAATAGGCCAAAGTTCTGAACACACAGCTACTTCACCTAAAAAGATATGCACATGGTAAATGAGCATATGTTTCACCTCATACATCATTAGGGAAACAAAAACAGAAACAACTATGACACACACACTACACGCTTACCAGAGTGAACAAAATCCACAGCACAAATACTATCAGTTGCTGACAGGGGTGTGGAGTAACAGGAACTCTCATTCATTTCAGTTTGGAGTGCAAAATGGCATAGACACCTTGGACTACAGTCTGATCATTTTTAGATAACTAAACATATGCTTACCATATGACCCAACAATCACACTTCCTGATATGAACCCAAGGAAGCTAAACACTTGTGGCCTCACAAAAACCTGACAATGGATATTTCCTTGATTATAATTGTCAATTTTTTTAAGATTTTAATTTATTTATTTGAGAGGTAGGGCTACAGAGAAAGGTCTTCCATCTGTTGGTTCACTCACCAAATAGGGGCAATGGCCGGAGCTGGGCCAATCAAAAGCGAGGAGCCAGGAGGTTCTTCCAGGTCTCTCATGCAAGTGCAGGGGCCCAATCACTTCAGCTATCTTCCACCACTTTTCCAGGTCATAGACAGAGAGCTGGATAGAAAGAAGGGAAGCCAGGGTCCGAACCCGCGCCCATATAGGATGCTGGCACTGCAGATGGAGGCGTAACCTACTGTGCTACAGCGCCAGCCCGGATTGCCAAAACTTTGAAGCAGTCAAGGTGTCCTTCTATAGGTTAATGAACAAATAAACTGGGAGAGTCCAGCAGTGTGAAATACTATTCAGAAATGAGCTATAAAGGTATGAGGAATCTTAACTGTATATGACTCAGGGGAAGAAAGCCGACCTGCAAAGGATGTGCTGTGTGACTTCATTAATATGACATTCTAGAAATGGTAACACTGTAGATGCATTGAAAAGATAAATGATTGCTTGGGGTTTGGGTGGAGGGACAGATGAACAGGCAGGGCAAAAAGCTATTTTAGGGCAGTGGCACCATTTCATGTGACACTGCAATGAACGATACATGTGATCATAGATTTCTCAAAATATGTAGGATGTGGGGCTGGCATTATGGTGTAGTGGGTAGAGCCACCAGCTGGGACACCAGTGTCCCTTACAGGGGCCAGTTTGTGTCCTGGCTGCTCTACTTCTGAGCGAGCCCTTTGCTAATGTGCCTGGTGAAGCAACAGAAGGTGGCCCAAGTGCTTGGGCCTGCCATGGCCACCCACATGTGAGATCTGGATGGAGTTTCTGATTCCTGGCTTCAGCCTGGTACAGCTTTGGTAGTTGCAGCCATCTGTGGAGTGAACTAGTGGATGGGATATTACTCCCTCTCCCTCCCTCCCTCCTCTCTTCCTCCCTCTAACTCCCACTCTCTCTCCCTCTCCCTTTCCTTCTCTCTCCCTCTCCTTCCCCTCTTTCTTTCCCTAACTTTCAAATAAATAAATCTTTTAAAATGTAAATGTAATACATAAATTAACATAAAATTAACATATTAACATAAACTCAACATGAAGTATGGACTTTGGGTGAAAATGATGTACAACATAGACTTGTTGATTGGAACAAATGTTCCACTCTGGTGCTGGATGTTTGATAGTGGCAGAAAAAGTTTATGCTCAGCTTTTCTGTGAAACTAAAACTGCTCTAAAAATTAATCATATTTAAAGCAAAAAAGCAAAACCCAAGTGTGTGACATTGGCATTTAAGGAATAGAATTTACAAATAAATATTAATGAAGCCATAAAGTACTTGCCTCTCCAGGTCTCAAAGTGCAATTTAGACATGACCTTATGGCTGTTATATCCTTGAACCTGTGTAAATATTACATGGGAGTTATTACTAGCCATTGCCATAATTATCAAAGTGGAGTATAATGTTTAACTTTCTTAAACATTTATTCAATTTCATTTAATTTCAAAGGTGGAAAAACAGAGAGAGAGACAGAGGTAGAGGTAGAGAGAGAAAGAGACAGAGAGACAGAGAGTGACAGAGATAGAGGGAGAGAGGTCTTCCATTTGCTGATTCCCTCCCAAATGCCTGTAAAATCCAGGGCTGGGCCAGGCCAGAGCTAGGAACCAGAAACTCAGTTTGGGTCTCTCACATGGGTGATAGGGACCCAAGCACTTGAGCTGTCATTTGCTGCTTCCCAGGATGAACATTAGCAGGAAGCTGGATCAGAAGTGGAGGAGGCAGAATGGAACCAGGCACTGTGGTATAGGATGCGAGCATTTCAAACTGTGACTTAAACAAATGTCTGCACCCTTGACTTCATCATATAGATGAGAACATGAATGAATTTCAGTTATGTGGTAGGATGAAGTCTTGATTTTATGCAGTGATGGGGACAAACGATGAGAGACATCTGAGAAATCAATCTGTGATCAGTAACATTCACTTTAGCCCCTCTTCCACCTCCTGTTGTTTGATTTTTGTGATACTTTCTGTTCTTGCTTCTGACGGTTAGAAAGTACTCATCTACAATGAAAAAAACCTAGGAGGTGAGATAATCAGTGAGTTTGGGTTTCTCAAAATTGAGCAATGGAAATTTAGCTGAAATTCACAGAGAAGCTCAGATTTACAGGACCCAAAATTTAACTGCAATGAGTTGTGCAAAATGAGTCTTAGTTCCAAATGTGGACGAAATCTATCTATTTTTTAAAATAATTTTCCAGTACAATTTTTCACATTAAAAACCATTCAATGAATTTTAATTGCTGAAGTTTATTTGTTTTGGTTAGGACACACATTACTCCTTTGATACAGCAGCTCCGGTTAAGGTAATCTGTAACCTGCAACCTCTAACCATTTATATATTCCTATAGACTCTCAAATAGAATACAAATTCCACAACTAATATAAATGTCAGTTGGACAGATGACTAGGTAAATTCTTTCCACATGAAAAACAACAGAGCAAGTGTTGAATATGTTTCAGTTAACTTAATGAATGAATGCCCTTGTGGAATTATGAATGGGTATTCCTAAGGTCCTCATATATAAACCTGAAAATCTTCATTTAACACAAGAATTTTTTTTAACCCATGAAGCTAAAAAGTAATATTGTGTTTTTTCTTCTAATGGTGAATTTTTTGATGGTAAAATTTATATATATATATATAATTTTTTTTGACAGGCAGAGTGGACAGTGAGAGAGAGAGACAGAGAGAAAGGTCTTCCTTTTGCCGTTGGTGCACTGCGCTGATCCGAAGCCAGGAGCCAGGTGCTTCTCCTGGTCTTCCATGTGGGTGCAGGGCCCAAGGACTTGGACCATCCTCCACTGCACTCCTGGGCCACAGCAGAGAGCTGGCCTGGAAGAGGAGCAACCAGCACAGAATCCGGCACCCAGACCGGGACTAGAACCTGGGGTGCTGGCACCACAGGGGGAGGATTAGCCTACTGAGCCGCGGCGCCAGCTGTAAAACTTATTTTAATAACTCTCCACATGCGGCTGGCGCCGTGGCTTAACAGGCTAATCCTCTGCCTTGTGGCGCCGGCACACCGGGTTCTAGTCCCGGTCGGGGCACCGAATTCTATCTCAGTTGCCCCTCTTCCAGGCCAGCTCTCTGCTATGGCCCGGGAAGGCAGTGGAGGATGGCCCAAGTCCTTGGGCCCTGCACCCGCATGGGAGACCAGGAGAAGCACCTGGCTCTTGGCTTCGGATCAGCACGATGCGCCGGCTGAAGCAGCCATTGGAGGGTGAACCAATGGCAAAAAGGAAGACCTTTCTCTCTGTCTCTCTCTCTCTCACTACCCACTCTGCCTGTCAAAAAAAAATAATAAAAAAATAACTCTCCACATGCAACGTTCTCTGAACCATTCCATTTGTAATTCTGTAAAAAGCCTTTTGCTGCAGAATGAAATGGCACCTGCTGTAACCACAGTTCTCCTGAAGCACTGCAGGATGAATGGTCTTTTTCTAAGTGGCATTTCCATCACAGGATTGAATTTTGAGCTTTTTTCAGTGCACAATCAGACATAAAATGGTTATGCTACCAACTTGATATGTGTTCAATGTCAAGCCATGTGTTTCTGTTGACAGCTTGAGAAGATTGTAAAACCATTAGACATGTAAGCTTGTGGTTCAAAGGGACTTTTCTGTAGCAGGGCTGCTTTTAACTTTCTCATTCGGTTTGGTGAACACCTGCCCTTCCTCGGATAATAAACCTAGGTACAACTTGTTGGATTATGTCTGGAACCCAGGTAAAAGTAGAAAATATGAAATACTTTAATAAAGAACTATGTATACTTGACTTCACATACCCATATGCATATACACATGCAAGACTTTGAGCTTTTTTATTAATTATTAATAATTATTTAATTAATTACTTAAGACAGTGGAACAATATTTAAAGAAAGAATGATTTTCTCTATTTCATTGGGTGTTAGAGGTTCCAGAAGCAAAGGCTAACTATAATTATTATATTATAGTTATTGATGATAATAGCTAATGATAGTTATTATATAATAGTTATTAATGAAGTTATTATTATGATAGTTATTATTATGATAGTTATTGCTATCATTTTGGCCCTTCTAAAGGCTGATGCGGTATCATATATCCTTGTCAGCAATTGGCTCATATAAAGTCCAGCACACAGAAAGCACTTGATTAACAGTCCTCACATAAAAACAAACATATTTTTTGAAACTCATTTTTTTTCATCAGATAACTTTTGAGCATGACTTTGTGCTATCTGCTCTTTTATCAACAAGATTGGCCAGATGAAAACCCAGGGCTGTTCATTTTTCCAAAAGAGTAAAAAAAAATGACTAAAGGGAAAGAGGAGAATGACGCATTTCAGAAACCACAGGTAAACTTTTAGAGTATGCATAAGCAAATCTGGTGCCATACCCTGCAAAAATCATATCTGTTACATAAAACAAGCAACTGACTTCTCAATGTTCATTATATAGCATAGAATCACCCTCAAGACATTGATGAACCTATTACAGTAATTCCATCCCTATTCTACTGATTGTCTCAAGAGGAGGTAAATATAAGCAAGTTGAAATCATGGAGAACATTTCTCTAGTTCCATGGAAAAGAGAAGCTACCTTTCTCCAATGAGATGCATGGTAGAGGCTTTGTTCCATGGTTTCCATTCCATGAGAGGGGTAAGGTTGAGGATAATTAGCTGAGGATAATCACAAAGATGCCAGCATCTGAGGAGTAGGGCTGGAACCCAAAGGAGCAGACCTAGAACCCATCCCCTCTCTGAGTTCCATGCTGAGACTCAAAATTCCCTCTTGTGAGGCTGGCACCGTGGCTTAACAGGCTAATCCTCCACCTTGCGGCACCGGCACACCGTGTTCTAGTCCCAGTTGGGGCGTTGGATTCTATCCCGGTTGCCCCTCTTCCAGGCCAGCTCTCTGTTATGGCCCGGGAAGGCAGTGGAGGATGGCCCAAGTCCTTGGGCCCTGCACCCACATGGGAGACCGGGAGAAGCGCCTGGCTCCTGGCTTCGGATCAGCACAATGAGCCGGCCGCAGAGGCCATTGGAGGGTGAACCAATGGCAAAAAGGAAGACCTTTCTCTCTGTCTCTCTCTCACTATCCACTCTTCCTGTCAAAAAAAAAAATTCCCTCTTGTGAAGTCACGTTGAGTTTGAGCTTCCTGCAGTGTTTTCACCCAATCAATTCATCAGGCAATGGATTTTTGTTTTGAAGATATTAACAAGGAGGCCTGTGGCAGTTAGGAAGGGAATGTTTTTATAAGGAAACAGAATTGTGCTACCTTGCAACTGGATCTTTATATAAGCTAGGTGTTGTGTATAAACTTGACACATTTACAAAAACCTGTAGCAAGACTTAATTTTTATCCTTCTGCTAATAATACATAGTTTGGATTTGATGAGGCCTAAAATCCTAACAGAAGAATATGAATTTTTTTTACAAAAACTCATTAATTGCAAAGAGAAAATGAAAGGATAAAATATAGTTTGGATATGGAATTGATGAGATTGGGCAAATAGAGTTTTATGGTAAAGACAGGTGGAAGGTTCTTGAATAAACTATTTCTTATCAGTATTTGTCTATGCTTAAGTGAAAATGGATTAAGCCATCGGGGTGCCAGATTTTGTCCCAGTTGCTCCTCTTCCAGTCCAGCTCTCTGCTATGGCCCAAGTCCTTGGGCCCTGCACCCGCTTGTGAGACCAGGAGGAAGCACCTGGCTCCGGGCTTTGGATCAGTGCAGTGCACCGGCTGTAGCGGCCATTTGGGGGTGAACCAATGGAAGGAAGACCTTTCTCTCTTTCTCTCTCACTGTCTAACTCTGTCTGTCAAAAAAAAGATAAAAAAATAGATTGAGCTTAAAGTGAATCATTGGTTGTTTGGCCCAGTTTTTATCAGGAAGAAGAATTGCTATCAGAATAGTTATCCAAGTTGTCAAATTTCTCTGTGTATAAACTATGTCAATAATTACAAATTGTTAAGTCAGAAGTTTTTTGTGACAAATAGAATACATTTTATCAAAACATTGTTGGAATTCCAGTTTGGACAGGTCGTAAAATGTTCCCATTGAATAGATAAAGTTAAACCTAGTATAGAATATCCTTATATTATGTTTTATAATGAAATTTTTATTTTAAAACATATTCAGTATTGCTTAGATTTTTCAGTGACCTCAGACCGTTGGATTTCAATTTCTCATGAGATTTTCATTAATGAACTCTTATTTAATAGGAATTTTCACAACATCCAGTTAATAAGGTAAAAATAGTATGCTTTATTGCTGCAATATTGCTTTTCCTTCACATATATTAGTTTCCATAACTTTATACTCTATGTAATTTATACAGTACGCACCTCACACAATTAAATATGGACTTTTATTTCATAGTAACCACACATTGGCCTCAGTATTTTTCATCAAAGTTTCCAGACAGAAATCTATTAATGTTACTGACATGTTTTTGAGATCCATGCTGATATCTTCTACTTCTCATTTTGAAGTTAATACTGGGGAGTAGCAGAGCTAAAACACGTCTATCTGGAAGAATGTGCCTAAAAGCTAATTTTGTTTAACATTTTAAAATGTGTGCATCTCTATCTCTTGAAGAGCTGCTAATCTAACCATGGGATACACAAAATCACTAAAATCATTTTGCTGGATGGGCAGTGTCTGGCCCAGCAGTGAAGACACAACTTTAATATCCACATCCTATATCTGAGTGCCTGGTTGGAGTTCTAGATTCACCTAAAACCCATGTTCCTGCTAATGTGCACCTTAGAGACAGCTCATATACTTGGGTTCCTGCCAGCCACCTGGGAGACTTGAATTGAGTTCCTGGCTCCTGGCTTTGGCCTGACCCAGCCCTGGCTGTTATGAGCATTTGAGGAATGAATCAGCAGATAGAAGATCTCTCCATGTCTGTCTACCTCTGTTTCTTTGTCTCCATGTCTTTCACTTAAATGGAAACACATAATTGAAAAGCATTAAAAACACAACATTGGCAATATTAATTTTTAACAAGTTTTGTGTTACCATCATATTTAAATGAACATCTCATCAGTTTTCCACCAAGTGAAATATCTCAGTGTCCTGCTGACAATGAGAAGATTTGCAAATGAAATTGCATGCTTAGTGCTTGAAGGCAGCATGAGGTCCAGCTGGATGGCTAACAATGTTGAGCATTTACCCTCTGAAGACTCTGTCCCCTCTCTTCTCAAAATATCCACTCCAGGTACTACACACACTTCCCAGGTGAGGACGGTGAGCGGCAAGGACAGGAGAGAACTTGCCCAAGCTCCTGGAGCCAGAATGTGGTAAAGCAACGTGCAGTGCTAACCCTTTCTGTCTGCTCTGCATCCCTATTCTCCCTGTACTGAATTTTGGCTTCCTGCAGGCAGTTTTTGGTGACAAGACAGGCAAAACGGAAGTAATCAGGGGAAAACACTTTCTGAGTCCATATGAACAGTTACAAAGGCTGTGGGCGCTTGGGCAAAGTAGAAAACCAATAAAAGTCTTCACAAGAAATGAATGCATAAACTGAGGTTTGACAGTATTGGCCTTAGTGTGAACCTGACTGGCGGAATGATGCAGACTTGGCCAAACTATGCATTGACATTATATTGGTAAATTGATCAAGAAGTATCACCTCTGTAGGGAAAGCTTTACAAAAATAAATAGATGACCCCATCGCATGTGTCTTAAGTTCCCTGGAAAAAGTGAGTGAGTGTGGGCTTTCGCCATGAAGGATTAGAGAGCAGAAACAAGAAGGAGATAGAGAAATGGAAGGGAAGGAGTGTCTTCCTCTGCCTGCAGGCTGTGTCTCTCTGCTGAGGAGGGGCACACATCAGTCTTTAAGGAGGGAGACTCAGAAATCCCAATGACTTACTTGATAGCTAATTTGTTTTGCTTCTCCATGCAAAGACTGCCTGTAAAGTTTAAGAAGAACTTTGTTTCCATGACTTAACATTCGTGGTCAAATTATTACTGTTTTGTCTTCTTACCATCAACACTTATAAAGTTATTTCTATAAGATTAAAAATGATGCTGTTTCTCTTTCCAATTTTGGCTTCTTTCATGTAACATAATGACCTCCAGTTTCATTGAAAATGATGAATTCATCCTCTTAATGACTGAGTAATATCCCATTGTGGGAATGTATCACATTACTCTCTTTGTTAATCAGCTGATGGACATTAAGGTTATTTTAATTTCCTGGCTATTGTGAACAGTGCTGGAATAATTGTGGGGGTCTGAAAAATGAGTGATGTCATAGAATCTAAAATCATGATTGTGGTTAGCAGAGACTAGGTAAGTGGGAGAGAATGATTGATGAGTGCTAGGTTGTAGCTGGATAGGAGTAAGAAGTTCTTGGGTTTGATTGACAGTAGGGTGAAGATAGATAATGTTAATTTACTGTATGTTTCAGTCAATAAAAAAACTTAGACAAGATTTTTTGGATGTTTTCACTAAAAATGGATGGTAAGTGCTTAGAAGGATAAATATATTTAAACTGATTGAATATCAAATCATTAACAAAGCATAACATAGTAGCTCATAAATATGTATAATTTTGTATCTCTGTTAGATTTTTTTGAAATAAAAAGATTTTAAAAATTATATTGATTCAGGGGGATTCCAAGGCAACAGATGCACTGCTTTAGAAGAGGGGAATATAGCAGAAAAAGTGAAGGAAATGCATTCCCAGGGAACAGTGGGAAGAAATCTAACAGTGGGAATTGTACAGAAGGAAGAGGAATGCTGTGGATCAGCGTGGATGGTACAGACATGCAGGAATGAGCTCGGAGGAAACACAGCATCCTTGCAGCCGAGAACTGAAGGATATGCATGCTTTGGAGACTGATGTGAGAGCCCACAGCTGATGACATTGCCAGTGGGAGGGTGAACCATTTGTCACTCCTGGGGGTGACCTTGAGATGTCTCTGAAGTCACTTATCCCTGTAACTTCCCAGAGGCCCTCCAAGAATGGCCTGGTCACCTGCTCAAGCTGGAGCACATGCAGCCCTGACTCTGTGCCAGGAGGAAGAAGAACAGCAAAAGGGCTGTGATCTGTGTGGGGAGCATCCACTTTACCTTCAGATTTAAACTAAGAAACCTCTCCCTTCCCCAAGAACATGGAAGAGAAGATGAACAGGGGTTGGTGAGGGTGCCATGTCCATGGTCCCCAGGGGAAGCCTGAGGGGCCCTCTCTGCAGGCAGCCCCCCAATCCTCCTTTACGCTCACTTCTGTTTGCACAGGTATCTTTGGTAGTTCAGTCTGGAGCCAGGTGACCCAGTGTCCTGAACTCTTGCAGAGAAACCCAAGGTAGGTGGTCCTCCTGTATCCACTGCTGAACCCAGGTAACAGTTGGACTCCTTGCCCAGCTCCCACCAGCAGCTATCTGAGTCCATACCTGGCGAATCCTGTACACCATAATGTCAAGGTCTTTGGCCCTCAGGGTGAGGTCTTGTTCTCCATTGGCAATGCAGGTGGACATCAGGTATGGGCACTCTCAGCTCTGCTTCAATGCACATCACTAATGACCAGGACCTCCCTGCTGTGTCACAGATGCCAGAACATGTCCCTCCAGTTCAAGAGAAATTGCACGTTTAAGCCTCTCCCTCCCTCCTTCTGTTCCTCCCCTCCACAGCCTCATCCCTTCACCATCAACACACCTACCACCCCCAACACACCACCACTACCTCCATAACCAGCCCCTCACTAGTCAGCCTCTGGGAACCAGCACTCCATTCTCAGGTCTAGGAGTTCAGCCTTTGTGCCATCCCCATAGCCACAAGAGGGGACTGTACTTGTCCAGGTGAGACCCACCTGCCATTCAGCTCCATCCAACCATGCCAAGGTGCACACAGAGACCCATATACCACAAATGACCAATTCCATGGATAATGTTATGATTTTTGTTAGATTTTATTTGAGAGAGTTACAGACACAGAGAGAAGGAGAGGCAAAGAGAGAGAGGTCTTCCATCTACTGGTTCACTCCCCAGATGGTCGCAGTAGCTTGAACTGCACTGATCCAAAGCCAGGAGCCAGGAGTTTCTTCCAGGTCTCTCATGTGGGTGCAGGGGCCCAAGCACTTGGGCCATCTTCTACTGCTTTTCCAGGCCATAGCAGAGAGCTGGATCAGAAGTAGGGCAGGCAGGACTTGAACCCATGCCCATATACATTCCAGCACTGCAGGCAGAGGCACTATGCCAAAGGACCAGCCCTAAATTTATGATTTTTATTGACAAGTAGCATAAAAAATGCTCAAGCAAATGAGACCCCTCAGGCAGCTCAGCTTGCACCTGAAGTAGGCTACTTGTTGGCCACCTTTCAGCTGCAGGGGCCAGGGCCTCTGGCTGGGGCTGGCAGGCAGCAGGCACACAGGAGGAATCTGAGGATCCTCCTGTCAATCCTCCTTCCCAGCCCCTGCTGGCTCTTACTCAGGACAGAGGAAGCTGCTGAGGTCCCAGCTTCCTCAAGCTCAGCTTCTGGGACCTCTGGCACCACCGGATCCCTACTGCTCTTGGGGGAGAGGGTGCAGGAGGTATCACAGAGACAGACTTGGGGGCTGGGCTGGCAACAGGGCTCCTCTCCACTTGCAGCTGTCCAGGGAGTGGAGAGGCAAGCATGGTGGTGGCAATGGCAGGATCCAGCTCAGACCTGGGCTCCAGCTCTGATTCCAATCCAGCTCTGACTCTGACTCTGGCTTGGGCTTGTGCTCCCATGGCCCTGAGGTGATGAGCTCCCAGATGAGGAGGGCAGGTACACTCTGAATCTCCCTCGAGGATGCATGTGCAAGGGTGCCCCACACAATGGCGAGGCTGTGCAGTGAGCCTTTGACCAGAAGCGTGCTCTACCAATGGGGCTGCACCTGCTCCAGGCTCTGTGAGTCCTGATGCACAGACATCCGGCTGGATCCCCGAGGGACAGATGGCACTGAGGCTCCAGCAGCTGACAGCAGACCCAGGCTTGCCAGGTACTCCTGGGCCTCTGGGTCCTCAGAAACCCCCAGGGGCTAAACAAGGGCCACCTCCTTGCTCTCAGCTCCTTCCTTTGAGGGGTCAAATACCAGTGTTCCTGAGTGATTTCTGCCCTAGGCCTGTGGCACGGGTCCAGGCTGAGCAGTGAACTGAGGAATCCTCCAGGTCTGAGCTGGCTGTACGTGGCAGCTCATAGCTCCCAACTGGATTCAGTCCCACAACTTGGCTTGGTCCTTCCCGTTGAATGGCAGATCCCCTGCCACCATAGTGAAGATGATTACATGGAAACTATATATGTCAGCTGCAAATGCAGCATAGGTCTCCTGCTGGAACACCTCCAGGGTGCTGTATTCTGGAATCCCACAGAATCTCTGCACCAGCGCACCCTCAGGCAGCTGGCAGCTGAGCCCAAAGTCTGCCAGCTTCACATTCATTTTCGAGTCCAGCATGAGGTCCCTGTGTGCTACATGCTGAGCTTGACAGTATCCTACTACCACCCCGATCTGATGGAACATGGCCATGCATCACGCTCAGGCAAGCTTCTCTGCCTCTTCACATGCTGATAGAGGCTGTCACTGGCCACCAGCTCCAACACCAGGCAGTGGTGTTGGCTGACCCAACCCACCTCCAGCAGCTCGCTGATGTTCTGTTGCCTCAGCAGCTGCATGATGCTGGCTTAGCTGCATGATGCTGGCTTCTCTCTTCATATGCCTGGTGCCGAAGAAGCTGCTCCCATCTTCATGGAACAGCTTAACAGCTACCTGCCACTGGTTGGATGCCTGGCGGGCCAGCAGCACCCTGCTGAAGCTGTCCCTGCCCAGGACTGACAGCAACTGGAGAACAAGCTGACGGCTGGTGATGGCATCCAGGTCCTCAAAGTCTTCCATGCTGGTGTCCCTAACTACACTGTCTGATCTACTCTGTCTAAATTGCTGTCCACAAACACTGAGGAGCTACCCTAACTATGATACCTAAGAAAATAAATGGAGGGCTGGCACCATGGCTCACTTGGCTAATCCTCTGCCAGTGGTGCCAGCACCCCGGGTTCTAGTCCTTGTTGGGGCACTGGGTACTAGTCCCAGTTGTTCTTCTTCCAGTCTGGCTCTCTGCTGTGGCCCAGGATGGCAGTGGAGGATGGCCCAAGTGCTTGGGTCCCTGTACCCGCATGGGAGACTGGGAGGAAGCACCCGGCTCCTGGCTATGGATTGGCATAGCGTTGGTGGTAGTAGCCATTAGTGGAGTGAACCAACGGAAGGAAGACCTTTCTCTCTGTCTCTCTATCACTGTCTATAACTCTATTTGTCAAATAAAAAAAAGACTTAAAAAAAAGAAAGAAAATAAGTGGATAACCAGGTGACTACCTGCTGATCTAACGTACCACAGTAGCTACATTAACTACACTGTTGAAACGCAGACACAAGACTAAGTCCTTTCTAACCAAAGCTGAAAACAAATACCAGAAAATCTCCAAAAAACAAACACTAAATAACTACACTAGCACTAAGAAGTCTAGTAGCACTACCTGGCTAAAGATGGGGGAAGAAAAAAAAAAGCTGTGAAAAGAGACAAAATGGGCCAAAAAATAAATAGGTGAAATACAACAAACTAAACAAAATGGGGGAAAACTAAAGTAAAACAAGAAACAAACAAAAAGCGCACCAACACTAACAAGCACAAGTGCTAGAAAGATGGGTCCAAGTCATGCAGGTCACTAAAATGCTTTATGGTAAAGCAGACAAAAACCTGGGCCAGGCTGCTGCTTATATAGGCATGGGGAATTCTGTCACCATAGGGCTCCTGAAGAAGTCAGAGCAAGAAAGCGACCAGTGGCAGTCCTGCAGGGAATGCACGAATTTGTACTTCATGAGAGTTGGTCCTTATAAAGTCAGAGCAGTTGAAGACTTGGCCACTTTTTGCTCTTTTCCCAGACAATGAGAAAGAGTAGATCAGAAATGAAGCAGCTGGGACATGAATGGGTGCCAGATGGGGTGCCAGGGTCTAAGGTGGTGGCTTTACATGTCATCCCACAAGGCTGGCCCTATCTGCATCACTGCCACATTGTCTAGGATAGGATAGGATTGTCTAGGATAGGAATTATCACAGTGATCTACACTGGCCCCAGGTGCTGTACAAAGCATCACAAATGAAGTGCATAAGTGCTATTGCAGAAGAATGACAGGTTCCTTTTAAAATGTTTGGGGAGGGTCCGGTGTGAGGACACAGAGGGTTGAGCTGCTGCCTGTGACAGGAGCATCCACATCACATGGTGTGGTTCAGGTCCCAGCTGCTGTGTTTCTGATCTGACTTCCTGATGGAGCTCCTGGTTCCTGAGTTCAGCCTGGCCTAGCCCCTGCTG
Source organism: Lepus europaeus (assembly GCF_033115175.1). Lineage (NCBI taxonomy): Eukaryota > Metazoa > Chordata > Mammalia > Lagomorpha > Leporidae > Lepus > Lepus europaeus. The sequence goes on from NW_026909015.1 coordinate 725,654, forward strand.
TTGCAGTCATTTCAGGCTTGAACCAGTAGATCTCTCACTCTCTCTCCCTGACTCTCTCTTTCTCTGTTGCTCTGCCTTTCAAAAAATCATTTAAAAAGGTTTTAGGAGTGGGTGGAGGAGGGGGCAGCTTTGTGGCATACTCAGTTAAGCTGCTGCATGGAATGCTGATATCCCCAGTAGACACCAGTTCCTAAGCAGGAGGCTCCACAGCTGACCCAGCTCCCTAGTAAAGGCCTGAGAAAAGCAGTGTCATATGGCCATTTTTGGGGCCCTGCCACCAGGTGGGAGACCTTGATGAAGCTCCTGGCTCCTGACTTTAGCCTGTCCTAGCTTTGGTCACTGTGGCCTTCTGGGAAGTGAACGAGCTGATGAAATCTCTCTCTGTCTCTCTCTCTCTGGCATTTCCCTCCTTTCTCTCTTTCTCTTTCTGGCTCTCTCTCTCTCTCTGTCCACACTCTCTAACTTGGCCATTCAAATTTATAAAAATATATGACAGGAAACACATTTCTACCACTTTTGACTGCTTCAGGGATATTGTAACAAAATTTTTCCCCATTTGCTTCCCAATAAATGTTTTCAATCTATTCCAGCATACCTATTGTTGAATTCTAAAATATATGCAAATTAAAATGTACTGGTGAACTCTATTTTCAGATTTTTTTCTTTGACAGAACCAAAGATAATGTCACTATAGCAAAAGAGTGGATTAAATGATTGTCAGTGTTTCTTGGAGAGAGTTTTGAAGGAAATCTGAAGTATAAGATTTCTGTAAGTGATACCTGAAATACATCTACTTATGTTTTCATGCAGTGCATGTTTAAAGATTCAAAAACAGAAGTGCTCTGGTCTCCATAGCAGCATTCAGATAGAGTTCATTAAAGTTTAAATAAAACCCAAGAGGTGCAGGTGTCTGGGGCAAGGGTTAAGACCCAACTAGGGATGCACACACACCCTGCCAGGTGCCTGGGTCCTCATCTGGCACTGCATTCGATTTCACATTCCTACTCCCATGCATTCTAGAAAGGGAGCAGATGAGTGCCCAAGTCCTTGAGCCCCTGACACCCAACATGGGAGAGCCAGATATGGTCCCAGATTCTGGATTGGTGACCCCGGCTTGCTGGCTTCTCAGGGAAGAAAGAGCACGTGCAAAGGCCCAGAGGTGGCCTTAGATCAGTGTCTAACAAGGCCATCCAATGTGTGCAGAGGGAAAGGCGGGCAGGGGGGCAGGTGAGCTAAGGTTCCCAATGTGAGGGGAGGAGCTGTGTCCTGCCCTGAAGTGATAGAACCAGGCATGGGTTTGAAGGACAGCAATGCTGAGAGTCCACATTTTGGGCTGCTGGGCATAAAGAAAATCCACACCAGGGAGCAGACAGGGGCAGCAAGCCTGCCACCCCTATCCCTGCCTGCTTCTTCCTCAGCCCTGCCTCCAGGTGAAGGACATTCTCACCTGAATGGGAGGGGGACCCAGGTCTATACTTGGCCATGACTACTGTAGGTCACCGAAAAGGAAAGACTTACCCAGAGAAAGCCCCTGAGGCACTTCCCCAACCACACATTCAATGTCTCTCATGGAAATGCAGGTGACTGGGGCCATGGAATCTGACTTATCAAAGGCACCTGCCTGCTAGCCCCTTGTGGTGGCTGTGTTTTACTAGCAATCTCCATTTTGGCACCCAGGGTTCAGGGAACCTGAGTGGTAAGTGGCAAAGACTCACAGATTTGTTCGAGGCTACAGATTGGGGAGGGGAACACGTCTTGGGGAAAGGGCCATGATACTGGACATGACCAGTTAGGGAATGAGAAGCAAGCTCAGGAAAACCAAGCCCAGTGGGGCCCCCACCTAGGCCATTTCTGTGACTCCCACATGGCCTGCTTCTTGGGAACTTGTCATTGTGTTGTGGACTTAGGGCAGGGGCATACATGGCAGCAGGACCTGTGTTCTCATTGCACTTCTGACAACAGTAGCCAGATCACACGTGTGCTGGGAGCTCACACAGAATATTTACATGTCTGCCCTGCACATGGCTCACAGCCTTATCATCAGGATTACCATGAACCATTTGTCACTCCTGGAGGTGATCTTGAGATTTCTCTGAAGTCATTTTCCACTGTAACTTCCCAGAGATCCTCCAAGAATGGCCTGACCACTGCTCAAGCTAAAGCACTCACAGTCCTGATTCTGTCCTGGAAGGAGGCAGAACACTTTATGTTAGCCCTAGAGCAATGAGAGGGGACTGTATCATCCAGGTGAGATTCATCAGGTAGTCAACTCCATCCAGCTGTGCCAAGGTACACACAAGGACCCAAACACCTTACAGGACCAGTTCCATGCATACAGTTAAGATATTTATTGATGAGAAGCACAGCAAAGTCTCAAGCAAATGAGAGTCCTCAGGCATCTCAGCTTGCACCTGAGGTAGGCTACCTGGGGGCCACTTTTCAGCTGTGGGGGCCAGGGCTGCTGACTGGGGCCAGCAGGCAGCAGGCACACAGGAGGAATCTGAGGATCCTCCTGCCAATCCTCCTGCCCAGCCCCTGCCAGCCCTTGCTCAGTACAGAGGCCGATGCTGAGGTCCCAGCCTCCTCCAGCTCAGCTGCTGGGACCTCTGGCACCACCGGGTGCAGACTGCTCCTGGGGCTGGGGGTGGAGGGGCTGGCCCAGTGACAGGCTCAGGGGCTGGGCTGGCACCAGCGCTCCTCTCATGCAGATGTCCAGGTAGGGAAAAGGCAACCACTGGGGCAGCAACAGCAGGCTCCCTCTGAGGCTCTGGCTCAGGTTCTGACTCTGACTCAGTCTCCAGATCCAACTCTGGCTCCAGCACCAACTCTGAATCCAACTCCACCTCTGACTCAGACTCCGGCTCAGTTTCAGGCTCCCTGTGTCCCTGAGGTGACAGGGGAGGGCAGGTGAGAAGGGCAGGTGCACTCTGGATCTCCCTCATGCCCACAAAGCCATGAGGCTGTGTTGGGAGACCACAGCCAGACCCGTGCTCTGCCAACAGGGTTGTACCTGCTCCAGGCTCCGGGAGTCTGGCTGCAGGGACATCTGGCTGGATCCACTAGGACCAGATGTCACCAAGACTCCAGCGTCTGGAAGCAGACACAGGCCAACCAGGTACTCCTGGGCCTCTGGGTCCTCGGGAACCCTCAAGGGCTGCACCAGGGCCACCTCCTCACCCTCTGTTCCTTCTTCTAAGGGGTCAAACCACCATTGCTGGTGGGTGATTTCTGCTGTAGACTTGTTGCACGATTCCATGCTGAGGAGTGAACTCAGGAGCTCCTCAAGTGCCGAGCAGGCTGCACACGGGAACTCATAGCTCCCCCTCTGGTTGCAGTCACATAGCTCGACCAAGTCCTTACCACTGAAGGGTATGGCCCCCGTCAGCGTGGCAAAGAGGATGATCCCCCAGGCTCCACATATCTGAGGCAAAGGCGTCATAGGGCTCCTGCTGGAACACCTCGGGGGCACTGTACTCTGGAGTCCCACAGAAGCCCTGCCAGCTTCACATTGAGCTGCAAGTCCAGCAGCAGGTTCCCCAGCTAGAGGTCCCTGTGTGCCACCTGCTGCTCATGGCAGTGGCCCATGGCCGCCAGGATTTGGTCAAACATGACCATGGCCTCAGGCTCTGTCAGGCCACCACAGCTCATCACGTGCTGGTAGAGGCCACCCCGTCTGCCAGCCCCATCACCAGGCAGTGGTAATGGCCAATGCAACCCACCTCCAACAGCTCCATGATATTCTGGTGCCTCAGGAGCAGCATGATGCTGGCCTCTTGCATCACTTGCCCGGTGCCGAAGGGGTTGCTGGTGTCTTCCTTGAACAGCATCATGGCCACCTGCCACTGGCTGGAAGACTGGAGGGCCAGCACCACCATGCCGAAGCTGACCCTGCCCAGGGCTGACAGCAACTGGAGACCAAGCTGATGGCTGGTGTTGACATCTAGGTCCTCATGGCCTTCCATGCTGGTGTCCCTAACTACACTCTCTGCACTACTCTGTCGAATATTCCTGTCCATAATACTAACTAAGGAGCTACTCTACAATACCTAAGAAAATAAAGGGACAACAGTGGTCTAACTTCTGATCTGACTAAGGTATCACAGTAGCTACATGAACTACACTGACACACAGTGGCAAGACTGAGTCCTATCTAACCAAAATAGAAAACAAATACCAGAAACCCCCCCCCCCCCAAAATAAAAACAACACAAAACATCAAATAGCTACACAAGCACTAAGAAATCTAGTAGCATTGTCTAGGTAAAGATAGGGGAAGCCAAAAGTGAAAAAAAAAAACCTGCAAAAAAAGACAAAATGGGCCAAAAAAAGAAATAGGAGGAAAAAAAAAGAAACTAAAGCAAAATGAGGAAAGGAAGGAACCAAATAGAACAAGAAACAAATAAACAAAACAGCACACCAACACCAAAAAGCACCAGTGCTAGAAAGATGGGTCCAAGTCACACAGGTCACCAAAAGAGCTTCCTGGTAAAGCAGACAAAAACCTGGGCTATGCAGCCACTTATATAGGCATGTGGAATTCTGTCATCATAGGTCTCCTTATGAAGTCAGAGCGAGAAATGGACCAGTGGCAGTCCAGCAGGAATTTGCACGAATTTCTATTTCATGACAGTTGGTCCTTATGAAGTCAGAGATGGGTGGGGACCAACACAGCCACAGCTAATCCTTGGGGGTTTCCTCAATAAGCTTCCTCTTAATATCAAAGACCCCAAGTGTTTTTGGCTTAGATTGATGATACAGATTGATGGTTATTTTTTGAACATTAAAACACGTAGTATTACCAATGGCCTTTTCACTTCTTGTTTAGAGTGATAACGGGCTGGCGCCATGGTTCACTAGGCTAATCCTCTTCCTGTGGCGCTGGCACCCCGGCTTCTGGTCCCAGTTGGGGTTCCAGTTCTGTCCCGGTTGCTCCTCTTCCAGTCCAGCTCTCTGCTGTGGCTCCAGAGTGCAGTGGAGGATGGCCCAGGTTCTTGGGCCCTGCACCCACATGGGAGACCAGGAGGAAGCACCTGGCTCCTGGCTTCAGATTGGCACAGTGCCGGTGGCAGCACGCTGGCCATAGCAGCCACTTGGGGAGTGAACCAATGGAAAAGGGAAGACCTTTCTCTCTGTCTTTCTCTCTCTCACTGTCTAACTCTGCCTGTAAAAAATAAATAAGTAAATAAGTAATAATAAAAAAGAGTGATAACAGCCATGTATCTTTAAGACCGCTGATTATCTGCCTTCAAGAGACACATCCCATTGCCTTTAACCCTGAATAGGTCTCAGAATGATGTTACAACTTTTCTGGCATCAGGATAACCTTGACAAAGTGTTCTGTTGCCCATGACACCACCATGCACATTATTCACATGGGCAGAGCTGAGAGAAAGGGATCTTTCATAATCCTTTTCCACTAAGATCCTCAACAGATTTCTTCTTAGAAACCCTGGAGTACCAGAAGATAGCTGGGTTGGTATAGTCCAGGTATGGAGAGCCAACTTCATGTCAGCTGAAAGAGCTGCATTCTCCAAATTGTCCTTAGAAAAGCAGGAGAAAATCAATACATTTTTGATGTCTCAGGGTTCCTGGGCTACTCTAACAAAGTGTCATGAACTGAGACATTGAAAAAGAACTGAAATTCTTTCCTCAGTGTTTGTTCTGGAGGCTGGAAGATGAAGATCAGGGCTCCAGCAGACTTGATGTCTGGAAAGAACTCACTTTATGCTGCTGATCTGCCTTCTTTAGAGAGAAATGGTAAGATGGAAAAGGCTGGTGGTTTGCTGTGGTTGAATGAAGCTAAGTACATGTGTGGGAAGTGGCATTGTAGTCTTTCAAAAAGTACCACACCTTAACCCAAAACTCACCAGTAAATTTTAAGGAAAGAGCGTGCCTCCCTGGGGTGTTCTCAGATGGTGAAAGCACAGACCTCACCCAGTCAAGACAGGTAGCCTGCAGCTGGCACTGCAATCCAGCAGGTTAAACCCTGCTACACCAGCATCCCATGTGGGTGCTGATTGGAGGCCTGGCTCCACTTCCAAACCAGATCCCTACTATTGTGCCTGGGAAAGCAACAGAAGATGGTTCAAGTAGTTGGGCCTCTACCACCCATGGAGAGACCTGGATGGAGTTTTGGGGTCCTGGCTTTGACTTAACCCAGAAGTGGCAATTGTAGCTATTTGGGAAGTGAACCAGCAGTTGGAAGTTATCTCTCCCTCTTCCTCCCTCACTCTTGCCACCCTCTCTCTCTGTCTCCTGCCTTTGCTCTCTGTAACTGACTTTCAAATAAATAAATGTGTTTTTTTAGAAAAGAGAATCTCATTCATCCTGTAAAAGAGAGTGGAGCCCTGGGTTCCCCTCCTCTTTATACTGTAGCATCAACCTTGAAGTTCGATCATGAAGATTGGAGGGATGTGGACAGTTCTCACCACTAGACCTGCTCTGCATGAAAGGGATCTTTGAGGCTGAACAACAGGACCCTGGACAGGACCCAAAGCCACAAAGAAATAAGATCTCTGGGAAGGCTAATTGTCTGGTAGGATCACATTGTGCTGGGTATGTGCATTGGAATAGTGTACTGTAGCCCTTAAATCTACGAGTATTGCATGCTACTCCCAAATTTAAAGATACTCTTCAATATCTTTCATCTATGATTTTTAGGCTTTGCTTTAGAGATCTTTTGTCTCCTTGATTGCATTTATTCTTGGGTATTCTTTTTCTTTATTGTAGCTCTTGGGTATTGGATTGCTCTCTAGGTTTCTTTTCTAGATGATTCACTATCAGTGTATAACAGTGCTACTGGTTTTGTACACCTACTTTGTAGCCTACAACTTTGCTGAATGTCTTAGTTCTATAAGGTTTTTGGTTGCACCTTAGGGATTTTCTAATATAATTTCAATTGCCAAAAGTGACAATTTGACTTCCTCCTTTCCAATTTGGAGGTCCTTTATTTTTCTTGCCCAATTTCTCTAGGTAGGCCTTCCAGTATCATGTTGAATAAAATTTCAGTAAAAAAAGGAATTTGTGTGCTTTTTATTGCCTTTTAGCATTGATCTGGGATTGCCAATATCTAGAAACATTTTCATTTCAATGCATATTGTTCATTTTAAACCTGAATTTCCCATTATAGAAATCAAGTTATAATTGATAGAATTTAAAAGGATAGAATTATCCAACATGGGAAGTAGGCTACACAGCCGACTCATAGAATGACAAATGCACTTACCAGCAGTCTGACCTCAGAATTAGCCATTCAGACATTTGGATCTGGCTGAAAAGCCCATGAGAGCATTTCAGGCATGGAAAGCCAAGACACTGTTGCAAAAAATGATCACATGAAGAATCTCTGTGAGTGAGATCCCAGTGGAAAGAAGTGGCCATCAAAGAAGGATGTACTTTCCCTGGAGGGAGGAGAGAACTTTCACTTTACTTATGGTTCTAAGTATTGATGGAGTTTGTAGATTCAAAAGGAATTCATGGCCTTGGCAGCTCGTGACAAGAGCCTTGAGTGATCACTGATGTTATAAATGTGTCAGTTGCTAAATCAACAACAGGAGTCATTGTGCACTTATTCCCCATGTAGGGCTTCTGTCCTTAATGAGTTGTAGTATGAGAATTAATGATAAAACTTGTTTTCAAACAGTACTTTATACTATATGTGAATGTGTGGGTATAAACTGCTTAAGTCTTTACAGAGTATAGAGTTGGTCTTCTGTATATAAAAATAATTAAAAATGAATCTTAATGAATAATGGGATGGGAGAAGGAGTAGGAGGTGGGACAGGAGTTGGGGGTGGGAGGGTGGGTATGGGGGGAAGAACTGCTATGTTTTCCTAAAGATGTATCTATGAAATTTGTATTCATTAAATAAAACCTTTCTAAAAAACGTAAAACAAAACTTCAGGGAGAACTACTATATAACTTTTCCTTTAAATATTAATAAATTATCAACAATAAAAAGAAACCAAGTTATTAAACTTGACCTGATGATTTTTATCTGTACTAATCACAATAGAACAAACAGGATTTTTATTATGTATCAAATAAGCCCATAATAATTGTCTTTAAGAAATACAGAAAGTGAGATCAATTTTATTTTAGTTAAAATTTCTGACTTGGGATTTACTTGGTTTGACTAAAAGTGACATTTTCTTTCATGACACACGATTAATGTTATTTTCAGATTCTATAATTGTCCAAAACCAGGATGTCTCAAAAACAATAATTGTGGGCATTGGCAATAAAAACTTTCTCTCATGAACTCTAGATCATTTCAAAACTACCCAATTGATGAGGGTAATCTTCACTCAGTCTACTGAATCAAATGCTGTCCCTTCCAGAAACATACTCAGGAATAGTGTTTTACCAGGTATCAGGGAATCTCTTGGTTGAGTGAAATTGACCCTTAAAAATTTACCAGCACATGTGTATCCCTTGTCAATACGCAACCCATATGTATCTCTGGATTAAGCCACACTCTTCTGCAAATAAAGACAGTAATTCAGTCATAATTCTACCTAACACAATACAACTATCCTGCATAGAACCAAAATGTGAGAACCCTTCTCCAGAAGATGGGAAAACCCTTGAGTGTTGTTTACACTTTTTCCAATATCCCATAACTTAAATGTTATCATATAAAATTAGCAATACTTAAACATAGATGTAGAATCAAAAATCATGTCATAAAATTTGGGAGTAAGAGAGGAAACAAAAATACATTTGTTTTACACAAACACACAGATATTAGTAACAAAATAAAGAGAAAGTATTCATGAAAATTATAGTACTCATTTTTGTTTAATATTTTTATGATGTATTTGCAAGGCAGAGTTGGGGTGTTGGGGTGGGGAAAGGGAGAGAAAGAGTGGAGAGGAGAGAGAAAGAGAGATTTCATCTGCTGGGTCATCTGTTCCTACAACCAGGTTTGAGTCAGGTTGACCTGGAACTACTTCACAGTCTCCCACAAGGGTGGCAAGGGCCCAAGCACTTAGACCATCCTCCACTGCTTTCCCAAGAAGGCAGCACCCATGTGGATGCTGGTGTTGCAGGCTGTGGCTTAATTTGCTTTGTCACAATGCAGGTCCCTGGTCTGCCTTTCTGTAACTGGCCATGTGGTTGTGGTGGTTACAATGTCCATGCTGCATGCCCTTTGCCCTCCACAAGCACCTCAGATGATCCTGATTCTTTCTGTGGTGGGAACACCCAAACCATCATTCTTGAAGGATCTGAGCCATTAGTTCTCTTTGGGTTGGTTTGTTGCACCTTGATTTCTGCTTATCTTGATCACATGGCCTGATAATATTGAAAGATGCTGTAGAAATTCTAGAAATACTCTTCCTTACCTCCAGTGTGGAGTGGTGACCAAATGATCCTCCTAAAAGTCAGGGCCATCACAGCCAACATGATAGCTTCCTTCTTGACAAATTGACTCAGGGGCATGAGGAGCTGAAGGGTGTGTGTCGCATCTTTTAACGTCCACTTCAATGGCATCATTTGCTCCTGAAGCCCTCCTCCCACTGGAACAAAGACCTCTAGGCTAGCAGAACATAAAGTCACAGGAATAAGAAGCAAAATTTGGGATTCTGGGTCACTAGAGGTAATACTAGGTGGTGCCATTCTCATTTCTGGCCCTATATGCCTGGACCCATAAACTCTGGCTATCAGAGGAGAAGCACTGACTATTAGATGCTATATCAGAATATTTGCAGCCATCCAAATAGCTTGCCTCTGCTCTCATGATACTGCCACATCGTTGGTATCATAACTGAGCTCTAATAAGACAGTACCACTCTTTTATCAAGTGAAAGTTAACCTTTCCTGATGCTGTTTCATAACTCAATGGACATTTTCATCAATCAAATAAAAAAAGTCAAATGGCAAGTTTGCCTCCATCTGAATTAGTGGGAGGTGTCCAGAGAAACAGAATCAAAAGGGTACACACATCCTGTATATAAACACAGTTTCTTAAACTAGTTTCTAGGAAATGCACATTATAGAGGCCGGCGCCATCACTCACTTGATTAATCCTCTGCCTGTGGGGCCAGCATCCCATATGGGCACCAGGTTCTAGTCCTGGTTGTATCTCTTCCAGTCCAGCTCTCTGCTGTGGCCCAGGAGGGCAGTGGAGGATGGCCCGAGTGCTTAGTCCCCTGCAGCCATAAGGGAGACCAGGAAGAAGTGCCTGGCTCCTGGCTTTGGATCAGTGCAGCACTGGCTGTTGCAGTCATTTGGGGAATGAACCAATGGAAGGAAGACCTTTCTCTCTCTCTCACTGCCTAACTCTTTCAAATAAAGAAAAAAAGAAAACAAGAAAATGTATATTATAAAAAAGCAATACACATGGCCAGCGACGTGGCTCACTAGACTAATCCTCCACCTGCAGCACCGGCACCCCAGGTTCTAGTCCTGGTTGGGGCACCAGATTCTGCCCCGGTTCCTCCTCTTCGTGTCCAGCTCTCTGCTGTGGCCCGGGAAGGCAGTGGAGGATGGCCCAAGTGCTTGGGCCCTGCATCTGCAGGAGAAGCACCTGGCTCCTGGCTTCAGATTGGTACTTCATGCCAGCCATAGCGGCCATTTGGGTGGTGAACCAACAGAAGGAAGACCTTTCTCTCTGTCTCTCTCTCTCTCTCTCTCTCTCTCTCTCTCATTGTCTAACTCTGCCTGTTAAAAAAAATACACAAATTCAAAAAGTCCTTGCATCAAATACATGTGCTTCAATTCCATTTTTCCAGAAACATTTTGAAATACCCTCATGTGTATGTGCATGTGTGTGGGAGGGAAGAGAGGAAGGGAGAGTTTATGGTAGGAAATGGCTTGCAATAATATGGAGACCAAGACAGCCCATCCTCTGCAAGCTGAAGAACAGCCAGCACACTTGCTCAGAGAAACAGAGCACACTTGCCCTTTGTATGTCTTTTGTTGCATTCTTATGGCTGGTGTCCTCTTTCAGGCAGTGCCCGGATACAATGCAGAATGTCCTGCAAACTGGGCCCAAGACATGTTCTCTGTTGATCACAGCAAAATTCTTAAGTGGCAACAGGCAGAGTCTGGGGCAGGAAAGAGAGTAGCAGCAGTGGAGACCAGGGGCATTTGGGCCAGTTCTCCCTGTAACTTGCTTGTATCTAAAGGTTCTGCTCAGAGTGGATGAGGAGTATTCAGCTTGATGAGAGTATGTTGCTGTGCATACCCAATGGCTTGCTGTGTCAGATGGCACCCAGTTCATGATGGGCCTTTGAGACAGAGCAGCAAGTAGGCAGCCAACTTTTCTATCTATGGAAACTTGAATCTCTCCTCTTGATCACTGCATCTTTTCCAGAAACCTTTCAGCTTTCTTCATCATTGTATAGTGAAAAATATATATCAAGTGGACATCATGGATCAAGGTCTTCCTACTATGTGAGAAAACTTGTATTTGTGCATGGTTTCTTTGGCATGAATTATTTTTTATATTGAAAAGATTTATTTATTTTAAAGGCAGAGAGAGAGAGAGAGAGAGAGAGAGAGAGACAGATCTTCCATCTGCTACCTCACTCCCCAAATGGCTGCAATGGCCAGAGCTGGGTCTTTTCGAAGCCAGGAGCCAGGAGCATCATCCAGGTCTCCAATGGGGGTGCAGGGGCCCAGGGACTTGGGCCATATTCCACTGGCTATTAGCAGAGAGCTGGATCAGATGTGGAGCAGCTTGGACTCAAACCAGCACCCATATGGGATGATACAACTGTAGGCAGTGGCTTTACGCATTACGCCACAGTGCCAGCCCCTTAAATTATTTTTAAAGTGTAAGAATGGTGATGCTTTAGTTGACAAAGGAGTTTGAGTTAATATAATTGGTAGCCAGTGGAAAGTATTTACTACTCCCTTTCCTTAGATGTAAGTTCTAGCAGTGCTTTAGTAACACACACAAACACATAAGCAGACTTCATGGAAAGTACTTTTAGATAACCTTGCCTATATAAAATGAAAGAATAATCTTTAAAAGGCTAACAGAGCAGTAAAATACTGATCACTCACAAAGACCTGCTGATATGGATGAGGAAATTCCATTTTTCTTAGTACCCAGATTAGTTCTTTCAAGATTGGAACATATATTAGCTGAGGTGAAATCATTAACAATTAAATTAATTGTGTAATTAAATCTGATATTAAACACAAACTATGTTTTATTTAACTTTTCTCCAACTAGGAGACATAAATGTTAAAATTAGCATTTTGGAAAGTATTAAATTTACCTATTATTTGAAAGCAAAGGTGAAGGGGAGATGAAGGAATGAGGTAGAGAGAATAGAGAGGTAACAAGAGAAGAATGATCTTCATCTGCTAGTTGATTCGCTCCTTAAAGACCAGCAACAACTGGGGCAGGGCCAGGCTGAAGCCACGAGCTGGTTACTGCATCTGAGTCTCCCATGTGGGTGGCAGGGACTCAGGTACTTGAGCCATCACCTGTTGCCTTCTAGGGTGCACATTGACAGGAAGCTGGAGTTGGAAGTAGAGCTAGGAGTCCACTATGGAATGGGGGCATGTTAACCTGCATCCTGAGGGCTGAACCCAATGACCACTCCCAATGAGAAACTTTTAAAATAATGTGTAAGCAATAATAGTAATGGAGTAAAACACGCTCAGTCGAGGGCAGTTGTAGCAATGGGAATTAAAAGCTTCACTACTTGCACTTTTGTTATTCCCAGATAACATTCCTTACACTTACATATAGCACAAGACACTCTTCTGTGCTTGTATAAATTATCCCCTGTACCTGAGCTGGGCTATGGTGGCAATATTAAGCAATGTTAAGCAACATGGCAGTTGTCATGGGGCTGTGATCTTATTACCATCCTCAGCAAAAGAGGCACCTGAGGATTTGTGCTGTTTTGCTTGTCAGGTGTGGGCTGGCTGGGAGCCACTCTGGTAGGATTTGGGATGAAAGTCATGATGAATGGAGCTTTTGCCATGGGTTAGGGGGTAAAGCCTTCGTTCTGTGATGCTGGCATCCCATAAGGGTGCTGGTCGAGTCCTGGCTACTCCACTTCCAATCCAACTCCCTAATAATGCTCCTGAGAAAGCCGTGGAAGATGGTCCGAGTGCTTAGGCCCTTTTCCCATGTGGGATACCTGGAAGACACTTCTGGCTTCTGGTTTTGGCCTGGCCCAGCCCTAGCCCTTGCAGTTATTTGGGAGTGAACCAAAACATCGAAGCTCTCAATCTCTCTCTCTCTCTCTCTCTCTCTCTCTCTGCCTTTCAAATAAATAAAAATAATCGTTTTTAAAAGCAAAGTCATGATGAGTAAAACAATGAAATTGGTGAAATTATCTTTTTTCCATCTGTACATCTGAGGATAAAGATGTATATTGGGTCTATTTTGCCAGAAAAAATTCTTAGAATAACTTTTTCATCAAAATAGAACCTTGTACACTTGCTTAGGATAACACAGAGTTGTGCTACCATTTGTGTTAGTTACACATGTAGGTTTTTGTGAATTATTATACTCATATTAATGAATATCATTTTTAAAAATATTTTCTCCCTTTCTGGCTAAACAATGATATGTATATGTAAGAATTCAAGAGAACTTTTTTCAGATTCTTAATGAAAATTTAAATCTGATAGCAGTGAAATAATAGGAAATATCACTATTTCTGTGAAATTTATCAGGTTTGTTGTTTCTCTGACATTTAACTTTTGTCACTTTGTTTAAAAAGTTACTATTAATTTAATTTGGGCGAAAGGGGGCGTGGTTCCTGGTGGGCGGGGATGGCGGCCGCGGGCTGCATATAAACCCAGACGGCGGGTGCAGGGAGCCAGAGTGCTCTGTTCCCGGGATCCTGCCCCTAAGGATTTGAGCAGAACCAAGCCGAGTGGGAGCCTCTCTGCGCCTGTCCCCGCCGAGCTCTCCGGCCGCTGCCCGCCCCCGTGCTCCTCTCGCCCCCATGAAACTGGCCACGGTGCTCAACAAGATGTGCCCGGGCTACTCGGAGCTGAGCAGGAATCCCGGCCAAGAACTGTTCCCGCATGGTGGTCCTGGGCTCGTCCAAGGTGGGCAAGACGGCCATTGTGTCGTGCTTCCTCACCAGCCGCTTTGAGGACGCCTACACGCCCACCATCGAGGACTTCCACCGCAAGTTCTACTCCATTCGCGGCGAGCTGTACCAGCTGGACATCCTCGACACGTCAGGCAACCACCCGTTCCTTGCCAGGAGGCGCCTCTCCATCCTCACGGGAGACGTGCGCATCCTGGTGTTCAGCCTGGACAACCGCGACTTCTTCGAGGAGGTGTAGAGGCTCAAGCAGCAGATCCTGGACACCAAGTCGTGCTTCAAGAACAAGACCAAGGAGACGGACGTGCCGCTGGTAGTGTGCGGCAACAAGGGCGACCGGGACTTCTACTGCGAGTTGGAGCCGCGCGAGATCGAGCAGCTGGTGGGCGACGACCCCCGGCGCTGCGCCTACGTCGAGATCTCGGCCAAGAGAAACAGCAGCCCGGACGAGACGTTCCGCGCGCTCTTCGCCATGGCCAAGCTGTGGAGCGAGATGAGCCTGGACTTGGACCGCAAGGTGTTGGTGCAGTACTGCGACGCGCTGCACAGCAAGAAGGCGCTGTGTGCCAAGTGGCTGCAGTGCGCGGGCAGGGACGATGACCACCCCGGCGACGCCTTCGGCATCGTGGCGCCCTTGGTGCGCAGGCCGAGCGTGCACAGTGACCTCCTGTACATCCGCGAGAAGGACGGCGGCGGCGGCCTGGCTGTGCGCCCCGGGGAAGGCGCTGACCAGTCGAGAAGGGACGGTCATTTGTTCGGAAGGAAAGATTATTGGCTCAGCCTGGGGCTCCTCCAACCTCTTTGAGGGACCCCGATGACAGGGAGAGGAGGGTGGGAGAGGGGAGGTAGGGGCGCCAGGCCGCTGTTGGGTTCTAGGAATGTCCTGCCCTGCCCGGGGGTCAGGACCGGCGAGCATTAGCTTGTCCTTGGCCCTGGCACAGCCCCGAGGCCTTTGCGCTCTGGAACTGCCAGTCCTAGGCAAGTGACTTGTTTACATGAGGTTGTGAAGAATCGCACAAAGGACAAACAAAACGCAAAACTTGCACTTTAATAGTTGTTCCGGTATCAGCATGGACAAAAACAAAAACTCATCCAGGTGTTTATAGTGTGTGTGTGTGTGTGTGTGAGGTCTTTATTATTGTTGACTTTTTTAATATAAAATAAAATTCAGTATGGAAAAAAAATGTATATTGGGTCTATTTGCCAAAGAAATTCCTAGAATAACTTTTTCATCAAAATAAAACCTTGTACACTTGCTTAGGAAAACATAGAATTGTGCTACCATTTATGTTAGTTATACATGCAGGTTTTTGTGAATCACTATACTATATTAATGAATATCATTTTTAAAAATATTTCTCCCTTTCCTGCTAAACAATGATATGTACCTAAGAATACAAGAGAACTTTTTTCAGATTCTTAATGAAAATTTAAAGCTGATAGCAGTGAAATAATAGGAAATATCAATATTGCTTTGATATATCAGGTTTGTTGTTTCTATGCGATTTAAATTTTGTCACTTTGTTTTAAAAGTTACTATTAATTTAATTTGGGACTTTATAGGTCATTCATAAGTTGTCAATAATCTCTGAACCCTTCTTTTAAATAAAGAGAATTGAGCCAGATGAGTTCAAACTTCCTTCCATTGGATTTAATATTTATTTTAATTTTACATTTCAGTGAAATTCCAGGAGAGTTTAGTAGTCATCATGCCAAAGGTATTTTAATATTAAAATACCAATACCAATATGCCAGAGAGACAGAGAAGAATTAGGGAGAAGTAGGGTGGTCAGAAAGAAAGGCAGGTAGAAAGATAAAAAGACAGATGAGGGGGAGAGAAAGAGAGAGGGTAGAGAGTGAGAATATTTTTTTAAAAAGATTTATTTTTAGTTATTTGAAAGACAGTTACAGAGAGAGGTAGAGACAGAGAGAGAGGTCTTCCATCTGCTGGTTCACTGCCCAAATGGCTGCAATGGCCAGAGCTGAGCCAATCCGAAGCCCGGAGCCAGAAGCTTCTTCCTGGTCTCCCATGGGTGCAGGTACTCAAGGACTTGAGCCATCTTCTGATGGTTTCCCAGGACATAGAAGAGAGCTAGATCAGAAGAGGAGCAACTGGGACTTGAACCTGCACCCATATGGGATGCCAGCACTTCAGGTCGGGACTTTAACCCCAAATATCTTTTTTATTGTTGATAAAAACTGTTATTCATGCAATATAGTCAGTAACAATGAAAAGAAATTTCTTTGGTTGTGTTTTAGATGTTTGAATGTGCTTATTTTTGCATTATATCTGTTAAATTTTAAGTATTTTGCCCAAAATCAACTTGGAACAAAAGGGCACATTCTAAGTTCTGTCTGAAATTTTATGGAAAATCTCAGGAGTCAGCAGCCCTGTGAGGTTGTGCATCCACACTGCAGCTGCTCATTCCTTGTAGACAACAGAAGGTGTCCTGTGACTTTCTGAACTTTCCCTTCTCAGATCTTAATACAAGAACACCTTCTACTGTTCTGACCCACACTAAAGATTCAACCCTGCCACTGGGGGAGTGGGGGAAACTTCTTGCCCAATCTCTATGCTCTACATGGGAGAAGAATTGGTTTCAAATTTACCATATCTCAAACCACTAAGGATTATATTTGTCTAAGATAACACCTTGGTTTATACTCCAGACACCACCATGCAGCCGGTGTCAACTCTTGGTCTTAGGTGCAATGCACTCCATATGCCTCTCAGTACTTCATGGGCAGACAACTGAATCTTTCACATTTGAGTTGGCTTCCATGGGTTGAAAACTAAAGATAGCATAATAACACAGTTTTAGAAGGAGTGTTATGTAGACAGAGGAGCAATAGTTTCCAGGATAAAGATGCAGCAAAGATAATCTATGTATTTAGAAGAGCTGCTAGCCAATCCATAGCCATGTGACAACTAAGTCCACATATATGTGTGTGTGTGTGTGTATAGTGGACATTGTTAGCATCTGAAAATCTTATTCAAACTGTTTCATGGTTACAGATAACAGGGTTATTTTCCTGCTAAAGTACATGAATGTATGTTCATGATAAATTATAATGTAAATATAAAAATTATAAAATAATTTTGAAACATTTTAGGATATAATATACAAATATTCACTAATCCCATCAACCAGACACTGAATTAAATTGCCCTTTTGAGTATATCTTTGATATCAGATATCTATTTAAATCACATATAAATGAAGAAAATACATAATGTGAATGTACTTCAATTACTTTATACATAGGCTTGTAAACTACTCTTAGCTTTATATCATGACTAAATTTCATATTCTTCTTTATTTTAGATCTGATTTCTAGGACTTGCAGTGCATTTATAATGATTTACCTTAATGTATCTAATCAGTTTTTACTGTTTGACACATATTAATATGATAATACTTCAGAGACACAGAATTATTTCTATATGTCTGATCATTTACAATTAATATATTGATTCATCTGGAATTAGTAGAATTTGATGTGCTGCTAATTCCTCTTGGAGATACGTTTTGCATATCGTCTCACTAGTAGTGAATGTTATTTGTGATTTTCCTAAACCTATGCTACTATCACCTACTGTGGTTCAACTTGTCAGCTTAGTAACTGTTAAGCACTATCCCTTTGACTTGTTATACCACTGCAAGTGAGGTTGCAGTAGTTTTTTGCTGCTCATTGTTATATTTCTTCACTGAAATAAGGGATTCCTGTCCTTCACCTCCTTTTCCACTAGTCACTCTGATTTTCTCACATCGAGTACCATGGGATTCAGTTTGCTTAGACTACTGAACAATATTTTATTGCTCAGACTTTATAGAGCTGTTCTTCACATAGACTTTGAAAAAATTATTTAGTTATTTCTGGCCAGCGCCATGGCTCATTAGGCTAATCCCCCACCTGCAGCGCCGGCACACCAGGTTCTAGTCCTGGTTGGGGCGCCGAAATCTGTCCTGGTCACTCCTCTTCCTGGCCAGCTCTCTGCTGTGGCCCGGGAAGGCAGTGGAGGATGGCCCAAGTTACTGGGCCCTGCACCCGCAAGGGAGACCAGGAGAAGCACCTGGCTCTTGGCTTCGGATCAGAGCGGTGCGTCGGCCGCAGCACATCGGCCCCAGCGGCCTTGGGGGGTGAACCAACGGAAAAAGGAAGACCTTTCTCTCTGTCTCTCACTGTCCAATCTGCCTGTAAAAAAAAAAAAAAGAAAGAAAGAAAGAAAGGAAGGAAGAAAGAAATTGTTTAGTTATTTCCATGGGAAGGAGAGAGAGAGAGTTCCCATCCACTGGTATACCCCCCCCCTCCCAGATTCCTGCAATGATGAGCTAGGCCAGACTTAAACCAGGAGCCAAGAACCCAATCCAGATCTCCCATGTAAGTGGCAGGTATCCAACCACTTCAGCTATCCTAACTGCCTCCCAGGGTCTGCATTGGCAGGAAGCTGGAATCAGGAGCCAGAGCCGGGAATTAAGCCCACATGATCAGGTGCAGGATGTGGGCTTCTTAACTAGCGTCTTGCTGCCATGGCAAAAGTCCATCCAGATATGTATTTCTTATTTGACTCTTAATTCATATTCAAGTGAAGTTATGGACCTTGAAAACCTAGGTATGACTTTTCTGTGGGCATTGGAGAGATGAGTAGTTTTCAAGTTGCATCCAGATCCATTAACTTCCTCGTAGTTGCCACACATGAACCTGTAATAGGTGTGAAGAAGGGAAACCACTGCAAAAGAACTCGGGGTCCCTTTTACTGCGTCTTCTGCAGCAGCTGTGCATCCCACAGTCTTTGTCACAGCTGGATTCCATCACAAATTCAAGTGGCAAAAACAGATCTTCTTATAACCAAGGCTTGGAAACAACTTTAGAACTTCTGTGTTCATTTTAAATTACTTTCTTCTAGCATATTTTATTATCAACCTTCCTACAACTAGGAAGGAGTTCAGTTATAAATTAGTATATATTTTAGTCAGTAGTAATTAGTATGAGCTGCTTATTTTAGAATAATTTATATAAGTTCGCTGTATAAATCAAGCATATATTATGTAAATATATGTTAAATCCCAAATTCTGTGTTGTTTCAGGGGCATTTTATTTTATTGTTGGTATACCTGATTATTTGGACTTCAGGGAGTTAAATATGACATTGAAGATGAGCATACGATTTGTCTGTCTCACTAAATCTCTTTTGTCAGCAGACTGTTCATCATCTGAGAGCCAAAGGCTAGGTCCAGTAAAACCTACAATCATAAGAGTCAAATAGCACTGAAAAGTCATTCCGAAGTGCTATAGGCTTGCAGCAGAGTGTCTTCTTTCTTGGGATCTAATAGTCCTTTTGAGATGGGTTAGAAGCAGGATTCACTCAATCTAGCCCTTCCTGACCTGACCTGGATGCATTGCCAGCTCCAGACCCGTCAGAAGCAAGCACTGTCCAGAACCTTCCTGTAAAAGACACCTTGTGTGTTTGTACATAAGCCCCCATTAAACCTCGTCTGGGTTGCACATTGGCCTCTTATCAATTTCCATTACAAGGAAGTCAAGTAACTTGAGATCAGTATAACTTTTGGCCACATGGAGCATCTTGTCAGTCATCTCACCCGAGGTTCTATATGCTGAGAGCTTTTGTTTTAATCTTATTTTGAAACAAATAGAAAAGTAAAGTAAAACATGCACAATCTAAATGTATGGTAATTACATTAAAAGTGTTGTGATAATTTGTTATTTTTTCTTTTTCTTTTTTTTTTTACTTTTATTTAATGAATATAAATTTCCAAAGTACAGCTCATGGGTTACAATGGCTTCCCCCTCCCAAAACTTCCCTCCCACCCACAACCCTCCCCTTTCCCGCTCCCTCTCCCCTTCCAATCGCATCATGATTCATTTTCAATTCTCTTTATATACAAAAGATCAGCTTAGTATAAATTAGGTAACGATTTCAACAGTTTGCCGCCATATAGCAACACAAAGTGAAAAAAAAAATACTGTTGGAGTACTAGTTATAGCATTAAATAAGAGTGTACAGCACATTAAAGGCAGAGATCCTACATAATATTTTTTTAAAAATTAATTAATTTTCTATGCCATTTCCAATTTAACACCAGTTTTTTTTTTTCATTTCCAATTATCTTTATATATAGGAGATCGATTCAGTATATAATTAGTAAAGATCTCATCAGTTTGTACCCACGCAGAAACACAAAGTGTAAAAATACTGTTTCAGTACTAGTTATAGCATCACTGCACATTAGACAACACATTAAGGACAGATCCCACATGGGATGTAAGTACACAGTGACTCCTGTTGCTGACTTAATAATTTGACACTCCTGTTCATGGCGTCAGTAATCTCCCTAGGCTCTAGTCATGAGTTGCCAGGGCTATGGAAGCCTTTAGGGTTCGCTGACTTTGATCTTATTCCGATAGGGTCACAGTCAAAGTGGAAGTTCTCTCCTCCCTTCAGAGAAAGGTACCTCCTTCTTTGATGGCCCCGTTTTAAGTTATTTTTTCATGAGCGCATTATTTACACCCTCAAAATTTTGGAATTGGAATTTTGTCCTAGCCAATATGTCTCAGAGTATTGTCATACTAATTGAGAAAAGATAGAAGGAATCATTAGATATAAGTAAAAATTCAAAAATTCCTTTATACTTTTAGACAAACTATGGCTCTTTTTATATATAACAAGAACAATGGAACTGATGATATTGATCATAATAAAAGTTATAATAACAATAATATCTGGGGCTGGTGCCATGGCTCACTTGGTTAATTCTCATCCTGTGGCACCAAATGGCATCCCATGTGGGCACTGGGTTCTAGTCATGGTTGTTCCTCTTCCAGTTCAGCTCTCTGCTGTGGCCTGGGAGGGCAGTGGAGGATGGCCCAAGTGCATGGGCCCCTGCACCCACATGGGAGACCAGGAAGAAGCACCTGGCTCCTGGCTTCGGATCTCTGTGGTGAACATTTGGGGAGTAAACCAACAGAAGGAAGACCTTTCTCTCTGCTTCTCTCTGTCTATAAGTCTACCTGTCAAATAAACAAAAATAAATAAATTTAAATACAATAATATCTAACATTTATAGAACCACATAAGTTTATTCACTAGTAGAATTACATATAAACAATATAACTTAATTGTTCATATGAAACTATAGAAATAAACATCTTTTATGTTTAAAGATTTATTTACTTATTCATTTCTAAGGTAAAATAACAGAGAGAGAGAGAGAGAAAGGGAATGAGAAAGTGGGAGAGAGAGAAAGAGAGAATCTTCCTTCATCTCCTTCACTCTGCAGATAGCCAGGGCTAGGCCAGGCAGAAGTCAGGAACCAGGAACTTTGTCCAGGTCCACCATGTGGGTAGCAGGAATGCAAGAAATCTGGCCATGATTTGCTACATTAGTAGAATGCTGAACTGGAGGCAGACGTGTGACTCAATCCCAAGCATTCCAATATGGGGTGGATATTTCCCAAGCAGAAATTCAAACAGCCTCACTACACACTCACCCCAACAGATTTATTTTTAGGGATGAGAAAACCTAGATGCAAAGACATTAAGTACTAGTAAGTGATAAACACAAAACACAACTTGAGGTATTATCTTCAGAGTCCACATTGTGAATCAACCATGAGAGAATTTATGATATTGACAGAAAATAAATTCCAATATCTGACAAGGAATGAATCTGATTTACACCCAGAGAGACTGGTGCCATACCATGGATGCAGATTCTTTGTGGGCCGGTGCCGCGGCTCACTAGGCTAATCCTCCGCCTTGCGGCACCGGCACACTAGGTTCTAGTCCCGGTCAGAGCACCGGGTTCTGTCCCGGTTGCCCCTCTTCCAGGCCAGCTCTCTGCTGTGGCCCGGGAGTGCAGTGGAGGATGGCCCAAGTGCTTGGGCCCTGCACCCCATGGGAGACCAGGATAAGCACCTGGCTCCTGCCATCGGATCAGTGTGGTGCGCCAGCCACAGCGCACCAGCCTCAGAGGCCACTGGAGGGTGAACCAATGGCAAAGGAAGACCTTTCTCTCTCTCTCTCTCTCTCTCTCTCTCTCACTGTCCACTCTGCCTGTCCAAAAAAAAAAAACCAACAACAACAAAACCAGATTCTTTGCATGGAATACCCTAGAATTTGAACCTCTGCCATTGCAAATGAACACATTCATTGTTATAGCTTCAAAGAAAACTAGGAATGGTCTTTTGCTCCACACTAAAAACCACAGCAAAGAAAACAAAAACAAGACCAAAAATGAGAAACGAAAAATTTCAAAAAATGGAAGCTGGATGAGTTGTAGTTGTAGCTGCAGATGGATTTCCTGATGATGCAGCAGCCACCTGGCAGCTAAAGTGTGATGATTCAGTGCACCTTGTGGACTTACATGCTCCACAGAGTGTACTTGCACTGAGTGTTTGGTCTGTGTCAGACATTACACTAGAATAAAGCAACATAAGAATGCTGGAATAACTCAGGAAATGTGCAGTGCCATGGCAGAAATGTTTAATGCCCTCCACATGGCTATGTGATCCAGAATATTTTCAAATTCTCTTGCAGGTCTACACGACTTTGTTCTGATCCCTGAGTTGTGAGCACAGAAATGACACATTTCACCTTGGCATCAAAGAATAGGAGAGCTGGTATGTGACCCTCCACCTCTGTCTCCCCTGCTGTGCTATCCAGGAAACACACATTGAGATGATGAATTCACTGGGGCCAACTGCTGCCCTGAGGGCCAGCCAGCTTGCATCAAAATCTGCAGGAATAAGTACTGAATTTTTGCTAAGCCAGTAAGATGTAGAGGTTAACCATGCTGACAGCATTGTCCAGCACATCCTGAATAATGCACCTGACTCTCCTTTTTTCTCAGAGACCACTGTTGGACCAACTCTTTCAAGCAGCTCAACCGTGAATTAACTTTGATGCCCAGAGGAGTAACTATCTGCTTCAAGTAGGATGTTTTGCTGCTCCAAGAAGTTCCTGTGTTTCCTTGAGCTCTTCTCTGGAGGTTTCCAGGTGTGGTGCCACATGGTGAAGCTTCTCATCATAGGGTCAAGGGGATCAACTTACACAGGGATTCTGGCCCTACATCATTTTGACAGATATATGTGTAATTTGGTACTTATGTACAAGGGAAGGAAGAAAGAGGGAAAAAAGTTAAATGACATTCTCTAGCACAGCACTGACCAAGAGAAGTATAATGCAAGCCACGTACATAATTTTCAATTTTCCACTCACTAAGGAAGTAAAATGAAAGGGATGTAATAAATAGTAACAATATACTTTATGTAGCTCAGTGTTCCATGGTAAGCATTTGCATTATAATCAATATAAATTTGTTAATTTCTAGTGAATTCTTTAAAGTTGGATGTGATTTTTTCATTTTAATAGTGAAATACCATTTGGAATAGCCACATTTAAGATTGCACTATAACCACTATAATCCAACAGTGAGCATTAGCGGTAACTGAAACTTACTAAGTGTTTGTTTAGCTTTATTAGAACTGTGATAGCCACATTGCAATATTGTCTAATTTATTAGAATACTATTTTGTGTTAAAAAATTGGCACACTCCCAGAATTAGAAAGTGTCAGAGCTAAGATCCTAACCAATTCTCTGCCCTCCCTCTGGGCTACTCCAGTACCCTGGGATTTCTCTGTAATTCAAGCCAGAAGGGTGACACCCTCAAATAAAATCATGACACTGGTGATGGAGAGAAGGCTGTAGTTAATGAATATTAAAGAGCTCTGCTTGGGAATACTCTTCTTGATGATTGATTGTGTCTGTGTGAGGGAGGAAAAAAAGCAGTTTCTGTAGGGTGGCTTCCCACTTCTGACTCAAGCAACGGAGTTGTCCCTAGTGGGAAGGAGAGAGACACTGTCAGGGCATTTGTTCAACAGAAATTGAAATTTAGCAAATTTTGATCATTGGAATTACTAGTACAGTATGACGAACTGAACCCGATTTTTGTTTTAGCTGTGACTCCTTTATATGTGGCACAAATGCCAGGTGACAACTATTGGATAAGCGCTACTTATGTAAAAAAGGCATCTATGTAACAGAATGATGCCTGGATGCACGGATTGGTGTGTTTGTAATACTGTTATAGAAAGAACACCCATAGCTAATTCAACAGCCTTAAATTTACAGTGCATAATATTTGCAAGCTTTAATGGATTTCTTTATATCTCTTCTATAGATACTCATTCAGCTCTGAGCCACCACACACACAATAGGGAAGAGCTTTGAGGAACTCTGTAATTATGAGCTAATCTTTGCTTCTGAAAGAATGCCAAGTGATAGCACTTGGGCTTGAGCCATCTACCTGGGCAGAATTCATCCAATTATGCTATGCCACATACTTTGGAAGATCTGATCTTAAAAATCCAAAGGCTACAAGAGGTGGCTAAGAAGAGAACTTGTAGCAATTCAAGCATCTCTTAAGCTATTGACAGGTGCTATTGCCTTACGAATGATAACTATGAAGGGAAAAATGAAAACAAATTATGCTGGAAAGTCATAAATATGGTATTTTAATTTGTTTACATTTACCATTTCTGAAGCATATTCTTAAAAGTTATTTGTGATCAACAGCATTATGCTGTTTGATTATTGATCAATTTATTCAATTTGGACTTGTGTATATATCTTCACAGAAAGGTTCATCTCACTATAACCAGCACACTTAATCTGTTTAATAAATTTTGTTGCCAAAATGCTGCTACAGAGCAGTACAGATGCCCTAAATGACAGGAAAGGACTGTCCAGTTTCTCCTCACTCCTGAGGCCATGTTTGACATCAGCTGTGAGTTTATTACTTTTTATCCTGAAAGATTTCAGGATAATTTTCACTTTTTCAGTCCCTGCTGCTGTCCTGTGCTCTGGTCATTTATACTCACAGCAGTCAGTGGTTACAAATGTGGAATAGGACCAAGGCATGGGGTGACCACAGGACAAGCATCATATAAAATAAGGGTATTGTGTGGGGATGGGTCTTCTGTTGTCTCTCTCCCTGGTAGAAGAATCTCCTTTAGTATTTGTATGTTGTGGGGTTCCAAGGGAGCTTTGTTTGGGTCAGACAAGTCCGCCTATGGGTTAAAGTGACTCAGACCATAGGAGCACTTGCATTTTCTGGGCCCCTGGGCTGGAGCTGGAATTCCCTCTGAGCTCTGTTTAGCACTGCGTTCTACCAGAATTCCCTTGCTTGTTCCCTGAAGTGCTGTAGGGTGAAGCTGGCACAAACATTTGAAAATTTTCATTCAGCCACTGACAGTTGCTTAAAACCTTCCAATACATGTATATGCTCTTATCTCAGCTTTGCAAAAGCCATGCCCTAAAAATAAATGCAATTTAGAAAAAAAAATACATTCAACTACAGTGAGTTTCAGGTGACCAACATGTGAGACAAAAAGGCAGGGATCATTCAAACTTTTAGGCTTTGGGTAGTGTGTGCCTATCCAGGCATCAGCAAGGCCTTTACCCAGGGTTCCCACTAAACATGAGCAATTATTTAAAGCTGTTTCTTTTTTAAAATTTTTAATCAAAATATGTATACTGCTTGGTTAAATGCAGGACCATTTCTGATCACTTAATTTTTTAAAGATTTATTTATTATTTATTTGAATGAGTTACACAGATAGAGGAGTGGCAGAGAGAAAAAGAAAGAGAGTGAGACAGGTCTTCCATCCAATGCTTCACTCCTCAGTTGTCCACAATGGATGGCTGGAGCTGCACTGATCCAAAGCCAGGAGCCAGGAGCTTCTTTCAGGTCTCCCAAGTGGGTGCAGTGGCCCAAGGGCTAGGGCTACCTTCTACTGCTTTCCCAGGCCATAGTAGAAGTGGAGCAGCTGGGACTAGAACCGGTGCCCATATGGGATGCCGGCACTTCATGCCAGGGCGTTAACCCACTGCACCACAGCACCAGCCCCTGATCACTTAATTTTTTAACTGAGATGTGTTCCTGAGATCTTTTATGATTAGCATATGCATGTGGCTAATGTCTTAAAAATTAGACATTTTTTCCTGTATCTTTCAACTGATCTTTCTTTTAGCCTTTTCACTTGCTAAACACTGTTTTTGGTTTTCCTTTGGCTAATCTGACCTCCTAAAATCTGAATTCTCAGGTCAATGGAGACACAGGCTGAGAGTTGTGATTTAGTCACTTTCCTCCTTGTTTTCATCTATGTCCCTGGACCCTTGCCATGTATAAAATGTTCCATTGCACTTCTCAAAAATCTTCTTTAAAACCCTAAGCTTTATAAATTAAGTACTAACATTAAACTTTGAAAAATATTTTTATGAGAGATCCTGTATTTGGCCATAACTTCCACTTTGTAAGCTATGCAAATGCAGAACTTTCTCTCTTGTGTCTCTAAACAAGAAGGCTGACATCAAAGGCAGCTGGCCTTTCCTTGCTGAGTCTGGCTCCTATAAAATTAGAGTGGTGAAGGGAAATATTTGGAGGCACTTACTAACACAACTAACACAGAAGGGCTTTAGTGATTCAAATCATAAACCTAAACTTACAAGGGTAAAACTAATTTTAGAATGAAACATACGACAAATAGATGAAGTACAAAAAACAAAAACACACACAAAAAACTGACCTAAGCGCTAAGATGACAACAGGCAGGCTCAATTCTTCAAGTTGGAAAACTTTGAGGACTAAGGTTTTACCTGTAATTCCCATCTTTAGTTTCCACCGAGTTTTTGCTGTCTAAATTTATTAACTTGATCTAAATTCAACCCATTTTAAAGGATCGCATTACTTTTTATGACCTGGGAGCAGTAAATGTAGAATTTCCTTAAATTGTGGATAGAAATGGAATGGCAATGAGTTTGAGCCTGTGGAATTTATAATGTATTATTTAGCTATACATGGCATTTTATTATATAGATAAAGAAGAGGCAAGTTTCAAATACAGAATTTTTGAAAATATCTAAAAGTATCAATAAAAATAAGAAGAGCTGGGGTGAATTCAAATTAAAATGTAGGAATCCTAAGCAATTATTCCCATTTGCACCATGAAGAGCTGACTGTGCACTAAGTCTGGATTTAAAACAGGTGGACTGAAGGAAGTGCACTTAGATGTCTGAGAAATCTGAGGGCAGTCACTGTCCTCCCTATGTTACTGCTGCCCACTAAGAAAAGAACAAAAAACGAATGAAAGAAAAAAGGTGAAATGCATGAATGATTGTAGAAAGCATTGGAAGTACGGAGGACTATGTTTTGTATGTTCAATGAAATATTTTACATTTGATTTTACCAGTGATCATTTTTTTTGGACAGGCAGAGTAGATAGTAAGAGAGAGAGACAGAGAAAGGTCTTCCTTTTTGCCATTGGTTCACCCTCCAATGGCTGCTGCGGCCAGCGAATCTCGCTGATCCAAAGCCAGGAGCCTGGTCTCCCATGCGGGTGCAGGGCCCAAGGACTTGGGCCATCCTCCACTGCCTTCCCGGGCCATAGCAGAGAGCTGGCCTGGAAGAGGGGCAACTGGGATAGAATCCAGCGCCCCAACCAGGACTAGAACCCAGTGTGATGGCGCCGCAGGGCAGAGGATTAGCCTGTTGAGCCACGGCGCCGGCCACCAGTGATCATTTTTATTTTGTGCTGGTTTTCTGAAGACTATTGGCAAAAAAGCTTGCATTATTTTGACACATTGTGTTTCATCTCATTGCTTTAGGCATATATTTACTATTTCATGCAGTATTGTTTACTATAAGGCACTGAACTGAACTGAAGAAAATCACCGATTTCTGAAAGAAACCATAAATCTAAATGTAGGAAGACCTAGAAGTTAGAAAAACCAAGTATGTCGGATGTTGCTTTAAATTTCAGAGGTAACATATTTATTTCTTATAGTATATGTAGAAATACAGCAAGTTTTATTGTGAAAGCATCAGTTAGTGTTACATGAAAATAGCATTTAGAAAATCTGCTAAACTATGAAACAGTCACTAAATAGTATACATAAGCCATAGCAAAATTGTTCCTTAAACTTTATAATGTGTAATTCCCTAAGAAAGGCAATTCTATAGTTTCATGAAATGGAATACATTATATACCACATAAATTACTCCTGGGCATTTAGCATATTTGAATATATTTTCAAAATTCTTTATTTCAGAAGGGCCAATTAAAGAACATATCTGTTAGGAAACTGGCACAGTTTTAGCCAGGTGGCCACATGGCCCAGCTACCTGAGCCAGGCTCCACCCCCATCCTAATGGGATTCGCTGCTTCTGCGTCCCTGCCCGCCCTCAGGTGAAGTTTTAAAAGGGCCTGTTCCTGCACACGTGCTCTCTTGGTTCTTCTCTCTTGATCCTTCTCTCCTGTGCTCTCTTGGCCTCTCTCGGCTTCTCTCCTCCTCTCGTCTCTCTTCTCCCTCCTCTCTGTCTCTCTCTCTTACAGTCTCCTTCTCTCTTTTTCCTTCGCCACCCCTTCACTCTGGTCTGTAGGGCGTTCCCCAATAAACCCTTTCCCTTACTCCAGTGTCCGGTGTGCTTAGCGACGGCTAACATTAAGATACAACATTGGTGCCGTGACTCGGATAGCCTTATATTGGTAATCCAGCATCCTCCAGTGCTCTGGGGTCCTGGATTTTTGCTGGTCGTGAAGCACACCTCCGGAACTCTTTCCAAGCCACTGAACGCTCTGCGATCTCCATCCACACATCGGCCTTCCAAATTCTGAGGTAAGACGCGGAACGAAAATTCCTCACGCGACTGCTATTTGAGTGGTGGTCTGCTGTCGGATACTCGCCTGACTACTCTCCTAAAGGTCGTAGCACTGGACTCTAGCCACCACTCCTACTTCTACTTAAGGCCTTTAGCCTCTACGGACACTGTGTCTAGGCAACAGTGGGTGCGAGCGACGACTCCATCTCTGTTCGCCTCTTTACAGGCTAGGCCCTGGGCTCCAGTGGGCGCTTGGGTGACGACCCTGCCTTCTGTTCCCATATTCTCTCGCTAGTCAGATAGCCGGGATGCAAGGACGCTTGCAATCCACGGGTCTGACTCTACAGGTTGCAATGGGAACTTTTCTCTAACCACTTCCGTCTGATGGTCCCTCTCAAATTGGCCTCAGCCCTCAAAAGTGGCCCCTCCATGGTGGCGCATTTGGCCCTGAGGGATCGGAAGTCAGAGTAGTTTGACCCTGATAACATCTTTATCACTTCCGTGAGCGTTCGGGAAAATGGAAGGAGATTCCATACGTTCAAGGTATAAGGCCCCTGCTAAAAGTAAGACCCCTGCTAAAAGTAAATATTAAAATAATTCTAGCAAGGGTTAAAAAGTTTGGCTGCTGACAGTAGCCATTCCTTAAGATAACTGTGTCTCCACCTGCCTGCAGAATAACCTTGGGAAACTGCCTTGTGAAGCTGCTCTGTGTCTGTGTAACGGTGTCACGCGATAACACTTGCAGGAGTCCGGAAAAGAGTTACAATAAGGTTCTGTGACTGAAAGGGCTAATCAAGAGACAAGATGGGGGAACTAAGGTTAACACTAACCAAATTTTTACTTCTGTATAATGGCTAAGCTTGTAAAACATGTGTTATTTTTAGAGAACAAAGAAGAACGGAAAGTCTCCAACCCCTTATCTTGTGACATACTAAGGTTTTACTGTTCTACTGCCATCCTCGTCCTTGCTTGCTTTAGCTGATAAGAAGAAACTGCCCGCGACCCCCATCCCAAGCCTCTTACCTAGCAACCATTAACTTACCCAATAAAATGCTAGTAACCTGTAGCTTGCCCAATAGAATTGTAACACAATTAAGTATGCTAATACTGTGGTTTTTAGTTTTAAATACTCTGTAAGCTATTGTTCGGGGCCACTCTCTCTCTCTGCACCTTACCAGAGGGTGCTGCGGAGACGGCCCATTTGCAAATGTAATAAACTTTCCTCTTGCCTTTTGCATCGATTGGAGTGGAGTCTGTGTTTCTGGGGTCCGGTTTGTGGGTTTGTGGGACGCCTGCTTAAGGGGTCTTACAAAGGCTTTTCCTATCTTCGAACTAAACCTTCCCAGTGTACTTCTTGCTGTCCTGCTCAAGTCCTTCTGGTCTCCAAGATTTGCACTAGGAGGCAGAAGCCTGAGCAAAAAATCCTTTCTACTGCCCCGATCCCTGTTCCAGCCACTACCACAACCTCCTTTGATCCTGCAGATGAACCTCCCCCTTACCACTCCAATCTCCAGGCACTGGCTCAGCCGCCTCCTGAGGCCTCATCGGCTGAAGTTCCAGTGCCATTATCTCCCACGCAGCAGCTCTGGCCCTGGCTGCATCCTCACCTCCCCCTCCCATCAAATTCCAGGGGGTGGGTCAACCTCTACTCCCACCTCCACTGTAATCTCTTCCATCTGATCTCAAGCCTCTTGCATACTTATTCCTCCAAGCCATTCTCTGCCCACGTGTACTTCCTCCCTAGCTCCTACCCCCACTCTCTCAGTCTCTCCCCCTCCCATCTAGAAATTCTGACTTTATCTTAAAACCAGTCATGGCCCAAAGTCTACTGTCTCTGTCTTATCAGTTTGGGAATGGAGGTCTCCAACTGGTCTTTTGTCCCTCTCTTGTCCCAGTCTTACCATAAGAATAGCAAGGGAATGGTAGTCCCATGCTTTTGGGGTCCCTGCTTATTGAGAAACAAATTAGGTATCCCAGCCTTCTGATGGCAAGCCAGACAGGAGAATCAGATTTCCTGCATGGACCTGGCCCACTGTAACTAATTTTTCTTTGAATCTAAAAAGAGCACTAACTTTCAAAATATTGCTTTGTAAAATGCTGAACTTATTTTGCAATTTATTTTAACAGGTTTCCGGGTAATCGGTACTCAATGAAACAGCAATGGGTAATTAGTACTTGTCTTAGATGAATGCAATTTTAATTAAATTCAGATAAAATGTCAGCACCTTTAGTCATTTAGGTGTAACTGCTAATTTAAATTGGGTAAAGGCGAATAAAATGTGTCTAAATGTAAACTTTTGTATACTCAACATGTTATATTCTATAAAAAACTATTTGGGTTAGTTCATAAACTGTCTATAAAAATAGTTCAACACTGTTTAAGTAACTCAGGCTAAAATTGATGCGTTACCTTAATCTTAATTTGAAGATTTTTAACAGTTTATCTCAAAATGTACATCAAGGACATTGGCAGATGGAAAACATCACAAGTATACTAATCTATTTCTCTTTGACATAGAATTAAAATCTGATTCTCTGTTAAAGCAATAAGTTAAAATAATCTGTTATGTTCTCTTTGCTAAATTCTAATTGTTTAAAAACAACTAAATTTTTATTAAGAGTTATGGGTTATTTAAATATGAGCTTATTTTCAAATATTTAAATAATCACCTTGTAACAGTGATCAAATTTGGTCTATGGTATGTCATGATTTTAAGGGATCTTATTTCAACCAGATATTTTAAATTTTGAGCCTTCTTGACATTCTTGACAGACATTCAAAAATCAAAGTTTCAAAGAATTTGGACTCAAATTTCCAGTAAATTTTGGACTTCGGTTTTTCCAGTTTGGGCCCAACTGAAAAAATCCAAGGACTTATGTCTCTCATCTTGTAGAGACACCAACTAATCAGACTATTTGGATTATATTAGAAGTGTTAGATAGGAAGTCAGTTATGAGCTTATGTGTGTGTAACAGGCCTAAAGAGAAGACATCTATGTCCAGCTTATGCATCTGCATCTCAAAGTCATCCTGATAATGTTTCAGGGGCAGCCTGGCCCTTGCATCCTGCCCTGCCCCCTTCTACCTGATAACCTGCCAGGAGGAGTTCCCCACCTCTTCTGCCTGACAATCTTCCACAATCTCCCAGTATCTGCATCTCAAACACCCTGCTCCCTTCCTCCTGTCTGATAACATTTGCATCCATAAAGTCCTTTGTTTCAGACCTTCAAGAGAAGTTTTTCTATTTACATCCAAAAAGCCCTTTGTTCCAAGAGGAGCAGAGGTGGGGAAGCAAGACCCATATCCTTAAAAACCCCCAGCCTCAACTGGACTGTGCTCTCAGCTCTCTGCATCTTTGCTGAGCTGCCTGCATGGCCTGGTCAGGTGTAATCTCTCCACTCAACATGTAACCTCACTCCTTCCTCCTCCCCAGTCTCTCAGGTTCTGTCTGGAGAGGTGCCCATCCATCCTTACAGATGTCCCTTCCCTAATAAACCTTGCTATTTTACCTCCCACTACTATCTGTCTCATGCCTGAATTCTTTCTTGCGCAAAGACAAGAACCCTGCAATTACTCCAGTAACAGAAGTACTGTCAAGATGTGAAGTGGTGCAAAATTTTAAGTTTCTATAATATAAAATGCTGTTAATACAAATGTCTGAAAATTAAAAAGCCTAATAATCTTGTATATCTAGACATGATAGTTATCTTAATGAGAAAGCCCCAGAGGCCTAAAGATGGAAAATGCTTTGTAAAATCCTACAGGTGCTTTCAAAAATACTGTGTGCAGTAAGCAAATGCCTCTTGTTGGTTTATAATTTTAAACGTGGCAACTTAAAGTCTTTTGTCATCGACAGTTTTATATATCAGATTTGCTGCTCATAAAACTAAAGCATTGTTGGTTCTGTGTTTAGCTGTCCTCCTATAGGTTCAGATGGAATTTTTCCAGCCACATCTATTGTATTCAGTACTTTGGGATGGCTCTGTAAACAGAAGAAGCCAATAATGTATTTTTTTTTTCTTTTGACAGGCAGAGTGGATAGTGAGAGAGAGACAGAGAGAAAGGTCTTCCTTTTTGCCGTTGGTTCACCCTCCAATGGCCGCCGCGGTAGGCACGCTTGTGGCCAGCGCACTGCGCTGATCCGAAGGCAGGAGCCAGGTACTTCTCCTGGTCTCCCATGGGGTGCAGGGCCCAAGCACTTGGGCCATCCTCCACTGCACTCCCGGGCCACAGCAGAGAGCTGGCCTGGAAGAGGGGCAACCGGGACAGGATCGGTGCCCCGACCAGGACTAGAACCTGGTGTGCCGGCGCCGCAAGTTGGAGGATTAACCTGGTGAGCCGCGGCGCTGGCCTGCTTAAATTATAATTTCTTAGCTAAATTTACTTCGCCACCAGTGAGGTAAACAGGGAAGAAAAGACCTCCCTTTCAGCACAAAGGGAAAAAAAGTTTTAAAGTGAGAATATAGTTTTTCTCATGGGCATTGTCTACCTTAGAAAAACTACTACAGAACATACCTGTGACTATAGACTTGTAGTTTAGGCCACCGAAGATTAGAGATGGGACTTGAGCACCCCCTTGACTTGTATCCTCTGGTCTGCTTGAACAAAAATCAGGAGAAAAAGAAAGCTAGGCATCAGAAAAGTAGAGATAGGTGACAGGCCTATTAAATGTAGCTCTGCACAGTGATCTGCCCTCAAAGTGATCTGCCACAGCGCTGGCCCATTCTAAATATTCTTAAAGGATATAAAGTGTAAAGCATGGTATGGAATAATTCATACAGTTTTAGAAACTCAGAGAAAAATAAGTCATTAATTCTAGGCTGCAGTAATGTTAGGTAGGAAGTCAGATATGAGCTTATGTGTGTGTGACAAAGGCCTAAAGCGAAGACTTATGTCCAGCACATGCATCTCAAAGTCATCCCGATAATGTTTCAGGGGCAGCCCAATGTTTGCATCCTGCCCTGCCCCCTCCTTCCTGATAACCTGCCAGGTAGGTGTCCCTGCTCCTACTGCCTGATAACTTTCCAGGTGCAGCTCAGTATCTGCACTTCAAAGGCCCTCCCTGCCCTTCCTTTAATGGGGTCGGCACCAGCCAGACTTCCCACTGTCTGATAACTTCAGGGAGTTTTTCTATTTACATCCAAAAACTCTTGTTTCAGGAGGAGGTGTGTGAAGACAAAGACCCATCTCCCTAAAAACCCCTGGCCTCAACCGGACTGCGCGTTCAGCACTCTGCCTCTCTGCTGAGCTGCCAGCCTGGCCTGGTCAGGTGTATTCTCCACTCAACCATGTAACCTCGCTCTTCCCCCACTCCGAGCAACTGTGCACCCTCTCTCAGGTCTGTCTGGAGAGGTGCCCATCTGTTCTTACGGGTGTCCCTTCCCTAGTAAACTTTGCTATTTTACTTTCCACTACTCTCTGTCTCATGCCTGAATTCTTTCTTGCATGAAGACAAGAACCCTGCTGTTCACCGGTAACATTTTGGCAACCACGAAGGGATTTTAAGAAGATATCTGTAGGTCAATATTCCTTCCCTCAAGCAGGACCAGATCTGTGGAAGTGACCGTGGAGTGTCCGGCACCCCACAGCTCTCCGAGAATGTGGAGTACCCCCAGTCATGATGGCTGAAACTCCAGAGGGATTTTAAGGAACAGGAAGGTGATTATGAAGAGTAATTGGCTGGATATTTCTGGAGGAATGTGAGGGCAGTCACTCACATGTTATCCTATGTTGCTTTCCCCCTTCCTCCTCTCAGTCTCCCTCCTCCTCTCTTTGTTCTCCTCATCTCTACTCCTATACCACAGGCCTAGAGGAAGGGAGAGGAAAAACTCCATAGGTCTCTCCACCTAAGAAAGGGAAAAAGTTGTTACCCGTTAACCCTTTCCAATCTGGTAGAAGGTTTTCCAATCTTTGCAACTTAGGGTAGCTCTGGTACATCTTGAAAAGCTTTTGTGCGCTGAGGACTGAATCTGAAAAGGAGCTAAAGCTAACTATCTTTTTTAATTGACTGAGTGATTACAGTAGTCCTGATTAGATCTGGCTTTGGCTGAATTATAGGAGGTTCCCAGCACTCTTGGTGAAACGGTGCCCCTACCCAACCCCACAGCCTGTCCTGCTAGGCCTGGGAGTATGCAGTCTTCCCTGTAAATGGGGGACCATGGCCTTTCTCTGCACTCTATTCCAGAATACATGGCCTGCCTCACCCATGCAGGCACAGCTAGTGCTCCTCAGGGCTGCTTTTTTCTCTCCATTTCCAATTCAATACCCCTCCTCACTGGGGCAGGGGGATGCCTCTGGCTACTGCTGGCCTTACCTAAGGGAGCAAGAACCTTAATCCATGAACTCTTTCCAACCTGATGGGTCTTTCTCTTTGCAGTTAATGGAAACCTAAGCAATGGGCTCATACGCTGATGATCAGCTCTTTTCTGTGCTGCTGTAGCTAACTTATCTGATGAGAGTTTGCACGCGTCTTGAAGGATTCATATTTTTCTATTGCCAGTACTGAGTCTTGATTGGGAAAACTGCAATGCGAAGTTGTTTACTTTATTGGCCTGTTTTTAATGTTTGAGCGATTACCTAATTGATCAGATCTAGCCCACAGCTTTGCTTAAAATACTCAGCTTAAACATACTGATTTTTGGCTAAACAGTTTGACTCTGACAGTTTAAATTCTAAACTGAGTCTTCCAATGTTGAGGCTTCCAGTCAGATCCCTGGAACTCCCAAAGGATGAGACTCTAAATTTGTTAAAGTAACAAGTGTTTGAGTCAATTCAAATTATGCGACGTGTATTAAAATTTTGTAAGTGATGTCAGACTTATGTTGTATTCATGTTTTTGCTTTCTAGCTAGAGTGGTCTTATAAAAATGAGAGTAGGCCAGTGCCACAGCTCATAGGCTAATCCTCCACCTGCAGTGCCAGCACCCTGGGTTCTAGTCCCGGTAGGAGCACTCGATTCTGTCCTGGTTGCTCCTCTTCCATTCCAGCTCTCTGCTATGGCCCAGGAGTGCAGTGGAGGATGGCCCAAGTGCTTGGGCCCTGTACCCACAAGGGAGACCAGGAGAAACACATGGCTCATGGCTACAGATCAGCGCAATGCACTGGCCACAGCATGCTGGCCGCAGCAGCCATTGGGGGATGAACCAATGGAAAAAGGAAGACCTTTTTCTCTGTCTCTCTCACTGTCCACTCTGCCTGTCAAAAAAATGAGAGTAAATCCTGTGTATACAAGCC